>NC_090826.1:106249285-106852982 GCF_028021215.1 Eschrichtius robustus
GAGTGTTCTCATTTCATTCTTTTACATGTAGCTGTTCAGTTTTCCCAGCACCACTTATTGAAGAGGCTGTCTTTTCTCCATTGTATATTCTTGCCTCCTTCATCAAAAATAAGGTGACCATATGTGCATGGGTTTATCTTTGGGCTTTCTATCCTGTTTCATTGATCTATATTTCTGTTTTTTGTGCCAGTACCATACTGTCTTGATTACTGTAGCTTTGTAGTATAGTCTGAAGTCAGGGAGTCTGATTCCTCCAGCTCTGTTTTTCTTTCTCAAGATTACTTTGGCTATTTGGGGTCTTTTGTGTTTCCATACAAATTGTGAAATTTTTTGTTCTAGTTCTGTGAAAAATGCCATTGGTAGTTTGATAGGGATTGCATTGAATCTGTAGATTGCTTTGGATAGTATAGTCATTTTCACAATGTTGATTCTTCCAATCCAAGAACATGGTATATCTCTCCATCTGTTTGTATCATTTTTAATTTCTTTCATCAGTGTCTTAGAGTGATAGTATGCTTTTATTGTACAGTACTATTTTCCCCATGGGTAGATACACTGATACACATCCACAAAACAATAAGCACCAATATGGTCCAAAATAGCTCCAATGTATTTCTTCACTGTAAGTATCTAACCCTTTGTAAAATGACACTGACCAAAACAGTTACAAGGTTTTCATGTCCAAAAGGGTCAGGATCTTAGTGTAATAAAACACAACAGAGGGTAAGAAGTTATATCATATTTGGAGCTAAATTATTCTCCACACAAAGGACTATATATTTCTGTATTGCTTAGTGGTCATAAGAGTCCAATCTGAGGTATTATTCCATTGTCTTATATATTCTATTATCTGTTCTGTTCTATGGTCTCTATCTGTTCTCTTATCAGAGACAAACTTTGCCTATCACCAATTTCCTGTGCTTTTAGTAAACGCTCCCTTTGTAAAATTTCTAAAAGACTATTTTGTTAAGCACAGCTCCATTTTTCAAAAAACCCTTAATTTCAAATACATGCTTTTAAGTACCCTTGCCGGAAAAGAATTTTATAAATATATATAATTTTCTTGATACCCACCCAAAAGAAACAAAGTGTTCTTTTAGCTTAAATTGTTCAGAATGCTTTTTAAATGGAGTAGACAATTTCTACTGTTTGTTAATTTAGAGGTAGACCCTAAACAGAAAGAATAAGGGACAAAATTATGTCAAAAATGAAAATGGAAAAATCTATATTGTTATATGTTATTATATAAGGTCATGGAAACTTCCCAAAACCAAATGGGGAAAACCCAGGGAACAACTTCAGATTTCCCCATGGGCATCCTTCCCCACAGGAAGGATTTTTTTAAATCCTTGGTTGGTAGCAGTAAACGTTACTCCCAAGAATCAAGTCACTGGAACACCATAATCAGTGTACTACGCTAATGGATGACAGAAGGTCTGAATCTTTATACAAAGTCACACTAAATGTTCTGAAGTCAGGGTTTGCACAGGCTAAGTTCCTAACATTTGGGTCATGTCTATATTATTATCTGGGTCACTGAGGTTCTATATCTTCAGCCAAAAGTAAACCCTATTCACCTGTGGACAATATTCAATTCAAAATTCCTTCACACATCACTGAGAACTGTCTAAACCCAAGAGCTCAAAAGGTTCTAAACTGTAGGCTCATACCCAGAATATCCCAGCTAAGCAAAGAAACCAGCACTGTGAGGAAAATACCTAAATCTGGAGATGGTAAATGCATATCATTCCCATTTCCAGAGAACATGCCTGGGGCAACAACCTTGGAACAGAGGAAGGTAACAGAAGGAAAATAATCTTTATTAAATATCAAGGGTAAAAGAAAACATGAAATGCAGCCCCAAACTTCCATTTTTATGTAGTTTTGTTTTCAATCCCTCCCTTCTTTTGTTTCTTCAGACACAAATCTATGCCAACTCACGCAAACAAAACTTTGGCCCCATGGTCGACAGAAAAGAATAATAATAATGCATGTTTAAAAATATTTGATGAAGAGCTGATAATTTCAATGTTCAATCAATCCCTCTGAAAAACTCTAGTCCTCCAACTCCATAAAACTTTCAACTACTCACATTCTTTCTTTACTGTGCATGTAAGCAAGAATTTATCTCTAAGACTACTTAGATTTCTGTGGAGTTAACACCACTCATTTGAATAAAAACAGCCCAGCATACTAACAGTCACAATTTGGCCTGCAAATGCTCATGTCCATTCCTGCTCATCTAACTGTTGCTGGATGAGCCAAGAAAGACAGCAAACCGAAAATCTTGTATACAGGCTTATCTCATTTTACTGCATTTTGCTTTATTGCATTTTTACAAATTAAAGGTTTGTGACAACCCTGCATGGAACCAATCTGTCATGCCATTTTTCCAACAGCTATTCCTCGCTTCATGTCTCTGTGTCACATTTTGGTAATTTTCACAAAATTTCAAATTTTTTCATTATCATTGTATTTGTTATGATAATCTGTGATCAGTGATTGTTGATGTTTCTACTTTAATTGTTTTGGGGTGCCATGAACTGTGTCCGTGTAAGACAGTGAACTTAGTTAATAAATGTGTGTGTTCTGACCACTCCACCAACCAGCCATTCTCCTATCTTTCCCCCTCTCCTCAGGCTTCTATAGTCCCTGAGACACAACAAAAGTGAAATTAGGTCAGTTAATAACTCTACAATGACCTCTAAGTGTTCAAGTGAAAGGAAGAGTCACACGTCTCTCACTTTATATCAAAAGCTAAAAATGATTAAGCTTAGTGAGGAAGGCATGTTGAAAGCCGAGATAGGCCGAAAGCTGGGCCTCCTGCACCAAACACTTAGCCAAGTTGTGAATGCAAAAGAAAAGTTCTTGAAGGAAATTAAAAGTGCTTCTCCAGTGAACACACAAATAATAAGAAAGTGAAACAACCTTATTGCTGATATGGAGAAAGTTTTAGTGGTCTGGATAGAAGAACAAACCAGCCACAATATTCCCTTAAGTCAAACCTAATCCAGAGCAAGGCTCCAACTCTCTTCATTTCTATGAAGGCTGAGAGAAGTGATGAAGCTGCAGAAAAAAGTTGGAAGCTAGCAGAGGTTGGTTCATGAGGTTTAAGGAAAGAAGTCATCTCCTTAACATAAAAGCAGAAGGTGAAACAGCAAGTGCTGAGCAGAAGTTGCAGCAACTTATCCAGAAGACTTAGCTAAGATAATTAATGAAGGTGCTACACTAAACAACAGGTTTTCAGTATAGATGAAACATCCCTGTATTGGAGGAAGATGCCATCCAGGACTTTCATAGCTAGAGAGAAGTCAACGCCTGGCTTCAGAGCTTCAAAAAACAGGCTCTTTTGTTAGGGGTTAATATAGCTGGTAACTTAAAGTTGAAGCCAATGCTTATTTACTGAACACTACTCCAAAAATCCTAGGGCCTTTAAGAATTATGCTAAATCTACTCTGCCTGTGCTCCATAAACGGACCGACACAGCCTAGGTAAGAGTACACCCATTTACAACATGGCTTACTGAATGTTCCAAGCCTGCCATTGAGCCCTACTACTCAGAAAAATAGAGTCCTTTCAAAATATTACTGCTCAATAACAATGCACCTAGTTACCCAAGAGCTCTGATGGACATGTACTATGAGATTAATGTTGTTTTCATTGCTACTAACACAACATCCTTTCTGCAGCCCATGGATCAATAAGTAATTTTGACTTTCAAGTCTTATTATTTAAGAAATACATTTTGTAAGGCTATAGCTGCCATAGACAGAGATTTCTCTGATGGATCTGGGCAAGGAAATTGAAAACCTCCATTTAGAAAGGATTCACCATTCTAAATATTATTGAGCTCATTTGTGATTCGTGGGAAGAGGTCAAAATATCAGCATTAACAGGAGCTTAGAAGAAGTTGATTCAAACCCTCTTGGATGACTTTGAAGGGTTCAAGACTTCAGTGGAAGCCCTGCCCTCCAGGAGGCTAGCACCATCCCCAAAGCCCCCTCAAGCCAAACAGTCAATTGCATGGGAAGCCTACCCTTCCCTCTAGCTGGCTCACAGCTACTGCATGAGACATGGCCTTGCAGTCAACCAGGCCAGGGACCAGTCCCACTTATTAGCATGCACACAGGAGTTATCCCTGCCACAACAGTAGGGTGCACAGAGCCCACATAGGAGATACCCCCAGAACATATAGTTCTGGTAATCACAGTGGAGGCATGTTGCTGGGCCTTATCACACATCTCCTACATAAGGCCACTTCTCCAATAACGGGAAACATAACTGACCTACCTAACACATAGAAATAAACATGGAGAATTGGGCAAAATGAGGAGATGGAGGATATGTTCCAAAGGATGGAGCAAGACAAAATCTCAGTAAAAGAACTAAACAAAGTGGAGATAAGCAATCTGCCCAATAAAGAGTTCAAGGTAATGATCATAAAGATGCTCAACAAGCTCAGGAGAAGAATGGATGAACACAGTGAGAATTTTACCAAAGAGTTACAAAATATAAAGAAGAACCAAACAGAGCTGAAGAATACAATAACTGAAATAAAAAAATACAATAGAAGGAATCAACAGTGGATTAGATGATACAGAGGAACAGATCAACAATCTGAAAGACAGAGTAGTGGAAATCACTGAAGCTAAACAGAAAAAAAGAAAAACAACTTTTAAAAATGAGGACCATTTAAGAGACCTCTGGGACAATATCAAGAATACTGATTTTGCATGACAGGGGTCCCAGAAAAAACAGAGAGAGAGAAAGGAGCAGAGAACTTACCTGAAGATTAATAGCTGAAAAATTCCCTAAACTGGGGGTGGAAACAGACATCCAAGTCCAGGAAGCAAAGAGAGTCCCAAACAAAATGAACCCAAAGAGGTCCACACCAAGAGACACTATAATTAAAATGGCAAAAATTAAAAATAAAGACAGAATCTTAAAAGCAGGAAGAAAAAAGCAACAAGTACAAGGAAACTCCCATAATACTATCAGCTGGCTTTTCATCAGAAACTTTACAGGCCAGAAGAGAGTGGCACAATATATTCAAAGTGATAAAAGGGAAAAACCTACAACAAAGAACAGTCTACCCAAAAAGTTTATCACTCAGAGTTGAAGGAGAGATAAACAGAGTTTTACAGACAAGCAAAAGCTGAAAGAGTTCAGCACCACTAAACAGGCTTTACAAGAAATGTTAAAGGGATTTCTTTAAGCAGAAAAAAAGGCCACAGCTAGAAATATGAAAATTATGTAAGAAAAAATCTCACTGGTAAAGGTAAAAATACAGTAAAGGTAGTAGATCAACAACTTATAAAGCTAATAGGAAGTTTAAAAGACAAAAGTAGTGAAATATATAGATGTTTATGTTGTTATATATGAGACTCAGGGTAACCACAAACGAAAAATCTGTGATACACAAACAAAAGAGAAAGGAGTCCAAATACAACACAAGAGATAGCCATCAAATCATAAGGGAAGAGAGCAAAAGAATAAGAAAGAACAAAAAAGAAATAAAAAGAACAACCAGAAAACAATTAACAAAATGGCAATAAGGGGCTTCCCTGGTGGCGCAGTGGTTGAGAGTCTGCCTGCCAATGCATGGGACATGGGTTCGAGCCCTGCTCTGGGAGTATCCCGCATGCCACGGAGCAGCTGAGCCCGTGAGCCACAATTGCTGAGCCTGCGCATCTGGAGCCTGTGCTCCGCAACAAGAGAGGCCGCGATGGTGAGAGGCCCGCGCACCGCGATGAAGAGTGGCCCCCGCTCTCCACAACTGGAGAAAGCCCTCGCACAGAAACGAAGACCCAACACAGCCAAAAATAAAATAAATTAATTAATTAATTTTAAAAAAAAAAGCTTTATCTTAACTCCACCTCCTCCTGTAGTTACCTTACCTTTAAAAAAAAAATGGCAATAAGTACATATCTATCAATAATTACTTTAAACGTAAATAGACTATATATTCTAATCAAAAGACAGAGAGTGGCTGAATGGATGCAAAAACAAGACCCATATATATGCTGCCTACAAGAGATTCACTTCAGATCTAAAGACACACACAGACTGAAAGTGAGAGAATGGAAAAAGATATTCCATACAAATATAAATGAAAAGAAAGCTAGGGTAGCAATATTTATATCAGACAAAAAAGACTTTAAAACAAAGACTGTAATGAGACAAAGAAGGACATTACATAATGACAAAAGGATTGATCTAAGAAGAAGGTATAACAATTGTAAATTTATGTGCACCCAGCATAGGAGCACCTACATACATAAAGCAAATATTAACAAACATAAAGGGAGAAATGGACAGTAACAGAATAATAGGGGACTTTTAACATCCCACTTACATCAATGCACAGATCATTGAGAGAGAAAATCAATTAGGAAACACTGGCCTTAAATGACACATTAGACCAAATGGATTTAATAGATATATACAGAACACTTCCTCCAAAAAACAGCAGAATACTCATTCTTTTCAAGTGCCCATGGAACATTCTCCAAGATAGATCACATGCTAGGCCACAAGTCTCAATAAATTTAAGGAGACTGAAATCATATCAAGCATCTTTTCTGACCACAACAGTATGAGACTAGAAATCAATTACAAGAAAAAAACTGCAAAAAAAAAAAAAATACACACATGGAGTCTAAACAACATGCTACTAAATAATCAATTGAAAAAACCAAAATGAAAAATCAAAAAATACCTAGAGACAAATGAAAATGGAAACACAACGACCAAAATCTATGGGATACAGCAAAAGCAGTTCTAAAAGGGAAGTTTATAGCAATACAAGTCTACCTCAGAAAACAAGAAAAATCTTAAATAAACAATCTAACCTTACACTGAAAGGAACTAGAAAAAGAAGAATAAACAAAACACAAAGTTAGTTGAAGGAAAGAAATAAAAAAGATCAGAGTGGAAATAAATGAAATAGAGACTAAAAACAATAGAAAAGATCAACGATACTAAGAGCTGGTTCTTTGAAAAGATAAACAAAATGGATAAATCTTTAGCCAGAGTCATCAAGAAAAAAAGAGAGAGTACTGAAACCAATAAAATCAGAAATGAAAGAGAACTTACAACAAACACCACAGAAATACAAAGAATCATAAGAGATTACTACAAACAGTTATGTCAATAAAATGGACAACCTAGAAAAAAATCGATAAGTTCTTAGAAATGGACAATTTCCCAAGATTGAATCGGAAAGAAGTAGAAAATATGAACAGACTCATTATCAGAATTGAAACTGAATCAGTAATTTTAAAACTCCCAACAAACAAAATTGAAGAATAGAAATCATATGATCATCTCAATAGATGCAGACAAAATACAACATCCATTTATGATAAAAACTCTCAATAAGTGAGTACAGAAGGCATACCTCAACATAATAAAGGCCATATATGACAAACCCTCAGCTTAATGGTGAAAAGCTGAAAGCATTTACTCCAAGATTAGGAACAAGACAAGGATGCCCACGCTTGCCACTTTTATTCAACATAGTAGCAGCAGTTCTAGCCACAGCAATTGGACAAGAAAAAGAAATAAAAGGAATTCAAATTGGAAAGGAAGAAGTAAAACTGTCACTGTTTGCAGATGACGTGATACTATCTGTAGAAACTCTAAAGATGCTATAAAAAAAACTATTAGAATAAATAAATTCAGTAAAGTTGCAGGATGCAAAATACAGAAAACTGTTGCATTTCTATACACTAATAATAATCAGAAAGAGAAATTAAGAAAACTATCTCATTTACAATTGTATCAAAAAGAACAAAATACCAAGGAATAAACCTAAAAGGTAAAAGATTTGTACTGGGAAAACTATATGACATTAATGAAAGGAACAAAAGATGACACAAACAAATGAACAGATATACCATGCTCATGGATTGGAAGAAGGAATACTGTTTAAATGTCCTAACTACACAAAGCAATCTAAGATTCAAGACAATCCCTATCAAAATATCAGTGGTATTTTTCACAGAACCAGAACAAATAATCTTAAAATTTGTAGGAAACCTCAAAAGACCCTCAACAGCCAAAGCAATCTTGAGAAAGAACAAAGCTGGAGGTATCATGCTCCCAAACTGAAACTATACCACAAAGCTATAGTAATCAAAACAGTATGACATGGCACAAAAACAGATACATTGATCAACGGAACAGCATAGACAGCCCAGAAGTAAACCCAGGTTTATATGGCCAATTAATCTACAACAAAGGAGGCAAGAATATACAATGGGGGAAAGACAGCCTCTTCAGTAAATGGTGTTGGGAGAAACTAGACAGCTGCATGCAAAAGAATCAAACTGGACTACTTTCTCACACCATATACAAAAATAAATTCAAAATGGATTAAAGACTTAAATGCAAGACTTAAAACCATGAAACTCCTGGAAGAAAACATAGGCAGTATGATCTCTGATACTGATCTTAGCAATATTTTTTTTTGGATCTATCTCTTCAGGCAAGGGAAACAAAAGCAAAAATAAACAAATGGGACTACATCAAACTAAAAAGCTTTTGCACAGCAAAGGAAACTATCAACAAAACAAAAAGGCAGACTACTGAATGGGAGAAGATATTTGCAAATGATATATCTGATAAGGGGTAAATATCCAAAATGTACACAGAACTCATATAAATCAACATCAAAAAAACAAACAACCCTATCAAAAATTGGGCCGAGAATCTGAATAGACATTTTTCTGAAGAAGACATACATATGGCCAATAGACACATGAAAAGATGTCCAACATCACTAATCATTAGGGAAATGCAAATCTAAACCACGAGATGTCTCCTCACACCTGTCAGAATGGCTATCATCAAAAAAGACAACAAATAACAAGTGCTGGTGAGCATGTTTAGAAAAGGGAACCCTCCTAAAATGTTGATGGGAATATAAATTGGTGCAGCCACTATGGAAAATAATATGGTGGCTCCTCAAAAAGACTAAAAATAGAATTGCCATATGATTCAGTAATTTCTGGGTATTTACCCAAAGAAAACAAAAACACTAATTTGAAAAGATACATGCACCCCAATGTTCATAGCAGCATTATTAACAATAGCCAAGATATGGAAGCAACCTAAGTGTCCATCAATAGAAGAATAGATAAAGAAGATTTGGTATATATAAACATATAACAGAATATTACTCAGCCATAAAAAAAAAATCTTTCCATTTGCAACAACATGGATGACTCTAGAGAGCATTATGCTAAGTGAAATAAGTCAGACAGAGAGAGACAAATACCATATGATCTCACTTTATATGTGGAATCTAAAACACAAAACAAAAAAAGCCAAAATGAAAACAGATTCACAGATACAGAGAACAAAGGGGTGGTTGCCAGAGGGGAGAGAGTGGGGTGAGGCAAAATAGGTGAAGGGGATTAAGACGTACGAACATTCAGTTATAGAATTAAAAAGGCACAGGAATGTAATATAAGGAATAGGGTCAATAATACTGTAATAACTTTGTATGGGACAGATGGTTACTAGACATCATGGTGAACATTTCATAATGTATGCAAATGTCAAATCTCTATCTGGTACACATGAATCTAACATAATATTGTACATCAACTATATTTCAATTTTTTAAAAAAGACCTCAGTGGACAAGATAACTGCAGATGTGGTGGAAATACCAAGAGAACTTTAATTAGAAGCAGACCCTGAAGATGTGACTGAATTGCTCAATCTCATGATAAAACTTTAACGGATAAGGATACGCTTCTTATGGATGAGCAAAGAAAGTGGTTTCTTGAGATGGAATCTACTCCTAGTGAAGATGCTGTGAAGACTGTTCAAATGACAACATAGGATTTAGAATATTTTATTAAACTTAGTTGACAAAGCAGCAGCAGAGGTTGAGAAGACTGACTCCAATTTTGAAAAAAGTTCTACTGTGGGTAAAATGCTATCAAACAGCACTGCACGCTACAGAGAAATCATTCACAAAAGTAAGAGTCAATCGATGCAGCAAACTTCACTGTTGTCTTATTTTAAGAAATTGCCACAGCCCCCCCCAATCTTCAGCAACCACCACCTGATCAGTCAGCAGCCACCAATATCGAGGCAAGACCCTCCACCAGCAAAAAGATTACCATTTGATGAAGGCTCAAATGATGGTCAGCATTTTTAGCAACAAAGTATTTTTAATTAAGATATGTACATTGTTTTTTTACATATAATGCTATTATACATGTAACAGACTACAATACAGTGTAAACATAACTTTTATATGCACTGGGAAACCAAAAAATTCATGTAACTTGCTTTATTGTGACATTCACTTTATTGCAGTGGTCTGGTACTGAACCCACAATATCTCCAAGGTACACCTGTACGTCAATAAGTGACCATATCGAAATTTGTCTTCCATGTTTGTGTCTTCAAACAAGGGAAGGAAATCTAGGTTTCTCTATTTGCAGCAACACCTGATCTGGCAAAAGTTACATTGCCTTTCACAAAGGTTTTTTTGGTTCTAGAGAGGCCAAAAGACTTCCCTTGTCCCAGCTTCAGTCCAGAGTTCTCAGAAAGAGCAAAAGCAATGATCTAAACTCCAATATATTAGATTAAAATTTGGGGGGTAAATCCAGTAAGGGGTGTTGACTTTCTGGAGCTCAGTGCTTCCCCTACTCTCATAAATGAGTCATAAATTCCTAGAAAAAAATTTTTTAAGCAGATGCCCTGGCCTACCACTCATTTCATCTGCTTTGTTGCCACTCCTCCTGCCTGACAGCCCAAGGGA
Source organism: Eschrichtius robustus (assembly GCF_028021215.1). NCBI lineage: Eukaryota > Metazoa > Chordata > Mammalia > Artiodactyla > Eschrichtiidae > Eschrichtius > Eschrichtius robustus. The sequence goes on from NC_090826.1 coordinate 106,260,068, forward strand.
GTTCCAGCAAAAGAGAGACTCTGGACTGGGCAACACCTACACCATGTCTGCTCTACCCAGCTTCAACCCAGCTAAGATGCCAGGCACAGGGGAAATGCTTGGAAAATGTTTGCCAAGCCAAACTGTTGAAGGAACAGGCCAGTCGTTTTCTATTTCTCTTGAAGAGAACATAAACAAGTCCTTAATTTCCCACAAAAGAAGACAAAAATAAAATCTGCAAAATGATAGTTTATTCTAGCTTTCTAAGGTCACAGTGACCTGACAGAGGAGATATTTGAATCTCTTTTGTTTATCACTCTTAAAATACTCTCCTCAATAAAAATTCATTCCACTTTGGGGAAATGAGAGTGACACTCATGTTGAACAAGAGGGATTTACAAAGGGAGTTTTACCAGTTATACCACTCCAGGCTCAGTGGGAATGTCCTTCTCACTATCACTTCATCACATTAACAGGATTAAGCCCTCTGGAAAACCGGTGTGAAAGCAAGTAACCCTCAGTTCAAGCGAAGGGACAAAGGATTCAGTGAATGTGGTTATTAGTGTATTAGTATTTGCTGGTGATTAAATAACATCTCTCCTCCTCCCCACCAAAGCACACATCATCTCATCAAAAACATTAAAACCAAGGCATTGTAATCACTTTGGCACTAAGCCTGATTATAAGTTACCATAGAAAGTCTCAAATACTCTAAGTTTTATATTAAAAACATCACGTGAATCAAGTATTCTCTCCCTCAATGTAATCTGGCTTTAGAATAGCTAAGTAGTACATGTTTATAAATTTCAGCACAGTGAGCTTCCATCTCCACAGAAAATAACCCCAAAGCATCAACCTTCCAAAGACACAGTACCTTACCCCTCAAGGGGTAACTCTAAAGATGTGAATTTCAGAAATTGGCCAGTCATATCCTAAGTTAGATGGCTGGTCAGTGTCCTCCCAGTAAAATGAGAGTAATAAGCACCTACAGATGGAGTTGGTATTGACTTGGCAACATGTACCCAGGATTAACATCCCAGCTTCTAAAGGGCAGGAATTTTCAGCTTATTTCTACCTATGTTCCCCCACCCAAACCTATAAGTATTTTCTAAGGCCAATGTGAACACTGTGGCCAAGCAAATCAGAAAGTCAGTTCACACCCTCAATTTCTCAGCCCTGAGAAGGCTGAAATACCCAGATCAACTGGCCAAAGATAACACTATGATAAAAGTACCTCCATACTTTACAAAACATTTTCATACAAACGATCTCATTTGATCCCCACAACAATCTTGTAAGCATGCAAATTGGTATTAGCACCATTTTACAGAAGAGGAAACGGCAATTCAAAGAAATAAGGGACTTGTCCAAAGTTATTCAAGTCAAGATGGCCAAACCAGGACTAAAACACAATTCTTTGACCTACTAGTCCAGCGTCCTTTCACTCACTACTCTGCTGTGATGCAGTCAGAACAATCTGATATCCACCAAAACCTGCAAACCTCTTTAATATACATTTGTGACTCTAACATTTTCATGTAGCTAAGCACCCACATACCAGCTGTGTACACACAAAAAACACCTATGCCAAAGATCAGCTAATGACCACACTCTTGTCAAAAACAAAGGCAGTACTGAGTTCCCAGGATAAGAACCACTCTTCATGCACATGCCCTAACAAGGACTGACATCCATTCATTAGTATCACTCCTACCTCTACAACAAAAGAACCCCACTTTTGAAAAGTTGCCAACCCTAGGATTCAATACACTACTATGTATTATCAATATTTCTTAGGAAAAAGACAAAAACAAACTGCTCTATGAGATAAAAGGCCAGGTGAAATTGCATAGAGTTCTTCCTTTGTGAAATTGTAACTAGATACCATTTCTTCTCAACAATAGAGTAGCATCACAGAAGCAAAAGGAAATTATGGAACCAGATCATAAGAATGATGACACCTTATCTTGACAAGATTTTACTCTTACAAATGATGACCCTATTAAAAGCAGGCAATCTATCATCATTTGATTAAGCTACCCACAATTCAACTGATTAGAAATAAATCCCTTCAAAGAACACATCTGTAATTAAGTTAATGAAAACTGAACCACTACACAGGAAAAGTGTGGTCTGCTACTCAGAGAAGGTGGGTAATAACTAATGTGGTAAACCGAGAATCCGTAAAAGAATATTTTCCTCATCTGGTCTGCTTCTCTCCAATTGAAGGAATCCACCGAGAGGGAAAAAAGACAAAAACTCACCTTCCCAAACCAAGAAATAAACTATCCAGACACATACCCATAATGATACTGGATCCCACTCAAGAAAACCTCAGACAGCTCAGAACACTGTTTTTCCACAGGCTGAGAATACAAGACTCGTCTCTTCCAAAGTCAAAAGGATAAATTTCATTACTACATTTTGGTATATTGTTCCATAAAATACTACCTTACTTCATGTCCACACCACTAAAGAACTGTAGCAAATAATGACTTGTTAAAATAGATTACTGTTCTGTTTCCCTTACAACATTTTTTAAAGGATCTCTGACACCATATACCAACCTGGGTCCATAAATTTGTGGAGAAATTCAAAATAAAGTTTCAAATTATAATTGGTCTATAACAAATAATATATTCTCTATAAATAAGTATTCCATCAAAATTCAGGAAATCTGATGACAGAAATGTAAGGAGAAAATGGGTTTTTGAAAAGGCTCAGGCAAAAAGAAAACTAAATGGCTATAATTGAGAAAAGAAATGGGCTTTTTTTTTTTTTTTTTTTTGCATCTAAGCCCCACTTCTGAAACAACAGCTCTTTGCTCAGCTGGAGGAAAACCACAGGACTTGGAATAAGTCACTTAATATACTGTCCCTCCTTACATTAAAATGACACTGTTGACTCACCCTCAGTAGGATATGTGCTTGGTTTAACTTGTTTTTCCAGTAACAGTAGTGAACTGAGCTGCTCTAATATTGAAATGATTTGCATCCTCACGAATGACAAAAGTATGTATTGGAAATACATATACATAATACATGTATATATATAATATACATTTCTATTATGTATATTTCATATATTTCATAATACATTATATGTATTTATGTATATATATCATAGAGTATATTTATATACTCTATGATATACTATATATATAACATATATAATATACTCTATAAATATACTAAAATAGAGTATATTTATATACTCTATTTCACACATACATAATAAACATGTATATACATAATACATGTCCCTGAGTTTCTCTGGCTCTGCTGTGTAGCCAGTGACTTTTATCCCTCTCTTTAATTTGCCCTCCATAGTCTCTCCACAAATGATGGCCATGTTATTCCTTTTTATTTTACTACAAAAATGGAATTTCTTATTACCAAAATTAATTTTCATTGCATTTACTCAGTGTATCTTTGTCTTAGCTAATCCTCATAGTCCTGGGCTTCCAAACCCTGAAATGAAACGAACGAATTTATTTTCATTACTTCTGATTACAAGTCTTGCTCAACTTTGAGTAATACTGCAGAAGGCCTAAAACAAATTAACAACCCTTTCACACTACCAGTAGTATTCAACAGCATTCCATAAGAAAGCGTGGTATATTCTCCATCCTGCTTCTCTGTCATCTCTAATTTGCTCTCTAGTTAAGGCTGAAAGTATTTTTTTTTTAAATCAGCAAACATTTACCAAGCCCTAATATGGATTATGAAGCAGGTTAATCACTATAGAAGTGGGGAGGGAAGACTTAATGACATCAAACAAGGGTTTTGCACCAACACGGACCATAAAAGGGAACGTTGTTCATTCTCCTTAGATCAAAAACAGCATTCTTTCTTAAGGAGAAATTCAACCTAATTCATATACATCCTCCATCCTTATCTCTTCCACTCTGGAAAGACAGCTTTTTAATTCAAAACCTCAAAAAATACTTTGCAGAGGGACATTCAAATTATTGGGATTAAAAAGTAATCTATCTAATGAAAGAGCCAATAGCTTTGACATTAAACTGTTCAATTTTCAGTCTGGACCAGTGGTCTGCAAAATCAGATGTGTGTATCCCAGAGGTAGAGGGGTTCAAGACCATCCACTGGGGAACCAGAAGAACTTTTAGAATGTCTACATATTTACAGTCTAAAAAACATATAATTGAACTTTACTAAGAGTTAACATATGCACATATGGTATAGTAGTTGTACAGGTACATAATTTATAAATATTTATTTACTTACTTGGAGGAGAGGGTCCATGCTCAAAAAAAAGTTTTCCTTGGGGCATACATTTGTTTAAAGTTTGGAGGTTCCTTTAACCCGGCATTTCACAAACTAGGACACACATAGCCCTGGGGAGCCGGGGGGCGGGGCGGCGGGTCACAGCATTTGGGGGAAAATGCAAAGAAACTGAATAAACCTGGTACATGTTCCTGGTGCCTCTGTTTCATTCACGCTAGGGTAAGGGAGAGTCACTCTCTTCTGTAATCAGAAGACAACTCCAGTAATCATGTCTTAGGATGGAAGGGGCCACAGAATGATGACCTAGGTTCCATGCCTGGCTCTCTATCACCTAGCCGCCACCTGACCGAAGGCCAATCACTTCACTCTTCCAGGCCTTTTAGGCTCCTTCTAATTCAAATTTTATGATTCACAATTGAAAGTTTTCACCCCATCCTTACTTGCTTCTACATATTCTTCTAACTGGAACGTGCAAGCCTCCCCTCCCCACGAGGGGAGGCCTTGACTTTTCATTCCCTCAGCTTCCATGCATTATTTGCATAATGCTAAAGGGCACTTGCTGGAAGGGTTTGTAAGCATTCTCAAGTTATTTCCAAGTGTCCCCCAGTACTCTTGGACAGACTGTAGTAAGCTCCTTCGTGTATAGGGTTGGGGCAGCATTCTGCATGAGGGAACCAACGTACACCATCACCTATTCATGCTGACAATCTACAGCCCTGGCCCTGACGCAGATCAGCAATGTACTAATTTAAGGGGAAAGGTAACAGGAACCTAAATTACCCACCTAACAAAGGTGGATGTTCTGAAACAAGAAAATAAAGCTGAGACCATGTTCAGGTAAGCCAGGCTATGAGAAAAAATAGCTCTGAACTCAGCAGGAACAAAATGAGGAACTGGAGACAGCACAGAGGAGTGTTAGCGCATGCTGGTAGGACGCCCCCTCTCACTCAAAACAGCCGTTCACAACCCAGCCATGGCCACCCTGTCAAAATAATTGGTACTTAAATGAGTTAGTATATGAAACATGCTTGCAGCCTGGCACTGTTAGTTAATATTATCCTCATTCCATCGAGTACACCAGCATTAGCAGAAGAAATGTTAGAGCTTTATCTGTAGACTTTGGGGGCTCCATGGCAGAAATTTCACCTACCCAGAGCAGGCTGATTCAACTTCCCTTTTCAGGTTTTGTCAACATCTGTAAAGGTTCCATGGCATATTTCCTATCACATGAAAAGATAAGACTCAATTCCCAGGCAATACAGTGCACTTTTAAGGAAGCAGCATGGTGTGAGGGATAAAGCAGTGGGCCAGGGGCTGAAAAGTCAGACATCTTGTCTTTGTACTGCCACTAATTTTTCTGCTCTTGAAAAATTACTTACTTTCCTAAGACCTAAATTTTCTAATCTGTATTTTAAAATGATTAGATGACCTAAAGTCCCATAGTCAAGAAGGCAGTAGCTTACAAACATTTTTACTGTGATCTACTGTAACAAATAGTCACATATATATGTACACAGCCAAAACAAAAATTTCAAGAAACAATGCTTATCCCTACCTTGTGATTTTTCTATTCGATTTGATTTTTTCCTCAAAAAGTGCAGTTTGAGACCTACCAAATTGGTTTCATGACCGACTAGTGGTCACAATCTGCAGTTTAAAAAGCATGGTAGTAAAGAGTGTGGTCTTGCAGTCAAACAGACCTAGCACCACCGTTAACTAGCTGCATCATCTTGGGTAAGTTACCAACCTTTTTAAAGTTCATCTTTTAGATCGAGATGAAAACACAAGGGTTGTTCTAAAGATTAAATGCAATAATGAATGTAAAGCACTTAGCTGCACAGTATGTGACACAGAATAAACACTCAATAAAAAGTTATGGTGATGATTAATAATATCAATGTCATTATTACTAAATTCAAAGATTCCAAAAGAAAGTAAAAATAAGTAGAAGGAAGCTAGGAAAAGAAACAGGCTCACCTGCAAGCACTGATAACCAGAAGGACTGATAATCAGGTTAATCCTGGCCTATGCTCATGGAAGTTTCACAAATGGAGGCATTTTTGTAGGCTTTCTTCACAGTATCCCCTAACAACTGAAATGCTCACGTGTTTGCTAAATGAATTAATACACCTGGAAACTCACCTCTACACACTGCAGGAACTATAAGAAGACCCCAACTAAGCTTACATAGCTCCCCAAACTTAAACACCTGAGGATGCTCTAAGTCAATGGTTCTTAAAGTGTTGTTCCCAAAATATTAGCAGTATCACCTGAGAACTTGTCAGAAATGTGAATGATCAGGTCCCACGCCAGGCCTACAGAATCAGAAACTCTGGGGGTGGGCTCAGCAATCTGTGTTCTAACAAACCCTCCAAAACTTGATGCACATTCAAGCTGGAATACTACTATTCCAAACAGTGATGACTTGGAACCCTATAGCAATCCCAGGGAGCTATACATACAAGCAAAGGGACTCCTGCAAAGTCTGCTTGTCCTAGGACTAGTTACTCGGCTAGCTCAACAAAGACTCTTCACAGCCACCTATAACCTCCAAGAAAGTTCTCAAGAATTGTTTCTCCTCTTCTTCTTCGCCTTAGCTCACCAACAGAAGCCTAAACTAGACAAAGAAGCACAAGGCCTCATTCTTAGAAGCAATGCAAAGCCTATTTCTTAATGGTCTCTTACCTAAGCACATTCCCTGGGCTCACACTGTCCCATACCAGGACTTCTGTACCACAGCTCAGAGTGCTTCCTGAAACTCTGCATCAGCTCTCAAATAACGAGCTGGGTCTCACAACCAGTAAGCACACAGCAACCCTGGCACTGAAGTTACACAGCACTTCTCTACCCATACTCACCTTGCATTTTACCACTTGCCAAATTAATGAGAACTTATTAAGCATCCATTGTGTGTACAGGTATATATATGCTCCAAAAAGAAGGTAATCAAATATTAAAACTCCAAAATCAAAGTCTGTAATCTGTTGCTAAATCAAAGAATATATTTGTATCACTAGATTTAGTCTACTCCTTTAGAAAATCATGGAAAAGCTCGTTAATTTCTATAAAACCTAGAGAGGGCAGACAGCAGAAGCAAGAAGAACTACAATCCTGCAGCCTGTGGAACAAAAACCACATTCACAGAAAGACAGACAAGATGAAAAGGCAGAGGGCTATGTACCAGATGAAGGAACAAGATAAAACCCCAGAAAAACAACTAAATGAAATGGAGATAGGTAATCTTCCAGAAAAAGAATTCAGAATAATGATAGTGAAGGTGATCCAGGACCTCGGAAAGAGAATGGAGGCAAAGACCGAGAAGATGCAAGAATGTTTAACAAAGATCTAGAAGAATTAGAGAACAAACAAACAGAGATGAACAATACAATAACTGAAATGAAAAATACACTAGGAGGAATCAATAGCAGAATAACTGAGGCAGAAGAACGGATAAGTGACCCGGAAGACAGAATGGTGGAATTCACTGCTGTGGAAAAAATACAGAAAAAAGAATGAAAAGAAATGAAGACAGCCTAAGAGACCTCTGGGACAACATTAAATGCAAAAACATTAGCATTATAGGGGTCCCAGAAGGAGGAGAGAGAGAGAAAGGACCCAAGAAAATATTTGAAGAGATTATAGTCAAAAACTTCCCTAACATGGGAAAGGAAATAGCCACCCAAGTCCAGGAAGCACAGAGAGTCCCATACAGGATAAACCCAAGGAGAAACATGCCGAGACATAGTAATCAAATTGGCAAAAATTAAAGACAAAGAAAAATTATTGAAAGCAGCAAGGGAAAAATGACAAATAACGTACACGGGAACTCCCATAAGGTTAACAGCTGATTTCTCAGCAGAAACTCTACAAGCCAGAAGGGAGTGGCATGATATACTTAAAGTGATGAAAGGGAAGAACCTACAACCAAGATTACTCTACCCAGCAAGGATCTCATTCAGATTCGATGGAGAAATCAAAAGCTTTACAGACAAGCAAAAACTAAGAGAATTCAGCACCACCAAACCAGCTCTACAACAAATGCTAAAGGAACTTCTCTAAGTGGGAAACACAAGAGAAGAAAAGGACCTACAAAAACAAACCCAAAAAAATTAGGAAAATGGTAATAGGAACATACATATCAATAAATACCTTAAATGTGAATGGATTAAATGCTCCAACAAAAGGCACAGGCTTGCTGAATGGATACAAAAACAAGACCCATATATATGCTATCTACAAGAGACCCACTTCAGACCTAGGGACACATACAGACTGAAAGTGAGGGGATGGAAAAAGATATTCCATGCAAATGGAAATCAAAAGAAAGCTGGAGTAGCAATACACAGATAAAAGAGACGTTAAAATAAAGAATGTTACAAGAGACAAGGAAGGACACTACATAATGATCAAGGGATCAATCCAAGAAGAAGATATAACAATTATAAATATATATGCACCCAACATAGGAGCACCTCAATACATAAGGCAACTGCTAACAGTTCTAAAAGACGATAGTAACACAATAATAGTGGGGGACTTTAACACCTCACTTAAACCAACGGACAGATCATCCAAACAGAAAATTAATAAGGAAACACAAGCTTTAAATGACACAACAGACCAGTTAGATTTAATTGATATTTATAGGACATTCCATCCAAAAACAACAGATTACACTTTCTTCTCAAATGCGCACGGAACATTCTCCAGGATACATCACATCTTGGGTCACAAATCAAGCCTCAGTAAATATTAAAAAACTGCAATCCTATCAAGCATCTTTTCTGACCACAACACTATGAGATTAGAAATCAATTACAGGGAAAAAAACGTAAAAAACACAAACACATGGAGGCTAAACAATACGTTACTAAATAACCAAGAGATCACTAAAGAAATCAAAGAGGAAATCAGAAAAAAACTAGAGACAAATGAAACTGAAAACACGACGATCCAAAACCTATGGGATGCAGCAAAAGCAGTTCTAAGAGGGAAGTTTATAGCTATACAAGCCTACCTCAAGAAACAAGAAAAATCCCAAATAAACAATCTACTGTTACACCTAAAGGAACTAGAGAAAGAAGAACAAACAAAACCCAAAGTTAGCAGAAGGAAAGAAATCATAAAGATCAGAGCAGAAATAAATAAAAATAGAAACAAAGAAAACAACAGCAAAGATCAATAAAACTAAAAGCTGGTTCTTTGAGAAAATAAACAAAGTTGATAAACCATTAGCCAGACTCATCAATAAGAAGAGGGAGAGGACTCAAATCAATAAAATTAGAAATGAAAAAGGAGAAGTTACAACAGACACCACAGAAATACAAAGCATCCTAAGAGACTACTACAAGCAACTCTATGCCAATAAAATGCACAACCTGGAAGAAATGGACAAATTCTTAGAAAGGTATAACCTTCCAAGACTGAACCAGGAAGAAACAGACCAATCACAAGTAATGAAATTGAAACTGTGATTAAAAATCTTCCAACAAACAAAAGTCCAGGACCAGATGGCTTCACAGGAGAATTCTATCAAACATTTAGAGAAGAGCTAACACCCACCCTTCTCAAACTCTTCCAAAAAATTGCAGAGAAAGGAAAACTCCCAAACTCATTCTATGAGGCCACCATCACCCTGATACCAAAACCAGACAAAGATATCACAAAAAAAGAAAATTACAGACCAACATCACTGATGAATATATATGCAAAAATCCTCAACAAAATACTAGCAAACAGAATCCAACAACACATTAAACGGATCATACACCATGATCAAGTGGGATTTATCCCAGAGAGGCAAGGATTCTTCAATATACACAAATCAATCAATGTGATACACCATATTAACAAATTGAAGAAGAAAAACCATATCATCTCAATAGATGCAGAAAAAGCTCTTGACAAAATTCAACATTTATGATAAAAACTCTCCAGAAAGTGGGCATAGAGGGAACCTACTTCAACATAATAAAGGCCATATATGACAAACCCACAGCAAACACCATTCTCAATGGTGAAAAACTGAAAGTATTTCCTCTAAGATCAGGAACAAGACAAGGATGTCCACTCTCACCACTATTATTCAACATAGTTTTGGAAGTCTAGCCACAGCAATCAGAGAAGAAAAAGAAATAAAAGGAATACAAATTGGTAAAGAAGAAGTAAAACTGTCACTGTTTGCAGATGACATGATACTATACATAGAGAATCCTAAAGATGCCATCAGAAAACTACTAGAGCTCATCAATGAATTTGGTTAAGTTGTGGCATACAAAGTTAATGCACAGAAATCTCTTGCATTCCTATACACTAATGATGAAAACTCTGAAAGAGAAATTAAGGAAACACTCCCATTTACCATTGCAACAAAAAGAATAAAAAACCTGGGAATAAACCTACCTAGGGAGACAAAAGACCTGTATGCAGAAAACTATAAGACACTGATGAAAGAAATTAAAGATGATACCAACTGATGGAGAGATATACCATGTTCTTGGACTGGAAGAATCAACATTGTGAAAATGTCTATACTACCCAAAGCAATCTACAGATTCAATGCAATCCCTATCAAACTACCAATGCCATTTATTACAGAACTAGAACAAAAAATCTTAAAATTTGTATGGAGATACAAAAGACCCCAAATAGCCAAAGCAGTCTTGAGGGAAAAAAACAGAGCTGGAGGAATCAGACTCCCTGACTTCAGACCATACTACAAAGCTACAGTAATCAAGACAATATGGTACTAGCACAGAAACAGAAACACAGATCAATGGAACAGGATAGAAAGCCCAGAGATAAACCCACACACATATGGTCAACTAATCTATGACAAAGGAGGCAAGGATATATAATGGAGAAAAGACAGTCTTTTCAATAAGTGGTGCTGGGAAAACTGGACAGCTACATGTAAAAGAATGAAATTAGAACACTCCCTAACACTATACACAAAAATAAACTCAAAATGGATTAAAGACCTAAATGTAAGACTGGACACTATAAAAGTCTTAGAGGAAAACATAGGAAGAACACTCTATGACATAAATCACAGCAGGATCTTTTTTGATCCACCTCCTAGAGTAATGGAAATAAAAACAAAAATGAACAAATGGGACCTAATGAAACTTAAAAGCTTTTGCACAGCAAAGGAAACCATAAATAAGACGAAAAGACAACCCTCAGAATGGAAGAAAATATTTGCAAATGAAGCAACTGACAAAGGATTAATCTCCAAAATTTACAAGCAGCTCATGCAACTCAATATTAAAAAAACAAACAACCCAATCCAAAAATGGGCAGAAGACCTAAATAGACATTTCTTCATAGAAGACATACAGACGGCCAAGAAGCACATGAAAAGCTGCTCAACATCACTCATTATTAGAGAAATGCAAATCAAAACTACAGTGAGGTATCACCTCACACCGGTTAGAATGGGTATCATCAGAAAATCTACAAACAACAAATGCTGGAGAGGGTGTGGAGAAAAGGGAACCCTCTTGCACTGTTGGTGGGAATGTAAATTGATACAGCCACTATGGAGAACAGTATGGAGGTTCCTTAAAGAACTAAAAATAGAATTTCCATATGACCCAGCAATCCCACTACTGGGCATATACCCAGACAAAACCATAATTCAAAAAGACACATGCACCCCAGTGTTCACTGCAACACTATTTACAATAGCCAGGTCATGGAAGCAACCTAAATGCCCATCGACAGATGAATGGATAAAGAAGATGTGGTACATATATACGATGGAATATTACTCAGCCATAAAAAGGAACGAAATTGGGTCATTTGTAGAGACGTGGATGCATCTAGAGACTGTCATACAGAGTGAAGCAAGTCAGAAAGAGAAAAACAAATATCGTATATTAACACATATATGTGGAACCTAGAAAATGGTACAGATGAACCGGTTTGCAGGGCAGAAATTGAGACACAGAAGTAGAGAGCAAACGTATGGACACCAAGGGGGGAAAGCGGCGGGGGCTGGGGGTGGTCGTGTGATGAATTGGGAGATTGGGATTGACATGTATACACTGATGTGTATAAAATTGATGACTGATAAGAAAATAAATAAATAAATAAATAAAAATAAAAATATTTCTGTAAAACCTTACTTTTCCAAAAGGCACCTTAGTCAGAAGCCCTGCAGTGCTACAAGATTCTAGTTAGAAACAAAAAAATTTAGAGAAAAAACAATGATTTTTTATCAAAAAGCAGAAAAATACAACTGCTGTCTTTCCACTCTGGAAAGAACTGCTAACATAGCTTTCAAAGGCAAAAGGGTACCTTTTAAAAACAGAAAGATCCCAAATTTTTGTCAATAAAATGATGATCCAGTTATACACCAAGGAACAGACAGAAGACCTGGCTTCGGTTCTCCAACTATCCCTGGTACCTACAGCATGACTTTGGATTTGGTCTCACAGGGTGTCTGCCTCAGTCTCCACAAATGAACACATGATCTTATAAAAGATATAATGCACATGAAAGTGCTTTGCCATCTATTAGATATTATCTTCTCAACATGTCAATTTATTCCTGTGAACTGATTCCTTCCCTCCAACTCACAGTGACCAAAATGATTTATTTTAGAAAGTGCTCATAAGTGGTTTGACAGCAGGTGTAACAAAGGTGTAAGCTAGAAAAGATACTGAATACTTTCATACCCTTAAAGCAGCATGAAGCCATGGACATGAACAGTTATGACAAAGAAATGGGTTAGAAAAATGACCCACAGTACATTGCCCTTCCTGGTTCCGGCAAAAATTTGAGCTGGAAAGACACGGTATCTAAAAAGGAAAACTAATGACAAACAAGAAATAAAGTGAACTATTTCAAAACCTCACAAAACGGTAGTTTGAGAGCAAGGGGTCAGGGAGGGCTATGTTTTTGTTAGGTCTGACTTGCCCTTAGCTATGGGTGCACTGTCTTTTCATGTGGCCCCAAAGAAATAGCTGAGCCATTATTGTTGTTGATAATGATGAGCAGATGCTGATGGGATGATTGCACATCAACAGTTCTCAGACTCAGGTCTTGTGTAATTGGGTGTGTCGATCTATGTCACTCCACAGATGGTTATTAAACCAGTTACAACTTCCCTAAATCTTTTCACTAGACGTGAACAACACTCTGGATAGTTACTCTCTGGTGCCAACTGAGAATAGGCACTATCATAAAACATTTTTTTAAAACAGTTTCAAGGTTTATCCGTCCTCCTCCCAACACACAAACACACACACACATGCACGCACACACGCACACTCTTAAAGTAGGGATGTTTGTTTAATTCAAAAATCCAAATTATCAAATTTGAAGTTTAAATACCATAAATACTTCTCTACTACGGTGACTATAACAAGTCTATTAATTTCAACCTGGCATGAATAAAAAAATATAATCAATTCCCAATTTTCTATCAACAAATGATATGCATTTTAGATAATCTATGTGCCTCAGGAACAATAAAAATCCTGCTATCAAAGCTCCCCTCAGGTCGATGGAACACAGGGATTCCCAGCTCTCATGACATAGAATCGCCAAATTCTTCCTACTGAGAGAGGTGCAGCCCCACCCCCGATGCAGCTAGATGACAGTGACCTTTATCGAGGAAGCTCTCAGCTGACCACAGGGCATGGCCAAATGTCCAACTGGACTGCCAGAGGAGACAAAATGATCCATTTGGCAGTCTGTTGATACTGAGGTGTCAAACCTTCAACTAATTGGCCACTCTTTGCAGTAAGCTTTCCTACACTGTACACCTGAAAGAACACTTGTTGAGATGGCTCCGTTGAATGAGAAGCACAACTTTTGAAATGCACTCTTGTGGAAAGGCCAGCATAATTTCATATACAAATAGATGTAACAAGCCACAGGCTCATATGTTTTTAGCCTCAGAATTAGTAAGCTAAACTGAAGTGCAATACGTGAATTTCATCATTTTTCTTTCTTTCCCCATGACCATTTGGCAGAGTTAAAATTTTAGCTATCATGCATTTTCTTCCCTAAAATGTATCAGTTACAGTTCCCACAGAAGCTAGCTATGCAGTTCCTTGTGGGTGTATGCGTAAAACTACCATAACAAAACATTTTCTATTTCCTCATTTTGATCAAAAGGAAAGAAGAAATGCTAGAGTGCACTTACATAAGTGACAGTGCAAAACTGACATGCCTATCTGTATAAACAATTTATATTCTGTTTAACTGTAAAGTTATGATGATTAAGGAGAGAAATGCCAAGAGCTATGAAATAAAATTACATTAAGGGGTAGCCCATGCTGCATGCTCTTGAGAGACTTAAGAGAAACTTTAAGGAACAGCAAAGTCACTTCAGGCCACTCAGGAAGAACTAAGGCTTGAGACAGTAAAAACAGCTGGGGAAAAATACTAAGAAACAGACACCAGAACACATAAAATGCTTGTAAATGAACACAACATTATGGACCCATTGGCAGAACATGTGGAAGTTGTGATGGGTTAAGGTGAGTCAGCCACACTCTCCAGCCTATTTCACTTTGGATCAACAGCAGCAGGGACAATTAGTTACTGCAGGCACAGAACAGCTTTAAGAAAAGCTAACCTACCCATCTAGAGAAAGACTCCTCAACCTCTGCTTCATTACTGTCATGCTCTAACTGACACAACTAATCAAACAAAAGGAAAGAGAATCCTTTCAAATCATGGGGAACAGAACTCAGATTTAGGGACATCATGGAGCAAGCAATGTGATACAATGAAACAAGAACTGCCCTAGAAATTAGACCTGGATTCTAATCATGGCTTTGCCATATACTCACCATGCGATCTAGAGGAATTCCCTTAAGCTATTTGAGACTTACTGTTCTCACCTGTAAAACTGAAATATCACCAGCCCTCCTTCCTTAGCAGATGTCATTTGTGGCTCAAATAAGATCATGTTTATAAAAGTGATTATAAACCAGGAAGCACTATTTAATGTAAAATATTATTGTATGTAAAATTTCCAATCCAAAATTCTGTGAAACAGAAAAACTTCACCATCTAGCCCCCAAATGATAAACTATTACATGACTCAAATTAGATCACAAACATCTATATTATGAGACCAGCCTAAATGGGGATGGTAGGTATTATGTGTGTTAGGCTGGTGTAACCAACTTCAACCATTTTTTAAAATATTTCCCCACTGCTCTCCTAGTGTCTCAAAAATGCTCAGGAATTACAAGCAAGAGCGATAATCTCCTCAACCTCCCCTAGCCTTCTCTGGCACAGAAATCTGACATAGGCCACTTCACATGCCTGATTAGATAAGCCTTCCCAATGCTGAAAGCCAACTGCTTCTAACATTTCAAACCTGATTTCCATGAAGACTCAGGGGTGAAAGATGGAAACAAATAAGCCAACCAAGTAGATCCTCCTTATTGAAAGAGTTCTCCAGCTTTGATTTGAAGTACTACATAATTTTTTTCTATGAACCAATTGCTTCTGAGGTCATAGGTGCAAGTTGCTGCAAACAGAGCAGACAAAAGTGTTAGAAAGGCTTTTAACTTACACACAATCCTGCAAACTTTAAATTACTAAAATGATAGTGCTTTAGTCTGTTCTTTAGGTGATCCATAATCCTGCCTTGGCAATGGAGCAGAGTCTAAAGGGAATCATTAAAAGATATTAAAACAAGAAGTCCAGAGACAAGTATTCCCAGACTACATCTTCCAAAGGAGGAATTGCCATGAGACTAATGAAGTTTAAACTTCGGGGCCCCCTGCACTTGAGCGCCTGTTCTGTGCCCAGAACCATGCAGTTTCCAATATTTACAAACAATCCTGCAAGTTAGGTATTACTATTATTCCAATTATATAAATCAGGGAATTGAGACTTAGAGAAGCTAAGTGGCTTGCCCAATACCCTTAGCCAAGAATCGGAGCCAGGCCTAGCTGGTTCCAAAACTCACCAGCTACGCTAAAGTAAACATCAAAATGTATTTGGAAGGGTATCTAAAAGTCATAAATAATCAGCCCTTACTGTCATTTATCTCTCATTATGCTTCATATCCCTGGGCATTCTCTCCTTCACCATTCAACTGGCAGCTGAACACAACTAAACCTGAAGGAGAAAGTCCAGTATGTCTGAAAGGACCCACATGTCTGATCATGCATGTTTAGACTGTATTTTAAAACAGAGGGGATTATCTGGGATTCTGTTGATGTCAAACATACTTCTCTCATCTATTAGTATTGATGACCATCAATTTTCAGTGACAAAGGAGATAATAAGGAAAATGTTCACAGAAAAGAAGAAAAGCCAAGGTTATCCCCATGCTTTTTCTGTAACACTATGTGTAGAAATGCTACACACAGTTAATTTCAAAGTTCCCAGGCCTAGATAGGTTAGTCCTGGGCAGTTTTAGTATTGGCTATGTCCACTTTCATATGCTGAGGCATTCCAATCATTTTACATGGTCTTTTATATCCCTTTCAGAAAGATACAATAAGAATACAAGCACACAGTCAAGAAAAGCTATCTGCAGTTTAAAAGGCTGGCACAAATAGGACTCTGGATTGCCATTTTCAGACTATCAAAATGTTTTTTATTCTTTTAAAAAAGCTACACATTCATTCCTAGTCTTAATCTACTGAAGAATTTCTTTTAAGATCAAGAAGTAATAGAGAGAGAAATGCTAAACAACTTTCCTTGGATTACAACAAATATAAATCTATCCTTCCCATTTTCAAAGTGATTTAGAAAGAACTGCAACTCATCAAAATGGAATTTTTTAAAAAATTTATTTATTTATTTATTCATTTATTTCATTTTTGGCTGCATTGGGTCTTTGCTGCTGCACACGGGTTTTCTATAGTTGCTGAGAGCGGGGGCTACTGTTTCTTGTGGTGCACGGGCTTCTCATTGCGGTGGCTTCTCGTTGCGGAGCACGGGCTCTAGAGTGCAGGCTTCAGTAGTTGTGGCGCACGGGCTTAGTTGCTCCGCGGCATGTGGGATCTTCCCGGACCAGGGCTCGAACCCGTGTCCCCTGCATTGGCAGGCGGATTCTTAACCACTGAGCCACCAGGGAAGCCCCTGGAATTTTGACATTTAAATAATTTCCACATTATTCAAATGTTCATTCAGAAGTAAGATGTTAAGAAGAGTAAAACTTAAGTCAATTTAATATAGAAAATATTACTAAATCCAAAGTTACACTATCTGTAGGGCTACAGGACTCCACCAAATGACAAAGGCATCACTTAACAGTGGGTAAATGTGTGAGCTCTGGAGTCAGGCAAGGGGCGTTCCAGCTCCTGGTCTATACCAGCTCCTGGTCTTTATCACTAACTGGCTGACCTGGATGACCATGCCTTAATCTTTCAGTAAGTAGGAATTATAACACCTACTGTGAGGACTAAAGCAAACACGTAAAGCACTTTTTCCCCAGGCATCTGTCACGTAATAAACCCTCAGTATATGGAAGCTATTGTTACTTCTTATAAGCTCCAGGAGGATAGTTTTTTTGTCTGTTTCGTTCACTCTATTAATAAAGAAGCATGCCCCGGTCAGCTTTCATGCAAATACAGTTCCTCCAAAGTGACATTCACATTTATCTACATTAATTACATTCAAATGCTGCTACCCTTAGTATATACCTCCTCTCTTTTACTGTAAGTGGCTGCAGCTGCCTTTGCAGGATGATTTAAATTACTGGAAAATATTTTAAGTGTTTTAAGGGTATCGGAGTTAACATATGCACCACTTACATTTTCAGTGTGCTTACACATAATTATAAATATCTCAGACCATAAAAGAAAACTTTTCATAGTACTCCTACAACTGAAAAACGAAGTCTTAGAAATAATTACAGAGGGAGCAGAAGGGAGTGGTAGGTAGAATACAGTTTACTAAATTGGCAAAATAAAATTCGGAGTTTTGTCTTAAAACAAAACAAAACAAAAAACCTGACAACCATTTGTTAAAGGCTGCCAACACTTGAGAATAAGCAAACTGTCATGGGAAAGAAATGTTAAAATACGAAACCCTTTTCTGAGAAAGTTACTCCACCAGTCCTGGCTAATCCAATTCTGAATCACTAACGACTCCAGTCCTGCTGGGTTGTCTTAACCACTACAAAGAAGTCCAAAGGGACAGGCAGGGTCTCACAGGCAAATATTTTCTCTGCTGTCACTGACATTTACAATACAGCCACACTTCTCCCCTCCCCCACCCTTCCCACTCCTTCACTGTTCCCTTTTCAGATTTCAAAAATCAGAGGGTCAACATACTGATATATCATTCGACTAAGGAGTATAGAGGGGAGATCACTTGACTAGAAAACGAGAGCTTGGATTCTGGCCCCAACCTTGACCTAGCTCTGGGCCCTCTGGCCAGTCACTTGGGCTTTGCTTTCCTCATCTGTAAAACAAGGATGGACTAGATGGGTGGTTCCCAGCCCGGGATCCCAAAATCTCCAGGAACCCCTAAAGTAATAACAGATCATGAGGTATTTCTATTATTCCAAAGAGATTCCATTAAGTGCTATAAGGCTAATTAAAACATCAAATGCATGGTGACACCAGATGGCACATGATGATGTTTATCGTATCATAGGAAAGGGGGGAACAAGAGTGTTGGACCTGATATTGTCCTCAAAGCTACACCTCAGAAAAATCATAGTTTCTGTACTAAACATAATCCAACCACAAATGTCTGGTGAATAAATAAGGGGGAAATGATTTAGTACCTATCAATACAATTTGTATAGTAGACAAATTCTCCAAATTGAAGATACACCCCATTAAGGGAACAGACTCAAATATAATACCCTTAAATATTTACAGGTTCATGGGAAACCAGTGAATAATCTACATGCTGCAAACATGAAGCTCCTATTTCTCACCAAGGATCTGAATCACTCATCCACTTTTGATTAAAGTGAAAGCAACAAAAAGCCAGTCTAAACTGCAACATAAAATAACACCAACAACAATAACTACTATTCACTGCACTCTTACTACGTGCCAGGAACCATACTACAAATATAACACTGATTAACTTATTTAATCCTCATAACAACCCTAGCACTTACATGCTACTATTACCTTCATTTTATAAATAATGAAATTTAGGCATAGAGTGCTTAAGAAACAGGGACACAGGGCTAGTCAGTTAAGAGCCCTGGGTATCCCCACCCTTTCTCCCTCTAAGCTGACAACTCCTTCTCAAAGAGAAGTCTCTCAAAACACAAACAGACATGTCCCCAAGCAGAGCCCTTAGGAGTTGGGCCATTGCTCTTGAGAGCAGGCTTCTGAGGAGCTCATAGCTGTGGCCCATTCTGGCTTAAAGACCTCCTTAATGGGAACTCCGCTCTTCTCAACCCAAATTCAGTCTGCTTGTCCTGATGATAGAAATCAACTGAGAGAAGCCCAGGGCCATTAGTCAACTAAAATCAACCCATTTATTCAGAAAATACAAATGATTCCTAACAGCTGGCTCCTACATTCAGAGAACCTATGAGGAAAAACATGCATTTTCAGTGTACTAGAATGCGTAAGGGTTATGGAGACAAATAGACCAAAACAATCAGCCAATCAATCAATCAATTCCAAACCTGCCACTTACTAACTGCATTATCCTGAGCATGTTACAGGTCTCAGTTTCCCCTACTCCCCATCTCAAAGGGTTGTTGTGAGGCGTAATCGTGTGAATGTACAGAAAGTGCCACGGCTGACTGCAGAGGCCCTAGAGCCAGAGGTCTGAATCCTGGCTCCATCCCTCACTAACCACACGATTGGCCCCAACACCCAAAGCTGTGAATCTAAGCTCCTATTTCCTTACCTGTAATATAGCTAATTACTGTCTACCCCAAAGGATAGCCACGCGAATTAAATGAGGAAATATATGTAAAGCCCCTAGGAGAAGGACTGACACATAGTAAGAATTAAGCAATTTTTTTAAAAGAGCTGAGGTTTTAAAAGTCAAACCACAAGTTTAAGTCCCAGCTCTGTCACTTATTATCTAGGGCTAAACAATGGTATACAAGCCAACTAACCCCTCAGAGGCTCAGTTTCAACCAAGATTTTGTAAAGATTAAAGGAGGCAGTTGTGTAAGAGTGTTCTGTAAACTCTGCATTGCTATGTAAATGTTAGGGTTGTTTTACGTTTTATGTTAATTGTATCGAGTGGTCCTTTCAAATACTATCTTCATCTTTAAAATGGAAAAACTGAGGCAGAGAAATTTTAAGCCATAGAGGGAAGGCTGATAATCCCAAAAGTAGGATGGAGAAAAGGATTGGGCCAAAATAAATTCAGATCATGACAAAGCAGAAAAGTAATAAGCCTTCAAGAGGAAAGATGAGAATAAACATCCATTAACCTATGTTTTTAATCAGCAACTTCACCTGCTGATTAAGCCTCTCAGTGCACAGTCCAGGCGTAAGAATTCTCTAATTTCCTCCCAGAAACAGTATTAGACTTCAGGGTGAGAAAGAGCTTCACTATCAAGCCTCTTTCCCATCCGTAAGTTAATTTTGTGGCTGGGGCAAAGACCAGGGGACACAAACTGGAATCTCACTCTAACTGGCTTTCTCTTAACCACACCTTAAAAAAAAAAAAAGAAGTTGCAATCTTTCAGAGAGGTTTCCTTCTTTGGTTGGTCAGAAATGTCCTTGTTCCCCAGGTCTCCTCATGCTAAATATGGTAATAGCTGGCAAACAAACAGCCCAGTAAATTCCAATGATACTTAAGAAAGCATTAATATTGCCTGAAATTACTCTGAATCAAACACTTAAGACCTACAGGGCTGCCACATAGAGCAGTTCAGCTGGAACTCTTATGCCAAAAGCAGCAGGATGCCTTAAGAACATACAAGCTTGAAAAAAAAAAAGCAATCTACTCTTCTTTATTGCAACATTCTTCAGCAACAACACTGATCTCCTACCCACTGTGCACACAGCACTGCACTAGGGCAGTGGGAGGCTGGAGGGAGAAATCTAAGAAACAGGTGGTGTTCGTGGGGTGCCAAAACAACAGGTTGATTCAGTCAGTTCTGTCCCACAACTAATCAATTTGGTGAAGGGAGAGGGGAAGGAATCTTAGTCATCCTGTTGGCCGACCAAACTGACTGGCTAGACCATTGCACAATTATCAATTAGGCCAAAACGTCAGATTTAATAGTGCATATTAGCCCTGCCTAATGGGATGTTACACACTTCCAAGATCTTGGATATCTCAGAAAACAACACAGAAGCAGATTACCCTCTACCCACCCAAAATCACATATCAGGCTCCAGAATACACTGTTTTTTTTTCCAGTATCTTTTTATAAGGTATTAAAGTAAATGTGCATTTTCTGGGCACATACAACTGACAGCTTGTTGATTTATGATACAGTCAGATTAGAATTTTAAAGTAATTACAGAAAATACCAGTTAACAAATACATAGAAAATTGACCAAGCACATTAGAAATCAAAGGATTTTTTTAAAAACTATCAAATAAATTTTTGATATCAATATTGGTAGCAATTTGATATTATGTAGTTTAACGTGTCCATACATGTTTTGACACATTTAAGATAGACAAAGAGATAATACCTTTAATATTTAAAGAAATATTTTAAATCAGTAACCAAAAACTAAATACCTTGATGAATAAAAGACACAATATACCAAAATAAATAAATAAAAAGAAAAGGCAATACAAATGGCCACTGACCATATGAAAAACATTCAACATCATTACAAGCAGACAGACCAATTAAGATGAGGTAGCATTTACCACTTATCCAATTGGTAAAGAGTTGTAAAAATAAAAACTAGTGTTGACAATGGCTGGAAACACTGAGAGTCTCATATTCTTCTGATAGAAGTATAACTTGGTCAAACTGTATGGAAGGAAATTTGGCAGTGTGTATCAAAAGCCACACAAAGATCCATGCTCTTTAATACAATAATTTGACTTCTTGGAATTTATGTTAAGAAAATAAATATTCCTATCAAGATTTACATATAAGAATGTTCAGGGCTTCCCTGGTGGCGCAGTGGTTGAGAATCTGCCTGCCAATGCAGGGGACACGGGTTCGAGCCCTGGTGCGGGAAGATCCCACATGCCGCGGAGCAACTAGGCCCGTGAGCCACAACTACTGAGCCTGCGCGTCTGGAGCCTGTGCTCCGCAACAAGAGAGGCCGTGATAGTGAGAGGCCCGCGCACCGCGATGAAGAGTGGCCCCCGCTTGCCACAAATAGAGAAAGCCCTCACACAGAAACGAAGACCCAACACAGCCATAAATAATTAAATAAATAAAAATTAAACTTAAAAAAAAAAACAATCACTCTCTTTGAGATAGTAATTTCTCTTCTCGAAATCTAGCTTAATGGAAAAATCCTAAAGAAGGAAATTTTTGTATAAAGAAGATCAGTGTCATTTATATAGAAAAAAAAAAAAAAAAGATGGAGTCAAATATGCAACCAAAGCAAAGGAGAAATCACCAAAGAAAGGCAGAACAGAAAATTGTATATACATTATAAATATACAATTTTTAAAACTAAGAGTAGATAAAAAGACCAAATGATGTACACCAAAATATTAACAGTGGTTAAGACTGTGGATTTTTCTTACACTTTTCTAGACTTTTCAAAGGTCCTTAACTACCTTTAAATGTAATTACTTTAAAAACAACCCCCCCCAAAAAAAAATCTTATAAAGGTGCCAGAGAAAATCAACAAAGTATAAATATGAGTTAATTACATGTAAACATAAGGAATAATTCTGTTGCTATGCAACCCTACGTTAAAATGTAACAATGTTTGTTTTCAGTTACAACCATTTTCCTTAAATCTCTTAGAAAGTTTATGTCACAGGAGCCATGACATATTGTTACTTACTTTATATATTAACATCCAAAACTTGCATGATTTACAAATATGTTTTTTTCTCTAATAATCCTCATAAAGATTATAAAGTGCTTTAGATGTTATAATAAAGTAAATATCCTTCATGTTTCCAATTTAAAAAGATATAGCAAATAAATAAGGGCACATTCTCTGCAAAGAAAACACAGTAAAAAGTAATAATCAAAACATACATGTCCTCAAACTTCAATGAGTCTCCACACTTTAGAGACAAACAAAAGCATGTGAAAGCAGAGAATTAAACAAAAGTTTCTTTGCAGCATACCACATTAACCATTTAGAGAAGTTAACAAATTAGCACTATCCAGTTTTCTTACTATTCATAAACTCAACAGAACATATTAGTGTATAAATAGTTCTCAATTTTTCTTATTTGAATGTTGGATAAGTATGCCAACATAGCAACCTCTCCCTGTTAGGTACTAGTTAAAATAGGCTATTTAATCTTTGAGACTTAAAAGCCTCCCAGAATCTCCTCACAAAAGAGAGATGAGAGTAAAAAGAGATGAAAAAGAAGCAAAGAACAATTTAAAAAGGCACCTGCCTCTGAACAAGGTAGTATACTTTAGAATGTAACCACAGCTTCTTGTACAACACTTTAGTCGGCAAGCAAAACTGTATTTTAAAGGGATACTATTTGTTAAAAGACAACAGAGTATTAGGGAGACAATATCTGACTGCAATCAAAATATTATCATCATGTTTTCCTTACCTCACAACATACACACACGCTTTCTTCCTATGAATAAATATATGAGGGTGGGAGCGCTACCCTTAACCCAGAAACAGGTTCTGCAACACCCATAGATGCAACCTGTCTTTGTGAGATGATGAGTCCACCTTGGCACGATGTTTGGCTGAGGCATTCAACGAAGCAGAGTCACTGCCAATATCCTGCAGAAGGAACTGACTTGAAGACCAGAAACTGCCCTAGAGGCCTCTGGGGAAGGTCCTCCAGTCCACTGGGAAGAGAGACACAGGCCCCTCACCGCCTGACCAGGAGAGCAAGGGCACCAGAACTGGACCATGGTAACCCGCCTGCAGTTCAAGAGTGGCAAGGGACAGTAAAATGACCCCCCAAGAGTTTGTCCAATCATCCAGTAAACCCCAAACTTTGAGGGCCTAGTAGGACAGGGTTTTGCCAAGACAAGCACAAGAGGGTGAGGGAGATGTCAGCATGATTAATCAATGCCACCTGAGGCAGCAACTCGGGGTGTGTCCACACTACACCTCAGTCATTGCCTGACTGTGATGAGAAGTTCCTTCAGCTACTGCCACTGAGAACTCGATCTTCCAAAGGAGCTCCTTCCACCTTAACTTGTCCTAGATCAGGCTCAGTCAGCATCCAAGACTGAGAACACAGCCTTCTCTCTTGCCACAAACCCACTAAGACACCACAGCAGGTGCCAAATTTATATTTACACCCCCACCAAACAAGGGGGCTTTGTCTTTTCCCCAAGTCAAGTTTTGATACTTCTGAATTCCAACAGAGAAAGAGGAGAACAGCAGACAAGCCTAGCAGGGGTGAGCTGGGGGTCGCCGTGCCCTGGTGGTCCTAGAGTTTCCTCCCTCAGACCCTACAGCTCTTAGTCACCCTGACTACAGGAAACTGCTCTCAGAGAGTGTAGATAAGTTACTAAATAACTGTACTTCATGTCCCTAATTTTGTGTGCTCATCTGTCTTGTCTCCCTGATGATGTCAGCTCCTTGGGGGCAGGACTCTATCTTCCATTTGGTCAGTGATTCCCACACAGCTAGAAAAGTAAAATACCCTGTACTCCCTACCACATGATACTAAGGAAAACACACAAATTAAGGATGACAACACACCACAGTCCTCCCTAACACACCACTAAGACAGGAGAGCTACACAGGTAATAAATCTTAGAGCCCATATAGTTAGGGCTCCTACTAGAGTATTATATAGAAACTTATATATTTACATATATAAGTATATTAATACAATAATTGCTTTGCTTTGCTCATTCCTAGCTATGGCTTTTCATCCCGCCTTCTTGTCTTTACTATTCTTTTTAAAGTCACAATGTATTTTCTGCCACAAAGCTCGTCCTCCCTTCAAAAAGGAGAGGAGAAAAGAAAGAACAGACCTACAGCCAACTTCCTACCACTGCCAACGAACGCTGCTGTTTGTCCCATCCAGAGGCCATGAGCATATCCTTTCAGATCTGAAGCCACTTCCTTCTTCCTATCAAGAACAGCAAGACCAAGTGTCTTTGTCAGAGGAGCACTCCTGGGCCCCTTCTTGCAGACTGCTCAGTTCTGCTCAAGAGATCCTCCATTCCTCCTTATTCTCCCTTCCTTATTCCATTTGCTGCAGCAGCCCAGACACCCCCCCAAAGCAGGACTGCCTGAAATGAGTGACCTTTATATCTTTTTGCACTAACATATCTGAGGGAAATCCCTGCACCAGACATGTGTTCATAGGTTAACAAAACAGACATCCTCAAAGACAGCATCATTCACAAGGGCTGAGGACAGAATTCCTTAATGGACACCAAAAAGTCTGTGGAACTTTTAAGTATTCTGGTATCTCAGGTAACATTCTGATGGAGGGATAAGGAGGCTTCCACCAAAGTCATACATGACACACACATGGCAGTCCTAAGACTTTGGATAGATCACAAAAAACCTTTTTTTTTTTTTTTACAACAAAACAACTTTACTAGCCTTATGGGGACACCAGAGCAGCTTCCTTCTCCCTGGTGAGCTAGGCATTCCGTAAGAAGCAGGGGAAGAAAATGACCACAGGACGCAAAGCAACCCACCTCTAGCACTATCAAAGAATAAACAAACAAACCAAAACAAAACGAAAAGCCCTTGGCTTCCCTAGATTCACTCTGCAGTGATTCCAAAACTTCCCTAGTATAAGAATTACCTGGGGGCTTCCCTGGTGGCGCAGTGGTTGAGAATCTGCCTGCTAATGCAGGGGACACCGGCTCGAGTCCTGGTCTGGGAAGATCCCACATGCCGCGGAGCAACTGGGCCCGTGAGCCACAACTACTGAGCCTGCGCGTCTGGAGCCTGTGCTCCGCAACAAGAGAGGCCGTGATAGTGAGAGGCCCGTGCACCGCGATGAAGAGTGGCCCCCGCTTGCCGCAACTGGAGAAAGCCCTCGCACAGAAACGAAGACCCAACACAGCCATACATAAATTAATTAATTAATTAATTAATTTTAAAAAAAAGAAAGAAAAACTCATAGCTAACATCAAAAAAAAAAAAATTACCTGGCTATTTCTTAAATATACAAATTCCCAGACACTATTCCATACTCACTGAATCAGAATCTCCAGGAGAAGACCCCAGGTATTCCTATCATAAGAGAGGTTAGGGAAACACTGCTCAACAAATGCTTCCCTCCCACAAGTGCCCCTCTGGGCAGGGAAGTATAAAACACATAGGGCTAAGGTGATTAACCCAAGCAATCACCCCAGACAGGATCATCTTCATGCTCCTCACTGAGTTTAACTCCTTCTACGGAGGGGTGGGTGTCAGTTCAGTAAAGGGTACCTTTGGATCCCTGTCACCCACAAAGGGCTCAGGACTCTTTGAGACAAATGCCTGAGAAGAATGCCAATGGGGGCAAGTCATAAGGAGGCAGATTACAACTGAATATAAAAAGATCTTTCTAAGAATTACAGCTGTCCAAATCTAGACTCATCTGCCTCCGAAGGCAGGGAGCTGTCTGTCACAAAAGGTGTTCAAGGAGAAAAAAGGTAGGCTACATCTTAACCAGGATGTTGTAAGAGGATCAGAATCAGCACGGGAAAGACAGGACAAGGTGAAATTTTTAAAGTTCCTCCCAATACATAAGTCAATAAAGAGGAAAATTTCAGCTACCCATTAATTAATAAAAAGAGATAGCATAAAAGTCTGTAGGTGGGGTCAGCCTTCAACTGATCTTTTCTCTTCAAAGGAGAAAGGAGTATAAGGACACACCCCTGACTCACCACTGCTCTCTTCCAGAATGTCCCAAAGCTGGGGAGGACAGAGCAGGAGTCCCAGGTGCTCTAACCAGGACCTGCTGCCCAGCTGACTCTGCATGCTGGGCACAGGTCAGAGAAGGGATGTGTGTGACATGGTCCCTGCCCTCAAGGAACAAATCTCATTTTGGAGATAGCTCACACTCTATGATTCTCTCAAAAATGTATTTATTATGTCTCACCGTTAGAGTTTTTTGTCAGTGGTGGTGGTTTTCAAGGGAACCCTCTTGGTGGGAAAAAACAAATACACTGAATGTAAATATCCTCTCAGTCTAGTACAAGTTTGCAATATCCAGCTCAGGATGAAAAAAAACTCAAAATAATCATCTAAACAAACTTAGTTAATTCTAAGTTTGGGATTGACATGTACACACTACTATATTTAAAATAGATAACCCACAGGGGCCTACTGTATAGCACAGGGAACTCAGCTCAATATTCTGTAATAATCTAAATGGGAAAAGAATCTGAAAAAGAAAGGATACTTGGATGGGTATAACTGAATCACTTTGCTGTACACCTGTAATTAACACATCATTGTTAATCAACTATACTCCAATATAAAATAAAAAAATTTTTTTTAATTCTAATTTTAAGAACACTATATTCCAAGAGTCCCCAAAATGTCCAAATTACAGTAAGGTGTGGCAACTCTGGACAAAATAATAGAAATTGCTGCCATAGTAATATAGTAATACAGGAAGCAGTAGAAGCAACTCAAGTGAGAGGCTGGGGATGGATGCCAGCACCTTTGAGGTTAAATTCCAAAGTAAAAGTGACCTTTATGAATTGCAGAAGTGATCAGAAAAAAAAAAGAAAGAAAGAGAAAGAGAAGAAACTACACACACACACACACACACACACACACGCACACACACACCCCCCAAGAGGGAAATTCAAAATGGCAAATTTAAATAAAACATCTGGGGAAGGGAAAAATTTGGTTTTTCCCCCAAATGTAAGGTAAACAATAACGCTTGCAAATACTGTCTTTTAAAAAACTGACTTGAAGTACCACAGGAGTCCAGAATAAGAAAATGACTAAAAGTAATTGTTCAATTAAACAAATATTTATTGAGTGCCAATTAGATGCCAAGGCACCATACTAGGTACAAGGGGGGGCATTAGAATAAACACAACTGAAAAGACACAATTCTTTTCCTCAAGAGGCACACATTAACAATAAGCACTTGAGGAAGTTCTAAGTATTTTTGTGTACATGAGCTCATTTGTACAAGAGATGGAAGTGGTGTGGAGAATGGACGAGGCACTAGGCTGAGGACCAGAAGAGAGAAATTCTAGTCTCAACTCTATAATTGGCTCAGTGATTACGAACAAAGTGCCTGAGCAAACGGAGGACTAAAGCAGTGCCCCTCCAGCAACAGCACAAGACTAATTAATAACTGACCTGGAGGAGAATTCTGGTCTTCTGGCTTCTAGTCCAGTGATCTGCCCAAAATATAATGCATATGGTAGCCCGATAAGAAGGAAAAGTAGAGGAAAAGAAAACCCTTTGGTTTCAAGTCATTTGCAGAGAAAGGAAAGAAGAGAGAAGGAGAATAAGGAAAGGGTGGGAGTAAAATAAAAGGTTCAAGTTGCGGCATCCAGATAGAGATGTCAAGAAAAGAAGCACTTAAATAAGAACTGTACACACAGTATAAGGATAATGTAAAATCTCTGATTATATTCTCATTCAAATCATGGCTTAGAATTTTTCACTCTAAAACCGTTAAGGACCAATAGACAAACTGTCTAAAAATGATACATATGAATGAAGCTTGAAGAAAAAGAGATAAGAGAGAAGAAAGGGAGGAGGCAGTTTATAATAATATCCTGCAAATATATGAAGCCCTTCTAAAGAGACAATGTGGACCCATTGTGCCCAGATGAACAAGAAGAAATAGTATTATACTCTATAGCTTTTATGCTGGCAATTTTAAAAATCTTTGGGAGTCGGAAGGGTTAAATACTGGAATGGCTGATTGAGGTTCAGTCCATTCTGGAAATTATTAAAATTAAAAAGGAAAGACCCCAGATATACACCTGAAGGCAGAATAATGAAATATCATTGAGCTCCAACCAAGTTACTGTATCAGAATCACCTATAAACCTTGAAAAATACAGAGTCTCAGATCTACTGTACCAAAAGCACCCCAGCTGATTTTGATGCAGCCAGGATGTGGAGCTTTGTTCTACTGCAGTCGACAGGGTAAGGAGGAAGACCACTAGGAATGGCATCGGAGAGTGGGAACTAGATCAATGCAAATTTTGTGGGCAAAATAGAATTTCTGCGGGTGTGATATTTTTAAAATGTATTGTAAGGCTGGTCTGAAGCGTCCAAGCATATCCCACCGAATTTAAACATTTTCTAAGGGTCCTGAAGTCAGCAACTACAGTTCAGGTGAACCGAAAGTTACTCCTCTATGCTATAAGAAGCCCACAGAAGAGGCAGTAGAGTGGGAATGGCACAGGGAGATGCCAAAAAGATGTGGTAAATATTTTTTAAAATCAAAAAATCAGGAAAAAGAAAAGAGAGACTAAAAAATAAAAAATCACTCTCCTTCATCCCTCCTCCCCAAAAAGAAATAATAACAATACAGAGAGAACAAGAAGAAAAAGGAAAACAGTTTTAGGGTAAGTTTTATCTCCATCTGAAAGAAAAAACAATTTGTGATTTTTTTAAAAGCAAGAGAAGAATTCAACTGAGAAATCATCTAGCAGGCAGCAAAACCAGGAGTCACTTCCCATTGCAAAGCAAAAGAAAACAAGGAGCAAGGGGTGGTCTTCGATAGCTGTTTAGACAATCAGACAGATGGGTTGACAGCTCCTTGCCTTAGGAACTCAGTGATGTTTAAATTAACAATTGGCCACTAGCTAAATACGGGAACACTCAAAAGTTTGGAAGGGTGTGGTATAATTGGTACCTTGGCAAAACACAATGATAATAAATTGAGAAGATTCAAGAAGCTTTCACTGTTAGACTCTGAAAAGATTCAAGATTTGTACCAATAAACAGGTTTTTTAATCCCTTCTATTTTTGTGTAGTTTAGCATCTGAAGAACACCTGTCTAAAAATCAAAATACCTAAATCCTGTCCTTTGAGCTAACAC
Organism: Eschrichtius robustus; assembly: GCF_028021215.1. Classification (NCBI taxonomy): domain Eukaryota; kingdom Metazoa; phylum Chordata; class Mammalia; order Artiodactyla; family Eschrichtiidae; genus Eschrichtius; species Eschrichtius robustus. The sequence continues at coordinate 106,290,292 of NC_090826.1, forward strand.
TAACACTCGACTTGTCCACCTAAAAGCTAGCTAGTAAGAGCAATACCTCATCAGTGCAGAAGTATAGGTCCTAGAATGAGAGAAACTTTGTGTGTCAGAGTAATCCTATTTCTGACATCAGTCTCATCATTAAACACTTAATGTAGCAAATCGCTTTGCAAACATATTTATTATTCCCTCCAACTCTCTAAAGTAAGTGATCTCTGGTTCTCTTCCATAGATGAGGAGACAACAGACCATGAAGATTATTTACTAAAACAAGCTAATGGTAGACCAAGGATTATAACCCCAGACTAGCCCATTGTTTATACTCCTCTCTATCCTAAATTTACACTTATACTAGAGTTTTCACTCAAAGAAAAAGGAAAGGCAAAAATACTATCATATGTGTTTTGTTAAACGCTTCTGAAACAAGAGCTTTGGTTCATCATCACACAGCATCCTAGCCCACTTCTGAAATTCTGAGGGACGCAGAGGTGTATGGAATTTGAACTTTCCAAGAAAGATCTGGTTGGTGTTGAACAACCCAGCACTGTGATCAATAACCTTGATGTCTTTTAAACATCTGTGATTGGCATGTCGACTGTCTGTTAACAATGAAGAAAGAGCAAAAATTTCTGAAGCTCATCTTCATAACTCTCTCTTTGCAAAGAGACATAGATCATGTACCAGTTTTCTTGATAAGGGTAAAAATCTTCCTTCAGATTAGGCTAGGAAAAGAAGGGGCCCCCTTCAGTTCAACAAACATGCACAAGCCACCATCCCACTGGAAGCAGAGAGTTCAAAAAAATAAATAAAACACAGCCCTGCCCTGAAAGGACTTTCTGAATACCTTTTGACTGCCATGGGTTTAATATACATTCTCTTAATTAATCCTATTAGCTGGGTAATTTCATTCCCATTTTATTGGTGAGTTCATACAACAGAGCTGGATTTGAACCCAGGATTAAAGAGCAGAGCTCCAAAGCCCAAGCTCTTTCCACTAAACAGTCTGAAGAAATCTGCAATCTAAGAGTGTGGGTGGGATGGGTAAGATATGATTCGATTTCCTTTCCTTGATCCAACCCTGTTCAGAAAGACTGTTGCAAATATCCAACCATAAAGAAGCTTTCGAAGGCACCACTTTGAATTAACGTATCCACTGTTCCTCACCCGCCCCCGCCCCACCTCCAACCATGCCAAAAGAACAGCAAAAGCTGCTGCCAGGTTGGAGGAGTTGGTGATCGTCACACCACATTCCTGGGGCTGGACACAGACTCTGAAACAGCGCCCGAGCTCTGCGCCTCGGAAAGAATAACAGCAGTGGAGATTTTTAAATCATGTGGCTCAGCATGCAGCCACACCAGTTTTCCTACTGCTCCTGCCTCCACCTTTCAAAGACTCGAGCAAAACTTTACACCGGATTCATGGGGACCGTGGATTCAGAGTGTCAGAACTCAGGCGCGCCGTAAAACCCTGTCCCCATCCAAACCAAACCCACCCACTCAGACTGTGGGCCTCCTCTTAGCAAAGCTAAGTCTGGCTGTGAAGGTGTAAGCCGTTGGCCTTGGAGGCCCTGCCCCCGCTCCCTCCACGCCAGGGTCTGGCATTCCTCCGCTCAGACCATCTGCGCTCCGCGGCCGGCGATGGTTGTCCCGGGCAGCCCGCCCTTGGCTCTCCCTCGACCCCAGGAAACGCGGAGCCAGTGGGCAAAACTGCCCAACTCCCCGAACTCAAGCGCTCCAGAAAGGGAGTTTCTGAGACTTGCTGCCCACCTCCGGCCGAGGAGGCGTGCGTGCGGCCACCGGCAGAGGGGAGCAGGAGGCGGCGAGGAGCGCGGGGGAGGGGGCGCGCCCAGGGAGGGGGGGCGATGATGTCCAAACTTTAGGAACTAAGTGGCCTCACTCCACGCCGACGGCGAGCCCGGCCTTCTCGCAGAGTGGAGGACTGAAGGGTGGGAAGGGTCGCCCCAGGTGGCCGGCCGGGCCGGAGGGGCGTGGGCCGGAGCGCAGGGGACAGCACCCCACGCCCCGATACTCACCACGCGCGGGGGCCGCGCGGCACAGCCACAGTGCCAGCAGCGCCCACAGCGGAGCGGGGCTCAGGGCGGGCATCTTCTCGGTCGCCTCCTCCTCCGCCGCCGCCGCCTGGGCAGATCCACATGGGGAGGGGGTCCCGACAGAGGAGCCCCCACTTTTTCCTCCTCTCCTCCTGCTTCTGCCGCTCACGGCCTAGCGCTGCGCCCCGAAACTCGGGCTTCCGTGCCTCCACTCCCTGCACCCCAAGTCCGCCGTTCTTGGGCCGCCGCCTCAGCCGCCGCCCGAAGTTTGGCTGAAACTTTCTTGGGTGTGCAGCGAAGCAACCTCGTGTGTCCTTCCGCCTCGGCCTCCTCCTCCCACCGCAAACCCCGCCCCGCTGTCGCCGCGGCCAGGCCCCGCCGCCTTCAGCACCCAGGGGTTTCCCGCAGGAAGAAGCGCCGGCCCGGGCTGCGCGCGGAGGGATCTACTATGAGTCCTCAGACACCACTTCCAGCCTCGCCAACCCGCGTCGGGTCCCGACGCGCCTTAACTCGATCGGCGCTGGAGCGTCTCTCGGGGCCCGGCCTCAGCCGAAGGGGTGGGTGTTAGGACCCTGAACTTGAATCACTAGGGTTGTCGAGATCCTGAACTTGCCGGAGCGACAGACATCATCCACTGACATAGGAATCGCCCCCACACACCCACACGTCCATCCACACACTCCCGGGCCAGCGAGAGGAATGCGGTAGAGAGGGACTAGTGCTGTCAAAGAAGGTAACGGGCCAAGACGCCAAAGTCCATTTAAAATGAACAGAGCCATCAACTGGGTTGTGTTGCACCCTTCATTCATTCATTCATTCATTCATGCAGTCAGTCAGTCAGTCATCTAGCAAATATTTCTTAAGCGCCTTACTTTGCGTAGCGGTGTGCCCGGCACAATGGACTGTTACTAAAGACGCATGATGCACAAGCTAGTTTTGAGGACTGAGACATTGCTGCTGCGGGCTGCAGGATTCAGGGAAGGCTTTCATGAAGGAGCTGGGATGAGACCAGGATCTTGAAAGGTTAGTAAAATTGGCATAGGACAAGGAGATCAGCTAAGGATATCCCATTGTAAGATGTTGATAATAGCTAAAAATCGGAAACAACCTAAATGCCCACCCACAGAGGAATGGATGAATAACGTATGGTATATTTATAAAATGAAACACAATACAGCAATTGAAAAGACTGTATTCGTATATGTCATTAGAGATAAGTCTTAAAAATAAAAAGATAGTAAAAAAAACTAATTGCAGAAGGAACTATAAAGTATACCATTTCTGTATATTTAAATGTTTTCCAAACAATACTATATATTATTTATGAATACATAATACACAGTATATGGTAGAAGACTATAACCAGAATAATGGTTACTTCCCCGGCAGGAGAGTGGAGAATGTGACCAGGTGTGGGTACAAGTGGGCTTGCTATTTGTAAGAGAAGAGCTGAAATAATCAAAAAGTTCATGTGAGCATAACATTCCAGGGGAAAGCCATCATCAAAAGCAAATAAGATAAGGAAATCAGTAGATGAGTTCTGGCACTATTAGCAACGACCCACCGGAGTCAAGGCGGGAAAGGAGGTTGGGAGCAGATTATGCAGTACCTTGAATGACAGGCAGGGGATGGGGGGGGTACAGTTATCTCTCAGGTCATAGAAAACCATTGAAGGTTTCTGAACAGGAGTGAGACTTGATGGAAAGGAAAGTTGCTCTGATAATCCTCTGCAGAATTGATTGTCAGGAGCAAAAGGTGAACTGGAGTCCAAGGACCAGTCAGGAGTCTGTGAAACAGTCCAGGCATGGGGTGATGAAGGCCTGCAGTAATGAGGTAAATTCCAGAATGGCAAGGAAGGAATGGATCTGAGACAATCTTGAAGAAAAAAAAGGGGGGTGGGAGGTGGGAGGTGGGAGGGAAGGCAAACCTATGTGACTAGTTGGATGTGGGAGTTTATGATCCTGTTGGGAATCCTACCCACAGAGCCTCTCCCTGTGACTCCGGCAGGATAAAATCCAAACTTCTACAAATGGTAAACATAAGGCCTTTCCTTCACTGGGCTCCAAATCTTGTCCTCTCTGCCCCCCACTGTGAACTTAACACAATAACGGTATTGAATGACTTGAGATTCCCCTGAACATATCTTCTTGCTTCAGTCTCTGCACCTTCTGTCCCCTGATTTGGAACTCTTGTAGTCCCCTTCTCTCTTCCTCTTGGTGAACTTCTAATCACTCATCCTTCAGTCCTGAGAAGGCTCTACGGAAACTGTAACGAATTTCCATCCCTCACTGACAGTCCCTCCACTGTACTGCTTCTTTATCTTACACTCTTATCTATTTTTTCACACAGGGCCGTTTGTATTTCTATCTTCTCAACCAGATTAAGAGGGCCGTACGGGCAAGGACCATGGCCTTATTCATTCCCAGTATCTATCACATAGGAACTAGAATGTGAAACAACACCAAACAAGTGCAGGTCAGTATGATCATAGGCCTATGAATTTCCAAACTGAATTTTAATAAGCACTTTATAATAGAGAAGCAAGTACTATTATTGAAAGTAGTCAGCTTGGGATGCTAAAAACTCTTTTCAAAAATAACATAATTAGTCAAAATAGTATTGGAATTTCCCTTGAACAAATGTGTTCAGAAAAAGATGATTAAATTACTTTTTAGGTGTTGACCCGTGGGGTTACCAGCTTGATCATTCACCTTACTCACTAAATATAGTTCACAATGACTTGGCTGTATACAAATTTTTGAAATCACCTGCAAAGATTTGATTTGTCATTATTAATAGATCCAGAAGAATGTAAAAGTAATGACCCCCAAAGAGCAGCTCCAGAAATGACTGTGGCTATAACACCATTATTAATATATGTATGTGATTTCTCAAGGTGACTGTCTCAAGGAAAGCAATTATTTTGTTCACATGTAAGTTTTGTTGGATTCGTTATTATGTTAAATTTATGGCATACATCCCCATAAGGACAAAAGTAATAAAGAATAAATGTCATGAATGGAAGTAGGGGAAGGCTACGACGGAAGAGGTATTTGAAAGGACGTGTTTTGAAGGAAGCTATGCATATAAATTGGTAAAAATGAAACAAAAAGGGAGCTGAAAATCAAGGGAAGAAATTGGAATCAGCAAAGACTGAGAGATGAGAGCAAGTAAGTCCAACCCATCAACTGGCATTCTGGTGAATATTTACCATGGTCCAGATCCTGTATGAGAAGTTGAGGGATAAAGAAAGAGAGAGACAAGTAACAGACAATTAATATCCAGTGCGACAAGTAGAAAGTTCACAGCTGAACATTCACAGCTGAGGGACTGTGTGTCATGTCCCAGCCCAGGGGTGGTCAGGGAAGGCTTCCTGGAAGACCTCAACAGCCAGACTAAGAATTGGAGGACCAGAAGATTAATGAGGTAAAGAAGAGGCGATTTCGCATGGTTAGAGGTCTAAGCTGTCTCAAGCACAGGGAATGAGTATAGAGGCAGGTGAACAATAGAGATGAGAGATTGTTCCCTACAGTGGGAAGATAAGAAGTTAGGCAGGGGCTATGGGCGTGCAGAAAAGATGGGCATTGGCTCCTAAGACTCGTAACTGCTTAGGTGAGAGGGGAAAGGTAGACCAAGGAGTCAGCAATGACCTCAGTATCTTGAGGTATGATGAGCTATTACCGGATACAGGAAATACAGAAGGAAAAGGAGGTTTGGTGGAATAGATAAGCAGGCAAAAGAGCAATGTAGCTGAAGTGGAAAAACTGTGTTTAGCAGTAGCAGCCAGGGCTGTTGGCTGCTTTAAGGAGAGCTGGGAGGAGCCTGACTGATTAGCAGGATGGAATTGCACTGAAATATGTTTTCTACTATGGGTCTCTCCCCAAAGCTAAACCTAAATACCACTGCGTGCATTTAGATGACTGTTTCCCTGATCCCTATCAGAAGCCGGGGGTCCAGTGGTGGTGTCTCAAAACATGAGTAGCATCTGAGGACATAAGATGCCAGGATCTACCTGGCGATGTCAACCCAAAATGTACTCAGCAGTTTAATTACTCAACTAGATTGGGGGATGGCCTTCCCCAAGGACAGTGCTTTTAGTCAAAGCAAATTCTACTGTATAGGAGAAATTGGCAGGAAAACATTCAGGCGATCCTATAACTAAGCAGAGCTATTGCTATTCCTTAAAGTTCTATAGCTTGACTGATACAAAGGAAAGTGAGATCCCACAAACTTTCACCTGGGGAAAAAGAAATCAGTCTCCAAGACCAAATTAAAGTCTATAGACCATTAGTAGTAGAAAAACATGACTAAAAGCCACCACTAGTTTTGGTTTTGTCAAAACTAAAAATATACATATATGTCTTTACTAATTATAACTCACACATAAAATTGCCTCCCAAGACAAATGCAGAATTAGGCACTTACTTGTTCTCATGTCTATTCTCTCAAACCCAATAAGCTGAAAAAACCCTCAGTGCCAGAGATCCTGTGTTGTCTATTTTGCCCCAGTTGTAGCACAGTAGTTAGTGCACATGAGTGTCAACAATACATGTTTTAAATAAATGTGGAATGAGGAACATATATATCTATATGAATCGGCGAGAGGTGCAATATTGACAGAAAGTTTAGGTGTTTTGGAAAATCCAGTGCTAAATCAGCTAAACACTATATACGTTGAAGAAGAGATTCTGGAGTTCTTATCAAGCATAGGTTGATGTATCAAGGCACTTCATAGCTTGACATATAAAACTACTCCATACATCTCACCATATAACCCAGGGATGCGTAATGAAATGTTTGTGGAACAGGAATTAAAAGGAAGATTTCTTTGCAAAATAATGCCTTGCATTTGTGCAGTGCTTTAGGCTTTCCAAAACACTTTAAAGTGTATTATCTCATTTGATCCTCAAAGCAGTTGTGGGGAATAGCCAAGCCAGTCATTATTATCCCCATTTCACAGATGAAGAAACTGAGAACATACGCGTCTTGCCTAAGGTTAAATAAGTAATTGGTGACAGAGCTGAGACAAAACCCCACTATTTCTGATTTCTTATTCAGTCACATTCCACTGTCCCTTCCTGCAACACTGTGAAGCATATCCAAGATGATATTTAGTGCGGGGACCTCTGGGCAGAGGTCTGGGCACAGCTTCTCATCACTTCCATTTCGGTACAGGACAAGCTGACCCACTTGTAACTAGGAAACCTAAGCAAGCGAATGCATTCTTTTATTTAAAAGCATTTTTTGAGAGCCTACCCTCTGCAAAGCATGTCCTTGACTCTGTGGCAGTACAGACAGGAATCAGACCCAGCCCCTGTTCTCCAGAGATCACAGTGCAGTGTGGGAGGCCAACATACAAACAGCATAACTACAACAGTGATAAAGCACAGGACTATGGGAAAGTAGAGAGCACTGTGATTAATTCTAAGGCCACTTTCATTTCGCCCTGTCTCCAGCTAGCAATATATAAATGACCTGAGGTGGCCTATACAACCAGAGTGTAAGCAGTATAAACACAAGAACCATTTCTTATTCATATTTATAATCCCACAGTAGTTAGTTCTATGTCTTGCATGGAATAAGTGTCCAATAAAGACTCACATTCTGAGAGGTCTGCAAGTTCAGCCAAACAGGGGACAAGTTCCAGAAGGCAGGATTTAATCTCAAGATTCAAACTAGCTCTGAGAATTAGGAGCCAGTCAGACCCTTCAACTGAACATAGACCCAAATGAGTAATATAAGAAATCTTAATGTGAGCTTCTTAGCATATGTTTGCCCTTTTAGGAATGTGATTATCTCAATTTAATTGATGTCAAGGAGTGGAAAATTTAAGATTGTCCTTTTATAATTAAATCTTCCTCATATGCATGTGCTCTGTATACTATATGGCAATGTCACCTATAAAACTTAACTAGGAATCCAAAATTCTCTGCTACCCATGAGATAAGCAGGAAAGTTATATAAAGTGAGTATAGGAATGCTCACTTTAGTACTACCTGACTTAAAATTTTCTTTTAAGTATTTTATGCTTCAATTCCTAAGTGGGTGTGTACTTTTTATACATAATGATGTAAAAGAGAATTGACCTGTATGTACCAGGATGTCACCCCAACTCAAGAACAGCATAAATCCACAACTGTGTAATTATCAAACCACAATATTATTGGATGAGCTGCAGCATTTCAGTCACTAAAATGGTTATGTAACTCCAGATATTTGTAAAATGTTAAGGTTTTTATTCTCAGAAAGTATTCAGTTGTTTCCACCCAACATTCTTATTTTCTTCCCTCACAATTAGCCAAGAAATTCTTGAGCAGTGAGGTCCAGGCATACAGAAAGTTTCCACCTTAAAGTTTGGCAAAATGTTTAAACTGTCTGAGTGCAGATCACATCTAAGTCCACTTATGTGGAATTCAAAATAGTTAACTAAGTGTGAGGACGGGGGCATCGAGAGTAAGGAAAAGAAATCCCACTTTTAAAAGTAAGCATTAAAAAAAAACTTCTAAAGTAATTCATCAGGAGATAATTAATGGGTGGCAACAGGTATTTACAATGGAAGTGTACATGGCCTTAACAACGGGGTTTGCTCTGAAGACATTCTAATTAAAAAGGGAAAGAGTAATTTTGTAGGAAAGTACAAATCAGTGGTGTGTATGCATGCTAATGTGTACAGAGACAGAGGTGGTAATTGCTGGGCTCAGAACAGGTATCTGTTGCTGAAGATAATGACCTTGTAAATATACCAATAGGGTTTCCAACAAAGCTGAGAGTATATCATTATTATTTGCCAATGTGGAAAGGAATGTGAACTTGGAATTCAGCAGGTGAATCTGCTGGATACCAACTTGTTTTTGTTTTTAATTATTCTGATTTCTGTTGAGAACAGTATAAGATGAATACTTGTTCTCTTGCTCAGACCAAAGACCTGGTCATTTTTCTTTCAAACCGTTGACTCCCTCCCTCGTATCACACTTCCTGAAAGTCTAAGCGAGAAAAGAAGAACAGATGCTAGCAAGACAGAGAATGTTCTGCACATTACGATCTACATCTGAGTCCAGGAAAGTACACCTCATCGCTGAGAAGAGCCCTGTGGACAGTTCACATCTCTGTTGGTTTCTTTTGCAAGATATAGTTACCTCAAAAGAGCCTTCCTTAATTGAACTCTTATGGTCTGGAATACTTGCCTGTCTACTGATGACTGTCATTTAAGAGTATTTACTCAAGACAATGGTTAGGGGTATAGATATATTTGTAAGTAAGTGAAGGAGTGGATAGGGTGAACACAGACTGATTTCTGTAAGCTCCAAGTGCTGAAATCAGTAGACAAACTTCAAGTTTTGAAAAGGCCAACTTGGAACATGCAAAATATAGTATAGTTCCTTGCTCATCCACCACTTGGGGTTTTGAGAAGAAAAGGGAAGTAAGAAGAGTTGAAGAGAAGAAAAACAGAAGAGTGGGAGAGGAAGGTGAAAGGGTGCTCTGGAGTAATATGCACCTGTTTAGAAGTGGGGAAGTAGCATGAACACTAGCAAAAGAAGAACCAATGTGGAGTTCCTCCTTGCACAGCTCCCTCTTCCCTCCTGAAGGCTTGGGGTGAACCCACAGCATTATTCTAGAGGTAAAAGAGAACCTCACTCAGGACACCTCCCTGAATTCCCTCCAAATAACTCAGAGTACCCCTACTCTAAATCAGTTCCCTATATCATAAATATTTATGAGTAATAATATCAATAACAACAATCATTAAAAATGGTAATGGCAAGGGCTTCCCGGGCTTCCCTGGTGGCGCAGTGGTTAAGAATCTGCCTGCCAATGCAGGGGACACGGGTTCGAGCCCTGGTGTGGGAAGATCCCACATGCCGCGGAGCAACTAGGCCCGTGAGCCACAACTACTGAGCCTGCGCGTCTGGAGCCTGTGCTCCACAACGGGAGAGGCCGCGACAGTGAGAGGCCCGCGCACCGCGATGAAGAGTGGCCCCCGCTCGCCGCAACTAGAGAAAGCCCTCGCACAGAAACGAAGACCCAACACAGCCATAAATAAATAAATAAATAAATTTATAAAATAAAAAAAAATAAATAATAATAATGGCAGTTAACTCTTATGGACAGCTTACTGTGTGTCAGGCACTGTATTAAGCGCTTTACCCACTTCGTTGTTTATAATGCTCCAGCCAGCTTATGAGTAGCTGTTAGTATTCCCACGTTACAGAGAAAGTGGAGCCTGAGAAGTTGCCCAGGATCACACACCTGCTAAGCCGTGGCACAGCGCAGGTAGCTGACCACCTCCAGTGGCACACGGTTGACCTTTGCGTGGTATATATGCCTGCCCACAGGTCTCTGCCTGAGAGATCCAATCCCATCCATTGTTCAGACCATCCACTTGAGCACCATATAAGCTGTTCTCTTGTCATTTGTTTTAAGCCTGGTCTCCCAAACTTTTTGTGAGACAGGGCTTGATCACATACCTCCTTTGTGCTCCCCTACAGCATGACGCCCAACATCTGGCTTGTCAGCCTCCAACCCTGGGACATCTCGAGGACTTCACTTCCCTGCTTCTGCCCCCGAGATAAGAGAAGGTCAGACAATTCTGCCGGTTGGTTCTACACTACAATTTTTTATTCTGAAATACTGCCTTCTATGTGTACCTAATGAAAGAAAACGCCAGTAGAGAAAGAACCAATTCTATTTATTGCCATATCGTTGTTTAAATTATAAACAATATACATGTATATATATATTATATATTTTTAAAAAATATATATATATTTAAAAATTAAAGGAAAATCACCTATAATACCACCACTGATAGCATTTTGGTATATTTTGTTCAGTTGTTCCTTCATATGCACATTTCAAATAGTTATAATCAATCCTGCTTTCTCAGCTAATTTACATAGCATAAATCTTGTCCTGTGTTGCTACACAGGCTACATAGTTATCATATGTAAAGTAACATGGTTATTGTCTGCAGTATATTACAGCATTGATGACATAGAGAGCTAGAATGCTTTCCACGTAGGTGTTGGGATCTGTACCCAGAGTTGTCCATCCTATTGCAGAAACAGCCTCTGCAGACAATCCATCTATACTGCTTCCATTGCCAAAGCCAGTGGGATGAATGGGTGGGCCCTTCAGCAGCTGAAATGAATCAGCCCCAAAGAATCCCCTGCTGCTGCTCTCTAACCTCAGTCCTTCCCCCCAGCCCCTTACCACACCTCCACAGCTTTTACAAACCTTTCCCACTGTCCTCTAGCCTCTTTCTGTTCCCTGTTTCCTTCCCAGCAAAAGGCCTTACTTCCCACTTCACTTAAAGACATCTCCTAGCTCAAACATCACCTCCCCTGTAACCTTCCCTAGCCCTCCCCATTTCTATACTGGCAGGCCATCTAAAAACTCCCCAACCTCTCTCCCTTCAACCTCACAACTTATCTCTTATGCACACACCTTTACTTCCTTTTCTTGGATCTCAGAGAAAGGCCTTTCCTCCATTCCAGTGCTAATATCCTTCTGCACTGGCCATTGATTTCATCCCTTTCTGCCTTTTCCAAAACCATCTTGCCATTCATTATCCATCTGCCTCCACTGTCACTCTCATTCATCTCTCCCTCTCTGCTGGCTTAATCCTCTCAGCCAACAATTTTCTTCAGCCTTAACTCACATTTGCACAAGTACTTTCTATTGTAGACTCAGGCACATATCTCTTTCCTTGCACTTCCCAACCTCTTCAAAGGGTAGCTTGTCCCTTTTGTTCTTACTTCTTCAACCCACGACAACTTCCTCTCCCAACATTTGTTGAGCATCTACTATGTGAAAACAATGGGGAAATAGAGATGAACAAGGCAGTCCCTACTCCTGAGGGGCTTCCAGCTAGTGGGGAAGACAGACAGTAAAGCAAACAGCACAATACAATAAAACAAGTCACATAATAGTAATATGTGCAAAAAAGTATCTGTAGAAAGGCTGCCTGGGGAATATTGGGAAGACTTCTGAGGGAGGTGACACTTGAGTTAAGCCTTGCAGAATGAATTCCATATCACCAGGTAGAGACTATATATGTACATATATTGCACTGGGGAGAGCACACAACTGACAGAAGAAACGGCTTATGCAGAGGGCGGAGAAACCATAAGAGTAACAATTCTTTAGGGAATAGCAGACAGGTCAGCTATTGGAAGGGTAGGGTTCCTAGTAAGGAATACTTAGAGAAGAGATGGAGAAAGATTTATTTAGGCCACTGGTTCTCAAGCTTTCACGTGTTCAGAATCACCCAGAGGGCATTTGAAAACAAATTTCTGGACTCCAGCTCCAGAGTTTTAGGGTGGGGCTGGGCAATTTGCATATCCATCAAGTTCCCAGGTGATATTGATGTGTTGGTCTGGAGACCACACTTTGAAAACCCTTGGCTTAGTAACCTGACTTCTGCTTGAATTGTTCCAGTGAAATTACTTTTAGATGTCACCAGAGACCTTCAACTGCCAAACCCAGTGAACGCCTTCTCAGTCTCATTCTCCTTGACCATTTTGCAGCACTTGACACAATTGATTTCTTAATTGGTCTCCCAGCTTCCAGTCTCACCTTCTTTCAGTCCATTCACTACACTGATGCCCACAGGACTATCCAAAATACAAGTAAAATCCTATCACTCTGTACTTAAAACCCACCAGTGGCTCCCCATTCATTGTGGTTAGAGCCCAAACTCCACAGGCTGGAACAGAAAACCCTGGCATTCTGGCCATACTTACCTCCTCTCCTGCTGTTACCCCATATGGCACAGCCCATATTCCAGGTACATCAACCTACCAGCCAGTTCCCAGACATGCTCTGGGCCCATGTACTCCTCACATCTGCTCCTGCACTTTCCTTTGCCTGACATGCCCTTCCTCCCTCCCCTCGTCCACCCCATCTTCCCCTCGACCTGTGGAATCCTAGCTCAAGGACTAGCTCAAATGTCATCTCCTCTGCGAAGCCTTCTTCAGCTTTGTTGCACCTTTCCCCAAGCCCCTCTGCAGCTGCTTTCGGTATATTATACATACCACTTACCAGTTAGTTGAATATATGACTACTATATTGGGACCTACTTGAGTGCACAGTCTGAGTCTATCTTATTATTTTGTTATTCTCATAGAAGGTGTTCAATGTAGGTGTGTTGTGTTGTGTGAATGGATGTTGGTTACGTAGTACTCACTGAATAAATAGTGATTGGGGTAGACACTCACTGTCTACCCGGTGGAACCCAGCAGTAGGCAGGCAGAAAAATAGGAGGAGTAGGAGGACATACAGAGAAACTCTGTTAATGAGCAAGAGTCAAATGTGCCACCTCACCGCCACCTGACTCCCTGACTGGGAGGTTGAACCACAGGCTTTTATTTCCCATGACTCTCTCTTTCTTTGATGACACACTGGTTTGTCAGCTCCATGGGCCAGGAGGTTATGCAGCTGCCTTTCTTGCTTTCAGCAAAATGCTCTCCAGGGGACTTATCCAGACTAAGGAACAACATCTGTGGAGACTGAGCAGGAAACACTTTGGTTGTTTGGCTTGGTGAGCACACCACCAGCAGGCAGCCATTTCTTTTCATTCTTGTCCCACTGCTGACGGAATGCTAGAGATTCTTTGCCTTTGAAAAGTACAGATTCCCCATTTTCTCTCTCTGTCTCTCCCTGTCTCTCTCTCTCTCTCTCTCTCTCTCTCTCTTCCTCACCCCCTCCCTTACTCCTGCGCATTCTGATTGTGGGGTGACCAGATCCTGCAGAAATAAAACAGGCCTGGATTTCCATGGGGCCAGGATGCGTTCTCCTCATTCTCTAATGATACCATAAGTTTAGGAAACCATTGAGCAGCTAATGGGCTCAGAACACCCATGCTTTTTGTCATCTAGCCTCTTCTCATCTCTGCACAGATATTCCCATGAGAGCAGCCATGTATTTAGTGACTCCTATATACTAGGTGTTTTATATACATGATCTCATCAGATCCTTACAACATTCCCACAAGGCAGATATCTTTATCTCCATTTAACAGACAAAGACACTGAAGCTCAAAGAATTTAAATAACTTGTCCAAACGCAACAAGCTAATAAGTGGTAAGGGTAGGATTTGAACACATGTTGTAATAATTCCAACACCTGTGTGTTTTCCATTAGTCATATATCTTGGAGAACCAAAAAGGCTGAAAGTTACAGAGTCAGCCAATGTCACAGCAGGGATTAAATTCAAGGTGGCCTGATTTCTAGGTCAGCCTACAAATATCCACTATATTGAAAGAACTGTTTGAATGGGTAAATATGATGTTCCAAGAATTTACAAAACTTAAAAAATGTATTGAGGCTGCAATGTGATAATGACCCAGAATGGGAAAAGCTGTCTAATTACTTACCAGTGTCCCTCGTCTCTATTCTCCTGTGGTCAATGGCCCCTCTCAGTTGGGTACACCCGAGCAGAGATGCTTCCCTATCCCCTAAAGTGATACCCTTTTCTGTGGCTCAAACCGCCCCCCCCCCCCCCACTCAAAGCAGTGTTTTAAAAATCTCCCTTCTCCTGTTTTCCATCCTCTGAAGTACGAAGTCTGACCCGGAAGAAGGAATAAAACTGTGACTACATGCACAAGTAGTTTGACAAAATATAAATGATTGTTTATTTCTACAACAATGCCAAATTCAATAAAACAATGATGTTTTTTCTTTTCTGGTCAACTTGACACTTAACGAGTATGTTTTCCTGAAGATTTCCCTGTTCAACTGGTGCTCTTGGCATTGTGAATAAACAGAACTGATGATAACATCCATCAGAGTTAAGCACACAGAGTGGGTGATAAAGTCAACACAAGAAGCTGAAGGCAAGATTTACCCCCGATAAGCTGCCAAGAGTTGGCTATGGATTCTCAGCGGACACTGTGACTCATTCATCTTCCCCCTTCAGCCTTCCACCACCGCCATCATCCCTGCTTCAGCACTCAGGACAAAAGCAGGAAAGCAGGAGAGAAGGAAAGCTCAGGAGTCAAGTACATGAGATGAATACATACCAGAGATGATCTGACTAGGATAAAAGGCAAAGACTCAGTGGTAGATCCTTAATGCATGCCATAAGAGAACAAAGAAGGGCACTTTAAAAGTCAAAGCAAACAACCAAATAAAGGTCACACTCTAGAAGAGCAAGCAGACACCAGTGATTACTAGGCTTCCTTTAAGCACCCTTCCGTTTTCTTGTCCTAGCCTCCTCTAGCCCAGCCAAGGAGTTCCAGAGTCTGTCCATTGTTCCAAGACTTGAAATTGTTTGCCTTGGATTATTCCCACTCCTGTATTTTCCTTGCCTCTCTTTTCAAAAGTAGGTTAAGGATGTTCAGGTTTCCCTCAAGCATCTTAATGAGTTAGTCATGATTACAATTGCATCTTTTAAATTGCCCAACCCATTGAAAGGCTGCCATGAAAGGAGCTTCTACAAACACAAGCTGGGCTGTGTTTTTCATTTTATTATGTTGCAAAATGTGAACGAGGAGTTACCTCCAAGTGTGTAATTAGCATAAAAGCTACCCAAGCAGAGAAGAGAGAGGTGGGCTACTGTCTCAGTGGAAAACATTGCTATTGTTCCCACAAGGGACATGTCCATTGAGACTAAAATAAAGAGAAGCTTTTTGCTAACAAATGTGAAAGTGTTTCACACAGCTCATGGCTCATAATACTAAATGCTCAAAATGTGTTTGCTAGATTGGAATCTTCTCCATGATCTACTTCTCAGTCAAGTAACCAACCATGGTCACCTCCATTTCCTCACCATCCACTCTTCTTGTACTCCTCTAGGCGCTTGAATTTGTTTCTCAACATTTCTCCTATGATTGCCCTCCTAAGGAGCCTTTTTAGACATTTTTAATTGCTCCCCCCACAATATTTTAATACCACAGATATATTGTTACATCAGTTTAAGTTCTGTATTTATATCTGTACTATACATTAAAAAATTATTTTTCATCCCCCAAGAACTATTCTCGCACTCCTGTTGAGAATGCATGACCTACCAAGCCAGAGTAGACTGATCTAGGTCATAACAGAAACAGATTACAGAACTAAATGCTGGATGAAATCGATTTGGGGGAAAATCCAGGCAGGTGGCAGGCATAAGAGTTTGTCTAAATCAGGCTTGAAATGGGTCAAGACAGACAGCTGGCCATAAAGGTTAACCAAGCAGGATGTAGGCTGGAGAAAGCAGCTTTGGTGGAAGACAGGAGAGCAAGGTTCAAGGCAGGCAGAGGCGTGGAGAATACTGGTCCGTTGGGTCAGATAATACCTCATACAGAGAAATCCCAATATCCAGAAAAGCTCCATGGAAGAGAAATTGCTCCCAGCTCTGAAGCCAGATTAGACATTTGCCTTTGATCCTAAAGAGCCCCTTGACTACCAGGCTGACTATGCCCCACTGATGAAAATCTCTGGTTATTATAGGGGAACACGTCAAGTTGGTCCCTGCATTCCCTGAGAACCAACATCTCCCAGTACTTTGAACCTTCTGTATCAGATGAAAGAACCAAGCCTTCTAACCTGACTTGGAGCTTTGCTGTGGCGTTCATGTCCTCAGGCATTCAAACAGGCTGGTCAGATAAAAAGTCTGGCTTTCCTCTTCCTCAAGTCATCTACCTTCTGGAGAACCTTCCTCTCCTGACCTAAAAACAGGAGTGGACCCAGGGCCCTGACTGAGCACACCCAAAGCTGCGCTTCCTAAAGCCATTAGAATCTCTTAAAGGTCAACTCCAGCAGCCATTCTCACTGATTTCCCAGGTCAGTGTCTCAATGACATTTGGTACTGCTGCTCACACTCTCCTCCTTAATTAATGGTCAGGCCCTCTACCTAGGGTCTTCATCACACTCTACTTCCTTGGTCCTCTGAACACTCACCTTCTCCGTCTCCTTATTCCTCCTTACCTTCCTCAAGGGCATCCTTTATCTTTGGTTCCTTCCCATTGCCCTCCATGCTCATCCCCACCATGCTGATCTGTTCATATGTTCAAGTTAATTTCATAAACATGGTTGAGCACTTGCTATATGCCTAGCATGGGTGTAAACAAGATATGGTCCTTGCACACTCTTATGGGGGAACAGATATGTACATAACCAAGCAAAACACAATGTGAGGTATGTAATACAGAAATGTACAAACTATCTTAGCACCCCAATGAGGAAGTGATGAATTGTGTATTGAAGAGACTGTAACAGGCATGAATTTTCCCAGAGGGAAAATTTTTGATTTGTGCCTTGAAGAATGAATAGAGATTCATAAAATAGAAAAGGTGGAGGAAGAGCATGACAGATAGAGAGATGAGGATGGGAAAGGCACGGCATGATCAAGAAGGGTTAGAAAGCCCTTGTGACTTGAGGGGAAGTAGGTGTGAAAGTGGGCAGGGTTGGGGGAAGAGTGATAGGAGATGAGGCTGGAGAGTCGGGGACACACTTCAATCACCATTTAAATTTACGTTTCTAGGTAACATGAAATGGATCAGCACATTGCCCAGCATATTTAAAAAAATAAATAAATTTAGCTCATATTTACTATATGCTGTGTACTGTGCTAAGTGCTGGTGATACAAAGATAAATAAGCTGCCCCCTTGGGAACTCCTAGTAGAGAGATAGACACGTCTAAACAATTAATATATGCAATACAAGCTAATCCATGCAGCGATGGTAGCTTGTACATGACACAAAATACAGAGCGACTGGCTTTGAGTGGAAGGATTAGCAGAGGATGCTTCAGAGAAAAAGTGATATGTGAGCTGAGCTTTAAGAGATCAACTGGAGTTAGATGGTGTGGTAGACAGAATAATGTCTCCCCAAAGATGTCCATGTCCTAAACCTGTGAATATGTTAAGTATCATAGCAATGGGGACTTTGAAGATGTGATTAAATTCAGGTATGATAGAAAGATTATAGATTATCCAGATGGGCCCATTGTAATCATGAAGGCCCTTATATAAAAGGGGATGGGAGTGTCAAAGCCAGAGAAGGAGATGTGGCAATGGAAGCAACGGTTGGAATGATGTGGCCATGAGCCAAAAAAGCATGGGTAGTCTCTAGAAGCTGGAAAAGACAAAGAATAGATTCTCTCCTAGAACCTCCAAAAGGTATGCCGCTCTGCTGACACTTTGATTTTAGCCCCACAAGACTCACTTCAGACTTATGAATTGCACAAAAGCAAGATAATAAATTTGTGTCATTTTTAAGCCACTAAGTTTGTGGTAATTGTTACAGCAGCAAAAGAACACTGATACATATGGAGCAGTAGGCGGGCTGTGGGATGGAGAGACTTCCAGACAAAAGGAATAGCATCAGCAAAGGCATAGAGGCACAAACTAGCATGGTACACCCTGGGGCGGGGCTTACAAGTAGTTTAGTGTTGCTGAGGCTCAAGGATCACCAGGTAAGGAGCAGAAGAAAAGGCTGGAGTGTGAGGCAAGTGCCAGATGATAGAAGGCCTTGTAAGCTCCTACCAAGGAGTTTAGGTATAGTTTAAGCTTAGAAAGTAAATCAGGGGGGTTTAATGGTTTTAAACACAAAAGTCTAAGTACCAGATTTTCAATTTGAAAGGAAGGTTGAATGGGGAAGAGCCTGGGGCAGGGAGACTACTTAAGAAACTATTGCAAATGTCCTGGGGAGAGACGCTGCAGCTTGAACTACAGGAGTGTAAGACAAGTCAGAATAAAGAGATATTTAGGACTCAGAGAGTGACAGACTACTGGGGGCAAAAACAAAGGGAAGAGTCAAGGATGACTCCAGAGTTCTGAACTGGACCTTAGGGGATGGCCATGCTGCCAGCTGAGAAGGGAAAAACTGGAGGTTACTCCTAATAATTCTTAGATTCATATTTTCTTTATTCCTGTGTCCACTAGGCTGATTAGTCCCATCAGCCTATATTTAAACGGTCTTTAAATTCTCCTGCTAGCCTGTCCTCTCCTCAATCTATTCTCTATGTTGTAGTTGGAACAATTAACTCCATATTTAACAGATTCTTACTTAGTGCCTACCGTGTGCCAGATACTGTTATAGACCCTGGGCATATTATAATGAACAAAATAACTTAAAAAAGTGAGCTAGCTTACATTTAATCTAGAAGGTCTTCTCAGAAGGTAATTTTGGACATTTCCATCACCAGTTCACATCTTCTACTCTGAATTCCAATTTCCTCTCATTTTATAGCTAAAGTTTTGGGATGTGCTGAAGCTCTCTGTCAACTAACTTGTCTCAAACTATTAGAAATCTTAACTTACAAACGGGTTGTGATCTGAATCTGTGCTTCTCAAACTATCTGGGAGCGGGGTGGTGGGGTAGTTGTATGGGTGGCTTTTTTTTTTTTTTTTTTTAGTTTTTTAAAAATTTCCAAACTACTGTTGTCTGCTACCTGGTCCTCCTACACAAGACTAGTGCACAGGTCATGCCCCATGTGACTCACTGTGTGAATTCCACAACACCAAAACTCATCCATACCCTGCTCAGTGACACAAGTCCACTGATGACCTGTTTGTATGTCACAGAATTCTTGATTTGCTCTGAAAATTTCTAAGTGCTTCCTCTCAATTTCTGTACCCTCAAGTTCAACACTGTCCGTAGAACACATGTTGAATCCCCACATTTACCAAGTCCCTTAGTAAAACAGTTTTAAGGAATTTGAAGCAAATTATATGGTGATTGCATTTTTTCTGGCCCACTGAAGCCTACATCGGCCATGCTAGCTTATAGTTTCCCTATAAATAGACCCTAGACTATGTGAAGGCAGGAGAATAAAGACCTCTAGGACGGCTGTTTGGCAGATCACCTTTTTAAAGAGTAAACACTTCTTATTTCCCCCTCTTTTTCATGTTTTTTAAATTTCTTTAGTCAGCTACCTCCTTAACCCAATCCCAATTCACACAAATGAAGAAGAAAATTAATGTGAGAGTCCCTCAATTCTTTATCAAGTTCTTGCCAGAGATAATCCAACAACCTCAGTTTCACTAGCCCTAAATAGATGAAGCTATTTAGCATAAACCATAGTTTAAGTCAACCATCAGGCTTATGGACTGGATGGGTCTAGGAAATAAAAGGAGCCTTTGTCTCTGATTCATTGGCCCAATGCTGGGGCTGGCTTATCCTGGACTTCCTCCAGCCCCCAATGAGTATGTTTGCAGCCTTATATTACAGTTCTTCTAGAACTTTTTTTCAATCCTCATCATCCTTGTCCTTTCTTTGCTTTTGACACCATTAACTCTTTCTTTTCGGTGAATAAGCTCTCTTATTCGATGGCTTCCATGACTCCACATTGGATTCGTTCCTACTGTTTTGTTTCATCCAATTTAGTCTTTGTGATCTCATCTTCCTTTCTCTCCTCCTTTGCCAAGGGGCTTATCCTAGACCTTCTTCCCTCACTCTCACATGATGCTCTCACTCTCCAGATGCTCTCATCCTCTCCTATGGACTCAGTTATCGTCTAGATATTCTCATGACCTAAACTCTTTCCTGAGCATGATACACATAATTCCAACTATTCTCAACATCTTCATCTAAGTATCTTACAAGCAACACAAATTCAACTTAATGTTACTTCTCAAAAACCGCTCCTTCCTGCATTTCATATCAGGACACTGCCATCCACTTAAACATTCAAGATCAATGCTTGGAATCATTCACGACTCCTCCCTTTTCCTCATCTTCAGTCAGTCATCTCTCATCATTCCACCACTGCTGTGTTTCTTCAATCATTCTCTCTTTCTCCACCTCCGCTGCCTGACGTCATGCTCTCATCACTTCTCACCAAGACCATTCTCAGTTCTCTGAACTCTCAGTTCTCCACAACCCTCAGTGCTGGAGGGTGGGTCTTCCCAGGACTCAAAGCCCCCAGTCCCGTCCATCTCTAGAGCAGCCTCTGCTCAGTTGCTGCATTGCCCTTTCTTTTGACAGGAAAATCCAATCATTCATACTCTGAATACTGACTTTCACAACTCTTCTTTCTTTAACTTCTTATAATACAATCAAATTTTTTTTTCTTTTAATGGATTACCAGGACTTTCACACATAGGACTTGACTGACTTTTATAGACTCTTCTAGTTTAACGACAACAAAAAAAACAGCATTTATCAAACTTGCCACCATTTCTCAGACCTCTGCATTCTATTCTTGCCACCAAGTATGAGCCAATGCCTGCCATCTGCCTAGATGGGTTACTCATCGTCTAAAACTTGGTGCATATGCTTTATCTTCTGGGGCACTCCTCCAAGCACTGATCACTGCTCCTTCCATTGTGTTGCCATAACACTTTGTAAGGGCCTTGATGGGCAGTTCATTCAATGGAGTTTTATGAGCAAGTTGCTGAGTTATACTCTAAAGGTACAAAGAAGATGGTACTGCCATCAAGGAGCTTACCTTCAATTAACAGAGAAAGACATGAGTGTAAATAGCAAATACGTTTATTTATTTTTAAGAAATCCACATTACAAAGTACTACAGGTGCTGTAGGAGAAGTATAGGCAGGACACGGTGGACAATAAAAAAGGAGGGAGTGTCCACTTCTACCTGTGAGGCTGGAGATTGGAGGAGAGAAACCTAATGAAATATGTTATAAGAAAAGATAACCCTCCTAGCAGATGATGAAAAGAGGGCATTCCAGGCAGAGGAGAGCATACACAAAGGCCTGGCAGGATGAAGCAGCAGGTCATGTTTCAGGAAAAGCAACTGGTTCTCTATGGCTAAACTGGGGCATCAGCATAGATGCAGTAAGACAGGAGGTCAGAGAACAAAGAGAAAAATTTACCTTATAGGCAATGAGGAGCCATTGCAGGATTTTAAGCAGAGACAGATAGGATGTTCCAATTTGTATTTTTAGAAAAATCATTCTAGCAATAGTGTACAGAATATAACATAAAGCTTTTTTGGCAGGGGGAGGGAAATCTGTCAAAATATCTATTTTCCCTATTAGATCTTGAGCTCCTTGATGTCAAGTACTATATCTCTTACATTTTTATCTTCCTGGTGCCTAACACACTCATTCATCAAGCAATAAGAGAGAGGCTTCATGATGTTTGTGCTGGAGTGTGGGTCTAAGAGGCAGGGGAACTGAGCTTTGGACCAGGCTTTGCCCCCAGCCCCCGTGAGGCATCAACAAGTCACTCTCTGCTTCAGTTTCTTCATCTATAAAATGGTGGTTTATTCAAGATCATCTTTCAGTTCTCTTTTGCTCTAACATTCTGTAATTCTATAAGGGAGTTTCCTTTTTTCAAAGTTTGCAGTCAATATTTGGTAATACAAAAACCAAATCTGTCTCCAGCTTATAGAGGTGAGTGTCAAGAGCTTAGTGCACCATGAAGCACAAGTTGACCCAAAGGTTATATAAACCATTCTCTGAATAGTGAGCTCTGATTCTGCTTAAACTATTCACACGGTAAAAGGATGGGTTCTTCGTGCTGAAGGGGTATAGAATTTTCTCTTCAAATGTTTATTCCTTTTTTAAGGAAAATACACAGAACTTAGGTTACTGTTACTATAAGCCTTTAAGTGATAAGACAAATACATTTTGAAAATATTAGAAGCTTGAGAGACCCATCAGTTTTATCCATCTTGAATTAGTTCTCTACTTATCAGCTCAGCAGAATACACAGAGTTCTATCAGGTTCTCCATGGTCCTTTCATAATTTTAATACATCTTTGACTTGGTAGAATATCCTCTGACATTGCTGCTTCATCAGTGTAATACTGACCTGATTCCCAGAATTTAAATTTCAGGATCTCTAGCAACAAAGCTAATTTGTATTGACTGCACCAACAAAGGCTTTTCTTAGCCTTCATACTATTTGATCTTTATCTTCACAAGCCTATAACCTTCAACTCTCTTCAACTTTCTTTTTTGGCTGATGATGTGATTTTACTATCTTTTACCTAGAGGTTTTTCTTAGTTTAAAACAAGCTTCCTCAGTGTACTTCTCTACTATGGTCTTTCTCCATTGATATTGGAATGTAATTATTTAAAATTAATTTATTGGAGATATTGTTTTTAAATTTTAAAATGTAATGTCTTATGAGCCTTTTCCTAAGAAGTAATTTACTCTCTAGTACTGAGCTCAAATATATAAATTGTCTAATTTCCTAATATACTATCCATTCATTAAACAAAATTCTCACTTTGACCACATTCTCATAATAAACAATGTGCCTGGGTTTCTTTTTACTGTAAAACAGCTGATAAATTTGTTCCAGGGCATAATTTTACAGGGTGGCTTGTAAACCAGCCACAGTAATTTGAAGATGCTTCAACTGAGTTGTGCCTCCTTTAGAGCAAACATTTAGACCAGGAAAGGAGGCTTGTTTATTAGATTGGTGGACACAAAGAGAAAGATAGTGGTGACACCACCCTTCCCTATTCTCTCACAGACATTCTCATGTCAGGTGGGCGAGTGTAGCCTGTGATGCTAGTAATCCCTTGGGCTTTGACTTAGCTGAGCGTGGACCATGTTTTCAGTTGCTTGGCTCGTTCTTAGAGAATAAGCCAGCGGAGTGGATTTGGGGCTCAGAATATCATCCAAACAAACAAGATGTGTGGTGCAGCAATTCCACCTCCAGAGAGGGGCTCGCCCTCTTACAGTGCTCCTTTCTTGACCCCCTCAGCCCTCCTGTACATGGGAAGAAGCAGGACTGGCCCTGACTGGTCCATCTCCCTGAGGCTGTCATTTCAGAAAGGGCTTATTTTCATTGGCTCATTTACCCCTAAACCCATGAAGAGCATCTAATTTTCATTTGTTGAACTACATATGAAATATACTTGGGGGTATAGGATTAATAACCTTGAGGAACCAGGGCTTCCCTGGTGGTGCAGTGGTTGAGAATCTGCCTGCTAATGCAGGGGACACGGGTTCGAGCCCTGGTCTGGGAAGATCCCACATGCCGCGGAGCAACTAGGCCCGTGAGCCACAACTACTGAGCCTGCGCGTCTGGAGCCTGTGCTCCGCAACAAGAGAGGCCGCGACAGTGAGAGGCCCGCGCACCGCGATGAAGAGTGGCCCCCGCTCGCCGCAGCTAGAAGAAGCCCTCGCACAGAAACGAAGACCCAACACAGCCAAAAAAATAAAAATAAATAAATAATAATTAAAGGTGTTAATAATTTAAAAAAATAATAATAATAATCTTGAGGAACCAAAAACGTCTCCTGGCCAGGTCACCAAGCCACGATGAAAGTTCTAAAATTCACGGCATATTTTGAACCAAAATACACTGTCTGAAACTTAAACAGTTTAGAGTATAACTTTAGCTTCTCTTTTATCTCATGAAGAAGTTCAAAATAATGTTCTCTAGGAAAATCCCCAGTATACAGGCTGTACTTGCTTTTCCTTTCCTTATCACCAGAATGAGATTTTTAAACAGTTTTTTAAATAGCCTATGCAAGAACTAATAATGGGAAGGAGAAATGTTGTCACTCCAGATGAGTTTCTTCTCCCCATCATAGTCCTAGCAGAAGCTGGAGAAAATAGCATGACAAGAGTTACTAAAATGCTAAAAATCATAAATTAACAAATAATAAGTCTGAACTCTTCCCCATCCACTTCTTTCTCCTGGTTTTTCCTTAAAGGTATCAGATGTGAAAAGGCTAGTCTTATATCAAACCTGAGAGAAATGAGAGGGAATTATGTACTGACAAGAAAAATAGCAAATAAGAAAAATGAAAGGTACTTTTTGTTATAAAGAAAGATTTTAATGCATATAAATAAGCAAATTTTTAATCTTTTTCATTAGTATGTAGATTGCCTTCACATACTGGCAACTGAAACCTGTTCAAAACAAGGTTCTGGTTATGGAGAACAAACTAGTGGTTACCAGTGGGGAGAGGGAAGCAGGGACAGGGCATGATAGGGGTAGGGGATTACGAGCTACAAACTGCTATGTATAAAATAAAATAAAATAAAATACATTAAAATAAAATAAAAATAAATACGCTACAAGGATATATATTATAGCACAGGGAATATAGCCAATATTTTACAATAACTTTTAATCTATAAAAATATGAATCACTATGTTGTATACCTGAAACTAATATAATATTGTAAATCAACTATACTTCAATAAAAACAAAAAACAAAAACAAATTTCTGGGATGCTGGCCCAACTCATGAAAGAATGGCCTTCTACCATTTGTCCTCAAAAAAGTAACTCTACACTCATTTTGTTTCTTAAAAGTTTACTATCCAAACAACTACCTCTTGTGGAAAAGAAAGCAGCAAAAGATGGTTTAAAAAGCTAAGCGTGTTGGGACGAAGTGAGAGTAGCATCGATGTATATACACTACCGAATGTAAAATAGTTGGCTGGTGGGAAGAAGCCGCCTAGCACAGGGAGATCAGTTGGGTGCTTTGTGACCACCTAGAGGGAGGATGGGAGGGAGGCTGAAGAGGGAGGGGATAAGGGGACATGTGTATGCATATGGCTGATTTTCTTTGTTGTACAACAGAAACTAACACAGTATTGTGAAACAATTATACTCCAATAAAGCTCTATTAAAAAAAAAAAAACTAAGCATGTTGCTTTTAGAAACAAAGTTAACAAATTTCAAAGGGTAATAGGTAATCATCCAACAAATGGGTGCCAAACATTTAAACATCTAAGAGTTGTTTTAATAAACCATTTACTTGGAGACGTGTACTGGGAAAACTAAATCTGCAGAGCTAAGGTAGTAGGGTGCCTGCCAGTGTGGCCTCAGGAATCAGACTGGGCGGGAATCCTGACTGTCACTCACTAGCTGTGAGATCTTGGACAAGTCACTTACTCTCTGTGCCTCAATTTCCTCCTAGGTAAAACTGAGTTTAATGAGATTTGAATGAGTTAATACATGTAAAATGATTAGAAAAGTGCCCGGCGTAGATTAGGCCCTTAATAAATGTTAAGATTGAACTACACTGATTGATTCTGCTTTAAAATTCTTTGTAGGAATGAATGGCCTAAATTTTTAAGGGGGTATAGGTCTAAGACTAAAATAACACAGACCACAGATCTAGAAACTTTTAAAAGAAGCTCCTAAAATCTGTCTCCCGGAATCCTCATTGTTTACAAAAGCAGAGATTAAAATCTTTTCAGTTAGAACCCATACCTATAATCGTATATCCATAATTAAATATGGTTTTAAAGGGAACTTTCATTTTGGCTCCTCCTCTTGTTTCTTCTACTATTCTTTTCCCCTTTTTCTACTGGTATAAAAATATTTTTCAATTAATACAATTTGAGTTCCAGTTATAGAAAAGACAGTGGGCTACAGGCTGTATAGGAGTCTGCAGTCTGTATAGGAGAGAGAGAGAGACAGAGAGTTTTAAATGGACTATTATAGAAATCTTACAAGTATGTACAACACTGTTACTAGGGAAAACACATTCCACAAAGGCAAATAATTGTTTGAGTGTTCATCTCCATTCTATTTAATAAGTCAAGGAACTAGGATTGTTGACTACACCAGCTCTGTTTCTTCAATTCCCTTCTAGTAACTAAGAGGAATACTCTTACCATGGAAAATAGGAGTAATCTCGTAGGCCCACTTGCAGGCTGAGTGAAAGGGGGCAAACACCCTAACTTGGGAAGTTCATAGCCAGGTTGCCCTTATGAGTTAAGTGGTTACCAAATGTAGTACCTAAGGGGTTTGGGGGGGGTGGGGATCATCGCTCCAGATTATCTGCGCACTGACCTCTACCCAAGTCACTGTCTACCTCTTGCAGATGCAGCCCTGCCCAGTCCTTTTGCCAGTGAGAGCCAGACGTCATTCCAATTCTTTCTCCAGAAGAGAGGGGAGAAATCAGGAAATAGTTTATTAGGAGCTTGATTCCCAGCACCTAGCCCAGTGCCTGGCACAGTGCCTGGCATATAAAGTGCACTCTGTAAATACTGATTGATTGAACAAATACACCGCCAACCCCCAGAGCCAGTATCCCGTGTGACTTGGGATGGATTTTGCCTTTTGATGCTTCTTGTACATATTACTTCTCAGTTTCCCTACCTGCCTCTCACCATGTGTGACTGACCATCCTTGCTGGCCCTTCTGATCCAGTCGTCTGCCCCTGGTTCCCCTTCCAAAACCCCTGGAAGGATCACAGCATATTCTGCAACACCAGCTGATGGACCAGGGGTGAGGGGGAAGGTGAGGTGGCCTGACCTTGTTACCTGGGTCCTACAGTTCCTTTTCCCAAACTAAGGCCTGTTTCAAGGGCCTCTTATGTTGCCCAGGAACCTCATGATTAACAACCCCTCGTCATACTGTTAAGATTCCCCTCTCCCCAAGGCTTTGCACTGCTTCCTGACTCATTCCTTGGACACTCTTGCCAGAGTCTTCTCCATGTTAGGACACAACTTTGACTCTTTTTGCCATAAGGTCTTTTACTCTCATCTGTTTTGCAGTTAAAATCCAATTATGAAATCCACATTAACTTTACTATAAATATGCTCAAAGCTGCAAGGGCTTACATTTACTTGATCTGTTCCTTTTTTTCTTCCTGAAATAAATTGAAGTTACCTTCCTCTTAGAAGAAATCCCCCTTTCCTCGTTTGATTTTTATGGGCTACTTCTAGCATTGCATTGAATTCTGTCTCCCATGTTTCTAATCAATCTTCACAGTTTCTTTCCTTTCCATCTCTTTTTTTTCTGCTCCCATTTCTACCGTATCAGTTAAGGCTTTTGTTAGCTCTTGCCTCAGCTTTAGCAATACCTCCTACACGGTCTTCATACTTACTATATTAGCTTATTCTGGCCTTGGCCCTTATTATCTGTGGGGCCTGGGGCAAGTTGCTTTTGCTCTAATCCCCAATTTCCTCATCTGTAAAATAGGCATATTATAGTATGTACCTTATAGGGTTATTATAAATGAAAGCACATATTCTAGGTTCCTCCAGGCTATCAATCCAGCTGCTAATTAAAATCTTAATGGTTCTCATCCTTACCCAAATTTTGGGGAAACTTACAAAATGGATGAACTCAGTGACTATTTATTTATTGAATACTCTGTGCCAGTCACTGAGCTAGACTCTGGGGGCACAGCAATAAACACATAGACCTGGATGCTACTTTCATGGGTTTACATTCTAGAGTAGGAAAAAGACAATTTTTTAAAAAGAAGAAGAAATAAGAAAAACTATGGTACGTGAAATGGTGATAAATGCTGTGGAGAAAAAGTTGGGGTGGGTGGTACTAGGCAGGTGGGACGGCAAGGGTGTTCGGTTTTATACAGGGTGTGAAGGTGTTGTTTGTGCAGCACACAAGGTGGAAAAGGTATTGTTGAGTCATTAGTGAGCAGCTCTTACCTGTGTTCTTGAATCAGTTATGCCATCATTTGTTGTTACAGTTAACTTCACCTAACGCCATGACGCTGGCTCTGACAGCACCACGGTGAGCTAGAAGCCCACACCCATGCCTCATTGGGAGCCCTGCATTGTTCCCCTAGTCAACGATGCTTTTGAAAAACAGGAAGTAAGAGAGTCCATTTTTTTCAGCATTAATGCTCAAGGTAAAATGTTACCGAACTAACTGAAGTCTGCTACCGTTACCTTGCTGCGAATTAAAGAAAAACTTTTTCTGCCACTACAACTGGCCCCGTGGTGCTAGTTTTGTGGGAAATTTAGGGCTGGATAGCCCCTGTGATGACTGTCAGCATCCTCTCTCAAAGTGAGAAAGGAAAGGCTCTTTTCCCGGATGCTACGCTCAGTTACCCACCGGGTGATAGGCCCTAGGGCATTTCAGAGTTTCACAAAATGGCTCTTTCTGTTACACAGAGGCCATTCTTTGTTTTCTTCTGGAAAGACACACACGAGGAAGCTGAGTTAGGCCCTGCCACATAACAGCCAGACTGGCCATGGCCTTGCAGGACTAAAGCCCAGCCTTACCATTGCAGACTCCTTTCTCAACAGGCTGTGCTTTCCCTGGGGGCCCCACTATACCTGCCAGCCATGACTA
Source organism: Eschrichtius robustus (assembly GCF_028021215.1). Lineage (NCBI taxonomy): Eukaryota > Metazoa > Chordata > Mammalia > Artiodactyla > Eschrichtiidae > Eschrichtius > Eschrichtius robustus. The sequence continues at coordinate 106,319,254 of NC_090826.1, forward strand.
CCTCCGGAACTACCCCCAGACATGGCTATGCACGAACAAAACCCTCCTAACGTCAGAATTTGAGCTTTCCCCCAACAAACTCTTTGCCCCCTTGTAAATCAGTGGATGCTAATTATTGCTTGAGGGGAGGGAATATTGTCTTACTTGATGTCACAGACATATCTGTCTTAATTCTGGCCCAGCTGGGACTTTATATCACACAGTAAATAGAAACACTATTTATAAAGTGACTAGAACAGTTCTTCTGTTTAGTAGGTGCTCAAAAATGAGTAACTATCATAATTATGTAGGTAGTTGAATTATGGGGAATTATACATTTATTGCTTATAATTTTTATTTTTTCAAACTGTTTGACAAAATTATGTATTATACAATCAGAGCAAACTCTTAAAGTTAAAAAAAAACCCACAAATCTTGACATGTAGATGTTTCCTTCCCCTTCTTTTCATCTAAACTTCTCAGAAGAGCAGTCTATACTCACTATTTCCACTTCCTCAACCTGCTTCTATCTGGTTTCTACCCCAATCATTCCTCTAAAATTGCTCTCACTGAAGCCACCAACTATTTCTTAATGTCATGCCCTCAGGAATATGTTGGTGGGCTGGGAAGGGAAGGCACCCTCAGGCAAATGATAACTTGAAGCAGAGTGAATTTGAGTAGAAAGGAGGGGGCAAGGGTGCAAGATGTGAGGCCATTTCATCCAAGTTGAAAGCATGATCCAGAACCAAAGCTGAATCCAAACACTTACCTTGTCCAACAGTCAAGCAGTCTAGTTAGAAGCCAACTCACCTAAGTAGAAGAGAGTCCAGAAAGAGCCAACTGCAAACAGGTAAGAAGCTGACAAACCAAGGTAGTCCGAGAAGAAAGAGTGCAGAGATGGCAGGCCAAGAGGAATTCCAAACTCAGCAAGTTACCAGCTGCATTTACCTGGGCATTCCTGGGAATGCCTGGTGAAAAGTTCTAACTTACAAAGTCACTTTTCAGAGATGAGAGATGGGCTCCCAGGAGCACTCCTATACTGGATATGTCAACAAAGTGCCTGCCACACCCAACTTCCTCTTCAAGATGAAACTGCCCCACCCACAGCCCCCTGCTCTGAGAAGCAGAGCTAGATTTTTCTTTACCCAGGGATGGCTCCTGATTGGACCAGGAATTGGGCCCTGACATTAGGGCTGCCCCTGCAAAAACCAGGGCTTGAATGGAAAAGGTGAGTTTGGTCAATCAGACTCTCTCCTTCTGGGATTTGAACTGGGAAACATGGAGATAATGGGGCAGTTAGCCATGGAAACTGGAGTTGAAAGGATGCCATACAATGAAGTGGTGGCCATGGAGGGTCATACTAAAGCCACTACTTTACTACTCTACTGAAAGCCACTTTCCTGACACCCAGATTTACTAGGGGTCCTGTGTTCTTCATCAGGCCAACCCCAAATTCCTGTATTCTGTGCTAATATTTGTTGGTCACCTACTACTAGCTAGGCATGGTTCTAGGTACTCGGGATCCATTAGTGAATGAAACAGGGAAGTAGTAGTTATAACAAACCCTTCATTACTTTGAGTAGGGTCTCTGTTTCAAAGGGCCAAATGAAAACAATTCCTCATGCCCTCACTCTTTCCCGTGGTCCAGTGGGTGAGGTCAGTCACAGTGTCATAATGAGTCTACTTCCTCTTGGGGATACAGTTCATGTTTATTTCCCCTCCTCGTTGGGGTTGTGGCTGGAGATTTAGGAGTAGAGAAAAGAATAGAAGGAGCTGGGAGGTTGGACATGGAGGAAGTTAGCTGATATATGACAATGAAAACAAGGTGGCTGAATGCCCAGGCTTTAAATTAACTGGGGTTTGAAATTTGGCTCTACCACTTACTGATTATGTGATCTTTGGCAAGTCAGTTTTCTCAGCTATAAATCAGAGGTAAAATAGTATCCTCTTTACGGCATTGTTGGGAGGATTAAGTGAGAAAATATATGCAAAGCTTGTAGCACACTACCTGACCCATAGTGAGTGCTCAAGAAATGATAGATCTCTTTGCTGGTGGTGTTATTATTATCAGCAATCCTTAGCTTTCATATTAGATAGGTAGAATGAATGTGCTAGGGGAGAATGAGATGGCATTCCATGCTCAATCTTCCTCTCTGAGGGCTGCTGCCAGCAAAAACTTGGTATACTCATCAAAATTCCTTCAAGCTGGTGCATACCTTCCCAGGTACTCTCTAGCTGCAGGAGCATCAATAGTGCAAGGAAGAGGGGGTGCAAGAAAACGATAAGGATGAAAAATATTGTTGCACAGAAAAGCAGTTCTGAAAAGAGGGAAACAATAAATTCTGAAAGCAAATTCTGTGGCAGTGACACTAGACAGAGCAGTCAATTGTGTGTGTGCAGTAGAAGAATGCAGGTATTCCTTAAGCACTACTCTTGTCACCCATTTAGGGGTAGCAGGCAGGTGGATGTGGACCTGATAGACCCAAGGGCTCTGGTTGGAAAGCAGTGCTTTGACAGACCATGGAAGTAGAAACTCTCTTTTACCCATCAGGGTATAAGGGACTGGAGTGGATAAAGGAGCAATGCAGGGAGGGAAGCATGCCTTCTTTATAAAGCTGTCACTGCCAGGACAGAGTAATGATTGGGCAAGAGAGGCAGACCAGAGATGGGAGTCCCATAGGTGGAGTCCTGGAGGTGTGTGAGGGTAAGAAGGAGCCACAGCTACTCTTTAGGAAACCCAGGTAATATCTGCTTGAGGTCCAGGTCTTGTTGTGGTAGTGTACCAGCACACATGATGTTGAAGAGGGCCACAGATTGTGTTTTGGTAGAGGAACAGATGGGTGGCTGAGCTGAGGCTACATTCAGGTCTTCCTGGCAGGATGTGCACCACCCTACTCTCATAGACGTCTTCCTAGTATTTCATACCTCTCTGAGTTACACCCAAAAGGCTATGGATCTGGATTAGGAACACACGTAGATGACTGAAAGATAATTTGGGCTGAATGACTGTGAAATATTCAAGTCAGACTCTTCCAAGGTTGATGGCCTCTGCTGCCCCTTGTATTCAGGCTTACAACCTAGACCATCTGCCCTGTGGTTCTGTTGCTGGGTGTGTAGCTGATGGAGCACCCAAGGCTCATAAAATAAGGCAAGCCACCTTGCATAGCATGAGCTAAGCTTCCAGGTTTGTAGTGGATGCTTCAGGCTACTGCAGACTGAGCTCACTATCATGCATTAGACCCTCTAGGCCTTGAAGACATCTTCACAGCAAGCCATTCTCCTTCCCAAATGGGGATAATGGAGGACAGAACAGGGGCCTCCTTGGTCAGGAGCACCAGTGTCAGCAACACCAGTCCCAACAGTGTTAGGCTGAACCAAGCTGGGTCCAGGCTACCTAGAGTTGGCACAAAGGTTAAGAGGACAGACTCTGGAGCTAGACTGCCCACATTTGAATCCCAGTTTTTACTTCTTAGCAACTTTTTAACCTGTGTGACCTTAGAGGAATTACTTAATCTCTCTGTCTCAGTTTCCTCATCTGTAAAACAGCAGTGGTAACAGCATACACCTCATAGGGTTATTATAAGCATTGAATTTATTAATACAGGTAAAGTCCTGTATTAATAAATTCAATGTAGACGAGTTTCTGGCACATAGTAAGTGCCAGCTAGTGCTATAATGGGGCAAAGGTGAAGGGAGTCTTGATTTGCATGAAAAATATTGTCCAGCTCAGCACATCAGGCCAACTTCCCTCTCTTTTTAGGAGGTCATTACTAGGTCAGCTGCACAGAAAAGAACAAAATGCTATCAAGCCGAATTTGGAATGTCTGTGTCCACTGACCAAGGGCCTCTCACTCCAGAATCATAGACACCTGGCTACACCAAACTGGAGTTGTCTGGAGACGGTTTTGGAGGTGCTGATGCTTCAGGTAATCCAGGATTGCCGGACTGGAGAATTATATGAGGCATAGTTGGACAGGGTATGTGTGGAGGTGTTCAAGGGTATGTTAGGACATTGTCCAGGAAATGCAAAAACCATCCCCTGGACAGTCATGCAGGATACTGATCATTTGGTGCTGCCACAGATCAAGGATATCATGGTCTCTACAAACTGTCTAGACACTTCTAAAAAGCCATCTTTCCCTCTTTGTCTTCCAAATGCAGCTGATGGAAGGCAAACAAGGTTCTAGGCACTCAGGAGGTGTAATTTCATGGATCCCCTGGAACTGCCCCAGGAGCATAGGGGACCAGACAGGATCAAGACCCCAGTAATCATAGCAGAGGCCCAGTTCTCTGCTTTTATTCTTCACAAAGTGCCCCAGTGCCTTCCTGGGAGAAGTGGAGACCAATGGATCCCAAGGCCTATGAATCCCTACTGAGTCTCAGGTAATGGGGGTTGTGGTGCCCATAGGATTGTCCAGTAAAATACAGGACACCTAGTTGAATTTGAATTTCAGATAAATAATGAATAATTTCTTAGTATAAGTATATCCCAAATGTTGTATAGCACATACTAAAAAAGTATTTGTTGTTTATCTGAAATTCAAGTTTAACTGGGTGTCCTGTATTGTTATTCAATAAATCTGGTAACCCTTGCTGGGGGGTTGTGGTCATAGAAAGGTGATGGATGTGTGCAGCATTCAACTGAACACAAAGAGCAGAGATGCTGGAGGATCCTAGAGCCCTTACCTCAGAGGGAACCCATAATACTGGTTCATTCAGTTCAAGCTGCTGCGAGTAGAGGAGATCTGAATACTCATCCACTCTAACGGTGAAGTTGGCCACTCCATGGACAAAGGGCTCTTACCGGTCAGTCATGGCTATGAAAAAGTCCCAGTGGTGCCCACAGTGTAGCCTTCCCAGCTATAGCTGAACAGCTGTTCAGCATCCTGCTTTCCCAGCAGACATGAAAAGTCCCATTTACATTAGTGTCCTCTTGTCCCCAGATATAACTCTCATAGCTCCATAAACTGCTGGAGCTAGATTAAAAAGCATGGCAACTGGGAGGGCTCACCTGAAGACTGAGAGGCTGCTCTGACAAAAGGCATTGTAAGGCTTGGCAAGGTCTGACCAGCAACCTGTGATCTCAAAGCCAGCAGCCCTACTGTCAGTAATTTGCCACATCATACAGCAGCCACCATCTGAAACCACACTCCTCATTTCAATTCTGGGAGCTGAGTGGCAGAGAATCAGCAGGAGACACAGCCCTGTGGATTGAGGGACAGTGTCCGACCTTACTCCCTCAAGTTGGGAGTAGGTAGTAACCAAGAGTAGGCATGTGGTGTAAGGCTGGGTTTCCTAAACAGAGAAAACAGGCCAGAACCTCAGACATGTACACACAGGTACAGAGTCCAAGAGCCGGGTCACCAAGACCCAGAAACAAAGACCCACTCAAACAGGTCAAAAAGTCAAGGCAGTCTCTGGAGGCAGAGTTCAAAGAGAATGAACCAGCAACAGGTTGGTGTTTACAAAGTCAGCATGTGACCAGCCACCTACAGTTGATATTTTACTCCTGGGGTTCTGGGTGGGGAATATAGCTGGTTATGGACACTGCTGTGAGGGTATAGGTATTTTCAGGGACTAGACCTAGCTACCAACACCCATGGACCTTTCCCAGCCCTGCTCTTCAAGTACTCTGCAGTCGCTGCCTCTGTTAGACACTCTCTTTTCATTGTCACTCTCTACACACTTGGCTTCTGAGACTTTGCACTCTTCTGGTTTCCTCCTACTTGTTCCTTCTCTGTCTTCTTTAAGGGATCTTCCTCCTGATCCTTGAATATTCATATTCCTCAGAGTCCTACCCTTGACCCACTGTTCTTATCTTCTCTCTCTTTCTGTAGTGCCTGGATGTTCTCATTTGCTGTCATGGTTCCAACTAAGAGCATACTTCATTGAAATGTGGGTTGTGGAGGCAAACATTTGGGTCCTTTTTTGCAAATTCCTAGCTGTGAGACAGGCAAAGTTTTGTTTTTCTTTTTAAAGCTTCTTTAGATTTCATACCCTTATCTACACAGTAAGGATAAACAACATGGACCAGGGATATGATGAGAATTAAATACGAAAATGTATGTAAATTGCTTCTCACAGTGCCTGACATAGTAAGTGCTCAATAAAGATAATCATAATAGCTATCACTTATGACTACTTATATGTGATTGAATCTCAGATCTTTGTCTCTAGCTCAGTACTCTCTTGGGAGCCACACTCATATAGTCATCTGTCTACTGAATATTTCTACATGGTTGTTCCAAAGACACCTCATGTTCATTGGGTCAAAAATAAAACTTGCCCCCCCCCCCAAAAAAATGAGGAGAGGGTGAAAGAACCAATAAAGTGGGTTTTCAGGGGACAGCTGTAAGGAGCAATAAAGTTGTCTTCTCAATCTAAAACAAAAACAAACTTGCCCTTTCTCCTTCTAAACCTCCTCTCCTTCTCTGTTCTCTATGTCAATTGTCGGCATTATCACTCATCAGTCCTGGAGTCCTAGAAGTCATCTTTGACTCTTGTCTTTTCCTTGACGTTTGCCATCCACCTCTGCTCCTCAACAAATCAATCACTAGAATCTGACAATTTTGCCTCTTCAACTCTTTCACTTTATATTCTTCCCCAATTTCTTGCTAAAAACTTCTTGAAAATGTAGTGATTCAAGGCCAAGGCCCTGGCTCTGAGGAAGTTCATGACTTTGGTGACAAAGACAGAGTCCTGTGGTAGATTATATTATTGTTCAGAATATTCACTACCCCTGCCTGTGGGGCCTGTAGGAAGAGTATACATCTCTGCCCCATTGACATCTGGCTTGGCTATTGACTTGCGTTGGCCAATGGAAGGTCAACGCAAGAAACAAATTGGCATATGGAACGTGTGCCACTTCTGAGCAATTCTGAGCAGAAGCTATAAGAGTTATCATGTTGTTCCACCATCATTCTTTCCTCCTGCTATGATACCATCATGTCCCAAATAGGGCCTGCTCCTTTGGTCAAAATGATGAATGAACAGATGAAACAGGGCTGCAACCAATACATGATGAACACACAATATGAACAAGAAATAAATCTTTTTTGTGGTTAGGATATTGGGATCATTTGTTATTGCATCATAACCTAGCCTAAACTGACTGATACAACTCCTTTCAGGATTATTTATTGAGTATTTTAAGCTAATGCACAATGATATGGAAATCAGTGAGTCACAGTGATGTGAGGCATAGTGTTCTCCAACAAAGTAAGAAAGCTGGATGTCTGCCAAACATCACAGATACTTCACATATGAAGATTCTTCTTCTGGTCAAAGTTCTGTTTGGCAAAGTAAATTTTTACCTTTTTTTTTTTTTAATAAATTTATTTATTTATTTTTAGCTGTGTTGGGTCTTCATTTCTGTGCGAGGGCTTTCTCTAGTTGCGGCAAGCGGGGATCACTCTTCATCGCGGTGCGCAGGCCTCTCTTGTTGCGGCGCACAGGCTCCAGACGCTCAGGCTCAGTAGTTGTGGCTCACGGGCCTAGTTGCTCCGCGGCATGTGGGATCTTCCCAGACCAGGGCTCAAACCCGTGTCACCTGCATTGGCAGGCATATTCTCAACCACTGCGCCACCAGGGAAGCCCCCAAATGTTTACCATTTTGAAGATGTTAGTAGCTATAGGACTTTCCAAAAGAGGCCAACAAAATCAGACTTAAAAAAAAAATCTGTTTGGTGTATGCATAATGGGAAGGGGGACAAAAGAAGAGCTGACTGAACTGAGAGATATCAGGGATTCACAGAACTGCATGTTAAAAGGAAATGGCATTGCTGTGAGTTTATTTATGACCTATTTCAACATATTGGAAGAAATGTCAGCAATTTGGAGGATGGTAACGTAATTTGACAGAAAAAGAGCTTCAGTTTTCTAACTCTACCACAAACCCCAAATCGGCTTGATCATTTCTAGGGCACACATCTTTGCTTGGCAACAACAACAGTAACAACAGCAATAGTGATAACAAATATTGCATAGATTGAACTGTGTCAGCATATCAAGAGAGGTTAAACAGAACATTACTTTGTTGTTCTGTGTGACAAATTTGTGTATTAACAGGGCTCTTCAAGACTAAAGTGGTCTTACTAAATACTCGATATTTAGTATTTAGTCAATAATAAATGCTCAATATTAAAGCAATTTCTAAACCTCAGCATACTGACACTGGGGCCAGATGATTCTTTGATGCAGGGACGGTTGTGTGCATTATAGGATGTTCAGCAGCACCCCTGGCCTTACCCATTAGATGCCAGTAGCACTCCCACATCTGTGACAACCAAAGATGTCTCTAGACATTGCCAAACGTTCCCGAAGTGTCTTCCTGTTCTAAAGGAAGGACGCTGGTGGTGGCAAATGAGAAACCATGGCATACTAAACTGAAGATACTTCCTAGTGGACAGGCCTTTGGTTTATCTAATTAGTTCAGGCAGTTAGCTCTTCACTTTGCTTATAAATCAAGCCACACCTGCCCCAATACCTAGTAACAGCTATTGACTGAGTACCTTATTGTAGGCAGTAATCATAATTTGCATAGTCAGTATAACATGGAGATTAAGCACTTGGCTTTGGTGTCAGACAGCCTGGGTGAGAATCCTGGCTCTGCTATTTGTTTGCTGTGTGACCTGGGGTAAGTCTCTTTACCGCTGCCATTGTTTCCTCATCTATGAAGTGAAATAACATAGCACATATGAACTAACCTAGGGCTGTTGTGAGAATTCAGTGAGTCAGTGCACATGAGGTGCTTAGAACTGAGCTGGGGGTACGGAAAATAGTCAGTAGATGTTTACTGTTATTCTTAATCCTTACAGAAGCCTCCACAACTTAAGCCACATCATCTCCATTTTACACTTGTGGAAGCGAATATTCAGGAAAATCAAATCCAAAATCACACAGCTGCTAAATTCCTTGGCTGGCAAGAAGGGGAATCGGGATTCAAACTCCAAGACTGAAGTGTTTCTCGCTACACCACAGGCTGGGTGGAAGACAGGTTAAACCCAGGAGGAGGAGTTTTCTTTCAGAGATAAAAATTGGAACCTGTCCACTTGGCTTGTTGTGTTTGCGCATAGTAATGGAAAGACCCACCAAACAGGCCGTGAAAAAACGGCTTTTACCACTGACTAGCTGTGAGAACTTGGGCAAGTCTCTCAAACATCCTGAGGCTGTTTACTCATCTGCAAAATGGACACAAAAACACCTGCTCTGTGTTCTTCACGGGTGGTGGTCAGAGTGATGTGAGAAAAAGTATGCAGCAGAGTACTGTAAAACTGTCAAGTGCTCGACGGCTGTCGGGTTGGATTTCTGCCGTGGGGTAGGCACACCTAAGACCTGCCTTTCCTTGGTCCCGTCCAGCAGCTCTGCCAAAGCGAGTTTTTCGGCTCCCCCCCCCCCCACCCGCCGCGGTCATTGGGCCTCAGCCGCAGCAGACGGCCCTGGAGGCCCTGTGGTCCCCCACCCCCCAGTGGGCAGAGGTTGGCCCTTCTCCGCCTGGTTCCAGGGTGGGCAATCTGCATCCAGTGTGGATGCAGCAGCTGCTGCTTATCTGTAGTTAGTCAGCAACCCGGACAGATGAGGTGTCCGTGGCGACCTTCCTGCCTCAGTGAGTGTGGGAACTCGGGGCTTCCCAGGGCCGAGGGGTGGGAATGTAAACGAAATGGTCCCTGCTGAAGGCTGGCCTCGTGCCCTCCCCCTGCTGCCCTAAGGAGGCATGAGAGATGTGGAGGCTCCTGCACCAGAGTGCAGAGGGGAAAAAGCCAGGGCTTTAGGGTGCCAGGGTTGCTCTACCTCCTGGCCCGATCCTGACTCCCCCAGAGGTGGACACTTCCTGTCAAAAGTCCCACTACCGCCACTGTTTGCCGTCAACAAGGCAGAGTCAGAAATACCTCACCCTGGTGGAAACTCTCCTTCCCTCCCTCTTCCCCTCTGTATTCTGTAGTCAGTCATCTGTAGAGAGCAGGAGTCCTGATTGCTTTCTAGCAAAAGGCAGCCAACAAGAAGCTGAGAAGTGTCTTGTTCTCAGCCCACTTTCATTCGTCTGCCGAAGATTGGGCCTGGGATGGGCTCTTCCCCGTGTTTGTTACTCTTTACTTTGATTTGCTGCTCCATGCCTTTCTTGTACGTTGGAGTCTTTCCTTCAGTTCCTTCCAGTTGCCCACTCTGCATTTCCTCACTCCTCCCATAGAGGATTGTATCTGTCTGTGGCTCAGCGTGTATCTGTGGCAAAATGGTAACACATTTTAAGTTCTGGTTGGTGTCTTCTCACTTTTTTCTTAATCTTCTTCCTCTCCATCTTTATATTGGCCAGCACCTGCTCTGCATTTAACAAATGTGCCAGACACCGTAAAGGTGCTGGGGATACATCAGCCAGCAAGCAGGATAAAGTTGATGATTTCTCACTGCTTACATTCCAGCTGGGGAGAGATATTGGACGAGTATTCTCACAAGAAGGCATTCAGGGTGCTGTGGGTCCCTGTATCAGTAGGTGAAAACCTAGACCAGGCTCAGGAAAGCCTCCATGAATAGCTGAGCCTGGAAGCCTGGAGCATTATTCAGGTGAAAGATCGGGGAGAGGAGGGAAGGCAGGCGGGAAAGAGGACAATATATGTGAAGGTGCTGAGGGAAGACAGCATTTGCAGAACCAAAAATGAATAGCACGGCCGCTTGTGGTACATGGCCTGGGCCTTGTGTCTCCCCCCAACCCCTTGAGCAGTGCTTTATCTCTAAACCCTTCTGGCTACTCACCCACCATAAAACTGTCAGGAATGCTCTTCCTCTGAGGCTCTGCTTTTTTCCTTCCATGATTGCAGTGTCAACTGATAATTTCCTAAAATGGGCTTGGAGTCTGGAGACTTAGATTCTTAACTGAATTCCACCACTTAACTGTACAACCTGAACAAGTAACTTAGCATCTCTGAGCTGTGGGTCCTCATCAGTAATATGGGCCAGTCATGTACTAATAGTAACATTTAATACTGTTTGCTCTGTGCCGGCCCCCAATGCTAAGTGGTTTATTGCATTTAATCCTCACAAATTTAATCCTCATGAAGTAGGTAATATTTTTATCCCTTTCTACCGTCTCAAAGGGAAGTCTGAGTGTGACACTAATCATGGACGTGCTTTGTAAACATTAAGGGTTAATGCAAAAATGACATAATATTACCACGGTGTTCACAAGTGCATGTGCAATGAATAAATTCATTTGTTAAATGCCACAACAGTTCTGGGCTATACATAATTAAATAAGGATCAAAATCTTTTGTGTCTGACTCCTAAGCAAACCAAACAAAAAGCAGCAGCAAGAATGAAGTGTTGTCATCACCGAAGAGATAATTGCATGTAGTGCCAAACCACTGAAGGGAGAATTCCACAGATGTGATCCCGAACCTCTGAAGTTTACAGTCTGATGACCACCACTGCCCGGAACACATATGTAGACAACAGTGAAAGCTCAGAATCAGCTCATGAAGAGACACTGAGGTGTCAAACCTATTGCCCACCAAGGGTAAGGGCCTTTCAAGGAGGCTGAATGAGCTGGGAGAAATTCATAAGCTTATAGCAGAATTCAAGGTTGGAGCTGAAGCCAGAAGGGTCTAAGTCTCTTGGTATTCTCCTTAGTACGTATCCCTCCACTTTCTATCACTTTATCATAGCATTTTTCACTCCAAAGCCCAATTCTGGGAAATTATTTGTACATGATATGTGCACTGTCATAATAATGACAAACTCTTAAATTGTCAGGTTCTGAAACCATGGATCTGCGTACAAAGTAATATGAATATATGTGTGTGCGCGTGCGTGTGTTGATGAGCGTGGGCATTTGTGTGCTGGCTTGTGAGTGTGTGAGCGTGGCTTCCTACACTTACACTCCTCCACTTGGCAAGAAGTGGTGCTGGCTGGCCCTGAAAGCAGCCAGTGTGGGAGGAGAACTGACACCAAAAACAAATGAGGTGAAAGAGGATAACTGTGGTTTGATACTCTCAGATCCACATGAAAAGCAATGAATAAGAAAGTCAATGAGCTGAAAATGACTTGAGTACAGGCACCTCCTTGGGATTATAACCCCTCTGAATGATTGTAATAAACATTTGCTTAAACTCCTTTAAAGTGCTTTGAAACTTTACTATCCATTTCTCCCATCAAAATATAGGTAGTCTATCTTGGAGGTTAAGAGTACATTCTGTGCTCAAGTCCAATGTCTATTAGATTCTGCCACTTACTAGCTGAATGATATTGGGCAAGTCACAATTCTCTAAGCCTCTATTTCTTCACCTCTAATATGGGAAGAGTACTATCTACCTTGGGGAGTTCTTGTGAGGATAAAGGAAAATAAAATGTGGTGAATGTTTTTGATGACATTTTATAGGTTACAAAACAGATGCGCAGAGAGGTTAACTTCCTCTTCTGGGGCCCCCCAGCTAGTTAGTGGCAGGGCTGGGGAAGCAGTCAGGCATCCCGTCTCTGGCCCAGGGCTCTTTCTACTCAACCACGTGGAGCACCAACCCCACACTGAAATAATTTTCAGGTCACAAGTGATTTTTTATGCATAACCTTTTTAGTTTGCACTTCTCTGCCAAATCCACACACTAGCAAGCTTGGAGCCCTGAAGAGAAAGGTTATGTAGGACCTTCTGGAAAATTAGTCTAGGTCTGAGGTGACCAGAGGAGACCTAAAGAACTATAAGTGAGAGAAGAAAAAAGACACCCTCTCACACTCCCTTCCATTGTGGACATGTAGATTATTTACTCTGTGGATTGATGTAATGCAATCTTTAATCCCATGTTGGCTACGCTCTACCACTTCCCTCCACCATCAGGGGGTGTGTGCTCAAGCAATGTAAACTCAGGAAAGTAATGCAAAACCGGGGAAGTAAATCTGCTTTTTACACCTTTCACCCCACTTCAGCCTCTTCCTCTCTTTTTTTTTTTTTTTTTTTCTTCCTCTCCTTTTATTTCATCCCTCTCAAGCTTTAGAAAACCAGGGATAAATGTGTTTTCTATTATCTTTGCTCAACTCCCATTATGGAAATGATAGAAAGACAGCTGGACTAGGAGTCAGGAAGCCAGGGGCTTTAGTCCAAGGATGACATTGGTTAATCAGGCAAGTTAGATCAATTTTTCAGGCTTTGGTTCCTCATCTGTAAAATAAAAGGAAGAAACGAGCACTTACAGGGTGCCCACTCTTTTCCAAGTGCCTTCAATTATGTCACTTTATTTAGTCCTTTTAAAAAACACTGGTTGATAAAAATTTTGATCTGCATTATGCAAATGAGAAAATAAAGGGGCAGAGAAGCTAAGTAAATTGCCCCAGGTCCAGGTGGCAAAGAGAATCTGAGCTGAAAATTCAACCTAGGACCATCTGATTCCAAATTTTAGGCTTGTGCCAGTAATCCAATACAATCTATGATGTTACTTCCTATTCTAATATTATGCTGCTCTGTGAGCACGGTTAATCAATAGTTGTCTGAGTTTGTCACAGTGAGTCATTCCTGCATGTCTTGAGGTCTTATTCTGAGTGGGCAGAGGACCTGAGGAGATTTACTACCACCCTTATTTGATCAGCTGTATAGCTTAATATTATAAGAAGTAGTTTTATCACCATCAATGGAAGTTTGATACTTACCTTCATCTTAAATGCTTCTCCCAATAAGGAAAACATTTCCTTAGAAGTCCTTCCTTTCCTTGGAAGCTTAATATTTATATAATTGACATTACCCTCAATTATTGAAGAGTGTTCATTAAGAAACCAAAGATATTTCACATTTATCTATTTAAAAACTTCTAACCCATATAGAATCAGGCAGTAGCATGAAGGGTACTGGATTCCTGAGACGGGGGAAGATGAGAATATTGGTGAGGAGCACAGGATGTGGAGGTCCCAGCTACTCACCATTGTAAGGAGATCTGTCCTTCTCCCTCCTCTTCTCAGGTGCCTCTGAAGTTGGACTCAAAGAAGAACTTAACACGTCTAACCTGTAACTTCACTGCATGATGGCTGGGAGAGTGAAGTACTATAGTGGAGTGTACTTCACTCTACAGGAGGAGAGACAGGTATATTAAGTGTTACCTATTCCTTTTGTAGTCAGCCAGGTATATCATCAAGCCTAGTACTTTCACACTGTAGTTATGTTTTCTAAAGGTAAGGATGACGTTTATTTGTTGTTGCACCCTAAGGCTAGCCCAGTGCCTAGCACACAGTCAATAAATATGTGTTAAAAAATGAACTGGACAAGGCAGGCCAATAGGGAAGATAATTAGGGTAACCTAGGTCATCACTGGATTAAGTGTTAGTTAGCAATTTAAATCTACCTAAATCATGTGTTAGTAGCTCCTTGAGAGCAGTGACCATATATTACTCATCTTTGTGTTCCCCAGAATTTAGCCTTGTATAATAGGGGTTCAAATGTTTCTATGGAATTAAATCATCTTTAGGGACTCCTATGACAGTGTAGTAAAAGCACCCTAGAAGACGAGATGGTGGAGGGATGAAAAAAGATTAAGTGATTTGAAGGCGGTAATGATAAGGACAATAACAATGATCACATAATCAAACTTGGTGCTGGTGGATGACCAAGCGCTCCTGGAAAGGAATGATGCTAGTGCTGGTGAAACTGCAGCAAACGTTGTCCAGGGAAGGGTTGTGGTGTCTGAGTCCTTTCTCTGCTGCTCCAGGGGTGCCAAAGTAGGGTCCATCCACATTGGTACTTTAGGGAAAGGGATTCCTCAACATTCCACTCCGTTTTCCCCCCATAATATTGTAACTCTCACTGATCAGGTTGTTTTTTCTTTTTTCCTGGTCTCATATACAGCCACTTCGTGGATACATGATCCAGGATGAATTCCAGTGTCTGCCATCCTGGACCCACTACCACATCCCTCTTTCTCTCTAATGACAACTTTTCACCAAAGGGTGGGGCGGGGGATTTCATTATACCCATGACTCCTCTCCTTGCCCTATCTCTCTAAAGATAGCCATGCTTGGTGATTCCAAGGTGATTCCCTATTCTACACTGTGACTGACAACTTCTACTAAAGAGGAGAAAAACCATATTTTTAAATCTTTACTGGGACAGCTCTGGTTAAGAGGGCATCTTGTTATGTAAGAAACCAAGGATGGGAGAATAGAGGATGTAATGATGCTTCATAGACTTTTGGTTGTGGGGTCAATGTAGGAATTGACTCAAATCCCATTTACCATTGCAACAAAAAGAATAAAATACCTAGGAATAAACCTACCTAAGGAGGCAAGAGACCTGTACTCAGAAAACTATAAGATACTGATAAAAGAAATCAAAGACAACAAAAACAGATGGAGAGATATACCGTGTTCTTGGATTGGAAGAATCAACATTGTGAAAAAGACTATACTACCCAAAGCAATCTACAGATTCAATGCAATCCCTATCAAATTACCAATGGCATTTTTCACAGAACCAGAACAAAAATTTCACAATTTGTATGGAAACACAAAAGACCCCGAATAGCCAAAGCAATCTTGAGAAAGAAAAACAGCTGGAGGAATAAGGCTCCCTGACTTCAGACTATACTACAAAGCTACAGTAATCAGGACAGTACGGTACTGGCACAGAAAAAGAAATATAGATCAATGGAACAGGATAGAATGCCCAGAGGTAAACTCACACATCTATGGTCACCTAATCTATGACAAAGGAGGCAAGTATATACAATGGAGAAAAGACAGCCTCTTCAATAAGTGGTGCTGGGAAAACTGGACAGCTACATGTAAAAGAATGAAATTAGAACACTCCCTAACACCATACACAAAAATAAACTCAAAGTGGATTAAAGACATGAATGTAAGACTGGACATTATAAAACTCTTAGAGGAAAACATAGGAAGAACACTCTTTGACATAAATCACAGCAAGATCTTTTTTGACCCACCTCCTAGAGTAATGAAAAAAAAACACAAAAATAAGCAAATGGGACCTAATGAAACTTAAGTTTTTGCATAGCAGAGGAAACCATAAACAAGATGAAAAGATAACCCTCAGATTGGGAGAAAATATTTGCAAACAAAGCAACTGACAAGGGATTACTCTCCAAAATATACAAACAGCTCATGCAGCTCAATATGAAAAAAACAAACAACCCAATCAAAAAATGGGCAGAAGACCTAAATAGACATTTCTCCAAAGAAGACATACAGATGGCCAAGAGGCACATGAAAAGATGCTCAACACTGCTAATTATTAGAGAAATGCAAATCAAAACTGCAATGAGGTATCACCTCACACCAGTCAGAATGGCCATCATCAAAAACCCCACAACCCATAAATGCTGGAGAGGGTGTGGAGAAAAGGGAACCCTCTTGCACTGTTGGTGGGAATGTAAATTGATACAGCTGCTATGGAGAATGGTATGGAGGTTCCTTAAAAAACTAAAAGTAGAACTACCATATGACCCAGCAATCACACTGCTGGGCATATACCCTGAGAAAACCATAATTCAAAAAGACACATGCACCCCAATATTCATTGCAGCACTATTTACAATAGCCAGCACATGGAAGCAACCTAAATGTCCATCTACAGATGAATGGATACATACGATGTGATACATATATACAATGGAATATTACTCAGTCATAAAAAGGAACGAAATTGGGTCATTTGTAGAGACGTGGATGGACCTAGAGATTGTCATACAGAGTGAAGTAAGTCAGAAAGAGAAAAACAAATATTGTATACTAACGCATATATGTGGAATCTAGAAAAATGGTACAGGTGAACCTATTTGTAAAGCAGAAATAGAGGCACAGACATAGAGAACAAACGTACAGACACCAAGGGGGGGAAGGGGAGGGTGGGATGAACTGGGAGATTGGGACTGACATGTATACACTCTTATGTATAAAATAAATAACTCATGAGAGCCTGCGGTATAGCACAGGGAACTCTGTGGTGACCTAAATGGGAAGGAAACCCCAAAAGGAGGGGATATGTGTATACGTATAGCTGATTCACTTTGCTGTACAGCAGAAACTAACACAACATTATAAAGCAGCTATACCCCAATTAAAAAAAAAATATGTTGTGAACTTTTTCTCTGTTCAATAAATACGAAAATTCTGTTGTTAAAAAAAAAAAAGCTGACATAAATGGGAATAAATTAATGCCTTTGGTGGAGGGTGAGTAAGACTGCTTTAAAGTCTGGAGGGAGCAGTGTCCTACATAGATTAATAAGACAGGAAATATTCTTAAATGGAGCAAGAATGTTGGAAACATTTGGATGAGAAAACTGAGATGAATAAAGAAATGCAGAGAGCTTTAAAGTCCACACTGAAGGTTTTGGAAGATAATAATAACTAACATCCACCTAGCACTCCTCTAAGCTCTTTAGATATACTACTCTATTAAATCTTCACAACAAGTCCAGGAGGTAGATATTAGTTTTATCCCCATTTTACAGACGAGGAAACCAAGGTACCAACCTATGGAGTAACTTACCCAAGGCTACATACAACTAAGTGATAAAGAAAGCTGGAATTTGAAGCTTAAGCTGTATCTGGATCTAACATTTATTCAGCACTATGTACTAGGTAGTATGCTTTAGTCTACATCTGGGGTGACCCCAGGAGACCTAAAGCGCTATGAGTGAGAGGGGGAAAAAAAATTCCCGTCACACTTCCTGCAGTTGTCAACATGTAGATTATTTACTTTGTGAACTGATATGACACAGTCTTTAATCCCACATTTTTTATACACATCCTTCCCGTACACGCTGTAAGTGTGTATACGTTGTGGTATTCATATATTCAAATACAATTTACCACCAGTCTTCAAGATCACAAGATCATGCTTCATTATTACCTCTAGTTTTTAGTATGGTTTCCATTAGCTGTTCCTGGGGGGAAACGAGCCAGTCCTTCCATCTTACAGATGGTGAAAGTGGTTTGGAGGAGGTCAATGGCTGGAGCAAGGTCACGAATCAAGTTAGCAGCATTTGGCTTAAATCAGGATCAATAACCTCTGTCTCTCCAGCCTGATCCTCAGAGGGTCTGCCTGTCCTGGGGCCTGGGCCACATTCCAAATTGGGTAATCTGGTGCACGTTGCCTGTCTGAAATTCCCCTTGTGGTTTTGCTCACATCTGGTGTTTTTCACTTCTCTTTCTAAACACGTGCTTTGATCCTATTGCTGCTACAGCAGAAAGATGTCCATAGTTCCAAGGAGCATAGTTAATTTAGTGAGAGGTGAAAGATACTCCTCTCAACAGGACTTCTAAAAATAAACAGTATCAGGGCCTCACCATGTCATGCTTGAAGCACTTCCCGGAAACCTCCACACTTGGTAACTTCTTCACAGTGTCTCTATAGCCCCCAAACCTCTAATGTGCCTGGACTCCTAGCTCTCCAGCTCTTCTCAAATGCCAGGCAGGTCTGAAGTCTTGTGTTGTTCTTCCTTTTGTTCATTCTCAAAGTAGACAGGCTGACGTGTGGTTAACTGTCTTCCATAAGAGTTCTGTGGTCATATTTCTCCATTGGTTCACATACACTGAGCTGAGAGCTATGTATATTTACTTCCAGAAAACCTTATCTATAATTAGCTTTCCTGTTTTATTTATTTTATCAGACTTCCTTTTTCAATCTGCCCTTTACCTAATCTTAATAAGTCTGTTTCTTAATTATAAAAGCATTTTTCCGTTACATTAAAAATTTTAGATCAATAAAGAATAAGAAAAAAATCCACAATCCTAGTACTCTAACATAACCATTATTAATTATTTAGTTTGTTTTCTTCTAGGCCTATTGTCCTTGTATGTGTGCGTGTATTTTTTATTTGTTTATTTGTTTTTACATTGCCAGAATCATAATTTACATGGAATTTTTGTGTTGTCTTCTTTTCACTATTAAATAGTATAACTGTTTCCCACGTTGCTACAGAATCTTGCAGGTATAAAATGAAAGGGGACATGAAGGTTTTGGCAAGAGGAGTGGGCAAAAGCCATCAGTGACCTCCCATAAAGGCATGAATTGTGAATATCATTTGTGGGGACCCAATTTTTCCCTAAGTTGCTGGGATTTTGAATGGGGATAGAAAAGACACAGCTGAGTATGAAGAATCAAAAAAGCCCCCAATTTTTGGAGACCAAGGATTAGTTTGAAGTCATAAATGGCTAAATTCAAGATTCAAGACAATTCACCCTCCCTGCTCAGATAAGTCAGAGGCAAAGCTAAATGTTTTAGTAGCATCTACCTAAACAGTCTCCAGAAAAGAACATCTTATCACAGGTCTGGATAGAAAGGGGATGTTTGGGGAACAACCCTCCTCAGGAAAGAACATCTTCCCATGGGCTGTGGAAAGTTATAAGTAAATTGTGTTGCCCACACCATTCCCGGAGTGTTTTCAGAGAAGAAATGAGGAGGCAGGGCATTCTTCCTATTGGAGGGAATTGCTTGACTTCCTGACTATGTTTTCTACTTTATCTTGGTCCCTCTTTCCTTTTCAGTCGCCCCATCAGACCCCCACCCCAAACCGAGAAACATTACCCCAAATGGACTGTTATCCTCATTTAATTAATCTTCCTCCAATCAACCTTCCAACCTCTCTTGCTTTTCTTTGCCGACCCTCCCAAGCCCAAGGCATCCAGCCAGCTCCTTTGTGCCCTCCCACTCCCCATATCCACCCTTACCACACGAGGAGACCAGTGCTTAGCAGCCTTGGCAAAGCCTCCTTTTATGAACTGAGCAGTCCCCTAATGATGAACGGAAGAACCACAGGCTGTTATGCCCGGCTTTACTTCTTTGGAGCTGCTCTCCCTAGTCTAGGGACACCAACTGACATACTGTGTGTCAGACACTTTAATCGTCACAACAATCCTGGAAGATTGGTATGGCTGTTCTCAAATTACAGATGAAGCTAGAGGATTTGTCTACGTAATAATAAGTAATATTGCAGAGATGTAAGAGAATTGAGAAAATACCTAAAGGTGCAGGGAAAAATACAAAGCAAAATTACTTATCACCTCCCCAAAAGAACCACTGTACACTTTTGTATATAGTTTCTTTTATTTGTGTGTATAGGTGTGTGTGTGTGTGTGTGTGTGTGAGAGAGAGAGAGAGAGAGAGAGATAAGAGAGGAGAAGGAGAATCCCTAACATACACAAGTTTGTTTTGTTTAACAAAATTGGGATTATACTATTTCTATTAGTTTGCTAAGGCTGCCACAACAACGTACCACAAATTGAGCAGCTTAAACAACAGAAATGTATTGTCTCACAGTTCTGGAGGCTAGAAATCTAAGATCAAGGTGTTGGTAGAGTTGGTTCCTTTTGGGATCATGAGGGAGAATCTGTTCCAGGCCTTTCCCCTAGCTTCAGGTGGCTTTCTGGAATCTTTGTTGTTCCTTGGCTTCTGCTGCCGATCTCTGCCTTCATCTCCATATGGTGTTCTCCCCGGGTGCGTGTCTGTCTCTCCACATTGTGTTCTTTTTATAAGAACCACAGTCATACTGGAGCAGGGACCCACCCTACTCCAATATGACCTCAGTTTAACTTGAATAATTACATTAACGATGACCTTATTTTCAAATGAGGTACTGGGGCTTAGGACTTCAACATACGAATTGAGGGTAGATAAAACTCAACTCATAGCCACTATTTATACAATATTTTATCTTACTTTGTTATTTTCACTTACCATTCTATTGAGAACATTTTCTGGGACGGGTACATTTTTGTCAGCGAAAGGGACTAGTGTGTGGGCAGGGAGAGGAGACCTGAGTGGGGCACCACAATGGGGAGGAACCCAAAGCCATGGGGAGAAGGCAGGAAATGAGAAGAGAATATAGAAAGTGCAGGGGAGCAGTCAGAACACTGACGAGCATCACGGTTTGCCTGCCTCACAGGTTTTCTGAGGGCTTCTCAGAAACATGTGTTAGAAAAGGAAAGCTGCCAGGACCACCCGGTCTCCTCCACGACCAGTTCCCCACCAGGCACCAGTATCCAGCTTGGAACAGATTCAGGGAGGAGGACACAAGAGGAAGCGTGAAAACCATCAAGAAGGCATAAGCGTGAGGGCAGTTTTGGAAGGTGGATGTAGAAGGTTTGTCAACTAGGAAGCCCTATAACATGATAATTAAGAAGTCCTACATAGAGTCAGAGAAACGTATTTTCAAATTCTAGCTCTGACACTCACGCTCCTGTAAGATCTTGAGTACTGTTACTCAGTCTTTCTAAGCTTCAGTTTCCTTGCCTGATAATAGGGGTTGAATATGGGTTGATGTGAGAATAAAAATGAGGTGACTTATGTAAAGAATTAACTGTAGTGCCTGGCATGAAGAAATCACTTCATTCATTCATTCACTCATTCATTCATTCAACAAAAATTAGTATTTACTGTTCAAGGGACTGTACTGAATGCTAAGTATAAGGTGGTAAACAAAACTGACACGGTTCCTGTCCTCATGGAATTGATACTCTGGAGAGAAAGGTAGATATTTAAACAAATTAACGTATAATGAAACGAAAGCCTGTGATTACAAACTGTAAAAATATTTTGAAGAAAAAAAAAAAAAGATTTCTAAGACCAAGAAGTGGGAAAGCCGATTTAGTTTTGTGGGGGTGGGGTGGGGAGGCCATTCAGGAGGAGTAGCCTGAGGAAGTGATAGGAAGCTGAGACCTAAAAGTCAAGCTGGAAATAGCCAGATGGAGGGGAGGGGAAGAGCGGCCCAGGTAGAGGGAAGAGGCCCTAAGGCAATAAGAGCTGGGTGCATTAGAGGAGCTGAAAGAAAAGTCAGTGTGACCAGAGTGTAGTGAGCAAGGGAGACAGGGTACACATGAGGTGGGAGACAGAGGCCAGATCTGGCGGGGAGTCAGTGGGTCCCTGGGGACGCCTATTCTTCAGAGGCGGATGGAGGAGAGGGCAGCCAAAGAGAGACTCTTAGAGAGGTGGGAAAACCAGGAAGTGTGAGAGGTGCAGAATATGGGAGAAGGAAGCGAATCGAGAGAGAGACAGAGACAGAGAGCTAGCAGGAAGAGGTTTTAAAAATCAAAGGCTTAGAGAGGTTGAAGAAGATGAGGACTAGATAGGACCAAGGGTTTAGCAGGTAGGAAGTCCTGAGACCTCTGAGGTAGCAGGTTCAGTGCAATGGTCGGAGTGAAAGCCAGATTGTGCAAGGTGAAGAGGCAGCCTGTGGTGAGGAAGTAAAGGAAGAAAAGGAAGTTAGCGTGTATTCTTTTTAGAAGTACTATGATGAAGGAAAAGAGAAAGTCGGGGTGATAGCTAAAGTGAGAATTTCTTCTTTGATCATTTTTTTATTTTAGACGGGTAATTTTTGAGCATTTTTCTAGGCTGAGGAGAAGGATCCAATAGAGAGAGATTGAAGACAGGATGAGAAAAGAGGACTGAGTGAGCTTTCAAGAGGCCTCATCCCCATGGTATTTAGCCTGCAATAGAAGGTGGCAGACTCTGGTGTCTTGATGGGGCCACAGACCTAAACAATGTGATTTCAGTCATAGAGATGGTTAAGCAAAACTCTGTAGAAAGCATTTCCATGTTTTCTTTAAATTAAAATTATAAATCAAAATAGTCATATTTTTAAATTTTGGATTTTAAGGCAATAGGCATTTAAAGTAAAATTTCAAGAAGTGTATATCCAGACACAATTAAGAATTTATTCCATTGACACTTTAGTGCTATTAATATCCCCCTTAATGTAATGCTGTTTTTATTTTTTAATTTGGTAGAATTATTTCTTTGCAATTACCTGGATCATTTCCTTGGGTCAAAACCCTCCTAGGTCAGCCCTAGATTTCAGGTCAGTTTGGCATCAACAGCTGTTTTAAAATTTTTTAAGTCTTAATTTCCCAGTTGCTCATAATTTTTTTTCCCCTGCCTCAACAGGAGATGAAAAGACAATGGCCTTGCTGGGTTGATAGACTCAAGAAACAAGTTTCACTTTACCTTCCCAGCTTCCTTCTCAGCTGGGAATGATGCACATTCTCCATCTCACTTCCTCCCTTTTTCATACAGCAGAATAAAAAAGATAAATTACCAATTTTTATTATTATATCAAAATTAAGTATGCACATAGTTTAAAGAATTGAATAGTTCTACATTACTAAGTAGCAGCCCCCCACTCCACATCCCCCCACTTCTCACTCCTCAGAGGAAAGCACTTCTAATGCTTTAACTAATCCTTTTTTTTTGACTCACCATATCTCTAAATAGCTCCTCCTTAATGTAATCTATTGACTTTCTAATGTGGGAAATGGGGATTTAGCTTTCACCCCTTCCATACCACACATACACACATATATTTCCTGGACTTATATAGCTATATCATCATTAGGTTGATACACAGTATTTACATTATTTTAACCAAATAAATACTACTCACACCTGTGCTGTATAATAAATTATAATCATTTTCCTGAAAAACATTTTGCTTTCTCTGGAGTTAATAATTGCCTAGATTCCCTATGCATGCCACTAATTTAATCCCTACTGTCCTCCAGTTGTTTAAGTCTCCTCTCAATTCCACCTCTTCCTCCTTCTTGATTCACTCCACTGTTTGGGCGGAGCACAGCCTCCAGTAGTTTCCTAAGAAACAGTGCAGGATATAACTGATTCACTTTGTTATAAAGCAGAAGCAAACACACCATTGTAAGGCAATTATACTTCAATAAAGATGTTTAAAAAAAAAAAAAAAAAAGAAACAGTGCAGGAAAGATAGAACAGCTGCCCTCAGTGCCTGCCCATATTCTTTCTCTTGGTACCTACTAAATCCAGGCATTCTAAATTACCAGCACGATGTCCCTTTGCATGAGGGCGTTTTCTGGCCAGTGAAGGTTTGCTGAGGAAGTATTGGTGAATTAACCCCCTCCTCCCTAGGAGCAGCCCTTAATGAGAATTGGTAGATAAATACCCCAGCTTTCCCAGCCCTGAGTGGGGGTAACATTGAGGTATGATTTCTACACTAGCCTCCCAGAGTTCCCCAAAGGAATCAAGTTACAGCTATTCACAGTAACTTGCTGGTTATATTGGTTTCCTTGTTTCACTTCCCTACTGCCCTTCAGGTGTTTGCTGGGATCACCTCCAAAATAAACTACTTTTGCTCTTTATCTTCCATTTCCCATATCTCATCTCTCTGCTTTATTTTCTACCTTCCAAAGCTTCTACTGAGCTTTTTCATTTCTGCAATCATATTTAAATTTCTAAGATCTCGCTTTTGTTCTCTAAATGTTTCATTAAAAAATAACTTTCCATTCTTATTTCATGTGTGCACTATCCCCTCTTATCTCTCTGACGATATTAATACTTTTTTGTTTTCTTGTCCTCTCAGAGGTGCTGCTGTTTCCAAATGGTCTTTAGGGCATTTCTCTCCAGCGTGTCAGGCTCCGAGAATGCTTTCCTATCTCCTGGCTGGATGCCAGGATTGTACAACCTATGCAAGGGAAGAAGGCAGGGGGTCTCTAGGTAATGTTTTCAGTATTTTGTCCTTTCACACAACTGTGCCTGGTCCTCCCTCTGTCTTGCTCTCCCATCAGAAGAAAAAAAAAACCCTCTGTTCTTTGGCCACTGCAGGGAAGGGGCCGTCCAGCTGACAGCAGCAAGGGGAAAAAGGGGTCTAGGGACCTCGCTGCTTCTTGAACTGAATTTCAACTCAGCCTACTGTTTTAACCACAAATTTACTCACAAATTACTCACAAAAGTACCTGGTGTCTCCAGTTGCTGGGTACATGGAGGATTCTGAAATGTAAAGCAAGTTGCTGTAGCTTTCTCTTCTGCTGGCTTAGAACTCAGCTTTCTCTTGATTCAGGTATCACTCATTTATCTACGTTCCAGCTATTAAAGTCATCCTGCTGTTGTCCCTTTCACATTCTCTTTGTCTTTGTAGGTTTATCCTTTTACCTAAGTGTTTATTGCCTTACATATGCATAAAGAAACTCTGGAAACACACATGAGAAACTAGTAACAGCGCTCATGTATGAACAGGAAGGAGGTGGGTCCTGGGCCAGTGGGAGACATGGATGAGGGAAACGTTTTGGTCTGTGCCTTTTTACATTTTTTGGCTTTAGAACCACATGAATGTATTACTTCATCAAACATTAACTTTTGGTTGAGTTCTAGGAGGGATCAGAACACAGTGCATGAGTTTAATCTGCTGTCTTCAACCAGAAATCTCAAGTATTGTTTTTCTAAATAAGCAGCTTTGATGTTGAGACCATAAGAAGTTTCCCAACCAAAAGGCCTTCCAAGCAAAAATATGGGCAAATTTGACTCCATAAAAATTAAAGATTTCTGCGAGGCAAAAAAAAAAAAAAAAAAAATTGGGTAAAGTGAGCAAAGTCAGAAGACAAAAAAAAAATTGGGAAAAAATATTTGTAACAAATATCAAAAAGGGCTAGTTCCCTTAAAATATGGAGTTCTTACAAAATAATTTAAAACAGATCAAAATCCAATTTAAAAAAGCAGGCAAAGGGCATGAATAGAAAACATAGGTAAATAAATAGTACATATAAGAAAATGCTTTTTCTTTTTATATATAAGAAAAATACTCAACCTCACTTATGGTTTAAAGAATAAACATTAAGACAATGAGAAATCATTTTTCACCTATCAGAATGGCAACACTATAAAAATCTAATAACACACATTCATTGGGTGAGAATATGGGGAGACATGGAGTTTAAAGCATTTTAGCAGGATTAAAAATTGATGCAATCCCCTTGTAGTATAGTTTGGTGCTATCTGTCAAAATTAAAAAGTTATACCCTTTGACCCAGCAACTTCACTGTCAGAAATTTATCCTATGAATATGCTTGCCCTGAGCATTAAGACATATTTTCAGCTTCTATAAAGGGGGGTTGTCTCTGTAACCCATCAGGGCCCATAAAGTGGGGTGAGTCCCAAATACAGAAAGTTTAGATAACGGGTTGTAGCAAAGAAAAGAGGGGTAGGGGAGGAAGAGAGTTTTCCATCAATTTTCACTTTGGTTTGGAGGAAAGTAAGAACTTCTCTCCTGGCTCCCATCTGTCATGCTCACTTTCCTAACTGGGTCTTTGCATGCACCGTATTCAGAACCATAGGTCTTCAGAGTAGAAAGGTCCCTATAGGTTATTTGGTTTAACAGCCCTGTTTTATCATCGAGAAATCCAAACTCAAGTTAAGTTTGGGCGAATTCAAGTTGCCCAAGATGACTAAATGAGAGTTTTGATGATGTGATTAGGGCCTCCCAGTCTGGGCCTCTACCCTCTGTAGAATCTGTGCATACTCAGTACTTTAGCAAGGGCTCTAATGAAGTATCAAGATGCAGATTTGTTTCTAGCAGAGCCTCTTCTTGAATAGCAGGTGCCACTTATTACAGCTATTGTTGAAACATTGGTATAGGACTTCTAAGCTTTATTTTTAAAACAATTTTATCTTTAATTATTAAAATAGTTTATTAAAGACAAGCTAACGATATAGAAGGATTTAAAGTAAATGATAAAATTTCTACCCTCACCTTCACTCTCCTACGCCCTAGGAATAATCAATGCTAAACGTATGGTGGGTATCTCTCAGTTCTTTTTCTGGGTATAAACACATATATTTATATTTATTTATAGATATATACAACATACAAAATAGTCTTTTATAAGTTGCTGTCTCACTCTACATATATAACGGACATTGCTGAGACTGAATGAAAGTGGCTGCATGTCAGTAGTCACTGGTGGTTTGGTAAGCCCCTCATAGAAACACAGTGTGTGAGGGGGGGATGTCACGCACCATGGAAGGCTGGTGGTAAGGTGATGTTTTTGGTCCAGTGGGCCTCACGGTGCCCCTCAACGTGTAGTTGTCTCGTGTAGAAAACCACCAACTTCATCCATATTCACGGCCGCTTCAGAGCGTGAAAGGACCTCCATAATCATGTAGTCCAACCTCATTTGTAGGTAAAGAGCCATTTTCCCGAGAGGAGAGGAGGGAGAAGTGGTTAGGGGCCTCACCCAAGATCACCCAGCCAGGGAGAGTGACAGAATTGAAACTTCTCCAAGATCCTTGCTCACTGTATTGTGTCGTGTTGTTTTCTGAAGCTTTAGGAGGACGAGGGAAGGCAGTGCTCAGTTTGAAAACATTCGGATGCTCAGACCACACTTGATTTCTCAGACAGCAGAGCCGGTGCTCCATATCTGACTTTGTGCCCATGGTTCTTCCGTGATGTTTTACTCTTGCCTGTTGTGTGCATTAAACTACCGTTAACTATCTTCTTTGGGACCTCTGGTCTTGCACTTTTAATTAATTAATTAATTTATAATTGAAGCATAGTTGACTTACAATGTTGGGTTAGTTTCTGTCGTACAGCAAAGTGATTCGGTTCTATACATACCTTTATAGCTGAATATGTATATATTTTCTCTTTCGTGTTCTTTTCCATTATAATTTGTTACAAGATATTGAATATAGTTCCCTGTGCTATACAGTAGAACCTTGTTGTTTATCTATTGTATATATAGTAGCTTGTATCTGCTAACCCCAAACTCCTAATTTATTCCCCTCCCCCTTTCCCCTTTCGTAACCATAAGTTTGTTTTCTATGTCCATGAGTCTCTTTCTGTTTTGTAAATAAGTTCATTTGTGTCATTTTTTAGATTCCACATGTGATACCATATGATATTTGTCTTTCTGTGTCTGACTTACTTCACTTAGTATGATAATCTCTAGGTCCATCTGTGTTGCTGCAAATGGCATTATTTCATTCTTTTTTATGGCTGAGTAATATTCCATTGTATATATGTACCACATACTCTTTATCCATTCATCTGTAGATGGAAATTTGGGTTGCTTCCATGTCTTGACTATTGTAAATAGTGCTTCAGTGAACATTGGGGTGCATGTATCTTTTTGAATTAGGGTTTTCATCTTTTCTGGGTATACGCCCAGGGGTGGGATTGCAGGATCATATGGTAAGTCTATTTTTAGGTTTTTTTTTTTTTTTTTTTTTTTGGCCATGCTGCGCTTTATGTGGGATCTTAGTTCCCCGACCAGGGATAGAACCTGTGCCCCCTGCAATGGAAGCACGGAGCCTTAGCCACTGGACCGCCAGGGAAGTCCCTATTTTTAGTTTTTATACTGTTTTCCATAGTGGCTGCACCAATTTACATTCCCACCAACACTGTAGGAGGGTTCCCTTTTCTCCACACCCTCTCCAGCATTTATTATTTGTAGACTTTTTAATAATGGCCATTCTGACCTGTGTGACATGGTACCTCATTGTAGTTTTGATTTGCATTTCTCTAATAGTTAGCAATGTTAAGCATCTTTTAATCTATATTGGCCATCTGTATGTCTCCTTTGGAGAAATGTCTATTTAGGCCTTCTGCCCAATTTTTGATTGGGTTGTTTGTTTTTCTGTTATTGAGTTGTATGAGCTGTTTGTATATTTTGGAATTTAATCACTTGTCAATCGCATCGTTTGAAAATATTTTCTCCCATTCTGTAGGCTTTTTGTTTTGTTTATGCTTTCTTTTGCAAAAGCTTGTAAGTTTGATTAGGTTCCACTTGTTTATTTTTGCTTTTATTTCTATTTCAGTTTTGCACTTTTCAACCTTCTCATGGCACTTGCACTCTTTACTTCTCAAACACAGCTTTATTATTTGCTCAGGTCTTGGCAGAATATTGAACAAGACATGGGATTATGTCAGATGGATGACAAAGAGAGGGAAAAAAGCAAAGAAAGACAACCAAGTTCATATAGATGCCAAATTCATTTGTTTGGGGAATGGTTAAGTGCTAGATACTGAGGATGAAGGTGGGATACAAATCAGAAATAAGCACATCTCTTGCCCTTGAGGGGCTTACATTCTAGAACAGTTATGTCCAAATTCTTTTCATCATTCCACTCCATCAAAAATATTGAGCATGCACTCCCAATAATTGCATATTTGTTATAAATTATATATGTTATATGGTACTAATCTTTAAATATTGGTAAAGCTTAATTTTCTTAGTATTTTAAAGAATAAATAGAAGCAAGTGTTCACATATTTCCTTCCCACGTCTCAGTGTAGCATCTTAGGCAACCCACTTTGGAGCTCACTGTCCCAAGGGGAAATCAGATGGATACTCAATAATACTGTAACATGAGAGAGTGTGGAGAAGGCTCTAATAGCAGGGTAAACAAAGTATTCTTAGAGCATCAAGGAAGCACTGCCAAAGGAAAGGAAAGTTGAGAATATTCGAGGACTTCTGACCTAACCCCCAAGCCCAGCTTCCCTGGGCTTGGGCTAGGGATTAGTGCCAGGCTTCATTTCCTAGCTGGTGTCTGTGTAAAGACTGCTTGATAAAAAAGCTGCACATGAAAGCCTACCTCACCCCTGAAGCATCCATTTCCCAGTACCTCGAGCATGTGAGGGCTTAATAAATAACATGTCATTCTGTGATGCTAGGGACAGACAATTCTGACCCGTGGCCCAGAGCCACCTTCAACCATCTACACTCAGCAGTGGCGTGGCAAGTGCCCTGGATGTGGTGTAAGGAGGCTGAGCTGAATCCTGACTCTCTTACTAACGAGTTGTAAGACTACAGCCCTTTAGCCTCTCTGAGCCTTAATTTCTTCATCCGTAAAAAGGATGCAATAAATGCCTCCTAGGGTATTAACAATTTCTACATTTGTTGGGTTTTTCATCGTGCATAACATGTACCATCCCGTGAAATCTTCATGAAAATATGACGAAGTAGATGCTATGATTGTTCCCGTTTCACACGTGTGGAAACTAAGTTGTGGAGAGAGTAGATAATTTGTCCAAGTTCACACAGCTACAATGTGCAGAGCCTGAGTTCTGAGGCTTGTGGGACTCTAAAGCCCATGCCCTGCCCACTCTGCTCAGCCACTGACCTCACAATGCTGCTGGAGGGGCAGATGAGTAACATGAACTCTGACGTACACACAAGGTACACATAGGGTAAGATTTAGTTCTCGTCCTTAAGTCTAAATTCAAAATACGTTTTTCTACATAGCCCTGAAGGTCAACAAAATAGAATTTGGTTAGAAAGAAAAGGTGGAGAAAGGGAACTTTAAAGCTAACGTTCCTACTTTTAGCCCCTTACAACAGTGTATGATAGTCTGGAAAGAGCACTAGGTTAGGAGCGAAGAGACCAGTCCTGCCCCAGGCTTAGTCTCCACCTTTGGGCACCTCATTTAAGCCGAGTTTACTCGTCGATTAGGGGTCCTAGTAAATGAGCTCTACAGAGTCTTCTTGTTTGACGATCCCCAAACTCCAATCTAAAAACACTCTGCAATGTGGACTCTCCCTGCTCTCCGGGGAGAGCGCTGGAGAGAGACCTGAGGACGGGACGCGCTGGCCAGGTCAGCCAGGGCTTACCCAAACAAGGCCATGGGGGCAACAGAGAGGGTGGGTGGGCACTCTAGCCAGAGCTCTGGTGGGCCGGGCCAGTAATTTTAAGGAAACATCGCAGAGAAAGTTTCTGTTGTGGTTGTCCCCTCTGTTTACTTTGGGCAGTTCTGTCATTTTTTAACTGACCCTTCCCAGATGAGATCGTCAATTTTCAGCTGAGTAAAGTCAGAGCCTTGAAACTGATGGAGTATTTGAATTCTCTGTGGCTCCGTTGTTAGAGGGAGGCTGGGGCAGCTGACCCCCCTCTCTCGGCCCCGTTCAGGGAAGTGAAGCCAGGGCTGCAAACTTGCTGACAGTGGCTGGCGGCCTGCAAACCCAAACATCCCCCTCTCCTCTGCCTCGGTGTAGCAACGCGAAGAAAACAAAGCCACAAGCTTGCCAGAGCAGGGGAAGGCTCCAGCCCTTCCCTTCCAGCCTTTCCCTCCTGGCTTCAGCTCACAGCCATGTGGGTACAAGGTTATAGTTACAGTTGAAAACTGCTGACATCTACTTTTCAATCACTACTTTAAAAAAAACAAAAAACAAAAAAACCCCACATACATACACTTTCCTTCATGGCTTAAAACTTCACATAGTTGATTCAAACCCAAAGGTGAATATTTATTTTGTTTTGCTTTTCATATTTTCCTAAGTTTGAACAATATGAATGTGACGGTTTAAGAGTCGGAGAGAAGGAAAGCTCATCTGCTTACTACTTTTCCTAAACTTTCCAGTTTCTTTTGGCTTCTGAAAACCAAAGAATAGAGTCTTTTATGCCTAAGATTAGAAACATCTGGCCATCACATTTGAGTAAGGCTGGGCCGAAGTGGGGCAAAGCCAGGTGGAATGGCTTGCCTATTTGAATTATGAAATTCTAAGCACTGATGGCACTAAAAGTCACTAAATTCAACCTCTTCAGGAAACAGGCCCAGAGAGGTTAGGATTTGCTTAATGTCACACATCTGGTAAGTGTCAGAGGTGAAACCAGACTCAGGAGGTAACTGGGAGAACCTTACCCCCAGCCTACCACTCTGTTCACATACCCATGCATAGGGAGGACTTGATTATTAAAAAAACAAAATGAAATATTCTTAATCCCTCTATTTGACATACCCAACTATTTCTACTTTTGCATCCACCCAGTTCTTATCCACTGGATATACAGTCTTCCTCAGGAGAAGATAGGAATTTAATGTTCATAGAGCACCTACGATGTGCCAGGTGTTCACTTATAGTTTCTCACTGAATTTTTACAACAGTACTACGAGGGAGGCATTATCATACCTGGTTCACAGAGGGTGAAACCGAGAGGTTACGTCCACTTGCCCAAGGTCACACAACTAGAAAGTGGCAGAGTCAGGATCTGAGTCCAGACCTCTCCAATTCTGCAGCTCCCAGACTGCACTACTCCCAGGCCACACTGCCACTGCCACCATGCACCATGGTGCATGCACCATGTCACCGTTTATATCTTTATATTTTCCCACTTGCAAAATTACAAACTAGTTTTGATAATTACTACTTTTATGGAAGTATTCATTCATTCAACAAATATTTATTAGACAGCTACTCTGTTCAAGGCAAGTCAAGACACTGACAATATGGTAGCGAGCAACATACATAAATCCCTGCTCCCATAGAGCCCAGATCCTATGGGGAGAATCGGATAGTAACCCAAATACATAAGTCAGATAAGTGCAATGGGGAAGAATAAAGCAAGGAAGGGAAATAGGAAATGCTGGGAGCTGGGCGTTGGGGGCAGAGAGCAATTTTAAATAGGATGGTCCAGGGAAAGAAAGTCTCACCTGTGACGTTTGAGCAGAGAGCCGAAGGTGGTGAGGGAACAAGCCAAATGGATATCTGGGAGAAGAGGGAAGAGTGGGTTCGAAGTCACTGAGGCAGGAGAAGGCCTGGTGTGTTCAGGAAACAGTAAGGAGGGCTATATGGTCGGAGTGGGGCGTGAAAGAGGAAAAGTAACATCAGATGAGGTCAGAGAGTAATGGGGGCCAGAGGAGGTAGGACCTGGGACCAACAAAAGGCATCAGCTTTAAATGAGAGGGGAGCCAAAGTTTTTACATAGAGGATTGACATGTTTAAGTTTTTAAAGGGCTCCAATGACGACTGTGTTGAGAGTAGACAAGGGAGTGAGGTGAAAGCAGAAAAACGAGTTGGGAGGTCACTGAAATAATTCAGGTGAGAGATTATGTGACTTGAACCCGGGGTAGTAGAGAATGCAGTGCGAAGTGATGCCATTCAGGGTATATTTTGACCATGGAACTGGTATGATAATCTACCATATTTACATGCCATGATGTCATAAAACATTTATTTTAGAGATTTAGGTTGTCTCAGCTGGTGCTATTATAGATAACATCCTCATTAACATTGCCACTCACAGCTTTTTCATGTTTTATTTCCTTAGGATAAACTATCAGGAGTTGGATTCCTGAGTCAAAGAATGTGATCATCCTGACACCTCTTGCTACATATTGTCATATTCCGTAGTGGGCTCCTCCCACGGTACCTTAAAGATCTTTTATTTTAAGTGCTCCAGAATTCCTCTCCTACTCCAGCATCTCTAACCCTCTTCCCCAGTATGGTTTTCTTCTTTTTCTCCCTCCCCTCCCTCTCCTTTTGGGGAACTTATAAAGGGGAAGGGGAACAAAGATGGACAAAGGTTAGGGCTGGCCACAGAGAGAGGTAAGAAAAGAAGGGGAGGAATTTCTTCATTTTTTCTTGTCTTACAGCCCTAAGAAAAGGCCAGCTGCTTCCCTTAGTTAGATGAGAATCTTCTTCTGTAAGAATCAACAAACTAACAATACTGCTTACTTGGAGATCTTTTTTTCTTCTGGGGAGATCAATGGACTTAACAATTTCAATTATCTTTCACAATGTCCCCTGGTGCTAGATCAAACTGCCTCCTCTGAGCAAACATTCCTCTCACTAGGGTGGGAAGTTCACCAAACTTTTTGGCTCCCTATTCCCCTCCTCCATCAGTTTGGTCCCCCTTTCAAAGGACCACCCTGCTTTACACAACTCCAAAGTGTACTTTACTCAATCCTTCTTATCCAATTTCATCTTGAGTATGGAAGAAAACGTTTTAATAATTTAATAAAAGCGAGGACTGAATTTTAGGATCAGTTTGTCAATTTCAGCTGATCCTAAAATTCATATGGAAATGCAAGGAACTCAGAATAGTCAGATGATCTTGAAAAAGAAAAAAGTTGGTGGACTCACACTTCCTGATTTCAAAGCTTACTGAAAAACGACAGTAATCAAGACTGTGGTACTAGAATAAGGACAGACATATAAATCAATGAAACAGAATTAAGAATCTACAAATAAACACTAACAGTTCAACTGATTTTTGACAAAGAGGCCGAGACAATTCAATAGGGAAAAAATAGTCCTTTCAACAAATAGTGCTGGGACAAGTGAATATCTACACGTAAAAGAATTAATTTGGACCTCTACCGAATAGCATACACAAAAATTAACTCAAAATGGATCACGGACCTAAATGTAGGAGCTAAAACTATTAGACTTGTAGAAGAAAACATGGGAGGAAGTCTTTGTGACCTTGAGTTAGGCGACAGTTTCTTAGATACCACACCAAATGCACAAGCGATAAAAGAGAAGACTGATAAATTGAACTTGATCAAAATTTAAAACTTTTGTGTTTTAAAAGAGGACTGTATGAAGAAAGTGAAAAGACAACCCATAGAATGGGAGAAAATATTTGCAAATCATAAATCTGAGAAGGGACTTGTATCTAGAACTCTTACAATTCAATAATAAAAAGACAAATAATCCAGTTTAAAAATGGGTAATTACAATAGACATTTTCCCAAAGAAAATGCTTATACAAATAGTTAATAAGCACACAGAAAGTCATTCAGGAAATGCAAATGAAAATCACAATGAGATACCACTTCTCACTCACTAGACTCGCTATAATAAAAAAAGGCAGACATTAACAAATTTTGGTGAGGATGTGGAGAAATTGGAACCCTCATACACTGCTTATGAGAAAGTAAATAGTATGATGCAGCCACTTTGGAAAACAATTTGGCAGTCCCTCTAAATGCTAAAAATAGAGTTACCTTATGACCTAGCAATTCCAATCCTAGGTTTCTATCCAAGAAAAATGAAAACTTATGTCCACACAAAAGCTTGCACATAAATGTTCATAGTAATCTTATTTGTATAATAGCCAAAAAATGAAAACAACCTAAAAGTTCATCAACCGATGAATGGATAAACAGAAAGTGATATAGCCATACAATAGAATATTATTTGGCAATAAAAAGGAATGAAGTACAGATGCCACATGCTACAATATAGTTGAACCTCGAAAACATTATGTAGGTGAAAGAAGCCAGTCACAAAAGACCACTAATGTGCGGATCTCATTTATGTAAAATGTTTAGAAAAGGCAGATCTATAAAAAGAGAAAGTCGATTAGCGGTTGCCTAGAATTAGCGGGAGCAAAAGGGTGAGGAGGGGAGTGAAAATAGTGAGTGACTGTTAACTGGTATAAGGTTTCTTTGGGGGATAATGAAAATGTTCTAAAATTAATTAAGGTGATAGATGTACAACTCTCTCTACTTATATATCAATACTATAAACCACTGAATTGTACACCCTAAACATTTGAACTTTACAGTATATAAATTATATCTGAATATGGCTATTTTTCATTCATTATTGGAAAAAGACACCAGGTTGTTCCGTTCAATGCCCTCAAAAAATTTGTTCATGTAATGCATGAAGGAGCATGCTATGGATTGGCCTGAGGGGTTGCTAGTAATAAAAGCTGGAGGTGGAGAGGGGCTAGGGGAAGAGGAGTATGGACTAAGGGATAGAGGAGGGACAATAAGGAATAGGTGAAGAGATGCACCCAGAAATGAAGGCATAAATCATCTCAAGGTTGGAAAGCCACACGGGAAAGGGAGAGGAAATGTGGGAGTGGAATTTGTAGGATATCTTTACTGCAAACTGTGTAGGAATGGGGGTGGGATGGCTCAAAGCAAAGTTGCAAAGCAAATAATTACGAGGATAAAGACTGATTCGCTGAGTATATAAGGCTGTGTAGAGCTGACGGGAATTGTTTGATAAAAGGAATCATGATTGCTGTGGCCAAATTTGCTTCAAAGCAAAATTATAATGTGATTCTGTAAATAGCCAGAAAAGATAAGAGGTTAACCCTTCCTACAAAAGCTGTGGATTAACATTAGGTAACTTCTAGGAAACTGCTCCTTTGTCTAAGCAGAAATTCATGTCTATAATATTATTTGCACATTCCCTTGCATTTCAAGAAGGGTATTTTTAGTTTCTAAAAATGTTTTCCCTAAATTAGAGCTTTTTGGAGAGATGTTGGATCTGAACGTGTCCTTTTTTTAAATAAGAGTTTGAAAATAATAGATAATAAAATAAGAAACAAAAATAGCATTATTTAATATTATTATTATTAATAGTATTATTAATAGTATTATTTGGTAACAAAGTATCTAGTAAGACACACACATGCACACACACACAGACACCATCCCCCAAGGTTCAAAGCATGACAAGATACAAATCATACCACTATTAATTAGCCTCTTCCTTGTATGTCTTGGCCCTGCCTACTCAAGAGCCCATCTCGTCCTCACAGCTCTGTCATATAGGGTGGAAGACACAGAGACAGAACAGCTGTGACCAGGGCTTACTCATCTGTATAGTCACTAGATGATGATAGTTATAATAATCAACATGTTTAAAAGGGCTTTGTGGTGTTGAAGCTACTACTGTGGATTTGATTTTAATTTAATTGTAATCTTCATAGAAACTTCTTTTTTTCCCCAGATGAGAGAATCAAAGTTTAGAATGAAGTAACTTGCTTAAGATCTCTCACCACACTCTTTCTCCTCAAGTATGTGCACTTCCCTAAACCTCTCAATTAAAAAAAAAAAAAAAAAATGAAATCCATTCTTTACTCCATATGTCCTCTAGCCAACCTCTCTTCTTTCATAAGTAAGCTTCTTCAAAAAGTAGCTCACACTCCCTGTCTCCCCCTTTGCACTCATATTGTGAATTTTCCTTGTCTAAGGAATGGAACGTATTAAGGCAGGTCACCGGCTGAAAGATGGCACCTGGGGAGCACAGTCACCCAGCTCCTGCAGCTTGGATCACACACAATTATTAAACACAACTGGAGGGTTTAACAAGAGGAATGTCCTTGACCGCTGAAGAAAGTAGGCAACCTCTGGGCAGGCACTCAGTCTTGGGAAGCTTGCAGCTTTCCTCGGAGCTTCAAGGAGCTTCCCATTCTATGGCTACCTTTCTTTCCCTCCCCTCCTTTCTGAGAGGAAGGGAGGAAAGAAGGAGGCAGGAAAGGAGGGAAGGAGGATAGTTTCAAAACAAAGTCATCTGACT
This sequence comes from Eschrichtius robustus, assembly GCF_028021215.1. NCBI lineage: Eukaryota > Metazoa > Chordata > Mammalia > Artiodactyla > Eschrichtiidae > Eschrichtius > Eschrichtius robustus. The sequence continues at coordinate 106,355,988 of NC_090826.1, forward strand.
ACAATTCCATTCCCCTTTTCCTTGATTAGGATCCCTTCTAACTCACTGCTGTTGGTGTTGCTAAAACAGAGGCCACATTTTTACCACTTGTAGCTCTGGCCTTGTGAGAGAAGATGGTCCATCTACTCAAGAATTGTTTCCCTCACCTCCTATCAAAGTGCCCATACTCCTCCATTTAAATTTCATTGATGATCTAGATCTTGGAAGATTTTCTGGGTTGAAGAGAAGAAAGAAGCTGAACACGACCGGAGAGGTGAGACTGCTGCAAGGGAAGGGGGTACACCTCAGGGGACGTTTCACCTGCTTCCCAGTGCTCCCCACACTCGGTCCCTGTCACTTACAGGATAGAAGAGTGTGATGAAGAAAGGTCAATGGGTAACTTAATGGTCTTGGGTACACAGTAGGTTCTCTCTCACCTCTCAGCTGCACTAACCATACTTCCTGTTCTGTTATCTGAAGTGTGAGTCTGGCACTCTGTGAAGACACAAGTGCCCACTTCCAGCCAAGCAAAGCAGGCTTTCTTCCAGACCAAGATGGTCACCCTTGGTCTCTGTGCTCTCCCTCTCCAGCTGCAAAAGTGGGACCCAGCTTTCGCCTCCCAAGATTCTGAGGTAATGAGTAATGAGCTGCTGTGAGACTCTGCAATTCCAAGGAGTTCCAAACCTTACCAGTAATTAAAATCTAGACCTAGTTACTACACATTTTTCCATACTTTTCATCCCCTTCCCTATAATTCTGGCTGCTGAAGAATTAGTATCTCCTTTGATAGCAAAGGTGACAAGCATAACTAGTCAGGGTAGGCATGGGCTAAATCATAAAGTAGGTGGAATACATCTTTGATGCTCTCACCTCCTTCCCTTCTCCTTCTCGCTCTACTGAAGTCAGGAAAGAATCTAAAAATAGTCATTTATACCTTAATGTGAATTTAAAGCTCTCTAATTATATCTCACTGGGGCTTTATCTTCAGTTATAAAATAAAAATGTTTTGGCCACTACTAAAGCAGGCTTTCAGCCAGGTAGCAAAGGTATTTTCAGGGAACATGGGAGCCTACATTTGGGAATCACCCCAGGTAGAGAGCTCCTTTGAAACACTCATATACCCGGGATCTTCCTGCTCACAGAGCTGGACCATGTGGGGTGTTTGAGATAAATAGTCCACAGTCATTCATTTTAGGGACTTTCCCCCAGCCTCTACCTCTCTGGTGGCTTTTCTGTCCTCACCGACCTTCTTAGGCCAGTACCTGGTGACACTCATGGTGACCCAGGAAGGCTGGATCACGGGAAATGGTGAACGGGCTGTGCTGATGATTTATTAAGCTCTGTGGCTTCTTACTCCTCCACAAGACTCCTCATCAGAGGGTGCGGCTTGGGTCATGCTGGGCACTCAGCAGCTTTGTGGTGGGTATCGGTTTGTGCTTCCTCCCCCTTGCTTTCGATTCAATGCTTTCCTGTTGCAGTCTGAGCAGTTCTATTTAACCGCAGCCCCACAGCAGCTACCGCTGCATGCAAACTGGATCCACCGAGGGGCAAGTGTAGGGTAACCAGAGGGGAAGGGTTGAGAGGTAAGAAAGGAGAGTAGTAGAAACCAACTGGAAATGAACAAAAAATTCCAAAGATAGAATGTCATGATGAATAATAATCAAGAAAACATTCCAGTAATTTAAAAAATATGTTCCAGTTCACATTCAGCTATGGAAAAACTCAATCCTGATCTAAGTTAATTAGTTCAAATACATTTTCATTAGAACACACCCTTGGATGTATTTTTCAGAGAAATAAGAAAAACATCAGATGAGATAAGGTTAATTTGGGTTTTAATTCAAGAACTGATTTAAAATTAAGTATCCAAATTCAGTTCTGATTGGGGAATAAGATAAATGACAATTTGGGGGTAGAATTTAGACTGGATATGCTTGAGGTCCTATAATAGAGTGTTCCAGGCAAAGGAAAGAGCATTTGTGAAGGCCAAGAAGCAAGAGGAAGTACTGTGTATTTGAAACATTGGAATCCAGTGGGAGTGGAGCACAGACTGATGGCAGGTAGGCAGGCTGCCGATCATGAAGGGCTTATAAGCCATGCTAAGAAGTTTGGACTCTAGCCGAAGGACAGTGGGAAGCAACTAAATGATTTTAAACAAAGGAGGTGAACTTATCAGAATTACATTTATAAAAAGCTTTCTGGTGACTGGTGGAAAACAATCCAAGGGGAGAAAAACTGGAGGCAGGAAACTAGTAAAGACTTGTAAAAATCCAGAGGTGATCACTTGGGGTCAGATGGGGATGAGGGTAAGTGGGTAGATCCAAAGAAGTAGATTTTGCTGGACTTGGTTATTGATTGAATGTGGAGGGTGAGCAAAAGAGTAATCGAGGATGAATCCTCCGTTTCTGGCTAGAGTATCTGGATGGATGTTGTGGCATATATTTGGATAAGGAACATTAGAAGAGGAATAGTTTGAAGGAGTGAGTTAATATGGTTTTAGGAGTTTCCAACTGGACAGATTCTAGAAGGCAGTTGATACATAAGTCTGGAGTTCAGTGGAAGTAGAGATTTGGAAGTCACTGGCATATAGATCTCAACTAAAGCCATGGAAGGGGATGTGGCTTCTCAGAGAATGTGTAGAAGAAAGACAGGCTGACATAGGATGGGTTCCTAAGGAACACCAACACTTAAAACTTCCTAAAGAAAGAGGAGCTTGCAAAGGATACTGAAGATCCATGACTAAGGTAGGAAAATAACAGTGTGTGGAAACCAAAGGAAGATGGTGGGTCCATCAAAAAGGTCAAGAGCATCAGATGCTGTGCAGTCAAGTAAGATAGAGACTGATGTATCCACTGACTGGATTTGGTAATATGGGGGGGGGGCATTACTGTCCTTAGTGAAAGCCCCTTCAACCCTTCAACACAGTGGGAGCCAATGCTGGATTAGACTGGGTTGAAAAGTGAGGGTGAGAGGCACACATACTACTCCCTCTACCTCAAAAGCCCTTCCACACCGTTCCTACTTGGTAAAATCTTGCTCATTCCAAGGATATGGCCGAAGTGAAGGGGATTTATAAACAAATAAACAAAAATCTGAGATATATTTTTTTTCCAGAGACAAATTCAGCCAGGGCTGGGAGTCAGGAAGTGAGTGACTTACTCTGTACTCACCAGACAAGAACTTTCAACCAATAAAGAAGAGGCCTGTGCACTCCCTGGTGCCAGCGTGGGGGTGCTGGTCTACCGTAAGCCCAGAATGTGATGCAATTCTTAGGAACAGGAAGAGGTTTAGCTGGAATGGAAAGAGGACTCTGACTTGGGGAAGGCAACAGAGGGGGCAGAGTGAGAAACAGAGGAATTTTTTCAAAAGTGCAGAGCCAGAAATGAACTGACAAAAGCAGAATGAATTGAAAAACTGTCACTGAAAGCCTTTCTACCCCATCTCTGATTGTAGTAAAGCAGACAGAAAAAGCATCAGTTTCTGAATTGGCTCTTCTATCATTCATTAGGAAAGAGAAAACACCCACCCCTTGGGACTCTCTTGACATATGAGGCATCTCCCTGAACTTCCCTCTTTAAGCAGAGAGCAGCTAGTCTGCTTACAGATGAGAAAATTTATCTGTAAAATGGGGAGCATGGCTATCAACCTCACATGAAAACAGGTATGAGAGTACCTTATATGCTAGTAAGAACAGTTCAAAAAAAAAAAAAAAGTTCAGTTCAAATGTTAGCTGCTGATGTTCTTAGAAGGTATAAAAGCAGAAGGATATTTTAAAACAAATTTAAATAATAAAAAATAAGAAAGATAGATACAGATGATACAGTTAACATTTGCTCCAAATGACACAGACACACTCTATAACAGACATTTAGACACCGGTGGAAATCATTCTTTCGACTTTTAGCCGGGCACCTTAAATGGAAAGAATCAGGCCTAAGAATCAGGCCTAAACATCTTACTTTCATCTTATTGAAAACATTTTTATTTAAAAACCGGTGCAATGTGAGATCTAAAAATCTGGGGTTAAATGGAAAAACTGGCTGGAGGCGGGGGTGTGGGGGTTCTGGCTCCACAGGTCAAATCACTAAAATGAGATTAAAGAAACAGCCCCGATTATTTTCTTCAGAGGTTACAGAAAAGGAAAATATTATTTGAAATGAGTGAATGTTTGTCGTGGCATTTATAGTATCAGTATTTGCCTCATCTGTCACCTAAAGACCATCATTTTTTAAGGGCTGTTGTTCTCTTTACAATACAGTTGTTTTCCTCTCAAGGAAACACTGCTTTACCTTGAGGAAGTGGCGGACTCCTCATATTGGAGTTTTGCTGCCCTCTTCTGGAAACACTAAGTCATGGCCTGAGAAATGGTCTGTGCTAAAGGATCCTAAATACTGCAGTACAGCCAGACTGCAGTATCAAGAGTAAAATAATTATGGAACTGGGTTGTTAGTTTTCAGAGGAACAGGCAGGACTGCACTCATAACGAATGCTTTCCTTGATCAATTAGAATAATAATAATAGTAATACAGTGCAGTATTTACAGGTCACTTCACAGTTCATAAAACCCTCAGAACTATTATTGCATTTTTACTTCCTTTTATACTCAAATAGTCCATGTGAAGTAGGCAGAGCAGATACAATTCCCATTTTTTTCAACCATGGGAAATTGAGGTACATAGTGCCTAAATAACTTACCCAAAGTCTTACAGCTGCAGAGTGTGAGATGATCTAGAAGCCAAGTCTCCTGACTCCCAACTCAGTATTTTCTACCCTTTCATATCCACAGACCACTGCTGCATGTGATGTCAGTAATTTGTCTCTGTTGCAGTTCATATAAATCTCTATCCTTCTTCAGCAATGTCCATTTTACACTATAGTGTTCACCTAATTGATGAAAATAAGTATGTATATGATTCTAGCAAGGCTATGGTTATTGTAGCAAAAACAATAACAACAAAAAACCCCCCAAATATATCTACATAAATACCACAAGCAAGTGGATGGGCTACAGCAGAAATTCTTAAACTTTTGCTTGGAAGTTCTTTACAGTCTTTTTATTTTTAAAGAATCTTTAGCAAGCAGCGTTTTGTACTATTAACTCCCAACTCTACTACTGGGGAAAATCGAGTTTGAGAAAGATGGAAGAAAAAGCAGAGTGTAAAAATGAAAAAAAAATCAAGAAAAACCAATTTGAAAGTCAAATTACTTTTATTCTAAAGTTCTAGGTGTGCAAATTAACACACTCTGAATATTTATGCAAATAGCCAAACAAAAGACATACAAATGATAAGCTCTTCAGTCCTCACTACCTCCCCCTGTGTGGCCAGTTCAACATACCTCATTGCCTACCTACACTATTTGCAAGGGAATCCTTGAGAGAAGTCTGGCAGGTGCAAACTGCCATCGGTTGGTCAAAACTAAGTCTTAAACCAGTTTCTTATCTTTAGCATGGTAAAATATGTCTTACTTTGTATGGCATATGGGTCAAGGTATTTATAGCTGAACCACTATAGTGGAGTCACTAAGTGGAGTCACTTTTTCAGATGACAAATTGGTAAGGAGTTAAGTGACATGAAAAGCTCATTTAATATTATCCACACAACATAAAAGCAACCATAGGCTCTGTGGTCAACTGGAAACATTTCCAGACTGAGATCTGCATCTGACTTTTGTGCTTTCTCTTCAAGTCTAATTTGACTCCATGCCTTACTCTTCACCCTTTTACCTTTCAACTGTTTCTGTCCTAAAGAACCAATTTCATTTGCTATATTATCTTTCTTCCTCTTCCCCAATGTGTTTACTATATATAGATAGAATCTTCCTGTTGGTCCTCTTTTTTGTTCTGACTTCTTTTTAATGTGCCTCTCTCCTTTCCAATTCCCTTATTAGGCCTATACCATTTTATCCCACTTTGTTTTCCCCTTCCATTCAAATTATGTGTATATCCATGACTTAAAGCACAGCCCAGTTCCAGAAAACTGGTGCATAAATTTTTGTAATCCAATGTACTCATTCTGCAATTATTTGCTGAGTACCTCCAATGTGTCACTGTACTGAGTGCCAAGCACTCAAAGACATGAATATCAATTTGTCTCTACCTTAGGGACCTCACACGGTATACAGCCAAGGAGACAAATGAGTACACGTCAACCACTATTTTAAATTGGTAAGTTCTATGCTGGAAATATGAACACGTTGCTATGGGAGGATGAAACCACAACTTCTCCCAGGTTGATAAGAAAGAGGATGTGAGAACGTTAGAAAGGCTTTACAAGGAGGTGTTAGAGCTGGGTCTTTGAGAGATGAGCAGAACTTTAGTAGGTTGAAAGTGAAAAGGAAAGGGGTAAAGTACACACACAAAGAGAAATTCTGGAGAGAAGGTCCCAATGAGCCAAGGCACAAGGTAAAGTGGTAATCTGACTGATTAGAGAAAGCTAGAGAATTCGGTGTGGATGAAACAAAAGAGGTGGTGGGGAGTGGCAGATGTGTCTGAAAGGATACGAGGTCACACTGTGGAAGGCAGACTGGAGTATGTGACCTTTTATTCTATAGGAAATGGGGGTGCGATTGGCTCTTTATGAGTTTTTAGTATTAACATTGTAGTAGTACTGGGTTGAAAGAGGGACGTGTGTAAGGAAAGTAGTAAGAAGCCTACTGCAAGAGTCCAGCTTAAAGTTAATGAGAGTTTGAATCTAAGACCAAAAAGAAAGGACGTGATGAATGAGAAATATCTTGGCCGTTAAGAAAAACAAGTTTTGGTTAACAGTTGAGAGGTGGAAGGAGAAAACAGAGGAGTCAAATGCAATTCATGACTTGTAGCTCAGGTAAAGGAGTTGCAGGTGATGTCTAAAAATTAGAAATACATTAGGAAGCACAGGTGAGGTTTTAACTTTGAAGGTAATGGAATGAAGGTAGTAAGATGTTTTAGGTGCACTTAAGTTTTATGGGGTACTCAAACACAGATATCCAATAAGAAGCAAAAAATTGGATCTAGATCTCAAGTTTAAGGATAGACAGTATATTTGGAGCTATCAGTAATACAAGTGATAGTTGAAGCCCTAAATATAGAAGACAAACTAGAGGAATTCTTGCAGTGTTTGAAATATTTTATAAAGGGATTCCTTAAAGCAGGGGCATATCTGCATTGACTAATAAGAGAACACAGTATATTATGAAATCAATTAAAGGTAAGATAAATTAAGATCTAAAAATAACGAGTAAGTATAACAGTTAATTTTAAAGCTCTCGCTCACAGAAGTAAAGTTGTAGTAAAATATTAACTGCTAAGTAAAAGCAGCATCTAGGGAAATGAAGTAAAATGGAGAGGAATAGAATAGGAGTGAGGAAAAAGTAGGGGGAAAAGAGAAGAGAATGGGCAAAAGGATGTAAGAAAAAAAGGGGAGATTTATTTTAAAAAATCACTTTGTTAAACATTAAGTGAGTCAGATGTAGAAAAATGTTGAATTAACACAGAGACCAAATGTAAAAGTAAAGGAACAAATAAAATAAGATGTATTATAGGAGATTAGCTCAAGATGGAGGAGTAGAAGGACGTGAGCTCACCCCCTTCTTACGAAAACACCAAAACCAAAACTAACTGCTGAACAACCATTGATAAAAAACGCTGGAACCTGCCAAAAAAGGATACCCTACATCCAAAGACAAAAAGGAGGCCACAGCAAGATGGTAGGAGGGGTGCAATCACGATAAATTCAAATCCCATACCTGCCGGGTGGGCGACCTACAGACTGGAAAACAATTATACCACAGAAGTTATCCCACAGGAGTGAAAGTTCTGAGTCCCACGTCAGGCTTCCCAGACTGGGAGTCCAGCGATGGGAGGAAGAGTCCCCAGAGAATCTAGCTTTGAAGGCTAGTGGGATTTGATCACAGGACTTCCACAGGACTGGGGGAAACAGAGACTCCACTCTCCGAGGGTGTGCACCAGGACCCAGGGGAAAAAAGCAGTGACCCCATAAAAGACCGGGCCAGACTTACCTGCTAGTATTGAAGGGTCTCCTGAGGAGGTGGGGGCAGCTGGGGCTCATGGTGAGGACAAGGACACTGGCAGCAGCAGTTCTGGGAAGTACCCATTGGCATAAGCCCTCCTTGAGGCCATCATTAGCCCCACCAAACAGCCCGTAGGCTCCAGTGCTGGGTTGCCTCAGGCCAGACAACAAACAGGGTGGGAGCACAGCCCCATCCATGAGTGGACAAGCAGATTAAGGTTTTACTGAGCACAGCCCTGCCCACCAGAGGGACAAGACCCACCTCCACCCACCACCAGGCCCTCCCACCAGGAAGCTTGTACAAGACTCTTAGACAGCCTCATCCACCAGCCTCACCCACTTCTGCAGACAGCAGAAGTAAGAACTACAATCCTGCAGCCTGTGGAATGGAATCCACAATCACAGAAAATTAAACAAAATGAAATGGCAAAGGTATATGTCCCAGATGAAGGAACAAGATAAAACCCCAGAAAAACTAAGTGAAAGTGGAGATAGGCAAACTTCCAGAAAAATAATTCAGAATAATGATAGTGAAGATGATCCAGGATCTCGAAAAAGAATGGAGGCAAGGATCAAGAAGACGCAAGAAATGTTTAACAAAGACCTAGAAGAACTAAAGAACAAACAAACAGAGATGAACAATATAAAAACTGCAATGAAAAATACACTAGAAGGAATCAACAGCAGAATAACTGAGGCAGAAGAACGAATAAGTGACCTGGAAGACAGAATGGTGGAAATCACTGCCACAGAACAGAATAAAGAAAAAAGAATAAAAAGAAATTAAGACAATCCAAGAGACATCTGGTACAACATTAACCATACCAACATTCACATTATAGGGGTCCCACAAGGAGAGAAAGAGAAAGAACCTGAGAAAATATTTGAAGACATAATTGCTGAAAAATTCCCTAACATGAGAAACAAAACAGTCACCCAAGTCCAGGAAGTGCAGAAAGTCCCAGGCAGGATAAACCCAAGGAGGAACATGCTGAGACACATAGTAGTCAAACTGACAAAAATTAAAGACAAAGAAAAACTATTAAAAGCAACAAGGGATAGGGAGGGTGGGAGGGAGACGCAAGAGGGAGGGGACATGGGGATATATGTATACATATACCTGATTCACTCTTTTATACAGCTAACACAACACTGTAAAGCAATTATACTCCAATAAAGATGTTAAAAAACAAACAAAATAAAAAACAAACAAACAAACAAAGCAACAAGGGAAAAATGACAAATAACATACAAAGGAACCCCCATAAGAATATCCGCTGATTTTTCAGCAGAAACTCTGCAGGCCAAAAGGCAATGGCACGATATATTTAAAGTGACGAAAGGGAAGAACCTACAACCAAGAATACTCTACCCAGCAAGGCTCTCATTCAGACTTGACAGAGAAATCAAAAGCTTCACAAACAAGCAAAAGCTAAGAGAGTTCAGCACCACCAGACCAGCTTTGCAACAATTGCTAAGAGAAACTTCTCTAGATGGGAAAGACACCAGCAACTGAAAACAACCTTGTACATATATAGACTGCTATATCAAAACCTATGGGATCAGCAAACCCAAAAACACAATAGATACATACACACACATGAACAAAAAAAAAAAAAAAAAGGAAAAAGAAAAGAAAAGGCAACCCAAACACAACACTAAAGATGGTCATCAAATCCCAGGAGAAGAGAACAAGACAGGAAGGGAAGAAAAAAGACCTATCAAACCAAACCCAAAACAATTAAGAAAATGGCAATAGGAACTTGCATATCGATAATTACCTTAAATGTAAATGGATTAAATGCTCCAAGCAAAAGACACAGACTGGCTGAATGGATACAAAAACAAGACCTGTATATATGCTGTCTACAAGAGACCCACTTCAGACCTCGGGACACATACAGACTGAAAATGAGGGGATGGAAAAAGGTATTCCATGCAAATGTAGATCCAAAGAAAGTTGGAGTAGCAATACTCATATCAGACAAAATAGACTTCAAAATAAAGACTGTTATAAGAGACAAAGAAGGACACTACATAATGATCAAGGGATCAATCCAAGAGGAAGATATAACAATTATAAATATATATGCACCCAACATAGGAGCACCTCAATATATAAGGCAAATGCTAACGGCTATAAAAGAGGAAATCGACAGTAACACAATAATAGTGGGGAGTTTAACACTCCACTTACACCAATGGATAGACCCTACAGACAGAAAATTAATAAGGAAATACAAGCCTTAAATGACACATTAGACCAGAGGCACTTAATTGATATTTACAGAGCATTCCATCCAAAAGCAGCAAAATACACATTCTTCTCGTGGGTACATGGAACATCCTCCAGGATTGACCACATGCTGGGCCACAAAGTGAGACTCAGTAAATTTAAGAAAATTGAAATCATATCAGGCATCTTTTCCTACCACAACGCTATGAGATTAGAAATAAACTACAAGAAAAAGAACTGTAAAAAACACAAACACGTGGAGGCTAAACAATATGCTACTAAACAACCAATGGATCACTGAAGAAATCAAAGAGGAAATCAAAAAATACCTACAGACAAATGAAAATGAAAGCATAATGATCCAAAACCTATGGGATGCAGCAAAAGCAATTCTAAGAGTGAAGTTTATAGCAATACAATCTTACCTTAGGAAACAAGAAAAATCTCAAATAAACAACCTAACCTTACACCTAAAGCAACTAGAGAAAGAAGAACAAGCAAAACTTAAAGTTAGTAGGAGGAAAGAAAATCATAAAGACCAGAGCAGAAATAAATGAAATAGAGATGAAGAAAACAATAGCAAAGATCAATGAAACTAAAAGCTGGTTCTCTGAGAAGATAAACAAAATTTATAAACCTTTAGCCAGACTCATCAAGAAAAAAAAGGGAGAGGACTCAAATCAATAAAATTAGAAATGAAAAAGGAGAAGTTACTACTGACACCACAAAAATACAAAGGATCATAAGAGACTACTATAAGCAACTGTATGCCAATAAAATGGACAACCTGGAAGAAATGGACAACTTCTTAGAAAGGTACAATCTCCCAAGACTGAACCAGGAAGAAATAGAAAATATGAACAGACCAATCACAAGTAATGAAATTGAAACAGTGATTTAAAAACTCCAAGAAACAAAAGTCCAGGACCAGATGGCTTCACAGGTGAATTGTATCAAATATTTAGAGAAGAGTTAACACCTATCCTTCTGAAACAGTTCCAAAAATTGCAGAGGAAGGAAACCTCCCCAACTCATTCTATGAGGCCATGATCACCCTGATACCCAAAAGCAGACAGACACCACAAAAAATAAAATTACAGGCCAATATCACTGATGAACATAGATGTAAAAATCCTCAACAAAATACTAGCAATCTGAATCCAACACTACAGTAAAAGGATCATACACCACGATCAAGTGGGATTTATCCCAGGGATGCAAGGATTTTCCAATATCTGCAAATCAATCACTGTGATACACCACATCAACAAATTGAAGAACAAAAACAATATGATCATCTCAATAGATGCAGAAAAAGCTTTTGACAAAATTCAACACCCATTTATGATAAAAACTCTCCAAAAAGTGGGTATAGAGGTAACATACCTCAACATAATAAAGGCCATATACAACAAACCTACAGCTAACATCATAGTTAATTGTGAAAAGCTACAAGCATTTCCTCCAAGATCAGGAACAAGACAAGGATGTCCACTCTCACCACTTTTATTCAACATAGTTTTAGAAGTCCTAGCTACAGCAATCAGAGAAGAAAACGAAATAAAAGTAATCCCAACTGGAAAAGTTAAACTCTCTGTTTGCAGATGACATGATACTATACATAGAAAATCCTAAAGATGCTACCAGAAAACTACTAGAGCTCATCAATGAATTTGGTAAAGTTGCAGGTTACAAAATTAATACACAGAAATTTGTTGCATTCCTATACATTAACAACAAAAGATCAGAAAGAGAAATTCAAGAAATAATCCCATTTATCATCACATCAAAAAGAATAAAGTATCTAGGAATAAACCTACCTAAGGAGGTAAAAGACCTGTACTCCAAAAACTATAAAATGCTGATGAAAGAAATCAAAGATGACACAAACAGATGGAAAGATATACCATGTTTTTGGATTGGAAGAATCAATACTGTCAAAATGACTATACTACCCAAGGTAATCTACAGATTCAATGCAATCCCTATCAAATTACCAATGGCATTTTTCACAGAACTAGAACAAAAAAATCTTAAAATTTGTATGGAGACACAAAAGACCCCAAATAGCCAAAGCAATCTTGAGAAAGAAAAGCGAACCTGGAAGAATCAGGCGCCCTGACTTCAGACTACACTACAAAGCTATAGTCATCAAAACAGTATGATACTGGCTCTAAAACAGAAATATAGATCAATGGAACAGGATAGAAAGCCCAGAAATAAAACCACGCACCTATGGTCAATTAATCTATGACAAAGGAAGCAAGACTATGCAATGAAGGAAAGACAGTCTCTTCGATAAGTGGTGCTGGGAAAACTGGACAGCTACATATAAAAAAATGAAATTAGAACATTCTCTAATACCATACACAAATATAAATTCAAAATGGATTAAAAACCTAAATGTGAGACTGGACACTATAAAACTCCTAGAGGAAAACATAGGCAGAACACTCTCTGACATAAATTGCAGCAATATCTTTTTCGATCTGTCTCCCAGAGTAATGGAAATAAAAACAAAAACAAACAAATGGGACCTAAATAAACTCAAAATCTTTTGCACAGCAAAGGAAACCATAAACAAAACGAAAAGACAACCCACAGAATGGGAGAAAATATTTGCAAATGATGTGACTGACAAGGGATTAGTCTCCACAATTTACAAACAGCTCATGAGGCTTAATATCATCAAAACAAACAACCCAATCAAAAAATGGGCAGCAGGGCTTCCCTGGTGGCACAGTGGTTAAGAATCTGCCTGCCAATGCAGGGGACATGGGTTAGAGCCCTGGTCCGGGAAGACCCTACATGCCATGGAGCAACTAAACCCGTGCACCACAACTACTGAGCCTGTGCTCTAGAGCCCGCGAGCCACAACTACTGAAGCCCATGAGCCTAGAGCCTGGGCTCCACAACAAGAGAAGCCACCGCAATGAGAAGCCCGCGCACCGCAATGAAGAGTAGCCCCCGCTCTCTGCAACTAGAGAAAGCCTGTGCGCAACAACAAAGACCCAACACAGCCAAAAATAAATAAATATTTTTTTAAAAAAAATGGGCAGAAGACCTAAATAGACATTTCTCCAAAGAAGACACACAGATGGCCAAGAGGCACATGAAAAGATGTTCAACATCACTAATTATTAGAGAAATGCAAATCAAAACTACAATGAGATATCACCTCACACCAGTCAGAATGGCTATTATCAAAAAATCCACAAACAATAAATGCTGGAGGGGGTGTGGAGAGAAGGGAACCCTCCTACACTGTTGGTGGGAATGTAAATTGGTGCAGCCACTATGGAGAACAGTACGGAGGTTCCTTAAGAAACTAAAAATAGAGCTACCATATGATCCTGTATTCCCACTCTTGGGCATATACCCAGAGAAAAACACGGTCTGAAAGGATACATGCGCCCCAATGTTCATTGCAGCACTGTTTACAATAGCCAAGACAAGGAAGCAACCTAAATGTCCATCAACAGAAGAATGGATATAGAAGATGTGGTACATATACACAATGGAATATTACTCAGCTGTTAAAAAGAATGAAATAATGCCATTTGCAGCAACATGGATGGACCCAGAGATTGTCATACTGAGTGAAGTAAGTCAGACAGAGAAAGAGAAATATCGTATGATAGCGCTTATATGCAGAATCTAAAAAAAAAATGATAAAAGGAACTTATTTACAAAACAGAAACAGATTCACAGACTTAGAGAACATGGTTACCAGGGGAGAAGGGTATGTGGGGGGGAAGGGATAGTTAGGGAGTTTGGGATTGCCATGTACACACTGTTATGTTTAAAATGGATGACCAATGGGGACCTACAGTATAGCACATGGAACTCTGCTCAATATTCTGTAACTACCTAATTGGTAAAAAAATTTGAAAAAGAATAGATACATGTATATGTATAACCAAATCACTTTGTTGTACACCTGAAACTAACACAACATTGTTAATCAACTGTACTCCAATAGAAAATAAAGTTTTTAAAAAATGTGTTACAAACCAAGAATGAGAAAAGGCAAACAAGAACCCGAGAGCAAAAAATATTAAAAAATAAAGGGAGAAATGACAGATAAGTAAATGAAAAAGAGATGGAAATAATAAAATGAAATAGTATTTTTTAAAAGCCAACCTTTTCCAAAAAAAAAACAAAAACAAAAGCAAATAACTTGACAGGACAAAGTGAAATAGTGCTTAGGACAAACACTTCTACATCATAATTTAGGAATAAACAGTATATGTAGTGGTTGGGTGTCTAGCAGTCCTGGATTTGAACCCAAGTACTTCAACTTGCTATGTGACCTTGGGCAAGCTGGGAAAACGGTTATGAGGACTGTAATAATACATGTAAAATGACTAACACATATGCTCAATTAATGAAGGTTATAGAAGGTTAGTCCAGTTTTGATTAGTATACGGAAGTCAAATTTCCAACAATTTTTCTAATCTAAGACATGGATTCAGTTACAGCACTTGAAATAAACTTTATTAGAATGGAGTGATTAAATTGCTCAAGACAGTTTTATACTGTTGGGTCAACCCTGTCTGTCATCATTAATAGGATGTGAGACTCAATTTGCCCCTTCTACCTCAAACTATGTCACACATGCTATAAATTTTTCTTTGGGACTTTTAAAAAGTACAAGCTATTTATTTGGTCCAATTAGTTAATGTGCATTTACAGTAGTAACATCTTTACAACCACTGTTCTTTGCCTTTTTGCTGAGCTGTCTAAAAAGACAACAAGGTGGGGCTCAGTCAGTTCTGCTGAATACACTAACTAAAAGCCTTAATTGTGTGTCCACCAACATTCAAGCCCTTAGGTCATGAAAACTCCCAATAAGATGGGAATTTAAATTGAGATGTGTTCTCATACATGTATTATTAAATACTATGTATGAAGAAATGATTATCCATTTGCCTTCTTAACTTGCTTTTGCAAGACTTCCTACTGATAAAAGTAGAAATAAAAAATTTTAAATCCTTGATTTTGATTTTGAGGAACTGGACCAAATATTTTTTTTCTGTAGAACAAGATCCAAAAATATTTGATAGAATTTTTTTACGCAATTTTTTAAGAATGAATCTCATCCACAAAGTTAGTTCAAACTGTAGAATTTTTCTAGTTCACCTCAGCTGTACAGTTTTCAAGGTTTCTGGATTCTTTCCTTTGAGTTCCACATCCTCTATATTTGGAGTTCTTAGCTGGGGACCTTGGACCACCAGGTCATGAACAGGCTTTAGAGTTCTTGAAAACCCTGACATAGTATGTGATACTTGGTATACATGTACACATGAACATTGTTCTGGGGTAAAGGCACATGCCTTTCACCAGATTTTCAAAGGTTTTCCAAAAAGCATAAGAACCAGTTGGACATTTCAATGAACAGATGTATGTACAATGTGCCAAATATTGCTATGTTAACATTTGTGAGATTTCTTAATTAAAACATGTTATGAAGTTCAGCGTCATAACCAAAAAAGCTACTTCTAAAGAGCAGTTCAACGTCTTTACTTCCTAGTGGTTCACACAATCCTCAACCCACTGGAATCTGACTTGTGTCTCTACTGCTCTGGAATTACTCTGCTTGTATGATTACGCTCCTAATTGTTAAATTCAAAATACATTTTGTGGTACTTGTTTGATTTGACCTCTTGGTGGTATAGTATGGTGGAGAAAAGCACAGACTCTGGAGTCAAACTGTCTAGGTTCAAATCTTAGCTCCATCACTTGCTAGCTCTGCATCTTTGGATAAATTACTCAACTCTTCAGTGCCTCAGTGTGGTAAAGTTTCTTCATTCACATGGTGTGAACAGTATTTACTTCAAAATGTCAACATGAGCATTAAAATAAGCTCCTAACAAAGAAAGCATCGTGTAAATATTTCAGTATATGGGATTTTTCCTTTCTTGAAAATCACCTGAAACCTGTCTATGTCTCATTCTACTCTGATGGCTCCTTAGTTTCATCTCCCTACTTTCAGGCTTTTTCCTCTCTAATATATCTTTTATAGCATGGCCAGAATGATCATTTGAAATTATAAATCTGATGCCATCTCTTGCCACTGATGTTAGTATAGTCTGAATGACTTGCATGACAGTGTACCGTCTACTTCTTCTTCCTCAAGTCTCAGTTGCCTATACTTACCCTATGAGTTAAGTTGAACCAAGCTATATGATCCCCCAAATGGGCCTTACTCTTTTAACTCATGACTCTGCATAAGCCATCGACTCTGTCTGGGAAATCCCACTCTCCTTCTCTTACCACACCCCTTCCCACAGTAAATTAGGTGTCCTTTTCTAATGTGCCCCCGATAACCCTGAACAGTATTTATCACATTCTATTTTAGATACCTGTTTGGTTGCTGGTTCATTTCATCTAGTCAGATCTTCCCACTTCCTCCAATAAAGAACAGAAGTAGGAGTCATATTATGACAGTCCTGTTCTCTCATTTTCTACCATCAGAATCTTAAACTACTTTCTTATCCCTTTGTTTATCAGCCCCCACCCCAACTCATTGTTTAATTAACCCACTGAGTTTAGGTAGAAGTGTATCTATAGAAGATGTGCACGTAAATTAACTAGATAACAAAACTTCACACTAAAGGGAACATTCTAGAAGTATTTATTTCATTGCTGACTACTTGGTTGCAGCATGCAACTCTCAACGAGCTGCCACTCTCCACTCCTACAGAAGTACCAAATGCTATGGTACCACTACTTAGGTTTTCAGCCTTTCAAAGGCTTTTATTACCAATATCATTACTTAGGATAAGCCTTTTAGGGACTTCAAAGCACTTATTCTCTATAAAAAGTAACTTCTTATTTCATGCACAAAACTCCAATTGGCAGACATAGGTCCAAAATGGAAAGAAAAAAATTTTATTCTAGTTCTGTAAATTATCAGGAATAAAATAAGCATTTCTCCTTGCCTTGTTTTAAAGAAATAGAATTTTTTTCTCTATCAGGAATCAGAACAGTAGGTTTGATGATCCTGAGTTATAAAATTGCTTACTGGTTAAAGTTCTTTCCAAAGATTTTAAGAAGTAGGCTCATTTTCCTGTACAATTTAAAGAAATGTTTGCAGTATGTGTAGGAATTACAGGTTATATTGTAGACCCTTGTGACAATATTTAAAAGGCCTATTCTCCCCATTTAAAAAATTCTACCTCAGAAGGTAAAAGGAAATCCCCATTATCCCTGAGCAAAAAAGGGAAAAATCATAGGTACTTTTATTTGTTAATAGAAGCTATTGTAAATGAGTTACCTATTTCTAGAACATTCTCAGAGAATTACATAACTGAAGCAGATACAAGGTGCTCTCAGATTTTCTCAGATAAATGTGTTTAGTAGTTTGAGTAGTTGCTCTGAAAAATTTCAATTTAATTAACTACGCAACTGAATATTTTCCATTTTGATATTTGAGGATATCCTGAGAGGCACATGAAACTACTGGACATAGAGGAATTTAAAAAATGTTGGCAAATTGTGGCAGGAGGAAGAGTGGGGAAAATCGTAGCGGAGAAAAAGTGAGAAAGGGGCAGGACAAAGCTGTAGTCATGAGCTGGCCTCTCTTTGTCACTAAGTCAGGGGCCTCTGGCTATCAGTATGCTACATTCACTCTTAGATTAATATAAACCAGATGCAGAAAAATAAAATTAAGAATGTCCCAAACAAAACATTTAAGTCTTTTAAGGAGTAAATGACAGAAAACATTTTAGCTTCTTAATCACGGAGTGCTATAATTTCAAGGCATCAATATAATTCATTTAACCCTAAAGCAATTGTGCAATAAGCAAAACATCATAAATGGAAAACAACAAAGGTTAACTTCCTACAGGGGCCAATAGACAGGATCTCTTGCAGCACAGCAATTAACCTTCACATACTGGAGTCTTATTTAAAAGGCCATCAACAACTCAGATTCCTGAAAAATCACAAGTGTCACCAACAAACGGAATGTTGATTAAACAGAGTCCAAAACCTTTCCAAAGGGCTGCCTTCTCTGAAGGGATTTCAGACTGTTGCTAGCACAGGTTGGTTAAGCCAAATCTCACTGACGGCTCCATTAGAGATGAGAATGCCCAGTCAGTGCTGTTTTAAAAATATAAAACACAGGGAGGGAAAAAAACAAATAAAACAATCTACTGTTCCCTAACATACATGGCTTAGCACCCAGAGAAAGCCTCTGCCCCCAAAAGACACTTTCTACATAGGGCTAAGCTTCATTAAATGAGGCGTAATCTTTCATTTTCAGGACATGTCTTTCCTTGCAAGGTCTTTAGAGGCAGAAGTTCCACTTGGATTCTAATACGCATCTCTGTGAGCTCAGCTTCCTGAAAACATACACCTGCTGGGTTCTAGGTTCTCCCTTGCCAGTGACTGGATTCACTACTTCACAGCCACCAGAATCTCACATACACTATTAACATGATGAAAAATACAGCTACTGCTGCAAGTTTGGCGTAAGTGGAACGCATGTTCAAGTACTTCGCATCCTGGCGGTATTTCTTGGACAGACTGGACAAATTGTTAGCCTTCGAATCCAATGCTGTCAAAAAGGAAAAAAGGATAACATCAATTAGTCCCTTAAAGTATTTTATCAAATGTATTAAGACATAAAAATAACCAAAATGAGTGGCACTTTTTCAAACCATGAAGCTTAAATTATCATTTTTATTTTAAGGGTAAGGTTGCATACACTGATTAACTCATGATCCTGAAGCACTGTAAAATCTACCATACATTTTAAAATTATCAGATCAATTTATGTTCAAATTCTTGAGGCTGTATGCAGGCTCTGGCCTCAGACCCTGGTTCAAATCTCAGCTGTATCAGTCATGTGGTATTGGTCAACTCAGCCTCTCTAAGACCCAGCTTCTTTTGTCTATAAAAATAGGGATTATAGGGCTTCCCTGGTGGCGCAGTGGTTGAGAATCTGCCTGCCAATGCAGGGGACACGGGTTCGAGCCCTGGTCTGGGAAGATCCCACATGCCGCGGAGCAACTAGGCCCGTGAGCCACAATTACTGAGCCTGCGCATCTGGAGCCTGTGCTCCGCAACAAGAGAGGCCGCGACGGTGAGAGGCCCACGCACCGCGATGAAGAGTGGCTCCCACTTGCCGCAACTAGAGAAAGCCCTCGCACAGAAACGAAGACCCAACACAGCCATAAATAAATAAATAAATAAATAAAAATTTGAAAAAAAAAAAAAAGGGATTATATAGTAATAAACATACCATAGGATGCCTGTAAAGTGAGCACAATGCCTACATACAGTAAACACCTGACAAATGTTAGCTGACCATAACTATCTTCATAATCTCTTAATGGTCTAAATCATATTCGCTCATATTTTGACAAATGATAATCCAGGTAAGATAAAAGATGCAGGTAACCAGAAAACTCAAAGAACCAGACAATGAGTATTAAGCAATATCTCAGTGGTGACTGCTACCAAATTTCTAAGACTTTCCACATAGTAAAGACTATTATTATGAAGATAAAGCTATCAGAAATTATATTTTAACAGATATAGGAAAGCTGTATTATAATGAAAATACAATCACAGGTGCTAGAAAACCACCAATATCTACTAAATTAAGCTTTTTAGAATCTTAGGCAAAAGTTTTTCTTTTTTCCTATAAGGACATTTGTAATGTCAGTATCTTCTTTTAATTGTTAACTGAGCACTTAGAGAAACAGTCAGATATACACAAGCTAGACTGGGCTTAAAATATATGGCATATTTTAAATAATGAAAACAAACTCTCAGTTTGGCATAAATAAATTCTAATCAAACTTTTTACTTCTTTAAAATTTTGAAAAACTATTTTGCAATCTGAATTTATTTGTTCTTCCTTGGAGAATGCTTTTGGAATATGTGGAGTTGCTTAATAGAGACTGGTTTTGATTGAGAAATGTGGCATTACTTAATAACACAGGCATGCCAGCCATTTCCAAATTAGAACTTGTCCTGTAAGAAAAGCACCTAGTGCAATAAAACAGTTAAAGGATGAGAAATAGCCATGACAATGCTGCAAGGAATCTTTCCAGCCAGTCTACTAGAAGGTACAATCCATTGGACAGAGGTTTTTAACTACTACTGTGTTTATTACTATATTCCCAGTGCCTAGAACATGATCTGGCATACAGTCAGTGAAAAATACAGTGAAAAATCAATAAATAAATATTTGCTACATGAATCTAAATCTGCTGAGAATAACTGGGCAAAGAAATAAATATTAGGTCATATGAAATAATTAATAGTTAAGAGAATTCCTTTACACTGGAACATTTGGAAACACATAGTATCATAAAGACAAAGCTATTGCTTGGAGAAGTCATTTAGCAAATATTCATGTTATGGGCACCATGAGAAGTGCTAGAGGGTACAATTATGATCAAAACATACATGATCCCTATATTTGTGGAATTTACAGTCTAATAGGGTGACACCTTTGAATAAAAAATATGGCTATGGCTTAAAAACCTATGGCTTAAAAGAAACAGGTATATTTAGGCAGTAAAAAAGGCATAATTTGATCTTGCTAAAAGAACCCACAGGAACTATTCTTGGGTCATAAATGCAAAGTTGATTAGCTCTAAAACTTTAAAACTTAGAATGAGAAAAAGGCATAAAAGATGGATTCTTATTATACAGAAGCTTAAAGAGGAAGAAAACATTTTTTGAGGTGGGCTAATCTTTCCACTGTCTTCATATATGCTTTGTTCAGCATATGCTTTTTCTTCCTCTTAAAATACCACTCTTCACTCCTTCCTGATCTATCAAAACTCAAGAAATCTTTCCTGTTCATTTATCTACTTCCTTCTACATTTTTATAGCTCTTATTGTCTATAGATCTATATATAATGATTTAAAACTATCATTCACTGAAGATGGACACGGACTCCATAAGCCAACAAATTCTGCCACGTACTAGCAGTGTAACTTTTATAGTAAGCTACTTTTCTGAGTCTTTGCTTCTTTATCTGTGAAACCGGTTTGATACCACCCACTTCACATGGGATTACTCTAAAGAATAAATAAGATATATGTAAAGTCCCCCTACCATATTGCCTAGCACAATGTAAGTGTTCAATTGATGTTTGTTCCCTTACACTATCTATAAATTACTCTGTGACAATCTTTCTTATCTTCCCAATCACATGAAGTTATTTAAGGGTAGAACTGTACTTCTTTTTTAATCAGCATATCAGCTTTGTAGCAATCAGCAAAGCACTAGAAGAAAACCCGTTACACTTTTGATAAATTGACCAATATATAAATTTTGGATTTAAGAAAAATTCCTGTGCTGGTTTACTTTATCCCACGTAGAACCTGTGAGTCTGTAATGATGAAAATTTACACAGACTCACTCATCCAAAATTTGATGTTTAAAGAGTTTGAAGCTATATGCTGGGACAACTGCTGACTACAAACATAAAGGTTAAAATCTGCAATTCATAATAAAGGGAAACCCATTATTCATGAATATGTAACAAGGCTGAATTCAAAAAATACACATTAAGGCAACTACTTGTGATGATTACTGTGAAAGAAATAAAAGAAGTATATGAAATAGATATGAAACACATAAATACTACTTTTAAAAAGTATATGCTCACATTAAATATTTAGGTAACATTTAAGCATTAGGTAAACATATATTTTTAGGTAAATTAGTACACACACATACACATAACACATTATGTGCTAAAAAACATTACATATGTAAGTGCTTTAAGAATTTGAAGGACAAAAGGATTAATGCATTGTGGGATATAAGGATCAGGTAAGGCTTCTTTGAAGAGGCAGTTCTTATCTAGATCCTAAAGAAGGTCCAGGATGGTAAGGACACTGACCTGTGAGGCAGAATGTTTGTGAACTAGGGAGAATGAGAGACGTTTGCAATCTCCTTATCTTCCATTATAGAGAACACAGTGCCTTGCACATTACAAGTACGCAATTAATAATGACTGAATGAATGAAAAGTAAGTTGAGATGAGACTAGACCTTATTTTGTAGTCACAGGTTTTAAAAGTTTTTCAGCAGAGGAATGCCTTGATGAAAATGGCATTTTATAACATTTGACCTGGCGGCAGTAAAGTCTCCTAAAGTGGCTACTCAGGAAACTACTGCAATAAATCTTTGACAATTTCCTCTCATTCTTCTTTTCATTTCCCTTAACTTATGTGTTTCTGTAAATATTGATCTAATTTTGTAAATATCTAGGAAACAGTAATTGCTTCTGATACGGAATGAGACATTGTTCCAACTCAACAGAAACTAACCACACTAGGAAGAAACATATATCATACTGGAAGCTTGCAATGTAATCCATTTTTGAAAGATTAATTCCTAACAGTACTAGATAGAATCTGACAGCATAAAAGGTACTCCCAAATAAGCTATCCTTCCCTACGGAATAAGAGCCACTTATTCATAAGATTCATACTGCTTTTAGAGACCTGAGAGTGCTTCTCCCCGTTGTAGCACTTCTTCAATATTGGCCACCATGATCCTCTGCACATCTTGCAATTCAGTGTTGATGGAGCCTAGGTTTCTCCGAGCACGACTGTCAATGTAAAGCTTCTTGGTTTTCTGAATGTAGGTATCTAGAATGATGAAGAAAAGTGACTGTTAACAACTTCTTTCATGTCCATCAAAGAAGTAGGAAAGAGTAAATTCTGAGTTTAGTCCTGGATCTGCAACTGTCCGTGATTAACCAACCTCTTGAATGAGTAACAATGGGACAGGCGTTTCCCAAAATACTACTACAAAACTGCATGCTCATTCATTTTTGCCAATGGCTATATAACGCAAAACTATGAAAAGAATGATTATTAAAGATTATATTTTCAACTTTTCAACTTTTAGCAAAAATCTTAAGATGTGTGTGCTGCATACCCTTCATTTGCCTCTAGATCTCCTCTCCACCCTTCTGGGCCTGCTTTCTGCCTGCAGGAAGCTGACCTGCATGGATTACATCAATGGGTTCCTTGCCCTCTAGCTTCCGGTTAGGTTCAGCCAATGGGGGAGCCCCAAGAGTACAGAAGAAGGGGAGTGGATAGTGATGTCAAAGTATTTATTCCCCTTGCTCCTCCCTGAGAAGTCATCTTGGGCTGGCAGTATACCTCCACCAAAAGTTACTGCTCCTCTCAAATGGGCCTTTTCCATAAATTTTCTCCTTCCTAGTTCCAGAAACTGCTTTCTCTTATCCATTCAGGCTCAGGGATGATAACAATGACCATGCTACTGGTCTCAGGTTACTGTACCTTACAGCTCATCTATAACCCATTCATATCTCTGTATATAATCCTTTAAGCTAATTTGAGTATACCAACTATTTCCTGTGTGACCTTGATACAGCAGTCTTATTTTTTTATTGGGTTTACTGAACCGCTATTGTCTACAAAAATAAAATTTGCAAAACCAGACATTATAAAAATTAGCACTTGGAGAGTTTATAGTTTTGAAACACTGGAATGCTTTGCTAGATTTTCTTTATTTCTAAAAAGCAAGAGGACCCATTTATCTAGCAAACTCGAAACACTTCAGAAATTCAGAGATAGTAAAACCCATTTCTTTTTTAACTAAAAATGTCAGTGATGTAGTCTAATCATACTTGTTCTCACTTCCTCTACTTAAAGGCCATTTCCTTTGATCTATTGCCATCAGATACTTTACCAGATCTGACCAGTAATGAGTCTTTCTATAATTCTTATACAAATATGGACACCCAATGCTCACTACCGCTGCACGTAGTAAATGTTATGCTCCAATACCATATATCCTCTAGTACTTAAATTAGAGGATCTCGTTCACCATTCCTTCTGATTTCCAAATTCTGATTTCCATAAAATGAGTCTCACTGTGAGTATGTGAGTGTGTGTGTGGCGGGGGAGGTGAGGAGGTTGGGTTGGGGAAAAAAAGAACTCAGTTATTACATGTCAATCTAGATCTTTAGACACAGTTTTTTACCCTAATGAAGAATCAAACTAAATAACAAAAAAGAGCAAAGGGCAACAAGTTCTATGAGGAAAAAATCAAAAGACCAGAGAAAATTACTTATGAGAAGGAAACCTCATTCATTCAAAAGGACAAAAGACATGGACTAGGAGGGAAAATCCAAAACTTCAGTAGGTAAGCATAAAAAAAAAAAAAGTGTCAAAATTATATCAATAGCTTCTGCATATTGACTACTCCCCTGATAGAGAGGTGAGGCGCAAAAACTTACCGAACTCAATAAAGGAATAGGGTCTAGACACAGTTGGCACCTTCTTCCCGTGCTGTTCATCAAACTCTGAATGTAAATCTTCTAGGTAGGCAAAAGCCAACTTTTTAGGGAAGGCAGCTTCACACAGAACCAAATAACACACCCCCTGTTCAATAATGTAGCTGCAGAGACAAAGAAAACCAAGAAAAAGTTGTTTATAGATCAACAACACCTCCAACAATCTGAAATAGACTCTCAGTGCCATACAAACCTTTTTTTTTTTTGGCCATGCCACACAGCTTGTGGGCTCTTAGTTCCCCATCCAGGGATTGAACCTGGGCCCTTCGCAGTGAAAGTGTGGAGTCTTAACCACTAGACCGCCAGGGAATTCCCTATACAAAGTTTTGAAAATATTCTAGCCCAAGCCCTTTGAGGCTAACTAAATCAGAGAGTCAATTTCAAACCACAAATCACTGGAATCAGAAAGCAAACATCTTCCCATTATTAGAAGTACATTCCAAAAGGAGTATTTAGACATATTTATTCATTACATAATTCTTCAACTAAAATATCTTAATACCTAAGACTTTTTCTTGAGAACTCAGAGTTGTGACTCCATCTACCCTTTGATTATGTGTGGTAAACAAGTACATACACATTTAAATTTCTTCCAGCTGTAAGAAAAATAGTGGAACTGGAAATCTTTGTGGATACTTAAAAGTTGGAAGTTAATGCCATAATATTTACTGGGTACAGAAAATAATCTCAGGACTAATAATATTCCCGAATTTCCAGGATAGGAGAACTCTGTATTGACTGCAAATTGTTCAATAACAGAACTGACTTCCTCCTGTGAGAGTGAGCTCCCTGGCAGTCTGGAAGAGGCTATATGACTACATGTCTGAGATAGTTTTGGAAAGAGGTTGGGTTACTCAGTGGTATTCAAACTTTTTAGCCATAGTACTCTTTATTTCAGCAAAAATTATATCCAGAAGACTAATATGTACAGCAAATAAAATCAGAAGTTCTTTAGCTTAAGTAGGAGTTTAAGGGCCCAAAGCATTACACATACCCCTACCCCTGCCCTTTCTATGTGGCTCCTAAGGCATCCTATGACTCCACAGAGCATAGTTTATAGTCTATTATATTATATGATCTCTCATGCCCTTTAAAATAATAATAATAACAACAACAACAATAATAACAATAACAATAATACTGCTGTCCTATTTCTTGCTTGGGCACCTAAATTAACCAGTCTCCTTGCCTTCAGTCTAGACCATCTTCTAAACCACTAGCTTTATTCCTACAAAGTAAATATGATATTGCTTAAAAACTCTAGAGGTTCCCTAATACCTATAAAATAAAATCATACACCTTGGTATACTATTTGGAGCCCTCCAAAACAAGAGTAGGCTGCTTTCCATCATATATCCTAACACACCAAACAACATGTTGTTCTCCAATAAGCTAGGTTCCCTCACATGCTCGTGGACTTCTGCTTATATTGTTTTTTTCTAACTGTAATATTCTTTTATGTACCTGGAGAAACCTTGTTCATTTTCATATGCTCAATTCTACTATAATTTTTTCTGTGAAATTTCTCTCTATTCTCCCTCCCTCTTTCCCCTTTCCTGAAACTTACTCTCTATAAATGGGAATTTATTGCTTCCTTCTCTCTGCTCTACAGCACTTCTTGTCCTAAGGTATTACAGTATAGTTGTTTGTGTACGTGTCTCTCTCTGCTAATAAGAGGATAAGCTAAAACATTACAGGCAAGACTTAATACACTGTCTGGCAAAGAATAAATCTTTAATAAATAGTTCTTGGATGGAAATAAAGGAAGAGATGAGATTATAAAGAACCAAACAGAAGAAAATCTCTTTTCAATTCCATGAGATCTTTCCTAGATCTTTTTTGTTCCTAACCCATGGTAGAGATAAAAATACTATATAATTAAGTGCCTCTAATATTTTTTGATGTTGAAATACCTTATAAAACTTAATATTCACTACTTTCTTAACCAATAGGCCAGGGTTTTGTTTTGGTTTTGATTCTTTATACTTGTTTGCTTGTTCTTGATGAGTAGAGGGTTTGTTTGAGTTAAACAGAGCAGATTCTTCCCAGGTCTATATTATCTTAGTATCTGCGTTCCTAACATAGTAAGGATTATTTAGCTTATTCTTTTTTATTTTCACCTGATCTTCTTGCTCTCTCTTTTCTTGTTTAATCCTTCCTGTTTTATCACCTTCAAACTTGACATGTATTAAACATTTAATATCAATTATTTGTAGATAATTTGAAATCCAATAAAGTCCCTTTGATCCCTCTCTCAGCTGTATGCATTGTCTATAACCACTGACTAGATGCTCTTAAATTATCTTTTATAATTTTCTTTTTTCTAAATAATAACTAACACTTATTGACTATTCTCTATGTGCCAGACAAGATGTTAAGTGATATACATGGATTCTCTCATAATCCTCACAAAACTATGATTCCCTATTTTACAGAGGAAACTGAGGCCCAGAGAAGTACATGTGAGTTGCTCAAGGTTACACTGTCAGTAAATGTTTGAGCAAGGGTACTAACCTACATGTGTCTGGCTCCAAGAAGCTCCCAAAGCAAAAGTTACCTATTACTGCATGATATGTATAGCATTTACTAGACACAGGATAACAGGTTGAATTATTGTATGGAAATTGAATAAAGAAACCAAGATTTCAGTTTTGCAGAATTAGAGCCAGGAAAGTTGCTTCCATGGAGCGACTATATTTTTAAAGTTACCTTTACTTTTAAAAAAGTTACCATTCTTATCAGGTGTTACTTGTATTTACTGTATTTCATATTTAAATAATCACAAAGAAATCAGGACTATACTCACTGAAAAGTCATGGCACCAGCTTCCAAGGTGCATCTGGTAGGGGACTGTTCATTCAACTTTCGAAAGAGTTGCTTAGCCTGACTCTGGTACTGTTGAAGGTCCCGGCCAGACTGAAAGAAGACACCTTCATTTAAGAATTTTCCACCAAAAAAGCAGTACCAATTTGTGAGAAGCATCATATTTTGAGGACACTATGTGAATACGGTCCTTCATTTACAGGTTAGTAAGATTTATTTTAACAAAATAAAAGTGGCCTATTTTAGAGAAAAAAGGAGGACCAAATCCCGAGTTTTTCAACAAAGTCACAATAGTTATTTGCTAAAAAAGCAAAAGTGTACTCCTTAAGGCACTCTTTCAATCCAGTGTTCTTTCCACTATTAGGTCAGTGCCCTCCTCCTAACCCATTTCACTTGCACAGTTACTGGCACAGAACTGTACAACATGTTCCATACTCAGGGGAAAGTCCTGGGAACAACAGACTGAATGAATCATCTCATTTTTGTGCTGAAATATCAAGCAAAATCTTCCATAACGTGTTACAGTATTGAGCATTTAAGCAAAACTGTGTGCACCCATGACTGCAAATTATTATGAACACTATAACTGCAATTAGGTAAAAATGAATAAGAGCAAGGACAAAGATTGGAAAGTCAAATATCCTTTACTAAATAAATCTATTTGGTTCCTGAGTTTGGATAGCAAAAGTCTGGGTAGCAAGGGATATGTTCATATAAAAATGAAAATAATAACATTTGGATGATAGAGTTATAGGCAATATTTTCCTAAACAATTTCTAAATGATTTTACAATATTTTTTAAAGAGAGGAAGAAGTCTACTAGGGGAAACAGCAATGTCATTTCAAAAGGAGAAAATCATACCTCAATAACCTACTAGATCCAAAATGGAAAAGAAGTGCACGAAGAATGGGAAGCAAATATACATTATTTATTCATCCACATACTGGGGGAAACAAACAAATAACTTTTGCCATGTGATGGGAAGGAATTATTTTATTTTGGATTATTTAGTTTGAATTGAAAGATATAACACTGTCTCTCCTTGGTAGATGTTTAATAACTAAATGTTTAAATAGAAAAGTGTTTACACAGGGTCCTCCCAGGGATTGGACCTACGGTATAACTATGAGAAAGTACAAAGTGAAACTTAAAATTCCAGATAGTGAACCACTGAGCTGAGAGTAAAATCAGTCAAGGAAGCAATGATAAAATCGTGTAACCGGCAGATAAACAAATGTACAAGTATAGGATTCTAAGCTATATTTAAAATAGTGAACTGGAAATGCAAATCAAAACCACAATGAGATATCCTCATTGTCACTCCTGTTAGAATGGCTATTATCAAAAAGACAAGAAATAACAAGTGTTGGTGAGGATGTCGAGAAAAGGGAACCCTTGTGAACTGTTGGTGGGAATGTAAATGGGTGCAGCCACAATGGAAAACAGTATGGAGGTTCCTCAAAAAGTAAAAATAGAACTACTACATGATCCAGCAATTCCACTTCTGGGTATTTATCTGAAGAACGAAACACTAATAAAAAGATATATGCATCCTATGCTCACTGCAGCATTATTTACAATAGCCAAGATATGGAAATAATCTAAGTGTTCATCAACAGATAAATGGATAAAGAAGATGTGGTATATATACACAATGAAATACTATTCAGCCATTAAAAAAGACTGGAATCCTGCTCAAAAAACAAGCTCATAGATAGAGAATGGACTGGTGACTGCCAGAGGGGAGGTGGGTAGGGGAGTGGGCGAAATGGGTGAAGGGAATCAAAAAGCACAAACTTCCAGTTATAAAATAAGTCATGAGGATATAATGTACAGCATGGTGAATATAGTTAATAATACTGTATTGAATTATTTGAAAGTTGTTAAGACAGTAAAACTTTCATCACAAGAAGAAAAAAGAATAAAAATTTTCGTAACTATTTTTTCATGATGGAGGGTAACTAGACTTATTGTGGTGATCATTTCACAGTGTCTACAAATATTGAATCATTATGTTGTACATCTGAAACTAATATAATGTTACATGTCAATTATAACTCAAAATAAGATAAAATTAAAAAAATAAAATGGTGAACTGGAAATTTCAATATAAATAAGGAAGTAAATAAGCATGAGGTGAACCAGGGGAGTTAGGCAGAGACCACTAGAAGTATCGATTTGTAGTTTAACACTGTTTTTATGGCAACGATTTGTTATAAGGCTGTTCACTTGAGAAATACTCCTACATTAACATGTATATGTATATTGTTATATATTAACAATACTTTGTAGTAATTAACATTATAATGTATACTAACATTATCATATTAAACAGTATTGCTAATCTATATATTGTTTTTCTCATGACTGGCCAGTTGGGGAGAGTGAATACCATCACATGCTTTGAACTAGTGCACAATATCCTATGTTCCTAAATTTGAGTGGTACTTGTCAATCTGTTGGCTTCACCAATGTTGTTATGTGGCATTCCGAAGATATCTGACCCCACAACAGTAGATTAAAGGGATGCAAACAAAGTTGGAGATGCTACTAAAGTGCCAAGAAATAATACCAACATAGACCAATGATTTTCAACCTTGGCTTCACACTAGAATCACCTAGAAATCTTAAAAAAACTACTCCTGCCCAATCTCCACCCCCAAATCAATTAAATCAGTGTCTCAGAGGTATTCATAAAATAACCACAACCATAAATGTTAATTATAAGTTTTTTGACAGCTAAAGGCAGGTGAGTACCTTAAAGGAACTAGTTAAATAAATACATGGCAAATAAAAATAATGACATTCTACCATTTGCAACAACACGGATGAACCTAGAGGGTATTATGCTTAGTGAAATAAGTCAGAGAAAGACAAATACTGTATGTTATCACTTATAGGTGGAATCTAGAAAATAAAACAAATGAATGAATATAACAAGTGAGAAACAGACTCGCAGATACAGAGAACAAACTAGTGGCTACCAGTAAGGAGAGGGGAGGGAAGAGGGGCAAGACAGCAGTAGGGGGGATTAAGAGGTACAAACTACTATGTATAAAATAAAAAAGCTACATGGATATATTGTGCGGCACAGGGAATATAGCCAATATTTTATAACAACTTTAAAATGAAGTATAATCTACAAAAATATTGAATCACTATATTCTAAGTGTGAAACTAATATAATATAGTAAACCAACTACACTTCAATTAAAAAAAAAAAGAAATAGCAAAAAACTGTCAGTGAAATGAAGATTAGCACAAATCCTTTGACTTTATAAGAGGCACTGTAAATATTACTGCAATCTGAGAGAAAGAGACTAACAACTGTACGAACTACAAGAAACTATGGCCAAAAGCATGCTACAATTTCAGGAATTTACAATGAACAAAGCAGTGACTGCCAATGTGTAACACCGGAGACATACTACATAGGAATTACAGCATGCCAACCAACATTTTACACTGCTGGTTCAGTTGGCATTACCATTCCTGGGAACACGATGCTGGCACAATCTTTCTGGTAGTTATTTTGACAATATGTATTAGAAATTAAAAAATTTTGCATAATGTTTTATCCAACAATTCCACATCTTCTAACACAACATTGTAAAGCAATTATACTCCAATTAAGATGTTAAAAAAAATAACATATGGTATATATTTATATAATGGAATACTACAGAGCCATTAAAATGATGTTGTGTAATATTTAATGATATGAGAAGATATTCATTATACAG
Source organism: Eschrichtius robustus (assembly GCF_028021215.1). NCBI lineage: Eukaryota > Metazoa > Chordata > Mammalia > Artiodactyla > Eschrichtiidae > Eschrichtius > Eschrichtius robustus. The sequence goes on from NC_090826.1 coordinate 106,387,087, forward strand.
TAAGTGAAAAAAAGTAGGTGGAACAGTATTACAGTATTACCCATTATTTGATTTTAAACACACACACAAAGATTAAGGTTAGACATCAAGTGGATATAATTTAAGTAGAGATTACTTAATTTTACCACTTCTTTTAATGGTTAAAAAAATAAATCACCATTAACTTTTTGGTCCTTTTGTTTGTACATATTTACTGAATTTTCTACAATAATCAGAAAGTAATTTTATAATGGGAAAATTATTCATTCATCCATTCCTATTTACTGCATATTTGCACCCACAATATTAGGACTTGGGGCCAATAAGGGGAGGGGCTAAGATTTGAACCCAGGCAGTCTAGCTCTGAAGCCCCTGCTCCTAAGCATGCTATATCACCTGTATAATTAAAATTGCTTCAGTAATGGTAGATCCACCTTCTAGGTGATATCTTACTATTTAATATTAAATCTAATACATAGGAAATGCTCAAGAAACCATATGGCAGCTCTGATCTAGATATCACATAACAACATAATCATGGCTTTACAGATAAACCCTAGGTTCACTTTTAAGATTACAGTCACAAAGGGCTCACAGTCAGCCAGTCTATCTAAAAATAGTTAGATTAGATGTCCTAATTCTGTTTTCTACTTCATGTAGAACAGACTTGATGAAACTTATACACAGTATAATGGAAGACAGTTGTTAGCAATCCAATAATGAAGTAGATGTGAATGTCTACACAAATTCTGAAACTAATTTGAGATCATCAGTATATTTAGGATGTGGCTCTGTATACAAAATGCAGGAGGTGCAGGGTAGTAAATTGTCACACAACCACAATCCTTTTTATTGCTGTCACCTATGACTGCTGAACAAGTAGTTGTATCAAATGCCATCTTTTGCCTTTATAAGAATGTTTAGCTAAGCTCTTATCATTTGTAAATTCCTGTTGAACTCTACTGATCAAAGGCCAGGGGCACCAAGAACCAACCATTTTCTTCTAACAGCAATAGCAGTAAGGTGATTAATCAACCCTCAATGATTGGGCGAGTGCGCCAGTTTAACTGTACAAAAGACTATCTGCTTCTTGGGAGTTCCCTGCCCTGTACTCAGTTATATCTAACACCTTAAGAAACATGGTTCATTTTGAGGTAGAACAGAAAGGTAGATAAAGAAATTGCAAACATCTAAAAAGGAGAAATATATCAGAAAGGAAGAAATAGATAGAATATCAGAGAGTCTAGGTTGGAAAAGAAAAGTTCATCTGTCTACCTGTCTTAGGCCTACATTTCTAGTTATAGCACAGAGGAAACAGTGCATAAGATACTCTGTATCTTTTTTTTAATGCTCTATTGTATTATTTGAATAATTGTTCATCTCCAGTAAGAAGACAGTTTGTACAAGGACTAGCATCTAGTAACCACCTAAGATATGGTATCTGTTATCAATGTAAATAATTGAAAGAATACATTGAAATATTTGGCCCGGACAATTAGGGTACTTAACTATAAAACTATTTGATCAAGATATCCATTTCTTAAAAAGTTATTTCCAGACTCCTAAGAAGTAAATTCATTATTAAAATGTCTTAGAACAAGTGAAGCAGTTAGGTACTAAGCCTGTAGTGTAGAATCAAACAGATATTGATTAAAAAGAACAAACTAGTGGTTACCAGTGGGGAGAGGGAAGGGAAGAGGGGCATGATAGGGGTAGGGGATTAAGAGGTACAAACTACTATGTATAAAAGAAATAAGCTACAAGGATATATTGTACAGCACAGGGAATACAGCCAATATTTTATAGTAATTATAAACGTGTATAACTATAAAGGAGTATAACCTTTAAAAATTGTGAATCACTATGTTGTACATCTCAAACTTATATTAATATTGTGAATCAACTGTATCTTAATTAAAAAAAATTTTTTTTAAACCAAAACAGTGGTTCTCAACCAGGGGTGATTTTTGCCCCTCCTCCCCGCAGGTGACATGCAGCAATGTCAGGAAATATTTTTGGTTGTCACAACTAGATGGGAGGGTGGTGGTAGTGCTACTGGCATATAAGGTGTAGAGGCCAAAGATGCTGCTAGACATCCTACAATGCACAGGACAGTTTTCCCACAACAAAGAATTATCCATTCCAAAATGTCAACAGTGCCGAAGTTAAAAAACCCTGATGACAGAACTATCAAATCACTATGTTATGTACCTGGAACTAACATAGTGGTTGTAGGTTAACAGGGAAAAAAAGGAGGCAGGGAGGAACCCTGGTGAAAAATTCTGTTGTGCTACTTATTAGCTGTGCGACTTTAAGCAAGAGACCTATGCTCCCTTAGCCTCAGAGATTCCTTATCTATAAATGGGGATAATAATAGTACCTATCCTAATAGTTGGTATGTAGATTGAATGAAACCATGCATTTAACAGGCTTAACACAATGGTTGGTATGTAGTAGGCACTGTATAAATGTTCTGTATACTATTATAATAGTAAAAATAAGTCAAAGGTTCATATTTTTGCAGATATTAAAAGTTTTGGAAAGACGTTACCATTCAAAGTCAAAATTCCTAAAGGAAATCACTATGGAATTACAATCACAAAAATATTTTTGTGTAAAGTATCTTTCCTTGTCAATTAAACAAAGCAACCCATCTTGGTAAACTGATACCTAGTTTGGAATTAAGAAACACACAGTCATAAATCAACTAATTTTTTCAATAAAGTAGGAAGGCAGAGAATAAGAGCCTACTGATATATGGAATTTCAAATCCAATTTATACTCTTTGCCCACATTGGAATTCAAAGCAATAGTTGGAAAACTGACCAGATTTCTGTCCCCTTGGGAAAACTATTTCTTAATCAAACTACATATCCTTCAAGGAAAATTTCCCCCACACCATCTCCCTTGTTTCAAATCATGTTCCTGCATTCATTTTAACAATTTCACTCCTGCACAGTCTTGGAAAATGTTTAACATTGGACAAGACAAAAATATTTCACAATTGAAAATTCAGGGTATGCTATATTTTTCAAATTTTATCTCAACTTAGACTTTGTCTTGTGGAATAAATAGAAAATATTTCACTTAGCATGACCTGCGAAGCAACTTAGCAACTTCACAATCTGTATCATTACTCTCCTAGAAGTGAAAGTAAACATATTTCCAAATCAAACCTAAAAAGGCATATAACCAAATAGAAGCTTTCCTAATTAGGAGACACTACTGTTGGCTTAGATGTCATTTCTTCTGGGAACACTTTCCTGAGGTCCAAAAATCAATTTAGATACCTTGTCCATGTTCAACCACAGAAACTTCTTCCTATTCCATAGCAGTTATACTACATCATAATTGTTAGTTATCTGGTTTCTCCACTAAACTGTAAGCTCCATGAAAGTAGGGACTATGTCCCCCAAACCCCTGCATTAACACCATGCTTGGCACATCTGATGTGTTTAATGAGGTTTTTTTTTTTTCATGAATATATGAATGAGAAGTTCAAAAAAATGTCCAAAATATTCATCTTTTTTTAGGTCTTGAGGTTTTTTTTTTTTTAAATTACATTACTTGGGTTGTATGAGAAAGTAAAATAAAGTTGAACACTTTAAATAAATTATATAAATTTCATTCTCAGCCTCCTTTCTTCAGGCTTCCTGACCTTGCTCCAGGAACTTGTCTCACACGAGAAATTTGCCTTGTGATTTTAAGGCACAAAGCCTCTTCCTCTCAAGCTATCTAGAGGTTTTGTTTTTTTTTTTTCAATCAACGCAATACATTTTTGAGCACCTACTAGCACAAAGCTGCTATTGTAAAAGCTATGGGAAACACATAGATGACTAAGGTTTCTCATTTGCCTGCTAGGAAATTTTGAAAGACAAAGGCAAAATTGTAAAATAAAGGTACAAAGCATTACAGGAATATAACACAAGGGTTGTAATTCCAACAACAGAAATTTAGTAAGGCGTATTGGAGGTGGAAATTGGGCATAACTTTGAAAGAAGGTACTGTACTGAACTTCAAGCAGGTGCATACATGTGGCAATATTACCTCATCTGCTTTCACTAGATGTCAGTAAACTAGGTCAAGGATCAGGTGCTACGGAAAGAGGACTTAACTTAGGAGCTGATTTTTCCCAGGACCTGTCAGTCAGCTTTATTAACAGCAAAAAAATAAAAATTAAAAAAATAGAAATCTTGAATTTTAACAAAGTCCCTAAAGAATTACAGAACACTGGATGATCACAATCAGCCAAACCTATCCCTTCTCCAGCTAGGTTTTCTAAAAAGAAACAGGTAACACAAAAATCTACCTCCGCCTTCAGGAAAGATTTATTCTAACAGGTAGTCTTCTCCACTGCCAAAAGAGGAAACGCACTTCAGAGGGGTCAGAAACGCCTGGGAGGCCACAAGGGTCTCCCGCGTCCTAAGGAGGAATCCCGTGCTGAGAGCACAGCGCTCTGACAGGAACTTGGGGTCCCGGGGATCTACTAGCTCACCTGTTCGTCCTCCTGCATCGAGGCGGCCAACGGGAGCCCGTCCGCCACTCGGGCGATCATCGTGAGCAACACCATCTTCACAGGCTACGGAAACTCAACACTGGCCCGGACGGCCGTAGGTGCGTCTTGACTTGCTCCGCCGCGACAACAGTTATACCTCTACCTCAGTTCCCAAGGACCCAGCTGCTCGCGTCTCCGATTCCCGCTGAGGTGGCCGGAAACAAGCTCCAGAGCTCTCCACTACCGGTCCTCAGAATTGGCTTCCCACCGAGAACCACAGCTACCGCACACAAGTTCCGCCGTCTCTCCTTCCACCTTCAGAAACTTCCAAGGCCCCGCCCACTTTTCTGGATTTCCAGCTTCGAATAAGCCTTGACGCGTGAGAGGGCATGGCACACAAACTGAAATAGAATTTTCTAGTTTCTGCTACTTTAAGCTTGGGGAGAGGGCTGGGAAGGAGGGTGGGAGTTAATGGGTACTTAGATGAAGGGTATATGAAAAAACTGACAAGCTATATACTGATATTTTCATATTTAATTTTTAATTTTTTATATTGTATATCCTGTACAAAATATTTTCTGTATTTGTATATTTGTAGGCAGAGATTTTTGTCTGTGTGTGTGAGTGTGCATGTTATTTTGGGGTTTTTTGCTTGTTTGTTTATGCTGTATCCCCAGGTCCTTGAACAGTTTCTGGTAAAAAAAATATTAATTGCATGTGTGAATAAATGACCAAGTTACAGGACCTCAGAAATCACCTAGCTCAGTCACCCTTCCAAAAGCTGGGATCTATGGTGATAGGTAGCAGGACAGCCTTGCAAAACTTCCAGTAACTGCATTCACTCCCTATCAAAGCAACCTCTAGACAATTCCACTTGAGGAAGTGTTATCATCTCTTTTTTCTTTGGTGTCCCTATCTCTAAAATGAGAATATTATCTGCCTCTCAGGATATTTGTGATTATTTAGCAAGAAAGTGTAGGTGCACACATTTTGTAAACTAAAAAAGAAGTTATATAAATGTTGTATTTTATTATTTATACTAATAACTACACCTTATTAAGCGCTAATTGGTGTTTGCATTAATAGAAACACTGCTAAGTGCTTTATGGATACTAGTTATTTAACCAAACAACTCAGCAATGTTATTTAATATGAGGTCCCCACTTTGAGTCGGAGAAAAAGCCTCAGAGAGTAATTTTTCTAAGGTGACACAGCTAGTAGTAATGGGACAGGATTTGAGCTGAGGTTGAACTCCAAAACCTATGCTCTTAATCCTGATATGACTCTGTCTTAACATTTAACCATAGGTTAAAGAGCTCATGCTTTTGTTACCTTTTCTACAACTCTACAGCTACTAGGAGAAAACTAGTATTATTTCTGGAGAGGATTTTGGGAGGAAGACCTAATGATTGACTCCACACAAAAGATGAAGGACTGGGATACAGACAAGACAAAAAAACTGATGGTGCTATTAACAGAGACAGTGAGAAAGTGAAACAGAAAGCAATCCTTGTGTAAATGGGAGCCTAAGCTGGTAAAATCATATCTTACATTTAGAATAGCTCACAGATATAACCTGATCTAACTTCCCTTCCGACCAGTCAACAAGGACATGTCTTCTACCACTGTCTCAAATTATGGTCACTCAGTCTCTGCTGGAACAATTCCAGTAATGAGAAATTAATAATACAAGTATTTTAACCAAGGGTATGGCTATGTGGATGAGAGAAGCAGAGAGAGGAGAATGCACAGAGAAGCAGATTTGGAGCAAGAATCCCAGCCTCTTTCCAGTTCCTGAATCTAGGCTCTTCCCAAGGCCCATTGTTTGCCTGAAACCCGACAACAACACCGTGAAATGGGCCAAATGCAAGAATATTGGAGCTTGTAAACGTTGTACTGGGGGGAAAAAAAAAAGGTCAACAGAAATTTGAATATCAGAGCTAACAGCAAATTCTTACAACTTATCAAAGAAACCGAGTAAAGCACATATATCTAAATCAAATTAAGCAGATAAAACAGAATGAGACTTTGCATTAAAGCAGAGTCAGAAGATTAGAGATTTTACAAGTGAGATCAAAGGAAGCAATAGTTAGAGGCTTGTGTCCATTTATTTTTAAACAATTCTTGAGTGCCTAATTAAATGCCAGACACTGAGCTAGGTGACGAAGATGAATAAATAACAGTCCCAGCAACCTGTGGCCCATAACAACCCCCAGACCAAACACTGTCGTTTCAGAGGTCTACAGGTAAACAGCAGCTTCTGTTTGAATTACATAATTGCAAAAATGAAAAAAGCATTTCTTAGGAGGTGGCGCTCTTGGCAGACAAAAAATAGATAGCCACTATATCTGGGCTGCTATCCAGACATATGCGCTAGTATGGCTGACCGGTTATTTATTTATTTTTTTAATAAATTTATTTATTTATTTTTATTTTTGGCTGTGTTCGGTCTTCCCTGCTGCGCGTGGGCTTTCTCCAGTTGCGGCAAGCGGGGGCCACTCCTCGCCGTGGTGCCTGTGCTCATTGCGGTGGCTTCTCTTGTTGCGGAGCACGAGCTCTAGGCACGCGGGCCTCAGTTGTTGTGGCTCGCGTGCTCTAGAGCACAGGCTCAGTAGTTGTGACACACGAGCTTAGCTGGTCCGCAGCATGTGGGATCTTCCCGGACCAGGGCTTGTACCCGTCTCTCCTGCATTGGCAGGCGGCTTCCCAACCACCGCGCCACCAGGGAAGCCCTGACCGGTTATTTAAAAATTGAAACGCTTTCTTTCAGATTAGTAAAAAGAACCTTCTCTGAGCTCCCTCTCTTCAGCCCGCACCGCCTACCAAACAGTGCCCAAACTCTTCGGGTTCCGCCTCAGCAATTCATCCAACTTAGCTTCTGATTGGTCGGTTTCCATGCCAGTCAGTTTCAAAAGCTCCGCCTTCCAGGTGGCCATTGGCTACCTCCAGGAACACCAGAACGGCCCCGCCTTCCACCGTGGCGTCCGCCCTTCCGCCTCGCGTAGAACGCGATTCTCCACGTAGGTCCTGACGTGGTTTGGAAGCAGCGACCCAGGTGCACGTACTGATGCTGTCAGTGCTGGTGATTGTTTTGAATTATCATCCCTGACTAAACTTTCTTACAATGCGAGCTCCGTGAAAGCAGAAATTTATCTTGTTCAGTCTTCAGTTCGTTCACAGACTTGGTCCAGACATTCAAGTGAAAGTAAAGATTTGAGGGAGGAAGGAGGAAAAACGAACAAAGTGCACATTGTAAGTAATGTGAAAGCCCCTATTTAAAGTAATTACTACCTTAGAGACCCGCTTCAAATATCGAGGCTTAGCAAAACTTCTCCCTGCCTTCTAGAAGCTACCTCATGAAACTCTCTTTCATCGTGTTTGTCCAGTTTCCCTACTTTGTCAGGAAAGCCAGGCAGAGACAGGCCCATCCTTTGGAGTTTGAGAAGGTGGGATTGTGAGGATAGTTGGAGTAGTTTTGATGGCATCTAAAATATTTTATTGAATTTAAAAGAAATTTTTAACATGTCTCTTTCTTCCCCTGATAGCCTCTAAATCCTTTCAGAGCAGAAACAGTAGTCATTTGTTATTCCCCAGAGTCTAGTATTCTGTTCCTGGAACCTAGCAAATGCTCAATTAATGTTTATTGAAAAAATGACTGAATGAATGGCATGCTCATGGATTGAGACAATACTTCATTAGTTGTACAGCATATGTGTACAGCATAATTCACAGCTGATACTGTACTAAATTGTACTAGGATAAAAAAGGTAAAACTTAACACTTATCAAAGAAACTGAGTAAAACACATATCTAAATCAACTTAAGCTGCTGAAACAGAATACTTTCCATTAAAGCAGAGTCACAAGGTTGCAGAGATTTTAGAAGTGGGATCAAAGGAAGCAATAGTTAGAGGCTTGTGTCCATTTATTTTTAAACAATTCTTGAGTGCCTAATTATATGCCAGACACTGAGCTAGGTGACGAAGATGAATAAATAACAGTCCCAGCAACCTGTGGCCCGTATCCACCTCCAGACTGAACACTGTCGCTTAAGAGAAGAGCTCTGCAAGAAAAGAGGTCTATACTAAGTGAAGACATATCCACCACCATTCTCTACATTCATCCAGTTAGTTATTCAACAAATATTTATTGTTCAATTGGCTAGGAATAGCAGGCACTGGGTTATACAAAGGTGAACAAAAGGAACATGTTGTTTGCTGGTAGAGGTTACATTCTTCTAACAGAGACCTGGTTCTGTCTCTCTCCCGTTATCCCCCAACACACCTCCACCTCCATTGCTTTCCCACCACTCAGTCTGGAATAATAAAAGCCTTGGGTGGTTCTTTCTTTTTTTTTTTTTTTTTTCCCCTGAGTGTCTACCCAGCTTGTCCCCTCAGACCTGCAGCCCTATTCCCTTTCTGTGAAATCCAAGTGGCTTGAATTGTTCCTAGCAGCCATGACAATTTCCTGATTGTAGCTGCCGTTGTCTCAACAACTTCAAGTGTTGTTTGGCTTCCTCCTCTTATAGTCATTCAGCTCCTGCTTCTTTACTGTCTTCTACCCATACTGGTGTTTCAGAAATGAGTGAACAACTTTCTTTCTGAGTGATTTTCTTTACAATCTTAAGGGTCAGATCTTTCAGTTATTACTAATCTTTGTTATCCTTCCTTATTTAAAAAAAAATTATTAGCCTGACTTACTCAACTATACGTGCCATAAAACCGAATCCAATATGACATTAAATGTGACTAAATGGGGAACAACCTAACTTACTGTTGTTTCTTCTTTGTGGTAAATTCTGTCCTTTCCAAAGACACAATTTTTGTTAATCTGTCTCTTGTGGTCATCCTCCCCCAGCTCCCTAGCCCATCCTTTCACTCCATCACTATCTGATATGGGACCTTTTTCTCCCTACTTTGTTAGGGAGTATGATCCTCTGGTTCTGGGAATCTGACAGTCAGACCCAAAGGTCTATGTGCCATTTCTCGAAGGAGGCTTACCTCCTTCGGAGCCCTTAGGTAGATGATAACCAAAATCCCAGAAGCAATTCCTTTTTTTAAAATCTTCTATGTATGCAACCTGTTGCTTTTTGAGAACATGACAATGGCAGCTATGGGTTGGGGTTTTAGGGGATCAAGACAACAATCCTTTCTTCCTCTTATAAGTTGATATCAAATTGGGAAATAGACATAGGAACCAAACAGAAATAATAATACTACTTTTACTACTGATCAAACTAAGTGGGGAACGTGGATTTAGATCTGTGATGACTCAAAGGTCTTACTAACATTTTACCCCAGAATTAGGCAGACTTACCCATCTAGCTTAGAAACAGCAGGGCTTTGCTAAAGAGGCAGGCAGACTCTTTACCACACAGAGAGAGCAAATTAGAATGTACCTGCACTGAGGCCAGCACCTTCTCAAAAATACTCACCTATTACTGGATACAGCCCTACACAGAGGAGGACCTAGGCCCTACCAGGGGACAGAAGTGGTCTTAGCACCTTTGCTTCCCTCTAGTTTAATGGCTGGAGGTCATAGACTTCCAGCTGTTCTCTCTCTGCTAGCCTTTAGCTGGGAAGAGGTTGTATTACAATATACATTTTGTGGAGGATTTGAATTTTTTAAATTTTGTATGATACATGCCTTTTTTATTAGTCTCTTCATTCTGACTATGTGTTGTATGTACCCCAGTTTATGAAAAAGTTCTTGCTCCAAAAATAAAATTATTAGATTTTTATATTACTCTGGGGATAGGAAGTGTATTTTTGTTGGTATCCATCATTTTTGTTACCACAAATGGCAAAACTTCAGCTTAAATTACTACAATTGAGTTTGGGTTTTTAACAAGTTTTATGTTACTATTTGATTTTTTTTTTAATATGCTCTATGAAAAAAGATGATAAATACTGCTTAGAAAACCTAAAAATACCCATAGGACAGAAGCCTCAGTTGAACCTCTAAAGTGCTTCAACACTCTGGGAAGCAGGTATTATGTATATTGGATGATATTTGAGTGCTGTCAGAGCTCTTATAAAATTTGTATAAATTTTAAACCACTTTTTTTGAAGAGTGAACAAAAAGAACTCAAGAAGGTAGTTTACATCCATGTTAGGCTGGATACAAATACCATTTACCACATTTATGTATATGCACCAGAGGCATTTTGTGTTTTTTTTTTTAAGTTGGTCTTTGTAACTGTTGAAATTTGTCTCGAATGGAATTTTCTGGAGGTTTTGTTTTAGGGGAGGAGATGCTGGTGGGGACACAATTTTTTCTTGAAAATACATAGATCAAATTACAAATGAAAGAGGGCATATTACTACTGCCCATAGAAATAAAAAGGATTATAAGGGAATACTATGAACGATTGTATGCCAACAAATTAGATAAACTAGATGAAAAGGACACATTCCAAGAAAGACACAAGCCACCTAAACTGATTCAAGATGAAATAGAAAACCTGAATAGACCTATAACCAGAGATTAAATGAGTAGTAGTAGTCATAGTAGTAGTAAAACTTCCCACAAGGAAGAATTCACATCCAGAAACCTTAACTTGTGAATTATAGCAAATGTTTAAAGAACACTAATCCTTTGCAAATTCTTCCCCCTACCAAAAAAAAAAAAAAGAAAGAAAAACAAAAATAGAGAACACCTCCCAAGTCATTTTATGAGGCCACGATTACTCTGATACCAAAACCAAAGACTTCACCAGAAATGAAAATGACAGACCAATATGCCTTATACAAAGATAAGTAGCAAAGTAGTAGTAAACTATTCCCAGCAGCATATAAAAAGATTATACATAATGACCAAGTGAGATTTATCCCAGGAACACAAGGTTGGTTCAACATATGAAAACCAGTAAATGTAATATACCATACTAATATAATAAAGGACAAAACCCACATGAGCATCTCAAAAAATGCAGAAAAGCATTTGAGAAAATCTAACACGTTTTCCTCTTAAAAACAATCAACAAACTAGGAATAGAAGAGGTTTTCCTCAACCTGATAAATTATATCTATGAGAAACCTACAGCTAACATTATACTTAAAATGAGGGACTGGGGACTTCCCTGGTGGCGCAGTGGTTAAGAATCCGCCTGCCAGTGCAGGGGACACGGGTTTGAGCCCTGGTCCAGGAAGATCCCACATGCTGCGGAGCAACTAAGCCAGTGCACCACAACTAGTGAGCCTGTGCTCTAGAGCCTGCGAGCCACAACTACTGAGCCCGTGTGCCACAACTACTGAAGCCTGCGCACCTAGAGCCCGTGCTTCACAATAAGAGAAGCCACCCCACAATGAGAAGCCCACGCATGGCAACGAAGAGTAGCCCCCGCTCAGTGCAACTAGAGAAAGCCTGCGTCAGCAACGAAGACCCAACGCAGCCAAAAATAAATAAATAAATAAATAAATTTATATTAAAAAAATTTAAAAAGTGGGAGACAGAAAGCCTTTTTCTCTAAGATTGGGAACAAGACAAAAATGTCCACTCTCCCCAATTCTCCTCAACATTGTATTCGAAGTTCTAGCTAGGGCAGTTAGGCAAGAAAAAGAAAGAAAGCCAACAAAATTGGAAAGGAAAACTCTAAATCTGTTTGCAAATGGCTTGATCTTGTATATAGAAAATTCTAAGGAACCCACACAAAAATTTATAATTAGTGAATTTGTCAAAGTTGTAGGATACAAAATCAATGTGCAAAATCAATTGTATTTCTGTACACTAGAAATGAAGAATCCAAAAATAAGAATTCAATTCCATTTATAACAGCATCAAAATAAATGAAATATTTAGGTAAATCTAACAAAAGAAGTAAGATTTATGCCCTGAAAACTACAAAACATTGTTGAAAGAAATTAAAGAAAACATCCCATGTGCTGGATCAGAAGATTTAATAGGGTTAAGATGACAATAATCCTCAAACTGAACTACATATTCATTGCAATCCCTATCAAATCCCAGCTGGCTTTTTTTTTTTTTTTTTGGTAGAAATTACAAGCTTATCCTAGAATTTATATAGAAATGCAAAGGACCCAGAATAATAAAAACAATCTTGAAAAAGAACAGCAAAGTTAAAGGACTCACACTTCCCAATTTTAAAAATGACTACAAGCAACAGTAATCAAGACAGTATGATACTAGAATAAGTATGATACTAGACATACAAATCAATGGAACATAATTGAGAGTCCAGAATAAATTTATACAACTACGGTCAACTGATCTTTTTTTAAAATTTTTTTAACATCTTTATTGGAGTATAATTGCTTTACAATGGTGTGTTAGTCTCTGCTTTATAACAAAGTGAATCAGCTATACATATACATATATCCCCATATCTCTTCCCTCTTGCGTCTCCCTCCCTCCCACCCTCCCTATCCCACCCCTCTAGGTGTTCACAAAGCACCGAGCTGATCTCCCTGTGCTATGCGGCTGCTTCCCACTAGCTATCGATTTTACATTTGGTAGTGTATATATGTCCGTGCCAATCTCTCACTTTGTCCCAGCTTACCCTTCCCCCTCCCCATGTCCTCAAGTCCATTCTCTAGTAGGTCTGCCTCTTTATTCCTATCCTGCCCCTAGGTTCTTCATGACCATTTTTTTTTCGATTCCATACATGTGAGTTAGCATATGGTATTTGTTTTTCTCTTTCTGACTTACTTCACTCTGTATAACAGATGCTAGGTCCATCCGCCTCACTACAAATAACTCCATTTCATTTCTTTTTATGGCTGAGTAATATTCCCTTGTATATATGTGCCACATCTTCTTTATCCATTCATCTTTCGATGGACACTTAGGTGCTTCCATGTCCTGGCTATTGTAAATAGAGCTGCAGTGAACATTGTGGTACATGACTCTTTTTGAATTATGGTTTTCTCAGGGTATATGCCCAGTAGTGGGATTGCTGCGTCGTATGGTAGTTCTATTTTTAGTTTTTTAAGGAACCTCCATACTGTTCTCCATAGTGGCTATATCAATTTACATTCCCACCAACAATGCAAGAGGGTCCCCTTTCCTCCACACCCTCTCCAGCATTTATTGTTTCTAGATTTTTTGATGATGGCCATTCTGACCGGTGTGAGATGATACCTCATTGTAGTTTTGATTGACATTTCTCTAATGATTAGTGATGTTGAGCATCCTTTCATGTATTTGTTGGCAATCTGTATATCTTCTTTGGAGAAATGTCTTTTTAGGTATTCTGCCCATTTTTGGATTGGATTGTTTGTTTTTTTGATAATGAGCCTCATGAGCTGTTTGTAAATCTTGGAGATTAATCCTTTGTCAGTTGCTTCATTTGCAAATATTTTCTCCCATTCTGAGGGTTGTCTTTTTGTCTTGTTTATGGTTTCCTTTGCTGTGCAAAAGCTTTGAAGTTTCATTAGGTCCCATTTGTTTATTTTTGTTTTTATTTCCATTTGTCTAGGAGGTGGGTCAAAAAAGATCTTACTGTGATTTATGTAATAGAGTGTTCTGCCTATGTTTTCCTCTAAGAGTTTTGTAGTGTCTGGCCTTACATTTAGGTCTTTAATCCATTTGGAGTTTATTTTTGTGTACGGTGTTCGGAAGTGTTCTAATTTCATTCTTTTACATGTAGCTGTCCAGTTTTCCCAGCACCACTTATTGAAGAGGCTGTCTTTTCTCCATTGTATATTCTTGCCTCCTTTATCAAAGATAAGGTGACCATGTGGGCGTGGGTTTATCTCTGGGCCTTCTATCCTGTCCCATTGATCTATATTTCTGTTTTTGTGCCAGTACCATACTGTCTTGATTACTGTAGCTTTGTAGTATAGTCTGAAGTCAGGGAGCCTGATTCCTCCAGCTCCGTTTTTCTTTCTCAAGATTGCTTTGGCTATTTGGGGTCTTTTGTGTTTCCATACAAATTGTGAAATTTTTTGTTCTAGTTCTGTGAAAAATGCCAGTGGTAGTTTGATAGGGATTGCATTGAATCTGTAGATTGCTTTGGGTAGTAGAGTCATTTTCACAATGTTGATTCTTCCAATCCAAGAACATGGTATATCTCTCCATCTGACTGTATCATCTTTAATTTCTTTCATCAGTGTCTTATAGTTTTCTGCATACAGGTCTTTAGTCTCCTTCTGTAGGTTTATTCCTAGGTATTTTATTCTTTTTGTTGCATTGGTAAATGGGAGTGTTTCCTTAATTTCTCTTTCAGACTTTTCATCATTAGTGTATAGGAATGCAAGAGATTTCTGTGCATTAATTTTGTATCCTGCTGCTTTACCAAATTCATTGATTAGCTCTAGTAGTTTTCTGGTGGCAGTTTTAGGATTCTCTGTGTATAGTATCATGTCATTTGCAATCAACTGATTTTTAACAAAGGTGCCAAGATAATTCAATGAGGAGAAGAATAATCTCCTCAACAAATGATGTTGATATAACTGAATATTCACATGTAAAAGAATGAAGATGGACCACCTACCTCACACCATATATAAAAATTATCTCAAAATTGATCATCAACCTAAATGTATGACCTAAACTATGTATCTCTTTGTATAAAATATAAGAATGAATCTATGACCTTAGATTTAGCAATAGTTTCTTAAGTATGACCTCAAAAGCACAGCTGGGGAAAATAAAATAAGATAAATGGACTTCATCAAAAGTAGAAACTTTTTTGCTTCAAAGGACATAATCAAGAAATCGAAAAGACATACCCCAACATGTGAGAAAATATTTGCTAATCATATATCAGGTAAGGGAATTGTGTGAGTGTGTGTAATGTAAAATCATGCAGCCACTTTTGAAAACAGTTTGACAGTTTCTCAAAAAGTTAAACAGAGAGTTACCATATGACCAGCAATTCCACTCCCAGGTATCCACCAAAAAGAACTGAAAACATATGTCCACTCAAAAGTGTGTACATGAAACTTCATGGCAGCATTTTTCATAATAGCCAAAAAATGCAAACAATCTGAAAGTGTATCAACTGGATAAACAAAATGTGGCATTTCCATACAATATGATATATTTTCAGCAATAAAAATGAATGGAATACTATGACATGGTACCTTGAAAATTTTATGCTAAGTGAAAAAAGCCAGACATGAAAGACTATATATTGTATGATTCTATTTATATGAAACGTCCAGGATAAGCACGTCTATAAAGACAGAAAGTAGATTAGTGGTTGCCAGGGGCTGGGAGGAGGGAGGACAGATGATAGGAATGGAAATGGTGAGTGATAATGGCTATGGAGTTTCTTTGGGGGGGGTGATAAAAATGTTCTGAAATTAGATAGCAGTGATGGTTGCACAATTCCAGGGATATACTAAAAAAAAAAAAAAAAAAAAACAACTGTGAAATAAAAAAGAACTAAGTAAATGGAGAGATATCTCATGTTCATGGATAGGAAGACTCAATATTGTCAAGATGCTGTTTCTTCCCAACTTGATCTACAAACTCAATACAATCCCAATCAAAATATCGGCAAGTTATTTTGTAGATATCCACAAAATGACTCTAAAGTTTATATGCAGAGGCAAAAGACGCAGAGTAGTCAACACAATATTGGAGGGGAAGAACAAAGTCACAGGATGACATTACCTTAGTAATCAAGGCAATGTGACATTGGTGAAAGAATAGATGAATACATCAATGGAACAGGATAGAGAGCCCAGAAATAGACCAACAAAATGTAGTCAACTGATTTTTTACAAAGGAGCAAAGACAAATCATGGAGGAAGGATAGTGTTTTCAACAAAAGGTGCTAGAATAACTGGACATCCACATGCAAAATAATGAATCTAGATATAGGCCTTATACCTTTCACAAAAATTAACTCAAAATGGATCACAGACCTAAATGCAAACGCAAAATTATAAAACTAGAAGATAACATAAGAGAAAATCTAGACGACCTTAGCTTTGGCGATGATTTTTTTAGGTACACATAGATATGAGCCATGAAAGAAAGAATTGATAGATTGAACTGCATTTAATTTTAATTAAAAACTTCTGCTGGGTGAAAGGCACTGTCAAGAGAATGAGAAGATAAACTACAGACTGGGAGAAAGTATTTGCAAAGTACATATCTGATAAAGGATTGTTATCCAAAATATTCAAAGAACACTTAGAATTCAACAATCTTAAAAAACTATTAAAAAAAATAAGAAGATCTGGCCAGACACAAAAGAAGATATACAGATGGCAAATAAACATATAAAAAAGATACTCAACATCATATATCATTAGCCAATTGCAAAATGTAACAAAAATGAGCTACGACTACACACTTGCTAGAATGGCCATCTGCAAGCTGGAGGTCCAGGAAAGCCAGTGGTATAGTCCAGTCCAAGTCTTGAAGGTCTGAGAACTGGAGTACTGATGGTGTATATTTCAGCTCAAGCAGTTAGGCAGAGGGAGAGGATTCAGCCTTCTTCTGTCTTTTTGTTCTATTCAAGCTTTCTATTGAGGCCACAGGGTGCCCGGATATCTGTTTAAACATTATATCTGGGTGTGTCCGTGAGGGTCTTTCTGAAAGAGATTAGCATTTGAATTGGCAAACTGAGTAAAGTAGATTGGTCTCCTCAATGTGGGTGGGCATCACATTGATTTACTACACTTTGTTTATCCATTCATCCATTGATGGACACTTGGGTTGCTTCCACTTTTTGGCTATTGTGAATAATGCTGCTATGAACATGGGTGCAAAATATCTCTTTGAGACCCTGCTTTCAGTTCTTTTGGGTACTATATACCTATATGTGGGATTGCTGGATATGGTAATTTTATTTTTAATTTTTTGAGGAACCACCTTACTGTTTTCCATACATTCCTACTAACAGTACACAAGTGTTCTGATTTCTCCGCATCTTTGCCAACATGTTATTTTCTGGGTTGTTTTTGATAGTAGCCATCCTAATGGGTGTGACTTTATGGGCTTTTTTTTTTAAATCTCTGTCATTTTAGGGTTTTTGAAAATATACTTGATATCAAATATTGAAGTCTTGTTTTAAAACAAATTTATTATTACTAAAGCAAGCAAACAAAAAACTAAAACGAGTTCATTATTATTAAAACTTAAAGAAAAAAACCATGGTTCAGATAAATCACTCCTTCCTGGAGGAATGATAAGTGAAAGGGATGAGAAAGAATAAGGAGCATTCCCCTAAAAGGAGTCTAAATGGAAGTTTCTCTGTTATGGAAAGATGGGCACTGTGGCAAAAGAACTTCCTCCTAATATTATCTAGCTTTTTGTTCTCTTAGCCGTTTGGGCTTTGCCATTAAGCCAAACCAGAGGTTGGCTTTCTTCCTTGGGGAGGAGATAGCAGTCTATTAGGACAAGTTCTCCCCCACATTCATGTGGCCCCACTCTGAAAACCACAGGAGGATAGTTAAATTTTATGCTAAGAAAACTCTGAAATGGGTCAAGCTAGTCCATATTAACTTAATTCCAAAGCCTTACTGTAAGCAAGGCCAAAAGATATAATCCCTACTATTTCCTATTCCATTTGCTAGGTTAAACTATTAACCTGTTATGTTGTCTAATCTAGTACACTAAAAATTATGTAATGAAATAAAATGTCAGGAGAAAAACACTAAAATTGTACATTATCAGAAGGTACTTCAAATTTGGATATTAACCTTTTTCATTATCAAATTTCCAGGAAAGAAATAAAGTTGGCAGATTAAATCTCCATCCCTTTGTAAATTAAACCCCATAGAAAATCCAAACTCCTTTACTTAAAGTTCACAGAAATTAAAATGCAAAAATCATTATTCTCCAATTACTTATTCTACTCAGTCTCGGCTAGCAGTGTTCTTAGACAGGTGCACAGGTAGAATCAGGGTTCTTTCATCAGGTTTAGCTTGAGCTGTTTTCACTGGAAATTTTATTTAGTATCCCAAATTTGAATTGATTCAGTAAAAATTTCTCATGTCTCTTACTTTCAAACAATCCAAAATGTAATGGGATACTTAATACTAAATTACTGAATTATTAAAAATATTAAATTAATATTAATTTAATCAAGCCAAAACATTAAAATAAAAACATCAACTCCAAGGCCATAGAGCTACCCAAACAAATGGTGTTATCAGAACACAGTGTAGTACTTGGTGAGATATGTCAGAACCACGTAGCTGTTTCTAAACATCATAGCAGAAACTCAGTGTCAAGAGTAGAGAAAGAAGAGAAAATCTTTACAGGGTTAGCTTCTCTGGCTTACTAATTGCTTTATGCCAGTTATCTGCTTTATGCCAGTTATCTATGATTTGTAAACATAGTCTCATTGAGAGAAATGTTTCCCATAAAGAGGTTAATTATGGTATTGTGTTTAAAATGTGGCAGGTAGAGGTGGAACTCACTTACATAAATTGTTTCCTCTTTCAGGGAAGGACACTTGAGATCTTCCTGCCTTGTTACAAAATTTAGAAATTTACGGGTTGGCAGTCTCATTTTCAGGTTACTAACTATGGTATTGTTGACGAAAAAAATTGATCAGCAGTCGATCTAAGAAAGAAATGGAGAATTTTACTTGAGCCAACCTGAGGATTATAAGCTGGGAGACAGTCTTTCAGAAAACTCTGAGGTCAAAGCCCAGTTACACAAGTTTTTGAGACAATGGGGTACACGTCAAATGATGTATTATTGACAGTTTACACAATTAGATCTACAGGTGCAAAGCCAGTTGTGGGTCATGGGTCATTGCAGCCCCTTACAAGATTAAGAAGGAAGGTTATCTCCTAAGGAATTGTGACCCTTTATAGTTTAAGAAGGGGTGTAACTTCCTAAGGAGGTCTGGTTAATGCAGATGCACAACACACACTAAAGGGGAGGGTGGAGGCCAAAATGGGCAGAGAAAAATTTTATGTTTAAATTTTTCTTGTCTTGCCATAAAATATGAATTTTATTTCATCAGTCTAATGAGCTTATTGGTTTTGATTTTACATGAGCATAATCAAAATTTATTAATTTTCATTTCCCCTTTGAGCCCCCTTTTCTTGTGGCACCCAAAGGCTGATTTGAATATAGGCTCTGTTTAGTGACATAATTTCCTATACTCTCTTGTGCGTGTTCATTTTCAGCCCTTGCACAATGACTCCTGCCACTGTATAAATGCTATGGAATTGACTAGGTCTATGAAAACTGCCTCTTGGTCAAGATTTCCCCTTTGTTTTAATTGGAGAATTCTCTTTAGCAAATTTCAGAATTTTAGAAACTGCTTCTACTATTCTGAGGGATATTGGTCATTTATTCTACATGGGGTTTGCAGAACTTCTGGAATCTGAGGAGTCAATGTCTTCTACCAGTTTTAGAAAATTCTTGGTCTTTATCTACTGGAACACTTCTTCTAGCCCTTACTCTTTCTCTTCTTTTTCAAGGACTGTAATTACACATATATTATACTTTTTTGCTGTATTCCACGTGTCTTTGATGCTGTGCTCTTTTTTTTTTCTTTTTTTCTGTCCCTCATTTTGGAATCACCTATTGACCTATCTTCCACTTCACTGATTCTGACTTCTGCTGCATTCAGACTGCTGTTACACCCACCCAATGGGTTCTTATTTCCATTTATTGTATTTTTCATATTTAGAATGTCCATCTGATTTTTTATAGATGCCAACTCTATATTGAAGTACATTATCCATCTTTTCATCTTTGCCCATCTTTTCCTCTATTTTCTTAAACCACTAGTCATAGTTAATTTAAAGTCCTGTTAGCTCTAATATCTGGGTATGTTTCCATTAACTTTTAGTGTTTAGTCATTTGAATTTCATTTTTACCATGCCTTACAATTTTATATTGGATCCTATACATTGTGGATGAAAAAATTGTAGAGGCTCTGGATAATGTTATCTAACTTCCGAAGAGTTAAGTTTTGTTCTGGTAGGCAGAAGGAATACTAGTGGATCACTTTGATCCTATAAAGACTGGGTCTTAAGCTTTGTTAGATCTATTCTGTTTCATTACTGTACTACCCTTACTCTAAGGGTATGGCCTTTTTAGGGGTCTCAACTGAAAGCTCTGGCTGTCTTTCTACCTTGGAGAGGCTTGAAGTCCAAATTGTGTTGGATGCTGAAAACTCTACTTAGCTCATTACCCTCCAAATTGCTGTTTCCTGGTATGCTTTTTGGCATCTTGTTCTGCGTATGCTGGGTTTAGAAACTGGCCACTATCTTGAGGGGAATTTGTACCGAGATTATTGAGCTACTACTTCTCTGCCATTCTCCCCTCCCTGGGAGTCCTCCTTCAAGTCTCAGCCACTTTGGCAGCTCTGAACTTTGACATTTGAGTCTTCAGCCCAGTAATACTGCATCTTTTACTTGGCCTTTATTCTCTATCACCTGATTTGGAAAATTCCCTCAGGAGAAAAATCCCAGGGTGAATATGGAGTTCATTTCATGTGCTTCTCTTCTCAAGGATCATAGATTCAAGTCCTGTCTGCTTAGGTTACTCGTCAGTGCCTTCAAAGAGTTGTTTTCATATTTTTCTATATTTATATATATAATACTTACATATTTATAAATATTTATATATTCTATTCTATCCCACTCCCGCCACCCAAGGGGGGCAGAGTCAGTCTGATACATGCTCCTCCATCTTAACTGGAACTGGAAGTTTCAGCACTTCTTAGCTTTTGAGTTTGCAGTAACTTCACTGAACTGTTTATCTGCCTCAACTAATGAAGACGGCGTATTCATTTTAAATTTGGGAACCCCATTTGTTTCAATTTGTGTATTAGATAAAATCTACCGCTAGCCTATAGGCAAAGCCAAAGTCTGAGTCTGCTAGGAGAGCAACTTCAGCTAATAGGATTAGAAGCCTGATTTCAGAGAATTAGGTGGCAAAGAATGTATGTAAAGTCAGGAAGTATAGACATCAAATGCATACAGTGTATATAAGCAAACTGGTTATGAAGGGAAGTGAGAGATATGATGGTGGTTAGAGGGGGAAGGCTTTGTTTTAGGGATGAGGAAACTTGAGCATGTTTATAGCCTGGGCATGGAGCTAATGGAGAAAGGGAGGCCAAAGATATTAAGACAACAAAAGATAATTAAGAATTCCCTAGTAGAGATGAGAGTGATAGAGTAATTTGCTTCAGTAAGATAGATTAGGGGAATTGGGTTATTTCTATGGAAATATGTTAATATAAATGTTTCAGACATTACATGAAATTTCTAAAAATCTTATATTTGTATTTGTATGGAAATATGTATGGAAATATGTTAATATAAATGTTTCAGACATTACATGAAATTTCTAAAAATCTTATATTTGTATTTGTATGGAAATATGTATGGAAATATGTTAATATAAATGTTTCAGACATTAAAAAAAAAAAGATAGATTAGGGGAAAAAGAGAGGTAAAGATATAGATTAAGTTAGGAGGTTTGAAAGAAAGAATGAGATACCTGATAGTGTCATTTTCTGGAAGCAGTTGGAATCATGATGGGAGAGACTACTTAAAGATAAAGAAATAGTAATGAAGCAGAATGAAAGACTGGATGAGTTTCACGAGTGAGATACGTCTCTGATGACTCCCAGTTTTGAGGCTTAGGCAACTCAGTGGATGGGAGTGTTGGGGTTAATAAAACAGAACTGAAGAGCAGATTTGGGAGGAAAAAACGAGTTAAGAAGAGTTCAGCTTTATTCACGCTGAGTTAATAATAGTGACTATTGCCTATGAACCTTGGGATCCATAGTACCCACTACAAAGATAAACCTTCTCCCTTGCAGGTCTTGCAGGTCACAATGGGGTTACCTCCCTATAAACCCATTGTAAGTTGAAAATATCTTAAGTCAAAATGCATTTTATATACCTAACCTACCAAACATCACAGCTTAGCCTAGCCTACCTTAAATGTGCTCAAAACACTTACATTAGCCTACAGTTAGGCAAAATCATCTAACACGAAGCCTATTTTATAATAAAAGAGTGTTGAATATCTCATGTAATTTATTGAACACTATACAGAAAGTGAAAAACAGACTGGTTGTATGGGTACAGAATGGTTATTAATGTATCTGACTGGGAGCCCAGCATCACCAGGGAGTATTACCCCATATCTCTAGCCCAGGAAAAGATCAAAATTCAAAGCTCTAAATCTGGTTTCTACTGAATGCATATCGCTTTCACACCATGGTAAAGTCGAAAAATTAAGTGGAACCAGTAAGCGGGGGCCTTCTGTATAGAATAGTACAGCAGGAACGTTCTGCTTTGCTGGAGACTCAGCTTCCATTCTTAGAGGACACTTGAATATAAGAAAAGGGTTTTCAGAACAAACATTTAGTGGATGATTTATTTGACCTATGAACTTTTTTTTTAACCATGAAAACTCCCTCTGACTTGATGGTGTATACCAAGCTATATATAGTTTACTATGAGTTCTTCATGAAAAATGACAATCAGAAAGTCTCAACAGAAAGGAAAATTGAGGTTGTTTAGGAGAAAGGTTTTTACAATAACTAAAGGAAAAATTGAAAGGAAAAGATTTTAAATGAGGGGATAAGAAGGGAAGAGAGGGAAAGGAGGCTAGACAACAACCTGGAGAAGTAATGATTCTGAGGAGAATAATGTAAAATATAAGAGGATGACTGATTTGGAGGGTGGAGGACAAAAAACCAGGAAAATATGGAGAGAGGGAATGAGAAAAGGAGAAACTTTTTGAGGTTGGAAATTGAGGACGGTGACAATGAAGGAGACAGGAAGAAAGAAGAAAGCAGGTCTGGGAATGAAAAGCTCTCCAGGTTGAGGTGGTGGGTGGAGAGAAAAGGGGGAGATGACAGAGGGTTAAGAGGCAGCGGCGGGTGTTTGTGCGAGAGGGACCGAAGCAATCTGGGCGGAGCAGGTGGCCGAGGCAGCCGCGGAGGAGGCCTGGTCTTTCCAGGTCTCCACCACGGCAGTGGCAACTGGAGTGGATGGTCATCCACGCCCAAAGGATGCGCCCTGGCAGTGCGGGAAGACCTTAGGAAAACCAAGCAAGGACGGTAACCAGGACTGGGCTGGCCAGGCCCGTGAAATTCATGAAGAGGACTGACAGCGGGTCCTGCAGCCGCCGCCGCTGCGACTGCGGCTGCTGCTGCCGCGCGTCCAGCCGGGCGCGCCACGCGCCCTACTGGTCCAGGGACGCGGCGCGAACCCCGCAGTCCTCACGGCAGTCTCCCGGCCGGGAACGACGGCATCCCGAGCCGTCCGGGAGCTGGGCAGCAGCGGCCGAGGAGGAAGAGGCAGCCGCGGCAGCCGCACCCTGGATGAGGTGAGAGCAGCGCGGGAGCCCCGGAGGCTGCAGACCGCACCGGGAGTGGCGGCGCCCTTTGCGCTGGGTTAGGAGAACCGCTTTCGGGGCTGGGACCCACGGGCTGCAGCCCCGAGCGCTTGGGAGGGGTTGGCACAGAGTGACATTAGCTTGGAGCAAGTTGGAGGGCACGGCTGGGGACAGGGGGGTGATGGGGCTGGTGGCGGGGACGGGTGGGGGAGAGACAGTAGGGAGTTGCCTAGAAATACAGGTGTGGCGCTGGATTGTACCGGACTAAAGCTTAGGAAACCCAGTCTCTACCCCAAGGTCTTTGCTTAACGTGTAGTCAACGGCTTTGTTGGTGGAGGTGAGATGGAAGGCCATGACGGTTGCGTCGAGTCAAAGGAGAGATGAACACATGATTCAGAAGGCCATGCCAGGTTGGAAGCGCTAAGAATGGTAAAGAAGATAAAGGACCAGGAAATGTGTGTGTGTGTACAGTTGAAAGAGTACCCACTGCCTTATCTTATCCTTTTTTTTACCTCCCAATCTTAGATACAGACAGCAGGGTGGGGGTTGGTGATGGTTCTTCCTTCCTAGGCGACCTCTCTTCTCCTGCAGAGCTGGAGCCTTGCCTATTGGCTGGATGACGCCGAGCAAGATGAGCCCCACCTAAACCCAGTCACTTCTGTTGCTCTGGCTTGGAAGACCAGACAAATTAGGCCCAAATTTTCTTCATGTAGCAGCAGCAGGATGAAAGTCTGCCATACATACTATTTTTTTGGAGAAGAGACAGATTGTGCTGCTGACTTTTTGAAATAAACATTTCCTTGTCAGAGCATCTTTAGCTTACTCTTTTATGCGAAGCTAGCACTCATAAATCAAACTACAAGGCAATAGTGGTTTCAGTATCTAAGCTGCCATTAACCAACTGGGATCTGAAAAAAGTTTCTTCATTTCTCTAGGCCTGTTTCCTATGCATAAAATCAGGATTTGGGTCTTTTGAGTATTAATTACAGAACTAAATATTAATGGGATCTGTATTTTGTGTTCAAGACTATGTTTTATTTGTGAATGAGGAAACTTAATTTATTCACAGACAATTGTATTTATTCATCACACTGTCCACTGTTTATCTGAGAAAACTGAGTCAGACTATTCAGTTAACAGTACTTAAAGGAATCACATTTCTATTAAGAAACTCATGATAAATTATTGCTTTTAAGAAGGAATGAAGCAAGAAGTATTCATTATTTGATTTTTTATAAAGTGGAATTTTAGCCCAAACATAATTACTTTTTAAAAATGTTTTATTTATTTATTTTGTTATTTATGGCTGTGCTGGGTCCTGGTTTCTGTGCGAGGGCTTTCTCTAGTTGCGGCAAGTGGGGGCCACTCTTCATCGCGGTGCGCGGGCCTCTCACTATCGCGGCCTCTCTTGTTGCGGAGCACAGGCTCCAGACGCGCAGGCTCAGTAGTTGTGGCTCACGGGCCATTGCAAAATTTTAAATGTGTCATGACTCCTTATCCTAAAGATGTGATTTTTCTTTCTGTGCTTGGTAACAAAAAGTTTGTAGTGTTAGAATTAGTTCTCTAAATTGTGGTTTAATTGTTAAAATAGAAGGTATATGCTTTCATTATTTCCTTAATAGTTATTCACCTGACGTATCTCTACATTCATCTTAGTTGATGTGATGAGGCTTGAAATGTTTTTAAACATTTCAGGAATACTCAAATGAAACAGTGTCAGAAACTTCACTGAGGCTGGTGCTACTCTGACCCTCATTTAAAATCAGTTCTCTAGGAATGTGCAACATACTTTTAAAAACATACCTGTCTTGGACTTCCCTCGTGGCGCAGTGGTTAAGAATCCGCCTGCCAGTGCAGGGGACTTGGGTTCAAGACCTGGTCTGGGAAGATCCCACATGCCACAGAGCAACTAAGCCCGTGTGCCACAAATACTGAGCCTGTGCTCTAGGGCCCGCGTGCTGCAACTACTGAAGCCCACCCACCTAGAGCCCGTGCTCCCCAACAAAGAGAAGCCACCGCAATGAGAAGCCCGCGCACCGCAATGAAGAGTAGCCCCCACTCGCCGCAACTAGAGAAAGCCCACACGCAGCAACAAAGACCCAAAGCAGCCAAAAAATAAAATTAAAAAAAGAAACCAAAACCAAGCAAACAAACAAAAAGAACTACTCCATATTAAAAAAAAAAAAACCCAACAAACCTGTCTTAGCTATAGTACTAGAGGTTTATGAGTATTAGAGGCTTGCACTTGGGAAGGAGTGTTTTTGGTATCCAATTTTCTAACTCCCAATCAACTAAAAATGGAAGTAAGCAGCTCATTTTAATTCAGTGTTTTTTTGGTTTTTTTTTAAATCAAGCAATGATGGTGGAGGCCAGTACAAAACTGGATGCAAAACTACCCTCAGGTAGTTGAGAATCTATAGTTCTAAACTCTGCTCACCTAACTACAGTACAGAAAAAGGGCTATAACAGTAAGATGGACTGTGGAAATAAAAAATAAATAAATACAAGACTACTATATAAACCTAGAATGGCAAATTACTAATTTATAATGAGGAGTCATCTTAGGGAACTAGACCCTCTTTTTTTATTTAAGTGAGGTCTCTTGGCATACTTGCCACATTTGGAAGCCAAATTATAATCAAAATGTTGTTTGTGAAACTTGAATTTAGAATAAGGAGAATTAATCAGTGAATTCTAAATTTAAAAAAAAAGTAATAGCTTCAAACAGAGTATCAAAGGATACAGATGGGTTCTTTCTTCCCTGGATAGTGAGTGGCATTAATGATCAACCTCTCTTCTCATGTGCACGTTCTTTTTTTCGCTGACATGTTATTACTTCAGGTAATGGTCTGTTTGGCTTGGGAATCTTTATGTCTGTTTCAAGCGTCTGCATATTTCTTCTCTGAACCAGTTTGTCTTCATTGTAAAGTTTAAATTCCAAATGGCAAGCTTACTTTCCTTAGGCAAAATTCATGATGGGGGTATAGGGAAGTGGGGCTGGGGGACCTTGTTATAGCCCCTACATGCTGGTAATATGAACCACGTGGTTAATGGTAACTGGTTATGGTGCTAAGAGGCAGAGGATCAGAGAGGGCTTCACACACACAGATGAACTTTTTCTGGCCTAACAAGATAACAAAGCCAGGGTTGGATGGGAAGTAAATTTTATTTTATTTTTTTTTAAATTTTATTTTATTTTTATTATTATTTTTAACATCTTTATTGGAGTATAATTGCTTTACAATGGCGAGTTAGCTTCTGCTGTATAACAAAGTGAATCAGCTATACATATACATACATCCCCATATATCCTCCCTCTTGTGTCTCCCTCCCACCCTCCCTATCCCACCCCTCTAGGTGGTCACAAAGCACGGAGCTGATCTCCCTGTGCTATGCGGCTGCTTCCCACTAGCTATCCATTTTACATTTGGTAGTGTATATATGTCCATGCCACTCTCTCAGGAAGTAAATTTTATCAGAGGGATGTAAGCAAAATGTATGACCCTGGGAAAATGCCTTATTGAAGTGAGACGCATGCTGTGATAGAACTTTTCTATGAGGATTTAATTCAAAGGTTTTCCTCTTTCAAGTATACAACTATTTAAAAAGAGGAATGAAGTGAGTTGCCAGATTATGGCAATGTGCCTCAATGGGCACTTGTGAAGCCTAGCAGATTGCACATTCTAGGTGGATAGCCTGGAACCAGCAGGCAACTATTGGAGGTTGGGGGTGGTGGGAAATCATGTCAAACAAGGATCAGTACACTTCTAACATCAAACTTCAACCATTGTGTCTCTTTAGCCATCTCTCTTTTTGTTATTTTCTTTTTATTGCTGCTTTATTGAGATGTAATTGACATACAGTAAACTGGGCAAATTTAAAATGTACAATTTGAAAAGTCTCAATATGTGTATCAATACATACCTGTGAAATCATGACATGTCCATCATCCTATTAAGTTTCCTTCTGCCCTTTTATAATCCCTCCCTTCTGTCTCGTCTTGCCCCAGTAACACACAGGCAACCACTGGTCCTTTTGTCACTATATGATAGTTGCTTTTTCTAGAATTTTATATAAATGGGATTATACAGCATGAACTCTTTGTTTTTGCCTGACTTCTTTCACTCAGCTTAGTTATTTTAAGATTTATCCATACTGTTGTGGGTATCAATAGTTCATTTTCTTTCATTGCTGTGTAGTATTCCATTGTATGGATATACCACAATTAGTTTATTCATTCACCAGCTGTTGGGTTGTTTCCAGTTTTATGGCTATTACAGATAAAGCTGCTGTGAATATTCGTGTACAAGTCTTTGTGTGTACATATGCTTTCATTTATCTTGGGTGAATTTCTAGGAGCAGAACAGTAGGCATATGTTTAACTTCTTAGGAAATTGCCAAAATCTTTGTCAAAGGGATTTTACCTTTTACATTCCCAGTAGAGATGTATGAAGGTCCCTATTTCTCCACATCCCTGCTGACATTTGTTACTGTCTTTTTTTATGATAGCCATTCTAGTGAGTGTGAAATGGTATCTTATTATGATTTTGATTTGCAGTTCCCATTGACTACTGATATTGAACATCTTTTCATGTGCTTTATTACCATCTGTATATTTTTGGTGAAGTGTTAACATTTTTTGCCCATTTTTTGTGGAGTTGTTTGCTTTTTTATTGTTAAATCTGAGAGTTCTTTATTCTAAATACAGATTTTTATTATATATGTACTTTGTAACTATTTTCTCCCAATCTATAGTTTGTCTTTTCATTTTAGTAACAGTATCTTTTGAAGGCCAGAAGTTTTTAAAATTTTGCTAAAGTAAGTCCAAACTATCAAATTCTTCTTTTAAGGATTTTGCTTTTAATGTTACATTTAAGACACCATTACTTAACCCAAGGTCACAAAAATATTTTCCTATGTTTTCTTCTAGAAGTTTTATAGTTTCATGTTTTACATTTAGGTCTATGATCCATTTTGAGTTAACTTTTGTATCTAGTACAAAGTATTGATCAAGGTTCTTTTTTTTGCATGTAGTGTTGTTCCAACACTGTTTCTTAAGATATCTATCCTTTCTCCATTTAATTGCCTTAGCACTTTTATTGAAATCAATTGACCATATATATGTAAGTCTATGTCTGAATTTTCTATTCTGTTCCATTGATCCATTTGTCTATCTTTAGACCAATAGCATACTATCTTGATTACTATAGCTTTGTAAGTCTTGAAATAATGTAGGGCAAATCCTCCAATTTCATTCTTCTTATTCAAAATTGTTTGGGCTATACTAGGTGCTTTGCATTTCCATATACATTTTGGAATCCACTGGTCAACACAGACAAAAGGCCTGCTGGGAATTTGAATGGGATTGTATTGAAGTCTATATATTAATTTGGAGAGAATTGGTATTTTAACAATATTGAGCCTTCTGATCCGTAAACATGGTATATCTCTTCATTTATTTAGGTCAGTAGTTCTCAACTGGGGACAATTATGCCTCACAAAGGACATTTGACAGTATCTGGACACATTTTTGATTATCCTAACTCACAGCAAGGGTGATACTGGCATTTAGTAAATAGAAGTCAGGAATACTGGTTAATAATCTACAATACATAGAACAGTTCTAACAATGAAGAACCATCCAGCCCAAAACATCAATAGTGAGTGAGGTTGAGAAACCCTCATTTAGTTCTCCTTTACTTTTTCTCAACACTGTTTTATGGTTTTTAGCATATAGAATTTACATATCTTACGAGACACATGCTTAAATTCTTCATATCTTTAATTCTATTATAAATGATAATGTCTTTAAAATTTCAATTTCTGATTGTTCATTGCTAGTTTATACTGTTTTTTGTATACTCATCTTATATCCTGTAGCTTTGCTAAATTCACTATTTAGTTCTAGTAGATTTTTTGTAGATTCCATAGAATTTTCTACATAATAATTATGTCATCCACACAAAGAGAGGAAGAGGGAGGGAAGGTGGAAGAGACAGAGAGAGACAGAGAGACAGTTTTACTTCTTTCTTTCCAATCTCTATGTCTTTATTTATTTTGCCTTATTGCACTAGCTAGCACCTCTAGTACAAAGTTGAATTGAAATAGTAAAAGCAAACATACTTTGCCTTGTTACTGATCTTAAGAGGAAGGCATTCATTCTTTTACCATTAAGTTTATACCTGTAGGTTTTTCATAGGTACTTTTCATCACATTGAGGAAGTTCTCTTCCATTCATAATTTTCTGTGAGTTTTCATTAGGAATGGATGTTTGATTTTACCTCTGATGAGGTAAAATCATTTTTCTTTTTTATTCTATTAATATGGTAAATTACATTGATTAAGAATATTAAAATCAACATTGAGTTCCTGGAGTAAATCCCACTTAGTCATGATATACTATCCTTTCTATACTGTTGGATTAGAGCTGCTGAAATTTTGTTAAGAATTTTTGCATCTATGTTCAGGAGGGATATTGGTTTGTATTCTTCACTTGTAATGTCTTTGTCTGGATTTGGTATAAGGGTAATGTTTTCCTCATAAAATGAGTTGGGAAATACTCCCTCTTCTTCAATTTTTGGGGGAGAGTTTGTGTAGAATTGGCACTATTTCTTCCTTAAATGTTTGATAGAATTCAAAGGAAAATTATTAGCATAATGTCTTCAAGGTTCATCCATGTTGTAGCATGTGTCAGCATTCTGTTCTTTTTTAAAGGCTGAATAATATACCATTATATGTATATATCACATTCTGTTTATCCATTCCTTCACTGATGGACATTTGGGTTATTGCTGCATTTTGGCTATTGTGAATCTTCTATGAACGCTGGTGTACAAATACCTGTTTGAGTCCCTGCTTTCAATTCTTTTGAATATTTACTCAGAAGTGGAATTGCTGAATTATGTGGCAATTCTATGTGGAACTCCCATACTATTTCCTACAGCGACTGCACCATTTTACATTACCAATAGTGCACAAAGGTTCTGATTTCTCCACATCCTCACCAACACTAGTTATTTTCTGGTTTTTTTGGTTTTTTGGTTTTAGTAATAGCCATCTTAATGAGTGTGAAGTGGAATCTCATTGTGGTTTTGATTTTCATTTTCCTAATAATATTTTCTACGGTCTCACATTTACTCACAGATTTCCCATTTCCAGTTTTCTTTATTAATTTGCTTAGATCTAGATTTCAATCTTGTATCATTCCCCTTCTGCTTGAAAGAATTTCTTTAACATTTCTTATTCTTATTGTGCAGATAAACTGTTGGGGAATCCTTTCAGATTTTGTGTGTCTGACAAAGTGTTTTTTCCACCTTCATGTTTAAAAGATATTTTTGCTGGTTATTAGGACTGACTACATAATTTATGGGGCCCAAAGCAAAATGAAAATGTAGAGCCCTCTCTTCAGAATTATTAAGAACTTCAAGCCATCAACAGCAGAATATTAGGGGAATTCCCTGGTGGTCCAGTGGTTAGGACTCGGCGCTTTTACTGCCAGGGCCTGGGTTCAATCCCTGGTCGGGGATCTAAGATCCAGAAAAAAAAACAAAAAAACAAAAAACAGCAGAATATTAAACCAAACACAGTCTTTTTGAGCGTAGTACCCTGTGTGACTATACAAGTTGCACACGTAAGAAGTCTACTCTGCTAGTTATAGAATTCTAGGTAACTTTTTTTTTCAGTCTTTTAAGGATGTTGTTATGCTATCTTTTAGTGTGCAATTTTTCTGATGATAATTCTGCTCTCATTCTTATCTTTCTTCCTCTGTACATAATGGAGGTTTTTTTCCTCCTCAATGTTTTAAAATTTTTCTCCTTTATCACTGATCTTAAGCAATTTGATTACAATGTACCTTGGTGTAGTTATTTTCATGTTTCTTGTGCTTTGGCTTTGTGGAGCTTATAGTTTTCATTAAAGTTGGACAATTTTCAGCCATTATTTCTTTGAAAATTTTTTGTCACCCCTTCTAACTTTTTTCGTTTGGGAACTCTAGTTACACATGTATTAGACCACTTGAATTTTTCCCACAGATCACTGATGCTTTGTTCTTTTTTTAAAGTCTTTTTTCTCTCTGTTTTATTTTGGATTATTTTTATTCGTATGTCTTCAAGTTCACTAATCTTTTCTTCTGCAGTGTCTAAATTGCTCTTAATCCCATGCAGTGTATTTTTCATCTCAGATAATATCTTTTTCATCACTAGAAGTTTGATTTGTGTCTTTTAAAAAAATAACTTCCATATATTTTACTTAACTTGGTCAATCTTTATTCTACCTTCTTGAATATATGGAATGTTATAAAAATGGTTTTAATTCTAACACCCATGTCAGTTCCTAGTATGTTTCTAGTGATTTATGTGATTGATTTTTCTCTTCATTTTGAGTAGTGTTTTCCTGCTTCTTTGTATACCTGGTAATATTTGATCAGATGCCACATATTGAGCATTTCATTGTTGGATTCTAGATAATTTTTTATTTCTGTAATTATTCTTGAGCTTTATTCTGGGACATAGTTAAGTTGCTTTGAAATAGTTTGACCCTTTTGGGTCTTGTTTTTAAGGTTTGTTAGGTGGAACCAAAGAAACATTTCATAACTTTCCCCTTTACTGGGCTGATACTTCTTTGAGTACTCTACCCAATATCCCATGAATTATGAAAATTTTTTCTACTTCTGTTGCTGGAAAAACAAACTCTTCTCATCCTGTATGAGCCAAGAAGATTGTCCCTCTGATTCTCTTGTGTGGTTCTTACCCCAGCCTTAGTTTCCTCATACAAACATGCTGATCAGTACACAGCTGAATACTCAAGGGGGTTGCTTTGCAGATCTCCGGAATTTTCTCTCTTTTCTGGTACTCTGCTGTATGAACTTTTGCTACCTTGGCCTTCCCAAGTTCCTAGCTTTATCTCAACCTAGGGAGATAACTAGGCTCTGCCTTGGCTCCCTCTCTTACCACTACCAACTATAAACTCTCTCCAAGAAGTAAACTAGGGCAGTTATGTGCCTCACTTTGTTTCTCTTTTCTCTGGGATCACTATCTGTGTTGCCTAATATCCAGTGTCTGAAAATCTTTCTTTTATATGTTTTGTCCAGGTTTTTAGTTATTCCTATCAGCGGTGAGTGGTAATAAATATGGACCCTGTTACTTCATGCTGTTTGGAAGTAAATGTGGCTTTCTAGTTATCTTTTAAATTGCATTTTTAAACCCTGGCTATACATTTGAATTACCTAGGGAGATTTTTAAAAACTTATGTACAGGCTCCACTCCAGACCAATTAAATCATACTCTTTCAGATTGAGGCCCTAGCCTCATGTACAAAAGCACTCATGTACAGCAAGTTTAGAGAACCACTGAATTAAAGAACTGTTGCATTCATAAACAGTTCTGAGAGACTTTTGTGTTCTGTCACTCCAACTAAGACACAAAGGTGGTTAGGTTTTTGTTTTTGATAAGCAGTGTGGAGCTATAGAAGGTTTTAAAGCAGGGTAGTGATGTACTTAGATCTTTGTTTTAGAGCCGTAAGTGTGACAACTGTGTGGGAGATGGAGTGAAGTGGGTTGAGTGAAGAGAAAGGATAACTAAGAAGCTGTTACAAATGGTTTGGGGTCTGAGGTTACAAGGGCCTGAACTTAGGCAGTGGTAGTAGGAATGGTGAAGAAGGGATAGATTTGAGAATTTCTTTTTTTAAAAATTTTAATTAATTAATTAATTAATTTTTCATTTTTGGCTGCATTGGGTCTTCATTGCTGTGCGCGGACTTACTCTAGTTGCAGTGAGTGGGGGCTAGTCTTCATTGCGGTGCTCGGGCTTCTCATTGTGGTGGCTACTATTGTTGCAGAGCACAGGCTCTAGGCACATGGGCTTCAGTAGTTGTGGCATGTGGGCTCAGTAGTTGCGGCACGCAGGCTCTAGGGCATGCGGGCTTCAGTAGTTGTGGTTCACAGGCTCTAGAGTGGAGACTCAGTAGTTGTGGCCCACAGGCTCTAGAACGCAGGCTCAGTAGTTGTGGCACACGGGCTTAGTTGCTCCATGGCATGTGGGATCTTCCTGGACCAGGGCTCGAACCCATGTCCCCTTCATTGGCAGGCAGATTCTTAACCACTGCGTCACCAGGGAAGCCCCTAGATTTGAGAATTTCTGAGGTAGAATTGATGGCACTTGTTGATCAATAAAGTATGGGAAATGAAGAAGAGGGAGGAAACAAGAATTACTCTTAAATTTCTAGGTCAACTATGGAATGATTACTAATGTCATCTACTGAGAGATAATATGGTAGGAGAAGTAGATTTCAGGGAAATGAATTACTTTCATGGGGGACATCCAAAAGGAGGTGTCTTGCAGAACTGTATCCTGACCACTAAATCTTTCTGGGGCATAAAAGAGAGAAAACATTTAAGTGCATATCTTTTGAGTGTGTTGTATGGTTTTGAACAGATGTTCAAAAGATGTATCGTTCTGCTTTTATTTGATTTAGGTTAATATTAAAATCTGTTTGCATTTCTTAGGCATACATCAGTTTACATTAAAGTAAAGTAGATGTCTTCTAGATGACAAGGTATCACGTCAGGGATTATTGCAGACATTTGTTTTTCTTTCTCTTTCTTTTTTTTTGGCTTTTTTTTTTGGAGGGGGGAGCATTTACTCATTCCTCCTTTCTCTGGACAAGAACTCTACATCTCCTTTGGAGAATTACCCTTTTTTTTGCCATTGCTTTATTAAAGTCTTATGCGATGGTCTATTAAGGTACCCTGCCCTCTTCTGGATAGATGAGGGTAATGAGACCCACACTACTATAACCAGACTCTCTGCATGAACATCGCATCTTCATGGAGCAACACAAGAGTAGAAAAAATGGTTGGGACCAATTGGTTTCTTCTTGCTACCTGGGTTCTTATTGCTTCCCCTGCTTCTGTCCCTTCTGAACCCTTTTTTTTCTTTTTGAGTTTTCAACTGTTCTGTTGATTCTGTGGGTCTCCCCTTCCAGTATCCTCTTTTTAGAAACGAAATTTAGCCAAATTTAGTTCTGGTGAGGAGACAGACAGTAAACAAGTAAATAAATATACAAATAAAATGATTTCTAGTAGTAATAAGGCTTACAAGGAAAATAAAATAGTCATTGGTTAGAAAGGAACGGAGGCAGATGATGGGAGAGCCTCAATTGTAAAACCCTTAAGGTAGGAATAAGCTTGGTATGTTTGAGCAACACAAAGAAGACCAAGGCAGCTGGAACATGCTAAACAAAAGGAGAATGGCAAGAGATAAGGGGGATGAGGTGGGCTGGGCTAGGTCACCTGAGACCTTGTAGGCCATAGTAAAAAGTTGATTTTATTCTAAGGACATTGGGAAACCAAGGAAGGGTTTGAAGCAGGAGCATGATATGATCTGGAAAGCGTTTTAAAATATCACTCTGCTATTGTAAAACAGACTTTAGGAGTGAAAGAGTGCTTCTAATAGCGGAAGCAGGGAGGCTGCTTTGAAGACTATTCCAGTAAGTAGTACAGATATAAGAAAATGGTGATTTAAATCTTGGTGCCAGCAGTGGGGCCGGTAAGAAGTGAACAGATTCAGAATGAGTTGGAGGTAGAGCCAACAGGATTCATTGGTGTATTGGATGAGGGGAATGAAGTTTAAAAAGGAGGTATCACAAACCTTTTAAAAAAGAGTAATTTAACTCTAAAAATTAAGTCTATAAACGGAAAATAATTGTAACGTCAGTTTAAAAAGAAGGAGAGTAATTTTTCCTCATAGTCTCAGGAATTAATTCAGGGATGGGCACTGACTCAAGTTAGTCCAGACAGGATTCTTCAGGAACCTTCTGAAAGTGGCAACCTTTCTTCTAATGAATGTGAACCTGAAGGAGAATGTAAGCCCGGGCCTGCTGGCAGATAACTTGCTACCTTGCAGACACTGAAAATAAAACCAGCACAGAAAATAAATGACAGAAGGAGAGAGAAAACTCCATTTTTGGAGTCTCTGTATTAAGCCGTATTTGAAACCACTGGTTGAGGTTTTTGCTTAACCTTAGTTGAAGTTTTATCCCCACTCAGTATGGGAGTGGTGGTGTTTAGGTGAAGGGACAAAAGGATGACAGTCACGCCCATAGAGAAGACCCTGGATAATGTAAAAAATACCTTCACAGAGGGTCGTGTATGTTGACCAGATGGTGGTAGTGTTTATGGTGGGAAGGTGTAGCAGGCAGGGAGATGTTTGCCTCAGGACACTGCAACCTCTTCTTCAAGTTACTTGTTCTCTCAGTCTTGTTTGCCAGAACATACTCATAAGTATAGGGGATTTGTACTAGATCTCACAGGAGTTCCAAACAGAGTTCGTAATTTAGATTTTTGATCACTGACATCCATGGCAGCAACATTATCATTGTTATTATTATTACATGTATAATTTACATTATTAATAATATTTATTGAGTTCTGGCTACATGCCAGCATTATACATATCTTAAGCAATGTATAAGCATAAGCTCATTTAATCCTCACTACAGTTCTGTGAGAAAGATGCTATTATTATCCCTGCTTTTTTAGAAAGCTTAAATGATTAGACAAGATCACACAGTTATGAAGTGGTAGAGGTGGTGCTCAATTGGCAGGTGCTAAATTTTTGTTTCATGTGCATTAGAGTCATTATTTTTCTTCATCTTGTATGCTTTAAATTCTTTTTCCTTTTAATGGCCCTAGATCTGCTTTTCCTTAAAAAACAAATCAAAACAAACAAAAGCAACAAAAAGCCTTTGATAGAGCTTAGACGAAAAAATGGTTTGGTCTCCAAATTAGCATAACAAGCGTGAAATGTCATCTGTTTTAAAATAATAAACTGCATTACTAAAATCTGACCTTGTGAGGGTTTGCTTTCAATTCACATGGCAAAATGCCTGAAGGTCAACACAGAGAAATGAATGACCTGTTTAAAACAAAAGGAAGTGTACCTAGACATGAGTGAGAGTCTATCAAAAAAGCATCAGATAGCTCCATATTCAGGTTAATAAAATTAGGTGAATTGCACATTTCAAAAGAGAATCTGGGACACTGTGCAAATAACAAAGACTTAAAGCAAACTGGGCTCACTGCCCAGAACAGTGGGCACATGTGGGGGGCTTTTCACCACTCTGTGTGTGCTCATGCACACCCACATTTAACCATACAACATTCGCCCAGAGAAAGTGGAACCAATAATAGAATTGTCAACATGAACAAGTGATCTTAGTATACAAACAGAAACAATACCATGTTTTGGCATCCTTTTAGTCTCCATAATATTCCAATCTATAACATCTTTTTTGCCTCATTGCTATATAAATCTTGACTTTGGAATCTCCAACTAAATATTGAAAGTAAAATGTACAGCTTTATTGTTGTTTCAATAAGAAGGCACTTCATGGATTTCACATATCTTCTAAAAGAAAAAAGAATGTTCTTGGTAGTAATTAAAAGCACATCTGGAAAGAGAATGCTTAGGCAGTATATTGTACAGAATGGTCCTACAAAAGTACTACTTATCATTCCCTTCATTTTCACCATAAATCTACTTTCCAGTTGTGCAGCCTTAAATAAATGCTCTGAATTCCTTGTCCTTCTTTACTGTAAAGAGGATAGCTTCTTTGTGAGTGGGAGGGCTGGATCTCTAACTCTACAGCATGACCTTGGATTGAGGGAAGGTTCAGGAATCTGTGTATCAGTTATCTATTGCTGCATAGAAAATTACCCCAAAACTTAGGGACTGTGATGGTTAATTTTATGTGTCAACTTGACTGGATCACAAGGTGCCCAGATGTCTGGCTAAACATTATTTCTAAGTGAATCTGTCAGGGTGTTTCCAGATGTAATTAGCATTTGAAATTAGTAGACTGAGTAAAGCAGATTGCCCTCCCCAATGTAGGTAGGCACCGTCCAATCCACTGAGGACCTAAATAGAACAAAAAGATGGAGGAAAGGAGAATTTGTTCTCTCTCTCTCTGCCTAACTACTGAGCTGGGATATTAGTCTTTTGACCTCGGACTGGGACAGTGGACCCTCTAGATCTTAGAACAACACCACTGAATTTCCTGGGTTTCCAGCTTCCAAAAGCAGATCATAGGATTTCTTAACCTCTGTAATAACATGAGCCAATCACTTATAATAAATCTCTTTCCAATACCAAGAGTGTGATTACCAAGAATTATTGGGGGCCCTCTTAGAGACTGGCTACCACAGTCTGCATCCGTTACCTGAACTCCTGGAAATTAGAGGAACAACAGTATTTATTCCTTCCCTTCCTTCCTTCCTTCTAGAATGAGACTATTACAAATCAAGCACAAAAATCAAGGAGGAGTGTAACCAGAGCTGAGGCTAAAGACAATGCCAAGCTATGTATGTCTTGTTAAAGATTTTTGACCGTATCTTCAGAACAATAAAAACCTCTGACTCTGCTAGCTCAGTCAGCTCTCCAAGCATCCCTGGAAGGTATTGCTGGCAGTGACCAGCTCTGGCTGTCTTCTTGGATGCCTTAGGGTTGAGGGAATTGATTTCTGGGTAGACAGTGTAACCTGTTTGCAGCAAAAGAGGGGGACTGGTTGGGGAGCTCTGCCTTAGGTAACCTATTGGGAGACCATGCTGTACATGTAGTTTAGTTTCTAATATAAATTAGCAAAGCTGCTTTCAGACTGGTCAGGGCTTGGGAGAGCCAGAAACTGGGGGAATATATGCAGTTTAAATAACTATTAATAGTGATATTAATGTTATTAATAAAAGTAATAACTATTGATTTTTAAATTATTAACTTTCACAATCATTTTTCATTGTTACATCATTTCACTCTTGAAGTAATAACTAAAATTTTATGTTTGAAGGATTACCAGAATTTCAACATGTAAATCATATAAGGAGGTTTTCACTCCAAATAATATCTTGAATACTTACTTGTATCTGAGAGTGATTGTTCAGATATTAACAAAAATCTAGATGGCATACTTTATTTGTCCTACCGGCATGTTATGCTGATTAGCTATTATGGGAACCCACATGAGCACAAGTTCAGAGATGTAAGATGTAAAAAACAATATGAAGTTAGCATTCAGTTGTTGGGTTTGCCAAAGCCAAAGCCAAATAGCAGATTTTGGCTCAATGGCAATGCCAAATTTTGATGTATCTCTAAATTTCATACCCTCTTTTTACTCTTCTAGTTTGACACAGGGGCTAGTTCTTCTCAGCCTTCAACTTCAGCTCTGCAGTGGCTGCAGCTGTTTTCTCTTTTCCTTGCTTCAGTGAAACCTTAAAAGACTTTCACCTCCCTCCTTTTCAGCTGGCCCTAAAGACTTCCCTTCCCTTTGCCCCGTCCTCTCAGGACAGTTCCCTACTCGCTCTGTGGATGTCAAGGAGCACCAGAAGCAAGGCCCAATCCCTAAAAATAAAGCTATTGGAAACTGAGCTAAAAAGTCAGGCCCTGCCTTCCATAAAAGAAAACTGGAAGCAGAGTCTGGCTCTCGGTGAAGGAGCTGTCAAGAACCTGGCAAATGGTTCAGCTCTCCAGGCTAATGTTCAGAGCTATGACTCTAACATCCTGCCCAAAGAATACGTTTTTTTAAAAAAATTTGTACAATGGACCCAAGACTAGCAAGACAGGCTGTCCTTGTGAGGCCAATGTGGGTAGAGAGGCAGAAGGAAGGCCTCCGTGCCTCACCACTAGGAACCAGGCAAGCCACATGAAGGAACATGCAAATGCCTGGTGCCTACAGAAGGCCTGGCAGGTCAGGTGTTGATCATACGTAGGGGGATTGTTGGTGACTGTGGTTACCTGGACCTTTCATGTCCCAGCTAATGGCCAAACAAGATACATTATAAGGCTGAGTCCGTAAGATAGGTTCTGCCAGCAGGGGCACCTGTAGGGGTTTGCAATGTCGCACCATCAGCTCTGGTACTCATGGGTGAGCAGCTCTTGCCAAAGGAGAGGCTCCAGTTTGATGAAGTTTCCTAAGCAACTGGAATTCATTACAGCCTTTATGGAGGAGGTAGTGTGGCTACTTTGATTTCCAAAGCCAACTGAAGTTCATGTGACAGACTAAAGGTGAGGCAGATTTGGTTTTTGAGTTGAGTGAGCAGGTACCTCAAACTGAGAGTAAGGGCTCAGGGTTTTCTTAAAAAGGATAGGTGCTTGAAAATTCCATTCTAGTTATATTAGCAGCAACTCATGAGGTAAACTGTTCTTTTTTCCCTCTTCCACCATCTCCCGTTCTCATCTGTTCTATCATCTCCCTGATGCCCTATAAAACCCAGAAACGTTCCCTTGAGCCTTAAAACTATTTGGGAAGGAGGTTGGAAGAGCTGGCCTTGGCTCATATAGTCACTTTTGCCCTGTGGTGTCTTAAAGGTGCCACCTGATATCTGGCAGTTCATTACACACAGAGAGCTGTTGCCAACAAGGTCAGCAGAACACAGCATTAGAGAGTACTGGTTTGGCTCTTGTCACACCACCTGGGATGAACAACAGGGTGCCGACCAGAGTGAAGCAAGTAAGGCGCTCACTGCCAGGATTATGCACGTGCAGATCCTGTCTTTATTTAAGATTTTGACATTTTGTTCATTATGGATTTTTTGCAAGAATTTTATTTTTTAAAATATTGCATTTGAATATTGCATTTGTCTTGATTACTGAGCTTCTGACATCTTTTAAAATTTGTACCACAGGTGACTACCTCCCTCCCCTCACCTTAGGTCCAGGCCTGAACACCTTCACAGTTGAATCAAAAGCTTGAACCAGTTGTCAGCCCATCAGTACCAGGAAACTTCTGGCCTTGATTTTTCCCTCCCTCTATCTCCTGAGAATTTACCAAAGCCAACAAATAGAAGGTGCAATAATTCTTTTCTTTATACCACAACCTTTGATTTAGAAACAGCTAGTATTTCTATACCTATTGGTATATCACAGACCTAGCCTAAAAATGGGAAATACTTTTTGTCTAATTTAAAGATTATTTTAGTTGAAAAGAATCATAGTGGTTAAAGTTGGGTGTGTTTGTCCTCTTACTGAACTGATATGATCTAGAATGGATTAACTCTTATGGCCACTCTACTCACGTGAACTTTGCAAGGATAAAGGACTGTTGGGGTATGCTCAGTTTTTGTCTAGGATTGCCAGATGTTTGATATTGAACTCCACAGCTCAGTATTTTGGCTTCTTATATGCTAAGATGAAAATGAAAACAAAAGTGCATATACAAATGCGGGATTTTTCTCATTAAATTTTTTTTTTTGATTGTGTGAGTCTTTCTGGGGCTGTATCTCAATATTTCTGAACCCTTGCCAGCTTGGAGAAAGGACAAACAGCTGTTCTAAACTGCCAAGAAATTTACTTCCAGTAGTGCCAAGTGTAGAAGAGGGAATTTGTCTCTGTTGTATATTTCGCCTTTGTCCTTGGAGTGATTATTTTGATGAGCCCTCTTGGTTGTGCAGATTTAAGCCAAATAGCTACCAGGGAGAGCTCCTGATATTAATTAAGTAACAATGCAAATACATCAATCAGATTCTGTTTAATAGTGACAAAAGCTGACCTGGGAGAGCTAGTATATTCTTTTACATAATCACAGTAATTTAATAATTTTAGTTATTCTTAGGAGATACACACTGAAATATTTAGGGGTGAAGTGTCTGCATCTTTCATATGGTTCATAAGTAACTGTGTGTGGGGGAGAGAGAGAAAACAAATGTGGCAAAATTGGTTAACAATTGGTGAATCAAGTGAAGGATTTGTAGAACTTCATTGTACTGTTTTTGCAACTCTTCCATATGTTTGAAAATTTTTTAATTTTTCTCAAAATGGAAGGTTTTAAAAACGGATTCACATTGTAGATAAATACAACGTGAAAATGAAAACAGAAGTGCACATACAAATGAGGGATTTTTCTCATTAACATTTTTTTCTTGATTGTGTGAGGCTTTCTGAGGCTGTATCTCAATATTTCTGAACCCTTGCCAGCTGGGTCTATATACATGAAAATGTATATATAGATACATCTATATGAAACATAATATGTATATATAGATGTGTGTATATATATATATAAAGCCTAATCTATCAAGGAGACAGAACACCAGGGATTCTTAGTGTCTGCCAGAATTTTAAAGCCAGAAAAATCCACCTTGATCAATTGGGGGACAAGCTAGTAGATGGTATGATACGGGAAACAAAAACAGGAACCAGAGCTGTATGGCTGCCTTGTCCTTAGCAATATGTTTCCTAATTCAGAATCCAATCTGAGCTCGAAACCAGGATCATCACTGCCTTTAGTTATAATCTCCAAGGGGTTTTGAAGCGGCCTAGGTTGCCTGGTACATGCTTCTTGGCCTTG
The DNA here is from genome assembly GCF_028021215.1 of Eschrichtius robustus. Classification (NCBI taxonomy): domain Eukaryota; kingdom Metazoa; phylum Chordata; class Mammalia; order Artiodactyla; family Eschrichtiidae; genus Eschrichtius; species Eschrichtius robustus. The sequence goes on from NC_090826.1 coordinate 106,429,135, forward strand.
GACTGGAGCTGCTTGTCCGGTCCTGGAAAATGACTCGGGTTTTAGTGATGGTGAAATTGTCATGAATGCCGTGAAAGCTATTTGTTAATTTATTCCAGTATTGTTTCTGGTTCCAGAAATTTATTTATTAACCTTCACATCAGTCCCTTCAATTTTTAAGGCCCAATATCTATGTTCAAAGCAAGGAGAATTATCCAGGTAATTCACACAAGTCTTTCTTCACTGTTCTAACTCCTTTTTCCTAGAAATGTACATACCCCATTTCTTGCATGATTCCCCCTCCTCCAACCTCAGATACACATAAATAGTGGGTGTTGAAAGGAAGGGGATTGTATGAGTAAATTACCACCAGCTGTCTGAAAGCTTGGTCATAATTTCTTTCTTTGAGGTTTTTGTTACAGCTGACAGACAAGGCTAGCTAGTGAAGTGTGAATAAACACACACACCCATACATACACACAGTCCTCAAGACAGGAGGAGAAGTTTTGAGATAAAGGGAGGAATACAAGACGGAGGAAGTATCCACTTTTTTGTGCCTAGAACTCCATCCGGGAAGTGGGAGAACCAGCTTATTCAGCTTCCTTGCCAGTGTCTTGGTCTCATATGATAAATCAGAGAGCTGAGAAATGGAAAATCTGGGTCACTGGCCTAGCCCGAGAGAGCAGTTTGGAGCAGAACTGAAATTAAAATTCACAACTTCTATACAGGGTTGGAATCCTGCCTGGTTTGCAAACATTAACAAAAGAATAGCTGTGATTTATTGAATGCTTAAAATGTGCTGGGCAATGAATTAAACACTTTTCTTGTATCATTCCATTTTGTTCTCACAACTACCCTATTATGTTGTCATTATCATTACACTTATTCTACAAGTGAGGAAACTAAAACACAGAGTTTAAGTAACTTGTCAAAATCACAAAGCTGGAAATTGACAGGGCTGATCTGAGCCCAAGTCTCCCTTAGCCAGTGACATCAACTCTCCTGCATAGCTCTTCCAAATGAATGGGACCCTAGGCAGTCACTCAGAGGAGACTGGGAACATTTCTCCTTCTACCAATGAAAATTTAAATTAATAAAACTACTGTCTTTTGCAATCCTAATATATGATAAAGTTTTTTATCCCTAGCATCCTTCAGGACCCTACTCAGACACTACCTTCTTTATGAAACCTTCTCTAATCAGATTTAATTAATCACTCCCTCCTTTATGTTCCTCTTTGTACCTTTATGGTAGCACTTACACAATCCGATTTGTATTATGGTTTGATGAATGCCTGCCTCACTCCCCACACTAGATTTTAAACATGTAGTACAATGCCTAGCACATGCTCAGTAAGCATTTGTTGAACCAATGTTGAATTAAGTGAACTAAGGTAACCAAGTTGTCCCTGAGTTTTATCAGCTTGTGGGAATAAATGAAGTCTCATGAGCATTAGCTACCTTTGAACTCCCACCTTTTCATTTAGGAAATGAAGTATTTTACAAAGCCCCCTTCCCCATCACAAGTATTTCTGCTTATCCCAAGGGGTGTTTCCCAATCTCTCATAAACTGTTCCTGGTTTTGACTTCTGTTGCTCTGAGGCACAGCTGCCACTTACTATGTATAGTCCCCAGAGTCACACATCTCCCCAGTCCCTGCCCCACTCCAGCTACTTAAGGGCAGATCTTTCAATTCATGTAGTACTTATAATCTTTTCTCTCCAGGTTACTTGCATGGCCTGGGTAACCAGGTACATCCATCCAAACCTCAATTCTGCCAATTAGATTCCTCTGTTGCACTAATAATACAGATAACAGATTTGACTTTATGAACTCTATTGGACAGTTTTTCACCACACGAAGCTCCAGTTTTACTATACCTGGGAACCTGTTCCTCTTACTGGCCTATCATTTAGTCTCTCTAAGGCCCCATTTCCTCACTTATAAAAGAGAGTTGCCTTGCTGGGTTGCTGTCTTAACACTGCTGGGTTTCTCTTCATTGCACTTATCACCATCTGGCATATTGTAGTTATTTCTTTGTTTATTGTCTGTCTATCCCAGTAGACTGTAAACCCCATGAAAACAGGGTCTTTGCTGGTTATTTTTTTTAACTGCTATGTCCCTAGTATATAGAATAGTGCCTGACACATAACTGTCCTCAGTAAGTATTTTTGAATGAATGAATGAAATAATGTATCAGAATTATTGTGTACATTTTAAGGTATTGCTCCAGTTGTCTATTTCTGCATAATGATGTACTTCAAACAACACCATTTTATTATATCATGTGATTTTTGTGGGTCAGGAATTTGGACAGGTCTCAGCTGAGCAATTTGTCTGCTTCATGTGGCATTCACTGGGTCACTCAGTAGTATTCAGCTGAAGGCTGCTCTGGAGGTCCCAAAACAACTTCACTCACATCAGGCATAGAATCTGAGTGATGCCTGGTGCCTTCATGTGGACTGCTGGGTAATATTGAATATTTCACAAGTGGTCTTGGGGCCTCTCCTCAGTGTCTCTACAGCAAGGTAATCAGACTTCTTTCATGGCAGCTCAGTATATCAAGAGACCTAGGTGGAAGCTGACCCAGCCTCAGAATTTATGACCTCACGCCACATTCTATGGGTCAAGAAAGTCACTAAAACCAGCCCAGATTCAAAGGGAGGAGAATTAGACCCCATCTCTCAATGGGAGAAGTAGCGAAGAATTTTCAACCATCTTTAATCTATGATATTCTTGCACCTTTTGGCCATAAACATTACTATGTGCATTGCTTACTTCCTCCCAAATCCCCCAGAAGTTTCACAACTTTTACTGTGTCGGTTCAGAAGTCCAGAATCTCACCATCTAAATCAAGTTCAGGTGAAGAGGAGGCTTCTGGGGTCTGTCCTCTGGGGTTTTTTCTTTGAGTCATTCTTCTTTTTTCATAAGAAATGGTCCTTTTCTGCAGTTGGGTAACTTTCTCAGCCTGCTTCCCCTCAGTAGCTGGTTGAAGGTCCAAAGGTATCTTTTCATGCTGTGCTGTCTTAACCCCTTTCAGTCCTTGCTGGTACAATTTGCTTAAAAACTTTGAGGGCATCTTTTGTACTAATTTATAATCAAGTCTCCTAGACAAAAGACATACCACTTTTTATTCTGAAACAAGGTCTTCTGTACCTTGGGCTGCCTGAGAGGCTGCTGTAAAATAATGGGCCCTTAAAATTTTAGAAGTTCTTTTGTCTAGTGGAAAGGCACACCCTTAAGATTCGTACTGGCCTCTTTGTTTAACTGAAATGGTATATGAGGTGCCACCTTAAACCTTCTTGAGGTCTTAACCATGTGTCTAATAGTTACATCTTGGACTTGATTTTTTTTCCCTGAGACTACTTCTTATTTTGAAAGCTTTTGCTATTTGGAGAAACTGAAGATGAGAGAAGCAGTTTGATTTTTGAATCTAGCAAATCCTGGCTATATTTACTCTAAATTCTGCTTAAAAACTGAATGGTTCTTTTCTTTTTTTAGCCCATTTTTTCTATCCATATCTCATCATATGTGGTTAAAAGCAACCAGTTAGTATGTTTGAAATTCTGCCTAAAAATTTCCTTTGCCAGATCTACCAATTCATTAGGTGCATTTTCTATTTTCCACATTCCCACGGGTAATGGTTTTGCTAAATTTCTGCCAGTGTATAACACAGGTCATTTTTTTTCAGCCCCCAGTAATATTTTCTTCACTGTCCTTCACAGTCTCTCTAGCAGTCTCCTCAGTGTCCTTCCAGCTTTCACTAACCCTCTCCTAGAGGTCTTTCCAGCTTCTGCTGCATCCAGGTCCCAAAGGCACTGCCACCTGTGTTATGTTTTTGTTATAGCAACAACCCACTTACAGGTACCAAATATGGTTCCGCTATCTATTGCTATTTAGTAAACTACTCCAAAACTTATGGCTCAACGCAAAAAAACATTTTATTAAATCTCATGGTTTTAGGGATCAGTAATTCTAGCATAACCCAGCAGGGCAAATTTACTCCATATAACCACAGCTGGAGCTGCTCGATTACATCCAGCTGATGGCTGAACTGATCTAGAAGGTCCCAGACTGCTTCACTCATATGCCAGACACCTTGGTGGGAACTGCTAGATGGTGGGCTCAACTAGGCCCCTCCCCATCTCCATGTAGTATCAGGGCTTCTCCACATGGTTTCTCTAGCATGGGAGTTTGTTATATGGCAAGTTTGTTATATGGGGAGTTTGTTATATTTGAAGCTCAGGGCTTCAAAAGCAAGTGCCTTCAAGAGTCTTGCATGAAGGTGCAAGGCTTTTTTCTTTTTTGAATTAGCCCTGGCAGGCCCAGAACATCCCTTATATTGTATTCTATATTCAGTTAAGTCTAAGGCCAACCAAGATTAAAGGGGAGGAGAATTAGATTCCATCTCTCAATGGAAGAAGAAGGAAAGAATTTGTGGCCATCTTTACCAAAGACACTCTATCCTTGCCTGCAGAATGATTCCTCTCTGCAAAGGACATTTTTTAAACCCAGGGTTAGAGAGGTGGACGTGGAGCTGTGAGGGACAAAGGAGACATCTGCTGACTAACCAAGTCAGCTGGGCAGTGAAATGGTGGGCGGTGAAACGACAGACGCTGCAGACATCATCCTCCTATCTAAGTCTCAGTGAATGTTAGGGGTCAAAATCAGGGAAGCAGTGCACATAGTGAGTGGTTAAGCATGATGTTATGGAGCTAGACTGGTTTCAGATCTCAGCTTTGTATACCTAGGCAATATACTTTACCTCCCTGTGTCCCACAGTAGTCACTTACAAAACAGAGTTAACTAGAGCCTATCTCATCATGTTATTGTGAGGATGAAAGGAATCAGTACATATAACACTTTTAGAAGAGAACATGGCAAAAATATGTTAGACATGGTTATGTTTATTATTGCCTTATAGTTCATGGAGTAATCTATATCAAGAGCAATAGTCCTGAGCTTCCCTGGTGGTTCAGTGGTTAAGAATCTGCCTGCCAATGCAGGAGACACGGGTTTGAGCCCTGGTCCAGGAAGATCCCACATGCTGCAGAGCAACTAAGCCCGTGTGCCACAACTACTGAGCCCTCCTGCCACAACTACTTAAGCCCACATGCCTAGAGCCCATGCTCCACAACAAGAGAAGCCACCGCAATGAGAAGCCCACGCACCGCAATGAAGAGTAGCCCCCGCTCAACACAACTAGAGAAAGCCCGCGTGCAGCAATGAAGACCCAAGGCAGCCAAAAAATAAATAAGTAAATAAATTTATTTTAAAAAAAGAATCTGCCTGCCAATGCAAGGGACACGGGTTTGAGCCCTGGTCCAGGAAGATCCCACATGCCACGGAGCAACTAAGCCCATATGCCACAACTACTGAGCCTGCGCTCTAGAGCCTGCGAGCCACAACTACTGATCCCACGCACCACAACTACTGAAGCCCACGTGCCTATAGCCCATGCTCTGCAACAAGAGAAGACACTGCAATGAGAAGCCCACGCACCGCAACAAAGAGTAGCCCCTGCTCGCTGCAACTAGAGAAAGCCCACGCACAGCAACGAAGATGCAATGCAGCCAAAAATAACTTAATTAAAAAAAAAAAAAAAAAAAAGAGCAATAGTCCTTTTTACCCAGAGTCCAGCTGGGGAGAAGGAAGAGAAAGGAAATTTAAAAAACTAAATAAATGGAAGGTAAAAGTACCACTGGAGTATTTGGAGCTGAGTATGAAGACAGAGATACTTTCCTATTTTTTGTCCCTTATCATCAATTTAGACATTTCCTGAAGCACAATCAATTGACCATTTCAAAAGCAGTGTACTCAGGAAAGAATAACGTTAACTGGTTTAATTTATCAACATTATCTATCCAGATTCTTTGAGTTCTAATCCAGAAAACTGGGAGAGATATGCAAAAAGGAAGATGTGTGACTTTCTACCATAATGATCCATGGGATCTATAGTCTTCTCTCTGCCTTGGTCTCAAAATGAGTTAAAAAATAAAATGAAATGAAAAAAATTTTTAAAAGTGTGTCAAGATAGACCACATTATGCTGCAGTAATAAATAGTCCCCAAATCTCAGTAACTTAATACAACAAAAATGTATTTCTTGCTCATTCCACATGTTCAATTTGGGCCAGCAGGAACACTGATCGTCAGAGTCGCTCAGAGACCCCAGTTGATGAAAACTTCATCTTGACAAATATTGTCTTCAAGGATCAATACAACAGTGGAAATTGACAGTAACTGGTAGATTTTATTGTTGTTCCAAAATACTCACCCCTTCTGCACTCTGTGGGCAGAGTGTACTTTTCTTCACCAAGGACTCTGGACTTGGCCATGTGACTTACTTTGGGGAATGGAATATGGCAGAAGGGACAATGTGCCCATTCTGAGCAGAGATTTTAAGAGACATCACAGTCTCTGCCAACTCTCTTACACTCCTGTACTCTACCATGAGAAGAATATTCCCCAGGTATCCACTGCTTCTTCAGTGGGGGTCCTGGAATGAGAGCTACATGAAGCAGACTTGAACCCATGCCCAACCAAGCCATACCTGAACCACAGATCCTTGAGTCGAACTGGATGTTTGTTGTACAATGCTGATATTTGGGAGCTCTTTGTTAAGCAGCATTGTTTCAGCAAAAAGATGACTAATACAATGACTCAACACAGCAGGATTTCATGACTAGCTACTACAGATAATGGTTTTCAAGTAAGCATATAAAAGAGTAATACTGCTTACTAGTTAGTATTCTGAGAAATATAAAGTAAAATGAGATGATATTAAATTATTTATATACTATATAAATAGATATAGACATATCTAAAATACCTTATTACTATTAAGTTATTTGTTATCTATTAAATAAGGAAAAATTAAAATGATAAATCCTAGTGCTCTTGAAGCTGTGCAATATGTTAAAATTAGAAGGTCCTTTTATCCTAAAATTCCTATACCTTAAGAAGTTATACTAGGGAAATAATTCAAAAGACTAAAATAATGAAGGTAGGAAAACTACATTAAGGCATTGTTTATAAGAGTCTAATATTAGAAACAGCATAACTATGCAGTAATAGAATATTATTAAGTAAACTATGGTTATATTGATTTATATAATATACAATCATTAGAATAATAAATATGAACATTCTCTAACAATAGGGACAAATATCTAATAAATGAAAAAAGAGGATATAAACATGCCTAAGCTGTACGTAATTGTAACTATACAAATAGGTATGTAATATATATGGATAATAATTGTAGGGAATATGGAGAAATTTAAACTGTTGTGCTGGAGGAGTGGATATGTGGGTGAATATTTTCTTTTAAAATATAAGACAAAAAGTTAGTTCTTTTGACAATACATTTAATTTTAAAAACAAAAAAAATTCTTTTTTCAATAATATACTCTTATATGTGTAAGAGAGAGTCAGCATTTGGGTTAAATGATATATTTTTAAAAGACTGGAAGGAAATTAAACTTTTAACATTGATTATCTCTGGGTATTATGGGTAATTTACTTTCTATATACTTTTCTGTAATTTTCAAATCTTTTACAATGAATGTGTTATGAACTTAGTAAACAAGTTATTTTAAAAATGAATAAGCATATTTTCTAGCCTCACTTCTGGGACTCCACAGTTTATCTAGTTAGTGCTATAATTTCTTGAATGCAGCACATGTCTGGCTGTAGACAGAGTTCCTCTCCAAACTCAGTAGCCCATAATTTGATTCGAGACAAAACTAAATATAGTACCAACTTTAGTATGGAAGATGGAACTCTGACTCTCCCTGCTCCCCCTTTTTTTCTTTCTTTCTTTTTTGGCTTCAGAGGCAGCAGGAGATTTTTTTCTAGAGAAATGACCTGTAAGCCTTGTCAATCTGGACAGGCTTGACCTTGTCAATCAGGTCAATCTGGACCTTAAAACATTTCCTGGAAACATTCTAAGCTCAGGAGCAGTGTGGTCTTAGGTACTAGTTGTGTTGAGGTTGGGGGGTTCTAGACTAGGGGCCTTTCAGACATTTCTTCTGAACTCTCAAATGTTTTAATGTTACCCTGCCCTCCCAACCCTTATTCTGTACTGATAATTAGGGGAACTAACCCAAGAGGTGGGAGGCAGAATGATAGTTTGCCCCAAGAATACAGGCTCCCCACAGTCTCAGCAATACTTAGGCATGCTAGGGTCGTTCCTGAGTTAAACTCTTAGGATACCTGAGAGAATCAATTCATTCTAGAGAAGGCTTGTCGGTCTTTTCTTCAGAGGACATGTCTCCAGGGCCACACCATGTAGAAGATGGCCTGTATCAGAGCCTTAACAGAGACCTTCAGCCTTTTTGGTCTCAAATTTATCATCTGTGAAACGAATACAACTAAGTCAACATTGCCACATGTGGGCACTATAAAGCTTTCTGTAAATTAAAAAAAAAAAAAAAGGTCAGTGGTAATGCTAATAATAACAGTGATTATGTCACTTAATAAAAAGTTTTTATTTTAGAGCTAAAAAGGAGCTTCAAGGCTGTAAGCCCTTTAATTATAGCATGTCTGACATGTCTAAACTTTGTTACATAAATAGATGATACAGGGTCTCAGGCAGCACCATCTCCAAAGAACCCTTTTCTATGATCTTAGAACAGTTATAGGGAAGATCCTAGGTCCTGATGGCCACTGTCTTGAAGCTTTTCTAGCATTCTGGGAAGTTCAGGAACCCTCTGCCCTCTTGAAGCTAGTGGAAGAGCCCAGTAGCCTCTGTGCTTGGGAAATTGAAACCCAGGGAGAGAGAATACTATAAAAGCAGGATGTCTGAGATGGAGGCAGCTAATAAGGCTGCAAGGTGTTGTAAGGCTGCTTCCCTTACTGAGGAAGGTTCTGGTCTCCGCATCAATGGTGACACTAACATATCAGATCTCTAAGAAAATAACATCATGTCCTATGATCATTTAGTGTCTGCATCTGCATTCACCCAGGATTGCACCTAAAACCTTCCTAGACTCCAGCTCTGGCTCTGAGGTTACCTGTGGGTGGGGTGATGCAGGCACACAAAAGGACATCCTCTCCAAATTTTCCCGACTGTTGGTTGGTTTTTTCCAAAGCCCCTCAGTGGGACAGGCGAGGGACAGAGGGCTGGGTATGGAGGCCTCTAAGCTCCCTGCTCGTCTGCCAACATCATCCAGGCAGGGAAGAAGGAAGGGTGTGTTCAGGCAGGCGGCGTGCAACCTGGGCCGGCTCGGCCCCAGCACACTGGCTGTGGGGAGCCCCGCCTCCCCTCGCGGTTGACAGCTCAGCTGGTGCAGAGCAACTCGTGCCAGCCAGTCGTGTCTCAGCCTCGGAGTGTGTGCGCACACCGCGGGCTGCCTCTGGCCCCAGCTCCCAAAACAGCTCCGCGCGCCGCTCCGCTCTACGTCCAGCTTCCTACTGAGAACAGTCCCTCCCTTGTGTCCGTAGCACCGTTAGCTGGAGGTTTGGCCACGTCAAATCGGTTTTCTAAAAAAGCGGGGAGAAGAGCTCTCTCTTCGCCGACACAGAAAGAGGGAACTGGGGAGGAAAGGTTCTTTGCGCTGGAGGATCGTGGGCCAGGCTTCTCATTTTCCCAGGCTGCTTCCACTCCCGGGTGAGGAGCGCCCCGCGAGTAAGGACAGCGCCTGGAAAATGGAGCAGACGTGGACAAGGTAGGTGAGCTGCTTCTTCCCCCCCGACCCCCGCCGCGTTCCGGATTTGGTGTCCCTCCACCCCACCCCACCCCTGCCCTTGCGCCCTTTTGGAGAGGTCGCCCCTCACCGCTAGGGGCCTTTGAAAGCTTCTCTTTCGATTGCTTCCCCCTCCCTAATTCCCGGCCTACTTCTCTTGGTCCTCCTGCACATGTTCTGTTCTCTGGTGTTTTCCTGCTTAATGAATCTCCCTTCCACCTAGTCTTGATGTTAAAGATATCCAGTGAGGCTGCCTGGAAGTTTTTGTAGAAATGTTTCTCTGTCTTATAACTGTTCCACAGATGAGAGGGATTCCCCCAGGTCTTTCCTTAGAGATATCTTTGATTTCAGCTATCTTGAAAAATATCAGATTCCTTCTCACCCTGACATGTTTTCCTACTCAACCTCTACTAGTCACACAAAGGCAACGGACTGAGTGAGCAGAGCCTGCAATGCTCATCTCCAGCGTCTCCAGCTGGAACTGTTGCTGGGAGAGGAAAGGAGAAAGAAACAAACCAGGGTGCCCGTCATTGCTCAGGCTTTGTCGAGGTCGGGGTGACAGCTGATTTTAGGTCAGATTTTGGAGATGCACGGTGGAATTGCGTTTCCTCCATGCCCCGTTGCTTCCCCCCCACCCTCAATATACTTTAAAATGGGGCTCATTCAAGGATAAGAGATGATGTCTTGAGACAAAGACTTCATTTTTGTTTTTAAGGGGGGAGGGTGATGGAAAGGCTATTCAGAGGTGTTTCCGTAACAGGTAGGCCTCCATCTCCAAGATTTAGCTTTGGAGAACTGGAGCGGGGCCAGATGCGTGTTCTGAGTCCTAACAGAGGGCAGACTGTACTAACACAGAAGGTAAATGTGGGGCTTAACAGTACTTTGGAAAAGACCTGGCGGATCTTAGCTGATTGTTCAACAGGAGAGAACCGTATAATGTGAACTTGGAAGAAAGGGCATATTGAAGATTAGAGGGTATTGATAAGAAGTTCACTATCTAGATTTACTTTTTGCTGTTTTCTGCTCTTCACAGGCCTCTCCTAGAGGCTAGTGCTCTGTTCCGAGCATCACTAGATAAAAGGAATGCAATCAAGAGACACGAGGGGACTGAGAACCATACCTGAGGGGTGACCAAAGGACCTGGGGCTCTTTAGTCTGGAGAAGTAAAGACTTGGGGTGGGGACATGGATATGGTATCTCCCTTCAAATATTTGAAGAGCAGCTGGTGGTAGAGGGATTAGGTCAATTAGATCGATTTGGAATCTCTTAGGAGGACAGTACAACAAATTGGAGCAAGTTGTGAAGATGCAAGTTATGGCTTACTGTAAAGGAAAAGCTTTCTCACAAGTGACCTGCCTGGACAGTAAATAGGTTCCTGACCTTGCCTATAATTATTCAAGCAAACACTAGGTGACCACTTGATGGTAATGAGGGTGAGTGTATCAGGGATTCTTGCTCTCTATCAGTGTTTTTCACACTTAAAACAAAGTATTATTTATTAACTTGTTTGAACTTTAGATATAGCCATTTCAGACAAATTCAGAAATAAGTTAGAAAAATCACAAATCATATGTTTATAGTTCAATTAATTTCACAAACTGAGTATACCCATGTAATGAGCACTAAGATCAAAAAAGAGAATAAAACCAGCACCCCTGAAGTCCTCATGACCCCAAGGATAACCATTATCCTAACTTTTTTTTTTCCAATTTATTTCCTTTTTTATTTTATTTTATTTTTTTAAACATCTTTATTGGAGTATAATTGCTTTACAATGGTGTGTTAGTTTCTGCTTTATAACAAAGTGAATCAGTTATACATATACGTATGTTCCCATATCTCTTCCCTCTTGCATCTCCCTCCCTCCCACCCTCCCTATCCCATCCCTCTAGGTGGTCACAAAGCACAGAGCTGATCTCCCTGTGCTATGTGGTTATCCTAACTTTTAACACAATAGATTAGTTTTGCCTGGTTTTGAACTTTATGTAAGTGAAATTATCCACTGTGTACTCTTTCGTATCTGGCTTCTTTCACTCAATCTTATGTTGTGCAAATCTTCCACATTGTGTGTAGTTGTAGTTCATTCATTCTTGCTTCTAGATAGGATTCTGTCATGTGTAGATATATCAAATGTATTTATCCATTCTGTTGTTAATGAGCATTTGGGGCTATTATGAATAGTGTTGCTATGAACATTCCTGTACATGTCTTTTGGTGAACATATGCACACATTTCTTCTGGGTAAATACACAGAATTGCTGGGTAATAGGAAATGCATGTTCATCTTTTGTAGATACTTCCAAATAATTTTCTAAAGTGGTTATGAAGAGGATATTCAAAGGGCTGAGAGACAGCATAAAGGTGCTCCACATCACTGGTCATTAGGGAAATGTAGATTAGAACCACAATGCCATTCCACTATGTACATATCAGAATGGCTGAAATGGGGACTTCCCTGGTGGTGCAGTAGTTAAGAATCTGCCTGCCAATGTAGGGGACATGGGTTCGAGCCCTGGTCCAGGAGGATCACACATGCCGCAGAGCAACTAAGCCTGTGTGCCACAACTACTGAGCCTGTGCTCTAGAGCCCGTGAGCCACAACTACTGAGACCATGTGCTACAACTACTGAAGCCCACACGCCTAGAGCCCATGCTCTGCAACAAGAGAAGCCACCGCAATGAGAAGCCCGCGCACCTCAACGAAGAGTAGCCCCTGCTCACCGTAACTAGAGAAAGCCTGCACACAGCAACGAAGACCCAACGTGGCCAAAAATAAATTAAAAAAAAAAAAAAATGAATGGCTGAAGTGAAAAAGACAGAAAATAACAAATGTTGCTGAAGTAGAAGAGTCATTATGTTCACACTTTTTTTCTATCCCTACCCTCAAAAAGAAAGGTATTTACATTACAACCAAGTACACTCCCATATGTAACTGAAACAAATGTATCATGTAACAATGCTTAAGCTTACTATGTGTTTTGTACTCTGATCTTTCCCCACCCTATTCTTTTCCTTTAAAAAAAAAATGCTAGTGTGACTCAATTTATTTCACCACCCAGTGGGTCACAGATGGAAAAATCCTGTAATCATATATCGTAACTGATGTCTCAGATACTTCCTAACTGGAAGCTAAGATCAGTTCATAAACATTTATTTTAAATGTGAGCCCAATACAGGTGAGGCACTGTGCTGAATGCTAAGAGTAAAACAATGAATGAGAGAGACGGTTCCTGCCTTTGAGGGTTTGACTTTGTTGTCTATAATTCTAATAGAGGCTAAGGCAGACATATGCATTGGCGGTTTGGGAGCACAGTGGAATAAAAATTAACTCTAAAGCTGCCATTTATATTAAGCTTGCATTTGTTAGCTTTTGTGTTAATCCCTTTGTGTACTTTATTTCACCTAATCCTCACAACCCTATGAGGTCTGAAGTAAATGTTATTATAGTCATTTTTAAGACAAGAAAATTGAAGTTTAGATTAAAAATTTGACCAGGTAACACACACAGCTGAGGAAGAAATATAGCCTGGAACTATCTAATTCCAAAACCTATTCTTCTTAGTTGCTTCACTTGAATTGAGTCTTGTAGGTGACTTGGTTTCTGAGTTGCTTCTGAACCCAGCTACTTATCCTGACTGTGATTAAGCTTATGAATAAGTTTAAGACTATGATTCCATTCCCAAATCTCATTCTTGGCAGTTCTGGAAATTCCCCTCTCTGAGGGGTTCTTCACATGAGCCTCCATATCCTTTATCTTGCTCAGTCTACCCACAGAGGACAGGGTGCTGAGTATTTGAGTTCTCAAACTTAAATATCTCCTACTCCCAGCTGTATATCATCTGCCCTCTACAAGTCAATGGGAGTATTTTTTCCCAGGGATGTTGCCTGACTGTTGCCAGAGTCTTTGGTTAAATCATTTGGAGAGAGCATGGTTTTTTCTGGAATAGCGGATTTCCCATGAATACATGGGCCTTACAAGAAGCTAGTTTGGTCCCTAACTGAACTGATATCCATGAATCGGGAAAGAGTTGTCAAAGGAATATACTCATGGAGGTGATGAGGAGCCTGATGACAGAGGTGATTTGCTTGCTTCGTTAGTCTAGTATCAACCACGCAAACAGCTTCTGCTGCTCTAAAGGTTTAGCATTCAACTATCTGGACTAGCAACTCCCTAGAGCAGTGTGAGTGTTTCAGAATCCCTGTTTGTATTAGTTTCCTTTTGCTGCTATGACGAATTACCACAAATTTAGTGGCTTAAAACAACACAAACTTGTTATCTTGCAATTCTGGAGGTCAGAAGTCTGAAAATTGGTCTTCTAGGCAAAATCAAGGTGTCAGCAGGACTGTGTTTCTCCTGGAGGCTCTAGGGAAGAATCCATTCCTTGCCTTTTTCTAGCTTAAAGAGGCTGTCCACATCCCTTGGTTCATGGTCCCTTTCCAGCAATGGCATCACTCCAGCCTCTGTTCCTTCATCCCACCTCCTCCTCTCTCATTCTGACTCTCCTGTGTATCTCTCACAAGGACCCTTGTGATGACATTGGGCCCAATGGGGTACTCCAGGATAATCTCACTGTCTCAAAATCCTTAATCACATCTGAAAGTCCCTTTTGCCATGAAAGTGGCAAAGTCACAGGTTCCAGAGATTAGGAATGTGGACTTCTTTGGAGAGCCCTATTCAGCCTGCCACACTGTTAAATGCTGGAAAAGGCATTACTAATTCTCTTTCCCTTTTACATGGACATTTTCTTGTTTCTAGCATATAGGAAAGCTGAATAAAAGTCAGATAAATCATATATGAACCTTATACAACTTCCCTGAACAAACAACTCAAGAAAAAGAGAACTTGAACTATTTAGGGGCTACCTTTAAGATTGAAGGTTAGGAAAGGAAAGCAAATTAATTAGTCTATTTTGTTTTGTTTTCTCTTACCCTGTAATTTGATTTAATAAAATGCAAGCATTAATTGTATTTGCCTGCCATGCCTGTGAACATTTGGAGAAGGGAAGTAACATCCAAGAAAAATAGTGATTAGGTCTCAAAATTTAAAAATTCTTTATTTTGTTTCTCCTCTCCCACATGGTTAAAGTGTAGCCTTCAAGTAAGACAAAATGCCCATTTACCCCAGTTATATTGCATTTAAAAGATACCCCTTTAAAGCTTATTTGCAATTATTCTGCTCAGTATTAACTCTCAGCCTAAAGGAAGCAAGGACATTTATTTCTCTTTGAATTTGTGGTGAGTTAGCAGAGAGTCCTGTTTACTAACGCATAGTTACAACCAGAGATGGCATTTCTCCCCATTTTATAGATGTGGCAGCTGAAGGTAGAGAGGTTAAGCAGGCATTGGAGCATGAAGGTCTGGTTGATTCTGGTATCTTTGCTTACAGCGGTGCTGCAGCTTTGCATACAGCGCTTTTTATTAGGAAAATGCTCCTTTTCGTAATTCTATAATTGAAACATGTTTGGATATTGGATTTCCTATTTAACATTCAGCACTTCTAGTGATTGATTTTCTGCATTTGGGGTAGGAAAATCTCTGCCTTTGCAACTCTGATCTGCTTTTAAATAGGCCTATACTTGGATTTAGGCTTGAGAAATTTATCTCAATCAGTGCTTTCACTCCCACTTTCTTATTTCCTATAACACTAGATCAGACTGGACCCCCTTCTTCTTCTTGCAGCTTACATGCTAAGGCTGGATGTAAAATACCAGAAGTCTGGGAAATGGTTATTTCTGTCTCTGAAAGGATAAGTTGGCTGACCCTCATCACAGGGCCCTCTGCATTCTGGGTGGCTCAGGGGTAATTTATACAAGGCTGTGTGGAGTATCCATCCATTCAGTAGATGCACTGGGACACTGCTCCTATTGAAATGGGCAGAGAAATTGAAATTTTATTCTATAAATAAAATTCCAAACTGGGCTCAGAACATTCCACAAGTTGTCCCTGGCAAAAATTCAAATAGCATTTAAACTTAGAAGAAAAAGTCCAGAATAAAAGAGATGTCATGGTGACCCAAGGTAGCTCTATCCAATTCTATTTTAAAACATCCAGAAGCACTGAGGACTTGTTTTCCTCTGTCTCAGGACATCTTCTGAGCTCTATGATCATCAAGACAAGTATGATCTGAATTTTCTTTTTTTTTCATGGCTGAAGCACTTCACTAGTCATAGACTATTTATTATAACAACAACAACTTGTATTTTTCATAGCATTTTAGTAGTTTCTAATACATTTTCCCTTAATCTGTCTCATTATCTCCATTATCTCATTATCTCCTTTTCTGCGTGTTCCATTCTGCAGAAACTTCTTTCTCCCTTTGCTTTTCCAAGGCCAACTAGGGAAGAGGTAACCTGCACCTGGTGTCTACTTATCCTGGCCAAGGTAGAAGAGTGTAAAGAAGCAATAACTGCTGATATATAGAAAGCATTGACTGACAAAGAAAATTGAGTAATTTCTAGCACTTCATACAATTTGAGAATATATTTTCCACTTCATAATGTGGAACATTATTATTCATGATGTGGAATAACATGTCATGTCATATTATAATACTTTACTTAATCATTACCCTATAGTGAGTCCTTTAGGTTTCCAGTTTTTAACTATTATAAGTAATTCTTGATAAACTCTAGGTGCATAAGGCATCTTCTTCCATGGGATTATTTTTGAATGATAGATGTTCAGAAGTAGAATAACTGTGTCAAACACTTCTAGTTCTTGAAAATACAGTGCAAATTGCTCAGAGTTTAGACTCATATAACTCATATTAAAATGAAGGATATTTCATTCCATTTAAATATCTTTTTCAAGACCTGAGTCCCTATATTGCAGAAGGGGAAGTGGAGGCACACTGACATAAAATGGCATATCCTAGGATAATCCCAGGTGAATCAGTAGCAACATTCTCAACTTTTAGCCTCTCCAGAGTAAAATGCTTCACTATTGCTATTAATCTCTGTTACTATCCTAAAGTGTTTCCTGAAATGATAAACAGAAAATTTCAATATAAGAAAGTAAAAGTGGATATAAATTACTTCAAAATTCTGCATACATATTAGGATGTCTATTGCAAGGAGAGGAAAAAATAGATGCTGTATTTGGTTATGGGATTATGGATAATACCCCTTATATGCTGCTTTAGAGCTAAGTCAGTATATGTTTTTATAGCAGAAAGAAATTTACATTTATTTTACCAAGTGACAACACGTAAAGTTTGGAACTGAGTTGGTCTTAGAAAAGATTCTTCTGTGCATTATTTATAGATTTCCAGATTATTGGTGCCTTGGGGGCAGAGTTATTGCCAGCAGACCTAGGGAGCTGGTGTCTCTTTACTCGTCCTGAGCTAAAATTATTATGAGTGGGCCTTAATATACCAGTTGTTCCCGCCTACACACCTAGCCTTGCCTTTGCTAGGATAACTTTGTTTATTCTTTAGAGGTTAGTTTCAGCATTATCTCCTTTTGGAGTTATTTTTGGAACCTACGTCTGGATGTTCTCTATAGCCAGAGCACACTCTGCCTTCTCTGTTATTGCATGTGGCTAGTTAGTTTACTTGGTATTTTACATACTCTATAAGTTTATTGGAAGAAGGGACCATCTTTTGTCTCTAAATCTTCAGTATCTTACAATGTTTCTAGCATATAGCAGATCCTCAGTTAAGAACTTTCTAGAGAACATTCCCTGCAAGGCTTATGTGAATATCTGTTTGGTAGGTGTCTCTTTCCTATGGAATGGATACAGCAGGTTATCAAATCTTGATGCCATTGTACATTCAAATTGTATTTATTCGTTGTTTAAGAAATATACGTCAAATTCCTGTTACGATCTAGACTTCTTAAATGCTGGGTACCTGATAGCGAATGATATAAAAACCCTGCCTTCAGGGTGCTGACATTCTAGACAGGTCACAATGCACAAGTATATATTACTGCTGTAACTTGACCTCACAGTTCCTTAACTCTAATTCACTTCAGCACACCATGAACACAGCCATCCTTTGTAGCTCATCTTCACTCCAAGTTCTCTATCCTTAGGACCCTTAACACTGAAATTATATTCCCTGACCACAAGGTCAAGTCCTCCATCTCTTCATTCTTTCTGAATATTCAGTTTACCTTATCACTTACTCCTTCATATCTTCCAGGCCATCTGCTCTTCATTCATCTCCCTACTGACCCGAGACCTCAGGGTCAGCTATTCGAATCATTTTCAGCACTGCTTTAGAACCTCTTACTGCCTTAATAGTCCCCCACCCTTGGTAACCCTCAGTTAATTTTATTATCCTCTGGGATTCTATAAGCTTTGTTCCAGTACATTGTAAAACCACACTCAGAAGGAAGACTCTAGATTCATTCTTTCTAATTTCAGGCAGGTTAATGGGCAGCCCTTCTCCTCCCCTGACTCTTCCTCTTCCCCTAAAGGTGCAATCCTCAAAACCTCTGATTTCAATAATAAGAATAAAATCAAGATGCAAAATTGCATGTTCGGTGTTATTTCTATTTTGTGGACTGCACACAGGCATATAAACTGAAGAACAGCTAAAAAGAAATACATGAAAATCTTTCTCAATGCTGCCTTTAAGTGGTAGCATTTTTGATTATTTTTTCCTGTACACTTTTCTCCTTTCCAAAATTTCTGGAAAGAACACATAATTCTTTAAAAATCATTAAAACCAGGCACTATAAAGGAAGGAAAAAGTAAAAGATTACGCAAATAAAAGATTAGGTGAAAACAGAAAAAAAATCATCTATCTCTTGATGTTTGGTCAGGGGCTCTGAGATAGACTGAGCCACAGCCTCGGCATTCCCCAGTGCCTTGTGAATAGTGGTTGTTAATGAAAACTGCATTGCCAGGACCAAGAGTAAAAAGCACAAGCTAAGTTGTAGAAGTAGGTGGAGAGACCATATACCATCCCTGAGTGATGTGGCTGAATTCAGAGAAGATTATTTTCACTTCTCTTTTGAAAGCGTGATGTCAGTGTCTTGGCTGATTCAGGGGACAGGGAAGAGAATTTATTAGATATTTACATGTCTAATAACCTCATAAGGCAAAGTGAGGAAAATAATTATTTGAACTGCCTTTTATCTGTTTACAGTATTAAGAGGTTTCTCTGAACCTTGAGGAATAGCAGCATGAAAAATGTTAGTTCCTTTTAGGATAAAGACAGTGCAGGAGGAAAATAAGTCATAAAACTCAAAGTTGTTGCAGATGCACAGTGATGCTTGTAGCTCCTGGTAGCTATTGAGGACTTAGCACTACAGAAAACTGCCTCCCAGAGTTCCATCTGGCCACGGCCACGCTCAGTGAATAGATCCTGTTGAGTGAAGGGTGTAATTGCAGCCTGTACTGGAGAAAAGTGGATGTTACTGTATCCATGCCAAGTCAGCTCACACTTAGTCAGCATGCAGAGGGAGACTCACAAGTGATGCTTTCTCTGTTCTGAGGGGCTTTGCCAGTTAAGCATTCTAGCTTGCAGAGGCTATAATGATAGGTCTTGAGATGAAAAAAAAAATTATAATCTTGCTGTATTTATTATACACCCGTCTTGTGCTCTGCATCTGTGACTTCTACCCTATTTGCATTTGAATGTGTGTTTTTGCAATTCTGTTGCCAAATGGGAGATATTGGCAATATTTGGAGCGGAGAAGATATACTCAGTGTCTCTCTTGGCAAGAGAAAAAGAGATCTGAGAAGTCTCAGAGCTTGTTCACTAATGGCCTTCCCGATTTTGATTGTGTCTATTTCCATCGCCTCTCCCGGCTGTCAGCTTATTCCCTTTGTCTTTTAGGGACAATGCCAAGTGTTATCACAGAAAGGATTCAGGGGAGGCATGAATATTTGGAGGAATGTGGGTAGAGATAGGGAAGTATAAAATAGTGAATGACTCACTTTTCAGGATAGAACCTATGTAAAAAGTCATATTTGCCACTTCCTTTTTAGGATTTTAATTCATTTGTCACATGGCATCTGTTATACCAGTACTCAAATACTCCATTATGAGCTCTGTATGTATTGGGGATGAGTTGGTGTCCCAAGAAACAAATCTGTGTCAGAATTTGAGTCTAAATTGCATCTCCTCCCCACAGCAGCACTGCCCACATTTCCCTTCACCTTACTTTCTCAGGGGTCATTTCCCTGGAGTCAAGGCGGGTACAAAGGAGGCTCCTGGCAAAAGTGTGGGTAGAAATAGGGCATATTGGACGAGTAAAAGTTTGGAGTCAGACTGATACAGCTTTCAAGTTCAGACTTACCACCAACTAGCTGGATAATCTTGGGCAAATTACTTCATCATTCTAGGCCTCTTGTTTCCTCATCTGTACAATAGGGGTATCAGTACCTACTGAATTTTGTGAGAATTGAACGAGATAATGCCTGGAAAGTATCAGTCAGTCAATAAATGGTTGTGGGTGGTGATGGTTGTCCACAATATAATGATAACGGTCGTTTAATTCAAGATGAGTGCTGAGGAAAATTCCAGTGTAAGAAAACACGTGGAACTGTAAAGTTACGCACAGGCAGTCTGAAGACTATTACCTGTGGATGTCTTTGTTTCTAAGTTGGCACTGCTTGTGAAACCCTACCATTCAAAAATCACGTATTAAAGAAAGTAGGCCACAGTTCTCCTTGTCCTTCTGGCCCTTTTATATCTGCAAGGGTTGATTGTGGATATAAATTTAAAACATGAAAAAGAGATGCTTGAACATTAGAAAGATTTCTTTTATTTGAATCCAAATCTGGAAATTCATGACAAACGAGCTTTAAAAATATGGAATTAGAACAGGGTTGTTTGGGCCCCAGTAAACAGCAAACTTGAGCAATCTTCCTGTCCCCCACTATCTGAGATGGCCACACTGAGACTAATCCCTTACATATTTTATCTTTTATCAAGGGCCTTAAAAGAAGACCAGTGTAAATAGATCAGAATATGTTCCTTAACTTTTTAAAGAAGAATTAACCTTTTAGTATAAAAATAGTAAGAAATTTTTAAAAAGGAAGATATTCACTCGTATTTTCTACCATCGTAAACCCCCAGCCTTTTCACTCCTCTGGATTCTCTGCTACTCTGTATAGCCTCTATCTGTACACATTTTCACTCTGGTATAAATCTTAGTCCTAAACCTTTCTTGCTGACGTTATTTTAAATCACCTTTAGGGATTCTAAGTAGTTAGATGAAGATGTAGTGTTTGAGGAGGGAAGTGTAGATGAAGAACTGGTTTTCCCTTTGGCTCCCCCTAATACTCCTGCCTCAGGGTTAGAGTTTGGGGGAGGAAGGCTTGAGGAGGGGAAAGGTAAAAAGGAAGTTGGAAGGGGTCCTGAGGAGCAGTTAATACTTACTCAGGTTGGGGGGGGGGAGCAAAATAAAGCCCTGAACGCACCCTTTATTTTCCTATTTTGGGGCCTTTGTCATGTTTCCTTATGTATTCATACCTATCCTCCAAGGTCTGAATTCAGTGTTCTCTGTTTTCTGTAGGTTTCCTAGACCCCCCTCTCCTCATCGGGACAAAATTAATTGCTGTCTCATTTATGTTCTGAGATTTCTGTTTTCAGTCTCATCCTTCTACTCATTCTCTCTTTGAATCCTGTCCACCTCCCCCAGTAGACAACTCTGAGCACCTTGATTTCAGGGCATTTCTTTTTCACCTTTATGATTTCGGAGCTTGTCATACAAGCAACTTCTCAATAAATGTTTATGAAATGGAACGAAAAACTCTAAAAATAGCAACCAAGGCCCAGTTTTTTGCTCTAAGTGCTGGTATGGCAGATTGCTTTTCCTCCTCCTGAACTTTTGTTCATAACAAGAAAGCCATATAAGAAGGAGTTTGAGAGACAGAAAGTGCCTCTGGGAGATGGCCTTTGTCCCTCAGCCTCACCGTGAAGGAAGGGTGGTGGCGCTCGATAAAGTGGAGGGGTGGGCCAGACTGTGTGGTGCCCCGACGACCTGAGTGTATGTGATTGCCTTGGGGAGGCAGCCTGAAAAAGCAACCGCCCCTTTGGGGGTTTGGACACTCTTATGGGAAGAAGTAGCCCTAGGTTAGTCATCTTAATAGGCTGACCAAGGAAAAGAAATTTATGGGGCCTCGACAGACAACAGCTCCTTAGATACAGTTTGGGGTGGTTTTGGTCTGCGATACTAGTATCTCGTAGTGTTCAAAGACTTGTTGCAGACCTGCTTTGTAATGTTGAAGTTGTATGATTGCCATCTTGCCCTTGCTCATGAATAATATGATCCATTAACACAATCCATTGCTTTTCTCAGTCCACAAATTAAACAGACCAAAACACAAGGCAATAACACCAAATACGCAGTTTGCAAAGGGTGGTCTATGGCTGCCTTATAGAAAATATCCCTCTGCAGACTGCATCTTGGTGTTACCCTTTGGTAAGGAAGGACCCAAGTTTCGACCCCTCCTCCCAATGTTATGAGAGACCAGACTAGTGGGACCAGTGAGCCGCTCACATCTTGGAAAGGAGCCATATGAATGGCCATTTTCAAGAAAAGCAAAATTGAGTGCTTGGCTAGTCCTAATGTAATTGAAACTACCATACTTAGAAAACTACTGGAAGAAATCACCAGAGCACAGTTTGACAGCATCAGAGTATCAGAATGTAGCAGATAGCTCTGAGAGGAGCAGTTATTTTCTGATCCTCCTCAACCTAATCACCCTGGAAAGCTGTAGGAAAAGCTAGTACTGTGGGATATTGAATGTTGATGTATTGTTTGGGTCCAGTATCTTCAGAGCTCCTTATCAGCAAGTCAGGAAAATGTGGGTAATACACCAGGCAGAAATTAAGTGGGTGAACAGCTGGTAGGTGGGTTGTACTTGGAAAATGTTTGGTTCTTCAAATTAAGCAAGAGAGTGTCTCAGCAAAAATTAGTAAGTATGGGGAATTCCCTGGCGGTCCAGTGGTTAAGACTCCGAGCTTCTACTACAGGGGGTGCAGGTTCAATCCCTGGTTGGGGAACTAAGATCCCGCGTGCTGTGCAGTGCAGCCAAAAAAAAAAAAAATTAGTAAGTATGATTTTAGTGGAATTGGTATCAGTATTGACACATTGGTGAGGTAGCGAGCAAAAAGATAAGGCTCACTGAGGGAGAGTTTAGTTCATTTATACAAGAAAAGCATGTAAGGTAAAACATGCAGGTAACATGTATTGATAAGATAGGAGTATCTTTGGGGAAAGATTATATATGTACATCTACGCAGGAGAGCTGTAAGTGCCCTGGTGAACCACATGCTAGCTGAGCATGAGTCATTCATTGACTGATGTTTTTTATAAAAAAAAAAAACAAAAAACTAGAAACACTTGAATTTGAGAAACTAGGACAAGGGTATACAATTTCTTCTGGGCTTGGGTAATAGAGAAAAATTTACCAACATCTGTTACTGCTCTGTGTGTGTGTGTGTGTGTGGCCAGGCTTGGAGTCTGTCTCTAGCATACCCCAATTCTCTTTGCACTTTGGTTTATCAGATATTGTCACAAATTGCAATCCCCTAGACATATTATACCCTGTGTTTCTTCACCATGTGCCCCTTCTCTGGGGGAGCATCAAATTCCTTACCAACCTTTCGGAGCAGCTGAGTGAGCCCCACTCTCTGGCAATATGAGAGGGAACTTGAGCTGTTAACAGAGTTAAAGTGATTTTTAAAAAACCTCCTGAGACTACAGAAAGCCCATTAACTCAGTACTCATCCAAAGTGACCTCTCTACCCTTCTGGTTATTGCTTCATAGTCAGGCAGCCAGCTCAGGGTGAGTGTGGGGTTGGGGAGAAGGTGAAGTATCTTGTGGCATATGCATCGCCTTGTTGTAACTTGCTCCTGGTCTAGAATGTGGACTCTTCGGAGCAAGGAGAATTGAATGAGATCATGTCTGGAAAGTTCCCCCATCCTTGGAAAGTATTAAAATGGGTTTTAATACTATTAGCATCTAGGAGAATAGAATTGTGTAATTACTGCAAGGAACCTTAGAAATTCATGCATGTCTTTTACACATATTTAAGGAAGCTGAAGCCCAGAGGTAAAAGTGACTTTTAAGCCCCTTAGTAGCTTGCCATCGCAAATTAATGAATTGTGTACTGAAGCCAGTAGGTAACCCAAGACAGTGTCTTAAAGCAGAAATGAAAATTTTGTCTGCATTTGATATATACCAGGGTGACAGCCTCAGAGACCTATAAGGAGCCAGGCTAGTATCATAAATGAGCGCATGAGCTGGGATTACAAGAATAGGGAGTGACGGGAACTGTGGCAAACTGGAGAACAAGTCTCTTCTGTTTAAAGGCAGCAGGTTATCCCTCTGTGTGGGAAGGCAAGCCCAGTATTGCCAGACGCATTCATTTTGCAAGAGAAGTTAGAAATGGATCAACCTTGTATTGACCAAATCAAACATGTTGGATGGGCTGAATTTGGCCTGAGGAATGGCTTTGCTCCTGACAGCAGATACACAGTTACCCAGGTCTGTGGGCTGAGCACAAAGGAATCCATCCAATGCATGAATAGCAGCAGCTAATTATAAGTTTTTTCCCCACAAATTTTTCAAGATATTGTTCTAGCTGATAGTTTCAAAATCCTTGCCCTACTTTTTCTCAACAGAGGGAAATCCATAAGTAGTACATTCATCTCTTTCCTTCTTCACTCTCAGGGAAAGATTTTAATGAGAAGTGGAGAAGGGGAAGAGACAGAGGGCCTGGAAGAACCCCAAGCTGGTGATCTCCTTTTGAATAATAAAGAATCACCAGGTGGTGGGTATAGTCCAGCGTGCCCTGTCTGGTACTTTCATGTCCATCTGGAACTTAACAAAGTGAAGATTTATGCCAAGATCCAGCCCTGAGGCAGAGAAGAAAGAACACCAACAGTTTCTAAATAAATGCCAGGCTCTCTCCCGCCTCTCTGTGAATGTCTTCTGGCTTTTAAAAAGAGAAGCCCTCTAAATCTCTGGCAATATAATTATTTTTAGAACAACTAACTGGGAGTACCCAAGGGCTTAAGGAATAAGCTAAATGTTGAAAGCATCTCTCTGTAGGATTATTGCAATCACCTCTCTGTTTCTGCCTTCCCCACCCAGAGAGTCTGTTGTCAAAACATTAGCCAGAACTTTTAAAACATTCGTCACTCAGTTCACCGCTTTTTTTGACTCACAAGACTCCAGTGACTAAATTTCTCTCAATGTCCCAAAGGCTTTATATAATCTGCCCTCTGCCCAACTTTCCTATTATTTCCTTCACCACACCTCCTGCTTCTCAGTCTGCCCAGCCACACTGGCCTCCTTGTTGTTCAAAAACTGCTCTGGCATGCTCCCTCCTAAGAGCCTTTGCATTTGATGTCCCCTGCTTAGAAGACTCTGCCCAAATACTCATATTATTGCTTCTCAGAGAAACTTTGCCTCCTGAAAATTGCAATCCCCTCCTCCTCCCCATAGCTCCAGGATTCCCTACCTCTATTCCCTACATTAATTTTTTATAGTATCTCTCCCCAATTGCTGCTGTACATTTTGCTTTTTTGTTTCCTTTTACTATAATATTAGTTCCATGAGTGCAGGCATTTTGGTCTGTTTTGTTCACTGCTACATTTGTGGAGCTTAAAACTGGTGCCTAAAACCATAGTAGGTGCTTCACAAGTATTTGTTAATACATTTTGAGACTTTTTTTCCCCTTCTGTGCTAGGAATGGTGGCCTTCACTGTGCTGGACAGATACACCTCTGGCTACTGCATCGTGGTGTTTTTAACATTTCCATTAATAGACTTTGTCTGTTTTCCAAGTTTTCTAGGTCAATTCTACTTCCTAAACATATCTTGATTTTTTTTTTTTTTTTTTTTTTTTTGCTTCTCTCCATTTCTCCTATCCTATCCCTTAGTTAAAACTATCACAACTTCTTGCTATCCCCATCTACTTTTGTTCCCTCTACACAGTGTCACTCAACAGCCAGAATGATCTAAAGTCTAAATCTGGTCACTTACCATTCATTCCCTCATTTAAAATCCTTCAGTGTTTTCCCATTGACCTGCACATAAAACTCATATCCTTACCCCATCCCTCAGGGCCCTGCATGGTCTGGCTGCAACATTGGCTTTCTCTGTTCCTCTAACAGGCCAAGTTCCTCCCTGACTCAGGGTCCTTGCTGTTCCCTCATGATGGAACACTCTTCTGTTCCCATTTTTCATCTGGCTGACATTCTCTTCATCTCAGTTTAAGTGCTCTTTTCTCTGAGTTTCTCTGAGTCTCTCTACTAGTTAAGTTACTCTGCATATTCCTTCATAGCACTTGCTACAATAGTAATTCAGTGCTTGTGGAACTGTTTGTCCAATGGCTGTCTCTACAAATACCTACTGAGGATAGAAACCCTTCCTGTGGGGTTTGTCTTTGTCTTTCCAGCACTTAACACTGTCCCTGATACATAGTACTAGCTTAATGACTGTGGAGAAATAAATAAAAATAGATGTCTTGCCACCCAGGGATTGGACACTGTGTGGGGTGGTATCTCATTAATTAACGATGTGTTTCTCTCCACAGAGATTATTTTGCAGAAGATGATGGGGAGATGGTACCTAGAACAAGTCATGCAGCAGGTAAGGAGGTTGTGGGCCTTGCTTTGCCAAATTCTTGGTCTCCTGCTGATCATAATTCCCTTAAATTATAGACCCTTTAATGTCACCATGGCATGTAGTATATAATTCCCCACCTTCCCAGCACAGTGCAGTAAATCATAACTGAAATACTTATGTGAACTCTTCATACTTTTTTTTTAATTTTTAAATTTTTAAAAAATTTATTTATTTATTTTTCGCTGCATTGGGTCTTCATTGCTATGCGCGGGCTTTCTCTAGTTGCGTCAGGCGGGGGCTACTCTTTGTTGTGGTGCACGGGCTTCTCATTGCTGTGGCTTCTCTTGTTGTGGAACATGGGCTCTAGGCGCACGAGCTTCAGTAGTTGTGGCATGCAGGCTTCAGCAGTTGTGGCTTGCGGGCTTGGTTGCTCCGTGGCATGTGGGATCTTCCCAAACCCGTGTCCCCTGCATTGGCAGGCAGATTCTTAATTAAAGTTAGCCTTTGTAATTGTGTATGTGAAATCTATAAATTCTACAGGCCTACCATACTCATTTTGAGCATCAAGAGTCTCCATTTTGAGGTAAAAATTGAAGGACTAGGGCAAAATGGAAGGGGAATGAAGAAAATGCCTACTATACGCAAGATATTAGGTTGGGTACTTTCACTGATTATTTCATTTAATCCATATAAATGCTCTGTGAGGTAAGCATTATTATACCCATTTTTACAGAGGCAATGATGCTCAGCAAAATTAAGAGATTTGCCTAAATTCCCACAATTAGCAAGTGGTCAGGATTCATAACCAATCTTTTTTTTCTTTAACATTTTCGTTGTGTCCATATCCAATCTTCAAAGGCTCTTATCTTTGTACCATATCCTGTGAATCTAACTGTAATGTATTGTTGTTTTCTCAAATTTTCTTCCATTTAATCGCCTATTTAATGTCACCTAAATGTGGAAGAAATCATTTTTTTCTAACTTATTTTAATTAAAACATTTGCATTTACTTAGAAATATCAGGTTATCAACAAAACCATTACTATTACTACTATTATTATTATTAATTTGCAATCACAGTGTGGTATACAAGTAACAGAACAACAATTATTTTGAACAAGCTGAATCAAAGACAATTGAAAATGGGAAAATACCCAACTCTATCTGTAATTAATTTGTGCTGTGTACCAATAAAACCTGCTTTAAATTTCTGTGCTAATTTAAACCCATGTACTCAATCAGGCAACGTTAGTGGCTATTGAAAATACCATTAAGGATAGGGCTATCTAAAGACACACTTGATAGTATGTTATTTTTACAAACATGAATAGACACTGTACAGTGTCCAGTTTAAAAACAAATCATATAAATCATATGGCCTTACATTCCGCACCCCCCCCCCCTTTTTTTTCTTTAAAATTGGTTATGTAATGAGTAGTTAAATACTTCCAGACAAGAAAAAACCTGCCCTGGAACCACACTATTTATCATCATTATTTTCTTTTTAATCTTCATCTTCTTCATATTTCTCCTTGTCATCATCTTCTTGACCCTTTTGTCTTTCTTCTTTTTTTTTTTAAACAGGGAATGCTCTTCTGTTTTTTTTTTTTTTTTTTTGGCCGTGCGCTGTGGCTTGTGGGATCTTAGTTCCCTGACCAGGGATTGAACCCCATCAATAAGCATTTAAAAAAAAATTCTGAGAAGTTGATTGAAGCATCTGGGGACTTTTTCTTGCATTCCTTCTGGAAAGTCTGTAGAAAGAAAGAGAAAAGAGGGAAGGAGGGAGGGAGGCATATATTCTCCCATCCCATAGGTTGCCCTTTCATTCTATTGATGGTTTCCTTTGCTGAACAGAAGCTTTTTAGTTTGATGTAGTCCCACTTGTTTATTTTTGCTTTTGTTGCCTTTGCTTTTGGTGCCCATGCCTATGTGGTCCATTAATTTTCGACAAAGGAGATAAGAATATACGAGGGAGGAAGGAAGGAAAGAGAAAAGAAAAAGGGGGAAAAAAGAAAAGAAAAAGAAAGGACAGAAAAAGAGCATATTATGATATTTTTCTTCTTGGCCCTTTCAGATCGCGTTTGCCCATGTGTCTATGTCTAGTTAACTTTTCCTCAGTGGGGCACAGAGTCACCTAGAGCCCATTTCACTCTCACTTGCACTGACACTGTCTATGGATCTCAGTGTGTTGCCATGCCTGTCATTCTTTCTGATTAAAAAAAAAAAAATATTTGTTCAGTAATAAAGGTGCATTGCTTCTTACTGTCAGCCAAGAAAGATGTATTTTTCTATGTCTTCTGCCTGAGTCTACAACCCCAAGCCCACCTCAATCGGAGGTCATTTGCGTACCATGCTTGAAGGAAGCCCTGATTTCTTATTCTTTCACAGTGTTACTTCTCCAAGGCAGGCCTAGGGTGAGTAGCAGCTTAGCCTTCGCTAGCTTCTCCCAGGGCAGTGCTTCCTTTGGTTAATGGAAAGACTGTGTCTCTTCCCCTTTGCCTGTTTTTCCCTGACTCTCAGGCCTGTTACAATCCCCTTCCCTGCTAAAATAACACAGTATTAGCATTCTGCTAAGAAGTTTGAACGGAAGGAACGTGGGATTGGTTCTGCCACTTTTTGCAATGTAATCTTGGGCAAACAAACTTGCTCAACCTTTATTTACTCATTAGTTAAATGAGTGTAATAATCACATCAGTCTATTTCACTGGTTGCAGTAACTATAAATGAAATTATTCCTATACAATAACCTAAAAGATTCTCTGTAGAGAGATTTTGTAGAAATACTTCTTAGCTAGTAACTTGATTTTTTATTTCAAATAAAGCTATTTCAGTTATCTTTGGTCATGTGACACACCACTCTAAAACGTAGTGGCTTAAATACGTATAGCTGATTCACTTTGTTATACAGCAGCAACTAACACAACAATGTTAAGCAATTATACCCAATAAAGATGTTAAAAATTAATTAATTAATTACTAAAACTTAGTGGCTTAAAACAGGGGTCAGCAAACTGCAGCCCATAGGCCCAATTGCCAGTATTTGTAAGCAAAGTTTTATAAAAGCACAGTCATGCTCATTCACTAACATATTTTCTGCATCTTCTTTGAGCTATCAGGTCAGAGTTGAGTAGCTGTGACAGAGTCGATGCCCATGAGCCTAAAATATTTACTATCAGGCCCTTTAAGAAAAAGTTTGCCCACTCAAGGCTTAAAACAACAATGGTTTATTATTTCTCACAATCCTGGATGTTAGCAAACTGGGCATTTCTTCTGTTGGTCTCACTTGGGATCACTCAAATAACTGCCATCACTCAAATAATCTGACAGCTTTTTTTTTTTATGTCTTTATTGGAGTATAATTGCTTTACAATGGCGTGTTAGCTTCTGCTGTATAACAAAGTGAATCAGCTATACGTATACATATATCCCCATATCCCTTCCCTCTTGAGCCTCCCTCCCACCCTCCCTATCCCACCCCTCTAGGTGGTCACAAAGCATCGAGCTGATCTCCCTGTGCTCTGCAGCAGCTTCCCAACAGCCATCCATTTTACCTTTGGTAGTGTATATACGTCACTGCTACTCTCTCACTTTGTCCCAGCTTCCCCTTCCCGCCCCCCGTGTCCTCAAGTCCATTCTCTACATCTGCATCTTTATTCCTGCCCTGCCCCTAGCTTCATCAGTACCGTTTTTTTAGATTCCAAACATATGCGTTAGCATATAGTATTTGTTTTTCTCTTTCTGACTTACTTCACTCTGTATGACAGACTCTAGGTCCATCCACCTCATTACAAATAACTCAGTTTTGTTCCTTTTTATGGCTGAGTAATATTCCATTGTATATATGTGCCACATCTTCTTTATCCATTCATCTGTCAGTGGACATTTAGGTTGCTTCCATGTCCTGGCTATTGTAAATAGTGCTGCAATGAATATTGTGGTACATGTATCTTTTTGAATTATGGTTTTCTCAGGGTATATGCCCAGTAGTGGGATTTCTGGGTCATATGGTAGTTCTATTTTTAGTTTTTTAAGGAACCTCCGTACTGTTCTCCACAGTGGCTCTATCAATTTACATTCCCACCAACAGTGCAAGAGGGTTCCCTTTTCTCCACACCCTCTCCAGCATTTATTGTTTCTACAATCTGACAGCTTGACTGGGACTGAGGGTCCAAGACAGCCTTTCTCAAGTGTCTGGCAGTGGTGACTGGCATCTTCATTCCCCCTGTACTTGGCCTTTCCTCCCCCAGGAAGGTAGTCTGGGCTTCTTCACAGCAAGGTGGCCTTGGGGTTTTAGGAAGGCAAGGACAGAAATGCAGGGCCTCTCAAGGCCTAGTCTCCTGAACGCATCCAACAGCAGCATTTTCATCACATTCTCTAGGTCAAAGCAAGTCACTAAGCCAACCCAGATTCAAGGGGTAGAGAAATAAACCCCACTTCTTGATGGCAGGAGAAGGAACATCACATGACAAAGGCATGTGGACATAACCTAGGGTGCTGCGCTGGGGACCACTACTAATATGATCTACCACAGGCTACTGTATGTGAACTGCTTCTCTGTGGCCTAGAACTGGTTCTTTTTTTGCAGAAACCAAATTCTGCTGGAACATGCAGGTTGGGATGATCATAATGCCACTATTATATAAAATTTTCTGTTGTTCTGTTTCACTGGCAGCTTTTCTTAGTGACACCAAAGATCGAGGCCCTCCAGCGCAGTCACAGACCTGGAGAAGTGGTGAGAAGGTCCCCTTTGGGCATTCCTTGAGATCATTTGAAAGACCCCTTCAGGTGCAGACCCAGGCTCTTCGAGACTTTGAGAGGGTAAGTCACATGGGTGGATAATTGTTATCCCAGTTAGAAGGAGTATCAGGGGATAGTGGTGTCTTATAAAAATATGACCCATAGTTTAGCTTGGATTATGGGTATTCTTATCAAAATGTTGTCTCTTTCAATAGCATTTATCCCAATAAGCTTATGCACTGTTAACTATATGCTGAGCACTGTGGTTCATGGGCAATTGCCTGTACCACTATTTCTGCTTAACATTTTTACCCCTGGTTTACTTCTCAGATAAATGTAGGAAGTTTAAATGGCACCCTGGGAATCTGTAGGTGGGCCATAGTGAGCCCAGGAGACCTAGTCAGTCGGCTGGCATTATATGCTCTGCTGCTGGCTTGGACCACTCTGGATATCTGGATACCGTCTGCAGCATGAGGTGGCTCAGCCACAGCCATTTGCTTCTCAACAAGAATCCGGCATTGTTGCTTGAAACTCCTGATTTAACTCTTGAAGTGCTCTGCATCTTGATAGGTTGATCCTTAGATTTGGCCAAAAGCCAAATTACTGACAATGTAATACAGGCCCCCAGCTCCCTGTGCCCTGGTTTGATCCAAGGAAGTCTGCACAATAGAACCTATCTACTGGAACCTACCTGCTGGAACCTATCTACGGCCTGGAAAGAGCACCCAGGATTTCTTACATCCCTGTGTGCTAAAAAAGGAAACAGCTCTTTGGTGCCCCCTGGGGGTTGCCCAGGAATCAGGACACACATGTATACTGTGTAAAAATGCCCTGAGATGTGTGGGTTTCTTTCATTCTTGAATTGACAGCTTTTGTTATATAAAATAAAAATTCCATTTTCAAAAAAAGGTTAATAAAGCAGTGTTGACATGCGTTTACCCTGTCTTCTTTCAATTTGTAAATAGAAATGTTTCACTAGGACCTAATGTACATCCTACCAGACATTCCTGTGGACAAAGAATATATTCCATATAATGTGTGCCTGAGAATTTAAACAGCCTACTCTTGGTTTTTGTGCTCAGAGTTGTCATGGATACCGTTTTTTTAAAAAAAGACAAAGAGTTTGCAGGAATATTAAGCAGTTTTGAAGACTAACCCTCTGAACAGCTGTGGTGCTGGTGGTAGGAGTGGGGGCAGTACCACCCAACCCCTTCCTCTTTTCCCCCTTTTGCATCTACTGCAGTGCAGAAAGGGTGAGCAGAGCTGCGGCACTCCCCAAAGCTGTGAGGGTGCTCTCTGAAAGGCAGTCTGCCTGCATGTTCCTTTTGGTGGAGAGGTGATTTGGATCATAGAAATGAAGGGTGTCACCTCCACTGCTCAGATGAATGCCCAGGTGCTGTGGGAGAGGGAAAATAATGGGCTGAGCTGGGTGATGAGCAGGGGTCAGCTGACTTTCAACTGTGGAGTCCTAAGTCTTTTTCTCTGAGCAATAAGGTCTAATATCGCTGGTTAGTCCTTACTCCTCGATGCTGGGAACCACTGACAGAAACCAAGGTAGGATGCAGAGAAAAGGCCAATAAGAGATATTTTACATGTCTCTCCCCTATGTGTCAAGCGATATATAAATAACAATGAGACTACAGCACATGCATTTGTCAGAATGGTCATTGTCAGTAAACCAAGCTGTGACCTGCTCACAGGTCTGTTCATTCTTACATCCATTCATCCATCCATCCATTCTGTAGACTTTGAATGATAGCACCTGCTGTATGAAGAACCTCCATGAAAGGATTTGAAAATTAGAGGAAACATTGGTTAGAAAAAAAAATGTAGGAGGGAGAGTGACACAATCCAATGTCCCACCCTAAAAACTGGTAAAACACTAAATAACATGATATTTTCTCTAAAGTTTAAATCATGCATTCCTTGGGATAAAGGATGAGATCTGTACTCGGAAAGGGGAAAGGGACATATTAAAGGTTTGTGCCAGAGAAAGGTCGGCTCCTCCAGGGCATGAAGCAGATGTCAAAGAGATACAGGCCTGGGCTGGGCAGCCAGGAATCCATCTGTCTTAGTCCATTCAGGCTACTATAACTCAGACTGGGTAGCTTATAAACAACAGAAATTTATTTCTCACAGTGCTGGAGGCTGGAAGTCCAAGATCAGGGCACCAGCA
This sequence comes from Eschrichtius robustus, assembly GCF_028021215.1. Classification (NCBI taxonomy): domain Eukaryota; kingdom Metazoa; phylum Chordata; class Mammalia; order Artiodactyla; family Eschrichtiidae; genus Eschrichtius; species Eschrichtius robustus. The sequence goes on from NC_090826.1 coordinate 106,462,252, forward strand.
GGGTTACCTTCTGGTGAAGGCCCTCTTACTGGTTCATAGCTGATGCCTTTTCACTATGTTCTCACATGGCAGAAGGGGCTAAGGATCTCTCTGCAGCTTCTTTTATAAGACATGAAACCCAAAGGCCCATCTCCTAATACAGTACCATCATCTTTGAGGATTAGGATTTCAACATATGAATGGGGGCGAGGGGGACACATTCAGACCATGGTGGCATCCTTACTTCACTTATCCCTGCAACAAATACTTGATCACTTCAAATAAGATGCTATTCCTATCCTTAGTAATAGTCTATTGGGAAGTACAGACATTGCATTACTTACAATATAATGTGTCCTTATGGTAAAGATAAGGACAGTGTACTCTGAGATCTTGGGAGAGAATGTTTAATTTTATTAAAGGACAGAGAAGGGCCTCCTACAAGAGAACACCTCTCATGGGGCTGCACATTGAGTGAGGTCTTCAAAGTTGAGTTAGATTTTACCGGTTAGAGAAGGAGATTATAATATTCCAGACAAAGGGGAAATTTGGGGGAAAGGAAGAGAAGTATGTTCATGTATAGATCTGATAAGAGACTGGGCTAGAGGGATGCTATGGTCTGAATGTTTGTGTTCCCTGAAAATTCATATGTTGAGATACTAACCCCTAAAGGTGATGGCATTGGGAGGTGGGGCCTTTGGAAGGTGCTTAAGTCATGAGGGTGGAGCCCTCACGGATGAGATTAGTGCCTTATGAAAGAGGCTCCAGAGAGATTCCTAGCCCCTTCCACCATGGAGGATGCAAGAATTCTGTGACCCAGAAGAGAACCCTCACCTGACCAGGCTGGCACCATGATCTTTGACTTCCACCCTCCAGAACTGTGAGAAATAAACTTCAGTTGTTTATAAGCTACCCAGTCTGTGATATTTTCTTAAAGCAGCCTGAACAGACTTAGTCAAGGGAGGTAAGGAGGGAGACTTAGAACAAGGAAAGAAGTAATATTAAAGATACTTAATCAGTAAAAATTAATTGATCAGTTAATGTGATTTCTTCTGAAATATTTGTTGATGTAGGAAATTCTAGGGAAAAGAGCCTTTGATTCCAGAGTAAGTGATAATAGACTAAAAATGTAAATACTGGCACATTATGGAAAATACATCATTGGTCAATTAACAAGTGAAAGTGACAGCATCTTTCTTCACTATATTGGTGCAGGAGGAAGGGGCAAAGGGAACAGAGCTTTGAAGATATAGTTTTCTTTCCTTTTCTTTTTTTGCATTCTGTATCCCTGACCAACAGTATGAGTGAGGCTAGAGAAGGATAGGCAGGGGGAAGGGGTCAGAAATAGTGACACAGATGAGCCTACTCAACTTTATACTGGTAGAAGTAAATTAATAGGTATTGTTCCCCATGATAAAAGAGTTTTGCTTAGTATGTATGCTTCATTTGTACTTTTTGAATGAGTGAATGATTTAATTAATTTTTAAACCTTGTCAGCTTTGTTTTAAAGGCGCTTCGCCCCGCCCCCCAAAGATACATTGATGGAGTGATCTCTATTCTTTCCAGAACTATAGACTTGAGAAGTGGATTAAGTGCTTCTCATAAATTGCCTTATTTTGTCTTTACAAACCTGCATGAAACAAGCATCACTGTTCCTATTTTCAAGTGAGGGAACCAGAACTCATAGAGATTGTGACTTTTTCAGGATCATGGAGTTTAGGTACCATGATTACAAATCCTGAAAGGTTGTTGGGTCATTTTACATAGTCATATGTCAAATGGCCATAGTCATATGTTGAGAAAATTCTTTCCTATATGTTTTCTCACTGATCACAGCACCCACCCCACCTCCAGCATCTCTGGGGTGAGCGAGACTAGAGCAGCACATAGATAACACTAGCTAGCGTGTGTTGATCACTTTCTGTGTGTCAAGTAGTGTGCTAAGTATGTGCAGTATCATCTCATTTAATGCTCATGGAAACCCTGTGAAGAAAGCATGATTATTACACCAGTTTACAAATCAGGAAATAAAGGCACAAAGAGTAACAAAGGAACTTACCAAGCATCTCATAATGTGCTGAGAATACTCGTCATTTTTGTGACCTAAAATAGTACTTTCTATGTTGGTGGTAATAAAAGTGCTGACTCATATAGGCCTGGAATCATGAGCTCCTCCTGTTTAGATGGGCACAGAGTGCAGTTCTATCTTCCCTAGGTAAACTGTAAATCCACTTTTATCTCCCAGTATTCTCCATCACATGCTTTCTATTCCATTAATTCTGAACTGCTTGCAATTCAAAGTTGTTTCATACTTCCAAGCCTTTGTTCTGGCTGTTCCCGCTGCCTAGAATAATCTTTCTCTTCTCTTCTTTACCTGGTTAAAGCCTACTCATCCTTCAAGTTTCAGTTCAGGTTCAGTTTTTTGTTTATTTGTTTTTCTTTTTAGGATGCCTCCGCTCATTCTCCAATCTCAAAATATATACCCAGACTCTAGGCAATTCAGAGGCGGAAAGCCTCTTGTTCACCTTTTTCTAGTCTCTAGAACCTAGCATAAATGCTGGTACATAGTAAGTGCTCAGTAGATGTTCATCAATTAAACTAAATTTGTTGAAAAGTGTTGAAGATTAGGTGTTATATTGGATTTATATTCCCCCTGGCTTCTACTTCAGTATTCACTGAGTGTATTCACAGTAAGTAAAATGATTCTAAAGAGGGTATTGGTATATTAATTAATTGGTTAGGATAGGAAACTGAGAAGTCGGGAAAAATACATTTATTTTTTGAAGTCCAATGCGCTATCCATTGTACTACAGAGCCAAGTGGGAAAAGTACATTTATTTTTAATGGTGAGTTTAAAGGGAGATAACTGTCTACCTAAACTGGGATCATAAAATTATAAATGTAAAGTAAGAGAAAGAAAGCAGAGACCTTTTGAAATATTTGACAGGATTTATTAAGAAGATCATAATAATAGCTAATAATAATATTTATTGAGTGTTTATTAAACACTAGGCACTTTTTAGACATTTAACCCATTTTATTTCAGCTCTTTTTCAGTTCATTTTCCTAACTTATGAGATAGATATTAGATATTATATTACATCCATTATATGAGTGAAGAGACCAAGACTCAAAGAACTTGATGAAAGCTATTACAGGTATAAAGTGGCAGAGCCAAGATAATTCCAGGAGTCAAGGTTCTTGGGGGAATGAGAGGACCATTCAGAGAAGGAGAGGTTACATTAGCGCAATGTGTGCAATTTGGTTTTATGCAGAGAATCAAAATGGCAAATGCTATATATAGAAAAGCCATGGAAAGGGTAGGGGTCTGTGGCTTTAAGGTCTAGAGGAGGCCTCCACTGCCCTCCCCTGTTTACACATTTTCTAATAATGTTGTCTTTCACATGAAAATGCCAACAAGACCAGCTGCAATGTTTGCTTAATTATAGTCTGAAGCTAGCTTTTCTGGGCAGTCTGAATCCAACGACGGTGAGTCAGCCTGTTGAGGCCCCACCCATCCTGGCACATTTTTCCACTTGGGTCTTGAAGTCTGGGGGGGTGGGGTGCGGGGAGTGAGTCCTAAAAGAGACTTTTCTACCTTTATGGAGATCTGAGTTATCACGGCCTGGGTTTCCTGTTCTAGTTTAGGTGAGTCTGGGTCATGTCACTTCTGCCTTTAGGTCCAGCCATTTCAAGTGCTTCTTGAGTTTCTCTTTAATTACAGCCTTGGAAAATGAAAGCTACTGGTGAAGTACATTTTCTTTCTTTCTTTTTTTTTTTGAAAATGGCATTTATGTTCCTCAAACCACAGTGCCCCAAGCATACTGGTTTTGGTTTCACTAGTGTCTTGAGACTTTCAAAAAGTTATTAGATGAGAAGGGAAGGGGAGATAAATCTGAAACTTTCAGCAATCATAAGGACAGGATTTTTTCTTTCTTGTTAAACATGACTTTTCAGAGGGATTCCACACAGTCATTCCACAGAACTTCGGCAACATTTTCATTCCTAAGCAACACTGCCAAAAATAGGCATCAAATCAATCACATTTTTCTTAAGAACTATGAATAAAAGGAATGAGTCTGAGTGCTGTAGAGGATGCAGAGGTGTATATGAGTTACGATTCTCAGAGAGCATACACTCTGATTAGGGACATAAGAAATTTAAATTACACGAAATTTAATTTAAATAACATCTAAGGCACCAGTGGAAGAGATCACAAGATTAGAGTAATTGCCAATCAAATGTATGTCTTTAAAACCTAGATGTTAGGACAAAACATTTTTTCTAATTTGTATTCATACGTATAGGTAAACTTTACAAAGTTATAAATATTGGCTCACATTTGGTTACACAATTAACAAAGTAACTTTATCAAAAAGAATGAAATTACAAAAATTGAACAACCCTGAAAGTTCTGGAAGGTATGGTTACCAACACAGAAAAGAGCAATCACTTCCACAGAGAAAATGGCACTTGAATGAGAATAATCCTTCTTATTTTTTGTTGTCTCCTCTCTGTGTCCTCATTAGAACTTGTTGTCTTCTCCTCTTCACTGTATGAAGAGAAGCTCTGTCTTTCTTCCTATGGACTTGAGGAATTTCCATTCCAATGATAAAATTTTAAAATAACAAAAATAATGATACCAATTAATATTTATTGAGTACTACAGTGTGCAGACCTCTGTGAATGCACCTGACTTGCATTATCTTATTCAGTTCTGAAAACAGTCTTTTGAGGTTGGTACAACCATTATTTTCATTTGTACAGGGAGGGACACTGAAGCTAGGAAAAGACTAGTGATTGCTAGAAAGTGCTAGAGCTGGGATTTTAACAGAAGTGTACCGATTCCAGAACCTGAACTCTTAGCCACAATTTCATTATGCCACTCTATGTACAGCTGCTCCCCTTATTCATTTGTTTGTTCATCTACTCAGTATATGGGTACAATCCATGTGCCAGGCCTGTTCTAGCTTTTACATGCACAGTGATCAAGTATGAAAAGGTATGTGTTGAAGGATGAATGTCTCAGTGTTTTTATACTAATAAAATATTAGAAACAATCTATTACTCATCAAGGCAAGGATTGATTATTTCAGCCATGGTACACATACAACAGAGCATCACAGAACAATGTACTGACTTGGAAGGATGTCTGTAATAATAATAACAAATTTAAGATTAAACAGCAGAACAATAACAACAATTTGAATATAACATAAAATAAGATCTCTTTAAAAAAATTTTATTTTTACACAATTTTTAAAGGTTACTTTCCATTTCCATTATTAAAAATATTGGCTATTTGTTATACAGCACATCCTTGAGCCTATCTTACACCCAACAGTTTGTACCTTCACTCCCCCACCCCTATACTGCCCCTCCCTCCCCACTGGTAACCACTAGTTTGTTCCCTATGTCTGTGAGTCTGCTTCTTTTATGTTATATTCACTAGTTTGTTGTATTTTTTAGATTCCACATATAAGCGATATCGTAGTATTTATAAGATCTCATTTTTGAGGGAGAAAAACTAGAAATGTCTGGAAGGATATATACCAAAATATTTAAAGTGATTAGGTCTGGGTGATAGGATTAGCCATGATTTTTACCTTCTTTATAAATTTTGGATTATCTGAATTTTTAATAATGTGCATTCCTTTTATTTATCTAATCATTCAACAAATATTTCTAAAGTGCTTACTGTGTGCAACATAATGTCTTAAGCACTGCACATACAATAATGGATAGGCAAACATGGTTCCTGCCCTCATGGAGTGTACAGATTAGCCAATTACAACAGAATGTAATCATTACAATGCTGTGGAGGCACTCAGGAGGGGCCCTTACCCAGACTTTAGGGTCAGATGGGCTTCCTTTAGTAGGTAATATCTAATTCAAATCCGTACAGGCTAGTTGGAGATAGTGAAGTCAGAGCTGAATGGAAATTGAAGAGGAATGACTTTCCAGGCTGACACTGCTACCCGTGAAAAGTCCTAGAGGCAACAGAGAGCAAGTTCAGCAACAGGAGGCTTTTTGTCATGGCTGGAGCACTAGAGTATAGAATGGGGTTCAAGCTGGTTTTATCTCCCTCTACCACCTGCTACTCTCGGTCAAAGCCTTATTGTTACTACCATGGTTATTCATGGCATCACTGTGAACTCAGCTCTTATGCCTAGACAAAGTCCTAATTGTGCCTATGAAATCACCTTCTTTCCTGGAGAAGGATGGAGAAAGAATTAATGAAAATCTAGAAAAATAGGTAAGGTCATAAATTGACACGTTCCCTTCTGAATACTAAAAGCTCAGCAAATAATCTTCCTGGGTCGAACCAGTTGTGAACAAACAACACCAAGTCCTGCTCTTGTTGGTCGGGCCAAACCGTAGGAGAATCTAGTTTGGAGCCTAGGAATCCTTGGGAGCTCCCAGCATCAGTGCAGCTCAACTGTTGTTTTGCCATGGAACTCATTTAACTGTCTCTGACAGTGCTATTTCTGGCTGGGCCATTATTTTTGGTGACCAGGGAAGTTGCTATTTGTTTTGTTTTGTTTTTATATAGTTCGTAGTGCTCCAGTATGATGATGACAACACCCTGTTATTCCAGGGTCACTGGGGGTGGTGTGGGTGTGTATCTATGGTGGGGGAAGGCAGCAGGAACATCACTGGAACCCCTGCCATTTATCTACACAATGATGCTGCCTAAGACAGCGTTTATTTATTGACCTGATATAATAGCTCTGTTGTTAGCTGTCTTGCCATCAGGCCACTTATTTCAAGAAAACGCTGTGTAGAGGATGGGTATCAGCATGCTTCTGAGTTGAAGGGGAAAAAATTGAATGATATTGTTAATATTTTAGCATTTGAAAGACTGAAACTTCAGGGATTATGTTGAAATTTCAGAAACAGAGTTTCAGAAGAAAGATTTGTTTATTGTGCAACCCAAAAGAAGAAAAGCCAGATGTTTGTAGAGTTCTCAGTCTGCTTTCTGAGGCAGGCATCAACAACTGACTTCTGGAACACTGGACACAAACCCTGTGTGGAAGTGAAAGGGTTGATGAGTGGAAGACCAAGTTGATTGACTTCGATTGACATTTTCCTTATTAGAATGTTCTGCAGAAGTTATGCATATTCTTCAGGGCAGCCTAATGAGTATGTTTTTCCTGTCGAAATATAGGGTGGATCATGTTTTCTTTCTGTTTTATTTAAGGATTGTAACAAAACTTTAACTTTTGATAGAACATAGTAATCCATGAGTATTTAATATTGAGGGCCACTTAAAGTATACTTTATCTAGCCTTTATGTTAGGGCCCCATAATCTGAGTAGGATTAATATACATTTAGAAATGGTCAGTTCTAGACCATTTGCTTTTAACTGAACTGAATCGAACTGAACTTGAATTGAATCTTTATCATAAAAAAATCCTTTGTAAAAGGCAAAGGACTGGACATGTTACTTCTCCCAGCTTTGGTTTCTTTCTTCTTTTTTAAATAACAGCTTTTTTGAAATGTAATTTACATACCATAAAATTCACCCTTTTAAAGTGTACAATTCCATGTTTTTTGTATATTCAGTGAGTTGTGCAACAATTACCACTATCTAGTTCCAGGACATTTTCATCACCACCCAAAAACCCATCACACCCATTAGTAGTCATTTCCTGTTCCCTCCTCCCCCAGGCCCTGGAAACCACTCATCTAATTTCCCTATGGATTTGTCTAGTCTGAAAATTTCATATAAATAGAATCATGTAATATATGACTTTTTGTGCCTGGCTTATTTCACATTATATAATGTTTTCAAGGTTCATTCGTGTTGTAGCATGTGTCAGTACTTCATTCCTTTTTATGACTGAGCAGTATTCCATTATATGGATATGCTAAACTTTGTGTATTCAATCTTCTGTTTTTGGATATTTAGGATGTTTCTGCTTTTTGACTATGCGAATGATGCTTCTGTTTTGCGTGGACATATGTATCACTTCTCTCGGGTGTATACCTAGGAGTGGAATTGCTAGGTCATATAGTAACCCTGTGTTTAATCTTTTGAGGACTAGCTTTGGTTTAGTCACCTTGAAAATGGAGAAAACTATGTTTTATATAGGTTCAGGTGGTCAGATCCTCTGAGGTCACAAGCAATATTATTTATAATGAAGGATATTTTTGAAAAGATGCAGGGACCTGAGGTAGAATTGGAAGTACCTTATTAGTCACAGGGGAATCCTAGGTTCACAGGGGTCATCTAGTGTCATGATTAAGGCCCTGATGAGTATGAAATATCGGTCAGACTGCTGGAAGCTGTAGTCTGTGCTCCTCCACTTTCTAGCTAAGCAAATCGGCTAACTTCCTGATGTCTTACTTTCCTGGAGTATAAAATGGGGATAATAATATCCAATCCACTTACTTCACAGTGTTGTAATGAAGATAAAATGAAATAATACATATATGGAAGTGCTTTGTATATTGTCAAATCCTATACAAGTGATTGTTGTTGTGAAGATAGTGTAATTATATCTAATTAATTTTGTAATACAAGTCAAAGTCATTCAAAACAGCCAGTAATTAAACTTTTGTATTTCTCCATCTTAGATTTTACCAGAAAAGCGTAGGGACTCCCAGACACATAGATGTATTATAAATAAAATATTTATATGTGAAACAAACCATCCTCCTCCTTCTCCTTGCCCCATCCCTTCGTGTCTATCCCTGCCGTCTAATCCAAAACAAGTAGGGTTCCTGGGTGCTAAAGAGCGGGAAGCACTCTCCAGCCATTGGTGTGACTTTCCCACAGGTCTGTTTTGAAAATGTAACAGTTAGCAAAGCCTGTTGAGGGTCATCCTTAGGTCCCCAGTCGTTGTTGCTGCTTTTGTCTTGGAATATCATACCCTTTATGCTCACTTATCTCCTCTTCCTCTTCCTGCGCAAGGCAACCAGAGCACTCAGTCTGAACAGGTAGACCCCCACTACCTTTTAGGGCTCTACCATAAGAGAGCTGGTGGGGTGCTCAGAGATCTTTCAAAAAGTGACAGCTCTCTCATTGGTGCTGCCTTTGGTAATATTGTTTCTATGAGAAAATATGTTTCAAACATAGAATCTCAGGATGGCTAAAGACCTTAAAAGTTCTCCAGAACTAACTCCTAGTGGATGTGTGAAGATTCTTAACAATATCCCTGACAAGTGGTTCTTTAGTTTCAGTTGATTCCTTTTTGTGCCAGGAAATTTACTATCTCTCATAATGTAAGTGCTAAGTAAATATTTGATGTATGAATGTATGGATGGAGTGTGGCAATAAGTTCATTACATCCAACTCTACTAGAGGATTTATTCTTATATTTAATTGAAAGCTGCCTTCCTGTAATTCCTAGTTTCATTCCATTTAAAATAGTTTTTTAAAAATAATAAACTATTTCACAGACAAGAACATACAAAGAACAATAAAACACTTGTCCATGTATCCAATATCTAAATTTTTTTTTAAAGATTTTTTTGATTTGGACCATTTTTTTAAAGTCCTTATTGAATTTGTTACAATATTGCTTCTGTTTTATGTTTTTTTGGCTTTTTGGCCACAAGGCTTGTGGGATCTTAGCTCTCTGACCAGGAATTGAACCCACAGCTCCTGCATTGGAAGGCGAAGTCTTAACCACTGGACTGCCAGGGAAGTCCCCCCAATATCTAAATTTTAACAAATATTATTTTCGCTCTATTTGCCTCATATTGAAAAATAAAAGTTCACATTACAGATGCAATTGCAACACTCTTAATAGCCTACCCCAATCCGACCTCCTGACTCCTTTCCTACAGTTAATTACTATTAAGTATTTTTCCGAAACTCACACAATTAGAAAATAGCAGAGCTGAGTTTTGAACCCAGATCTCCTTGGTTCAAAAGCTATTGCCCTTTCCACAATTCTGTGCTATCCCACCTAGATAAATATGTATAATAGTGATAATATTTATTGCCAATTTGTAAGTGGATAGTAAAATGTCAAGGGTTGCTTAAAACACTATTCTCCTGTTCCTCTGCTTACCATATTAAGTTATTTAAGAATATTTTTATTTTCATGAAATGTAAAATTATGAATTATCACAGATATCAAATTAGTGGAGTTAAGTTGCAAAAGTTTCATTATATTTGAAAAGAATGTGTCAATTAAGATGATTAATCATTTTTAGTGGAGTGGAACTGTATTTTCAGGAGAGGGATTGGTAAGAGATTAATATGTTTTCAAGCATTTCCATTGTAAGAACTATCTGGGGGGTCTGAATATGATTAAGCAAATTGAGGCTGAGTTTTTTTTAAAGGCTGACTTGACAATCGGTTATGTTAATGGGGCATGACATACAACAGCTGGGTTGTAATCTCCTACTATTGTTGGCATTGATTGAGTTCTTATTAAAGTCTTATTTCCAGTCTGGACTAATACATTAAGAAGCGGTGGGAAGAAGAAATTAAGGAAGGAGCAGGGGAGAACTGTTAACGTTTGGAAAAAATATTTTCAGAGAAGAGTAAAGATTTTCTATATACTACATTTTTAAAAAGGAAGAACAAAGATAGAAGCACTGCCCCTTGCTCAAGAACCTGCAGTGTTTATTTCCTAAGCAGTGCAGAGCTTATCCAAAGCTCTGAGAGGCCCTGATTTAGGAGGTCTAGAGAGCAGCCCAGGTGTGTGTGGTTCTGTTTGCTAAAGCTAGAAAACACAAACAAGTAAAACAAGACATAAGCAATAAGCAAATAAAGTAACTAGTAAGTAGTTCCTCACCCTTTGTTCAAACTGAGAACCAGGATCTGCTAAAGGAACAAACTCAGGCTCCTCATCCTGACTTTCAAGATCTTTCTAAAATGGTTCTTCACTTCCTGTCCTCTCTGTTCACCCACTACAGGACAGCATGTGCCCTTTGTTTCAGTCCACTTGGTCCTCTGCACCTTTGCTTATGTTCCACCTGCCTAGATTGCCTTGTATTCTCCCTCCAGCCTATACAAACTTGATTCATCCTTTAAGGAGAGCAAAAATGTCACTTCTCTCTGGAACCTTCTCTGGTAGCCTCTCTTTACTAATTTCTATAGTTTTTACTATTTGTACAGTTCATACTGCCCTTTGATTGTTATTTATCATATATTATTCCCCATTTATTCAGAACTCTTGTACATAGTTCAGATTCTGCATTGTGCATTAAAATTAGTCTGTTAGAAGAATTAATTTTACTTACAAAATTACCTTTAGATATGCTCTTCCTCCTACAAGATCTGCATAATCTTGTATACAGATTGAATTCTATTAGGATTAAATCCAATGAAGTCAAAGTCAGCAGGTTAGTTATTCATCCATTCTTTTATTAAGTATTTCTTGAGCACCTACTATGTGCCAGGCACCATTCTGGGTACAGGTGATATAGCAGTGAACAAAACAGGCCCATATCCTGGCTTTCTCATGGAGTTCACATGCTAGTAGGGAGAGACAGACAAGAAACAAAATAAATAAGTAAATATAATATTTTAGAAGATGATAGTGCTATGGGATTAAAAAAAGCAATGCAGGGAGACATGGAGAGCTGGGGTGAGGCATAGGGTGAGTTACAGTTTTAAATAGGGTGGTCACCTCATAGAGAAAGTGACATTTGATCAAAGACTTGAAGAGGGTGAGGAAGAGAATGCAGATAACTAAAGAAAGAGCATACTATTCAGAAGGATCAATAAGCTGAAAGGCCTTGAGGAGGGAGGGTGCTTGGTGTTTTTGAGAAACAGCAAAGAGAAACAGTGTGGCCGGGGCAGAGTACGTAGGGGAAGAGCAGTAGGAAAAATGTAGAAGAGAGGGTAGGGGAGAGGCTCCAGATTATGCAGGGCCTTGGGACTTATGGGCTAACAAAATGACTGACTTATCCTTTCACTCTCAATTAGATGGGAAGCCATTGGGGGTTTCCAGCAGAGGAGCAATCTGACATTTTGTATCCCTCATAGAGATATGGCTGCCGCACTAAGAATCGACTATAGGGGAGCAAGGGTGGGAGTGGGGAGACCAGTTAAGGGGCTATTCAAATAACTCAGAGGAGAGATCACAGTATCTTGGGCCAGAGTGGCAAAGGTACGAGTGGCAGTGGTGGTAGATAGCTTCTCTATATGTATTGAAAATAGAAATCTTGATAGATGGATTTACAGACAGATGAGATGATGTGCGTGAGAAAGAAGGGTCAAGAATAATTCAAAAGTTTTGGCCCAAACAACTGCAAATATTGGTGGTTACAAACTGAAATTGGGTCCAAAGAGGAAGGAACATATGTGCTGGGAAAAATTAGGAGTTCAGTTTTATATATCACGAGTGTGAACTGTCTATATTCAAGTAGAGATTTCTACTAGGAAGTTAGGTGTAGACTGGAGTTCAGGAGAAAAGTCAAGATGGGCATATAAACTTAGAAATTTAAGTGAACAAAACATTATTTTTCTAGTCACCATTCTAGCAGATGTAGTTTCTTTGGAACCATTAAAACAAACTTTTCTACATCATTGGAAAGTTATGAGAATAATATTGGGTTGGCCAAAAAGTTTGTTTGGGTTTTTTCGTAGATCTTAGCCGAACGAACTTTTTGGCCAACCTAACATAAGCAAGCTAGCCCATATTTAACAGATCAAATCAGCAAAAAATGAAATATATATGCAGTAATTATCTATTCATTAATTTGACAAATATTTAGGGAGTGCATCCTAAATATTCTGCAATGAGAATACAAAGACACAAAGTATGCCTTGCCAGCCCTCAAAACACTCTAGTCTGATTGAGGTGATTGTATACTGCACAGTGGGAAGAATTAACTGGAGAGGTCTTCTTGACAATTGTGGGAGCTGAAGGAATATAGAGAGACATATAAGTCATTGACCCTTGGGCAGCTTACAGACTAGTTGGAGAGGTAGGCACATGAAAAAGTTAAAAGCTCTAAAATGTATAAATAACCCTGCAGGACAACAGAAAAGCAGTACCATGAGGCAGCATATGAGCACTTGCCAAACGTTAGTATTTGCCTTAGGAGCTCAAGAGGAAAAAGTTTTTCCAGTCTGGCGTAGCAGGGAAAGCTTTGTTTGGGTGGAATTCAAACTTGAGAAAGTGACCTGAAAAAAGAGGCAGGGTGTCTTGAGAGGGTGTGATTTTTTTTTCTTTTATACTAACAGTGATGAGATGCCTGTGAAGGAGTTTTAAGTAAGGGAGATGACAGGATAAGATTTGAGTTTTGAAAATAATGTTTTTAAAATAATGGGGTTTTTTAGCTTTAATTAGGAGAAGAACTAGCGGGATGAATTCTGGCAGACATGATAGACACTGTTGCAAAAGTTTTTGCCATGAGGTTTGTCGTGAGAATGGCACATTCAAGTTGAACTATTTAGCAAAGAGCTGGATATGTAGGGCTAGATCTTGGGTGAGACAACTCAGTTGGAGGTTTGGGGACTGTTTGGGAGGCAAAAGTCAAAGCCCTAAAAGTGGATAAAATCTCTAAGGGAGAAAGTGTGAAGAGAAAAAAATCAGAAGGCTAATGACTAATTATCATTTAAGTAGTAGCTTTAAAGAGCCAGGAAAAAAAGGAAAAAAAAGAAAAAAAACAACACAGAGAAGAGGCTAGAGAGATAGGAAAAGAACAAGGGATCACAGGGCATAAGAGAAAATAGGCTTAATGTGAAGAAAGAAATATGTAGGTTGGATAAGAACACCTGCATTCATATGCAATTTTACTTTCCACAAAGCTTCTATTAAATTATCGTACATGATGAAAGAATCCAAGTAGACATCAAAAGCATGATTAAACACTAATCTAGAATCTGGCACCTGGTTCCCCCTGTGCAAAATGGGGGTAATAATAACCAGGTTATTCCTCTAGGAGCTTAGACCAGGAAAGGGCCTTAAAATCACCGTTTCCAACCACTTCATTTTATAAATGAGGACAGTTAGGCCTCTGGAGAAGTGTACTCCCAAGGTCATACGGCTATTTAGTAAGCACAGCTGGGACCAGAAAAGAATCTTCTTGAGTCTTATCTTAGACTTTTCTCTTCCTCACTGTCTCTAACTAAGCCTAGGTGAAATTCATTTATTCTAAGAGCACAGATTTAATGAAATTAGCTAAATGCATTTTAAATGTGTGCATTTTTTAAAAATGAAGAATATATTGTCTTAAGTTACCAGTGGTCTAGGTAAGAAATGTGTTGCCTACTTATAATCCAGCTCTAGTTGAGAGAATGCTCAGTTCTAATTATGCCCTCCTGAGGCCACTTTATTCACTCAAATAAATGTTTTCTGTCTTTCAAGGCAAAGTGCAAGTGCAACTCCTTGTCGAAGCTTTCTTTCTCTCACCATCCCAATGAGAATGAATCACTCTTTCTTCTGGGTTCCCACAGATTCAGTATTTTTCAAACTTTAGGACAAAACTTATTAGTGGGTCATGGAATCAATTCAGTGGGTCACTCCCAAAAAGAGAAATGGAATAGGAAATATCAGAGTGCATCCTACATAGTGACGGTTAACATTACTTTGGGGAACTTTTACTTCAGTTGTGTGTGTATGTGCATGCACTGGATTGCAGTGTGAAATGTAAAATGTTTGAATGACACAGGCCTGGAGGATTATAGTGTAAAACTTATGCACCTACATCTCTATGGCCACCTATCTCTTGGAGGGCTGGGACTGTCTTCATCTTTGTATTCCTCATGCCCAACATACTACCTGCTGTGTACAAAAAGGGAGGTTGATTGGAATATTATGAAGAGTGAAGAAAGAATTAGAAGGATGAAGAGCAGGTAGGTTGGGGAGGAACCTTACACTTGAATTAAGTATAAAGTTTTTGTTTCCTTTACTTTGGATGTTAATATTAATTTTGTTTTCAAGCTAGTGTTACTGCAACCAAGAACTCGTGTTTGGTATCTGTGCTGTGGGGTTGTCTCCCAGTCACCTTCAGTGTCCCGTGTGGTGTGGTATAAATAATACTTCCTGCTAATGTTGCAGCTGTCATTCAAGGATCTTAAATTGCTTTAGGAGCAGGATCTGGTAATGAGTGCCTAGCTCCACTTGGCAGGTGCGGGAGTTAAGAAGTAGTGACTGGGTAAAATCTCTGGGCTCCAGCCTGACGCCTCCCTCCATCACCTCCCACCCTCTTTTCGCCCTCATCCCTTAGAGGGAGGAACCTTTGACCCTGCCTCTTGGAGCTTGTGTAACTGGTAAACAGATTTTGCAGAGATTCCACTGAACTAGAAGATTGGCCCTTTCTTTGGAGGTGGCTCAGGTGTGTATGGGGGGAGGGGCATGGTAATAAAGGCTATTTCTTTAACTGCCTCAGGGCTTGAAAGGTCCAGGGAGAAAAACTGGGAAGGAACTGATGAGAGGTGAGCTTCTGGATCATCCAAGGAAATTAGAAACCCCTCTGATTAGTCGTTCTTGAAGATTTGCACCTGACAGAAGGGGGATATTTGATACGTGGTCACCATCTTGTGGGCCATTCTGTGTCCTTGCAACCCAACCATCACCTTGAATTACTCCCATTCCCCATTTCCTGGAAGCTTCTGAGGGTCAGCCCCCTCTCTTTTCTGAGAAACTGTTAACTGCCTACAGTTGGGCCTGAGAGGCTGAGGGAGGGTGAGAGCCGAGTCCTAGCTTGGAGTCGGGTTACACCACTTGTGTCTGAGTTCACGCAGCATGTTCCTCTGTCAGGGATTCCGCAAATATCTCCCGAGGTAAAAAAGGAAAGCGCGCTGCGCTGCAGCACCCAGAGCAGCGAGCCCAGGCCCAAGTGCGGGAGGGAGCGCCAGCCATCAGGGGCATGTCGCCGTAGCCTCGCAGCGTCGCCGCCGGCTCGCTTCATGCCGCGGTGCCGCTGCACCACGTTCCTGGGCTGAGGGGGCGATTGGGCATGTGCTCCTCCCCATGGGTTGCCCACCATGTCTAATGGATATCGCACTCTGTCCCAGCACCTCAATGACCTGAAGAAGGAGAACTTCAGCCTCAAGCTGCGCATCTACTTCCTGGAGGAGCGCATGCAGCAGAAGTATGAGGCCAGCAGGGAGGACATCTACAAGAGGGTGAGTGCGGGGGCCTGCGGCTCGGGGCGGGGGGGGGGGGCGGGCACGGGCTGGTGGTGGACACATCCAGATCCCGAGCTCTTCCTAGCTGGTGCTGTGCGAATCAGTGGGGTAGGCGGGTTCCGGGCCTGGTCTGGTCACCTTAACGCCAGTGTGACCTTGGACAAGCCCATTTCACCTCATCTGTGCCTGTTTCCTACTTTCCTACTCTGTAAAGAGAGCGAGCTGGATTAAATCAGAGACGCTCGACCTCTGGTTTGGAACTGTATAGAACAACCACCTTGGGGGGCTGGTTTAAAGTGTCGATTACTGCCTTACCCCCAGGGATTCTGATTTAGTAAGGGAGGGGGAGCTTAGAAATCTGCATTTTTAAACAAGCCCCAGAGGTGACTGAAGCTGGTAGTTTTCAAGTCACACGCTCTGCTTAGAGAAGGGACCTTCTAGCTCTGGCACATGGGGGCAGGGAATGATGCCATGGGGAGCAGGGCAGGGGCTGAGGACATTTCTGTTCCTTGAGAAATTCGTGTTTGTTTTTGAAGATGATTATGCAGATGAGCTCTTAGGACAGAGTCTTAGGCATTTTCATCTTTAGGAATAGTTCACCTTAGAATGAAGAAAGGGTATTGATGGAATGAACAGCCGTTGGCCTTGGGTGGGGTGGGAGAGGGCCGCTTCCCTGAAGGGAGGGCTGTCTTGATTGAAGGGGGAGTGGGGTTGGGAAGGAGGACAGAGGGGACTGGCTGAGTTGAGGGTGAGATGAGACAGCACCTTGGTTAAGAGGACATTAGGCTATGGTTTACAAGGATTAAGCTTCCTCACTGGTTGCCACAATGTTGGTTTCCTTAGCTTTCTTAGTGTTTGGGCTAGCAGGACCTGAAGTGGCCTGAGCGACCTGGAGCTGGTGGCCTCTGACTTTATCAGTTTTTAAATCTCCAGCTGTTTGCACCAGAGGACTATACCAATATTATCATTATCTATGTGTGCCCTGTCCTGTAGAGGAGTCTGGGAAGCATTACAGGCTGCTAGATAATGCTTTAGATCAGAGGAATAACTGGTGTCTCTGAGACCCAAACCACTGTTTGGTAAATGCAACTAAGATGAACAGCTAAATCTGAGGGATTTAGCCCTATTTTCTGACTTTCCTGGATTTCCATGTTTTAACCTGAATTTTCCTGAAATTGATCCAGAGTCATCTTTTGTCTTTTATGTGACTATATAGTGAATGTGCCTCAATGGAGCTGCCAGGGGTCGAGGAGGATATTGCCAAGTGAGGGTTGGTAACTCAGGGAGAGGGAGAAGGGGAGCGTGAGTGCAGTATTTACCTCGGAGTAGGAATAGTGAATGAATTTGTTCACTGTGCAGAGGGAGGGACATTTTCCCATTAACTGTCTCCAAAGCAAGGCAGAAGAAAGGGGAAATTTCTTAGATAATTTGAGGGAAAGGATTTTTGTAGCTTGAATCAAATGACCGCTTGAGTCAGTTGGTCTCACCCTCTGCTCTGCACTGACTAAGGGGACACTCTGGGTGGGTGTGAGGGGGCACCGTTGCTGTCCTGGAGAAGTGTGACTGAGAGGATTATAGGAGCTGCACCGGGGTATGGTGGGGGTAAGTGGGCCACAGGACATTGTCACATGCAGAGGTGACAACCCTTTGTAAGACTCCCGTATTGCCACTAGTCCCACTCAGGAAGTAGAAACGGCCCTGTCTCTTCCTGGTCTAAGAGCAGAGTAGTCAGGCAGCTACAGGCATCCTATAGTATGGGGAATCTCAAACTACTGTGTCCCCTCCTTTCCCTTCTCACCATACCTTTGTTCCATTCGCCTGTCACATTGCTCATCCCGTTTGGCTGTGATTATTTGGGAAGCACCAACAGCTTAGGTTAAAATGCCCTTATTTGGGAAGCAGAACACAGAAAGCCATTATCAATCATTAACATCACAGTTGAAGTTAGTTTATCACACTATGTAGTGATGAGGGATTGATAGAAATCAGGGCAGTTGCATTTTGATGGAAGGACAAGGGATTAGAAAACCACAGATCAGGAGCCTTGGACAATCGGAGACCTGGGCGAGTTACTTAGCGTCTCTGAGCCTGTTCCAGTCCCTGTAGAACTGGCATTAAGAATAATGCACAGCACCACAGGCCCTGAAAATTATTTGTTGAGAGTATGAATAAATAGCAGCCCTAAAGATTAAATAAGAAGACATAATCAAAGCACTTTGTAAACTTCATAGCATCCTACATGTATGAGAGGGTAGTAGTCATATGCCTACTAGTAGTAGTAGTTATTATGATATTTAAAAATGAGGAAGCAATTTGGTTCCTTTAATCTCACCCTCAGACAGTCCCATGAATGTGTTTTACGTTCATCCATGTTAGTCCCTTTGTGACTCCACAAGGTTAGGACAATTAATTAGCAGCCATGTTGGCAGAGACAGGGAGAGTGGTGTGCAGTGCATCACATGGTAAGTCAGGTAGTTCAGATAAGAATTTAGAGCCCTGTTCTGTGACTAAACTTAGCTTGATTTTTCTTTAGCATTGGAAGGACTCTTTAAATATAGTAAAAGCATTAAATCATGCCCAACTGAGAATCTGCAATAATTTGGGTGCGGTATACATGGATTCTCTTAAAGAAAACCAGTATTTGTGAAACATATGTAATAAAATTCTATTATGAATAGTAATTATTTTATCATTTCACATATTTTTACTACTGCAGACTTTTGTTGAGATATTTGTACTGAAGAGTAAAAAGTTACTGTCTTAGAGGCAATCAAGCATTTCACCATAATGACTACAGGGAAGGGAAATATGAGAAACTGCAGGAGAAAAGGACTGGAGCGTGGGTTCTGTCTTTTTCTTTCCAAGTGGCAAGTCCTCCTTTATGTAGCTGATTGAGGGAGAGACTAAAGTAGATATACATAATTCTTAATTGTAAAGGAAGCTACAAGGCTGTTTAATTTTAAGAGAAGTTGTTAAGACTTAGAGAGTTATATAAAAACCTAAAAGTATCAACTTCAGAGCAAGTAAATAAAAAAGGAGTTAAGGGTTTCTCTCTTTCAAGATGCTCAGAGAATTCAGAAATAAAATAATATTAAATTATACATAAGAATTGGTTCTGTGAGACTGGCTATTTTTGGTTGAGTGATTAAGTTAAACTACCCTTTAAGCTTCAGCTTCTGTAAATATTTAAACACACAGGAGAAGGCTGCGTACCCTCAGCACAGAACAACTAGGGCATATACCCACATGATTAGGTACCACTGCCCCCTCTTGATAGCAAATATTAATTGTAGGTTCAGTTTTGGGGGAAGACAATATATAAAGCAAGGAAGGGAGAAACCGTTGCGATACACAAAGCTCCTGATTCTGGAGCAAAGTAAAGTGAGAAAACGCTGTAAGTGGTCTACAGCTGAGCATGGCCCACTCCCAGGAAGACTGGCTTGTTAGCATTTCTGAACTGCAGCTGCTCTGGTAAATAATTTCTGGGCGGCAACTTGGCTGACTTCCTCGTTGTTGTTGATTATCTAATCCTGCATCTTCTCATGATAGCTGAGCGTGCCCCCACTAGAAATATGCCCAACCCTGGAATTTATGAAATCCACTGCTGCGTGAAAAACACCCAATCCCCAAGCAGCACACAAAACCACCATCCACTGTGTTTTGCCACACGATGACTACTTAACTTGCTAAGCTTGTGTGAATTTATTATTATTCAAGGTTGCTTTGAAAAAGATTTAAGCTTCCATTCTAAGAATGGAATTTAAAATCTGACAGGGTCAGATCCAATAACAAAAGCGACAGGAGAAACTGAATGTTGTCATCCTGGACCAGACAGAGTCAATGTTTAAATATGACATAATTGATGTTGGACGGTTAAAGTCGATTTGGCCTTTAGACAGGAGTTGAAAGAGTTGTGTTCCATTGTTTTATGGCCTTTAAACTGCCTGACTTCTCTGAGCTGTGGTTTCTCATCTTGGAGACTGGATATTTTTCCTGAACAAACTTTGAAGTTTATACGTAGCTTATTTCTGCAGCTAGGTTTGTTTGTTTTTTGGTTTTTGCAGCTAGGTTTTTAAAATCATGATAGACAGCCCACTGACTTTACTTGCCTACCAAATTTTTATCATTTCTACTGTTCTGCTATCACTGGGCATAGTAGTTAAGAGTTAGGAATAAGACAGGCTTGAAATGGAATCTTGGTTCTACTACTTGCTACCTGGGTTAACTTGGGCAAATACTATAATTTCTCTGAGCTGAAGTAGGTCTTGTAGTAATTTCTATCTTACAGGGTCCAGAGCAGGATCAAGTGAGCCAATCCGTTGAAATCAGCACAATGCCTCTCACATGGTAGTAAGCCCTCAAACAATATTTGCCCCTGTTGTGACAAACTGGGAGATGGCAGAATTATCTGGATAAGTCCAGTTACTGGACACATCCAATTTGGGCCACTTTTGAATTCCAGGTCAGTTTCTTCTTCATCAGTAGTGGATTTGGGACAATTTGTCCTATTTGTCTCAATTCTCCATTTTAGTTTGCCCATGTATAAATAACATAATATAATCCAAGTGTCCCTATTACAGCACAATTACTGTCACCCTCGCATACAAATGTTTCTTCAAAAAAAAAAAACAAGAAAGGCTAGATTTGTTAAATTTTTTAATAAAATATTTTATTTAGTAATAATACAAAGTCCTTTGCTTTCACAAAAATTAAGACTATGATTGGTTATGATTCAAAAATTTTTATCATCTTTGTTTAATACCTTGTAGCTTGGCCTAGTTCTAAATTATTTAATTTTTAAGACCTAGCTTTCTTTTTAATGGAGATATAATTAATATATTGTATTAATGTCAGGTGTACAACATAATGACTCTATATGTATATGTCACGAGATGATCACCACAGTAAGTCTAGTTCACATCCATCACCACACATGGTTACAATTTTTTTTCCTTGTATGAGAACTTTCAAGATCTGCTCTCTTCATTGAATTTCTTTTTGGCTCAATGACTGATTTTCTTTAGCCCTAACCTGATTTCTTTAGGCTTTGGGAAATATGATGAGTAACAGGGTACGTGCAGACTTACTGTGCTAAGCACCCAAAAGTTCGGTGAAGCCCCAAGGAACTCCATCAGGCCATATAATTTAGGAACCTTGACTTGAACCAATGGAGGCAATTACAGAAAAACAAGTATCTTTGAGGGATATCAAAATGTAGGGACACAAGTTTTGAACTCAGTCAGAAAACTTGAATTCTGTGTTCCCTTTTTTTTTTTTATGTTGGCTGCGCCACATGACTTGCGGGATCTTAGTTCTCCTACCAGGGATTGAACCTGGGCCACAGCGGTGAAAGCGTCAAGTCTTAACCACTGGACTGCCAGGGAATTCCCAGAAAACTTGAATTCTGAATTTACCTTTTCCTACTACATATCCTTGGCCTGGTCCTTAACTTCTTTGAACCTTAGTTTCCTGAAATGGAGGCATGAATTCCCGCCCTGCCCTCCTCCCTATATGTAAACATGTTTAATGTGTTAGATGTTAAATAAATGTAAAGGATTATGACCGTCCTGCGTACCTGGAGACACATACTAGAGAGTGTGCACCTTCTCAGATTACTGTCTAAAGTAACTGTTGCAGCTGCTGTTGCAGAATAAGTGGTTTTCTTATATTTAACAGAGTTGACTGTTTTCTTTTTATAGTTGGATACCTTGTTTAGTCAGCTGCTAAGTTTTTTTCCCCTATGTTTTACTTATGTGAACTTTAAGAAATGTGTACAGTAAGGAAGGGGGAAATGTAAATAAAGAGAAAGAAATAAGGGCGAATTTGGCCAAACTATTTTTAAACATTTCTGTGGAAGTCACATAGTCTTGTGTGTCCATGTCTGTACATAATGTGTGTGCTGACACCTCATTCTCTGCTTTCTGAGGTTCTTGAAGGCTTGCTTGTGCATTTCCTCTTCTTTTGGGGAGTAGAAGTAGGAAGAAAGTAGGGAGATTTCATTCACTAAATAGTTGTAACCAATAGTTGTGTTTTTGGTTAAAAAATTTTTTTTAAACTTCACACCCATTAGGATGGCTATGATAAAAACAAAACAAAAACAGAAAATAACATATGTTGGCCAGGATGTGGAGAAAGTGGGAACCCTGTGTATAGCTGGTTGAGAATGTAAAATGGTGTCGCCACTGTGGAAAACAGTATGACAATTCTTAAAAAAATTGAACATAGAATTATTATATGATCCAGCAATTCAAATTCTAGGTATATACCCAAAATACGTGAAAGCAGGAACTCGAACAGATATTTGTACACCCACATTCATAGCAGCATTATTCACTTAGACAAAAGGTAGATGCAAACTAAGTGTCCATTGACAGATAAATGGATAAACAAAATGTGGTATATACATACAATGGAATATTATTAAGCCTTAAAAAGGAAGGAGATTCTGACACATGTTACAGCATGGATGAACTTTAAGGCTGTTATACTAAGTGAAATAAACCAGTCACAAAAGGACAAATATTATATGATTCCACTTACAGGAAGTACCTAGAGCAATCAAATTCATAAAGACAGAGAGTAGAATGGTGGTTGCCAGGGGCTGTGGGGAGGTAGGGAATGGGGAGTTATTGTTTAATGGATATAGACTCAACTGGGGAAAAAGTTCTGCAGGTGGATGGTTGCGCAATGTTAATGTACTTAATGCCACTGACCTGTATACTTAAAAATGGTTAAAATGGTAAACTTTATATTATGTATATTTTACCACTAAAAATTTTTTAAAGCAACTTTCCCATAACTGTCATAGTTACTTTAAAATTTTGTGAAATCTTTAACAAATACAACTTTTGGCTTTGTTTTGTTTTTGCTTAACCCAACTCTTCTCATTTTTAAGAGCTCTTAATTAGATGTCATAATACTTACCTGTTCGGAAGAGGAAATTTTTTTCCTTTGAATACTTAAGATCTTTTCTTTCAGTCACTAGGAAACAAATCTAAAACTAAATCCTGGAGCCTGATTTAATTTTAAACCACTTTCAACTAATTCCTTAACTATGTCTACATAATTTGTACTTCTTCATGAACCTATCACAAAGCCACTTCTTCCTATTACTTATGTACATCCAGGTTTACACACTGATAAAAGAAGCGTAATATAGTTGAAAGACTAGGCATCGTAAGTCCCTGTCTCAAGTGTTTACCTTATTTACATTATCACCTTGGCCATTCATTTACTCATGTCTCTACACATGCATTCATTAACTCAAACATCTGTTGACTACTGTATGCCAGCTACTGTGCTAGATGCTGGTGGAGAAAGTTATCAACAAATAGATAAAAATGGTATAATAAGGGCTACTATAGAGGTATGTACAGATTGCTCTATAGTACTAAGGAGAACAGTAAAATGCACCAGAAAAGGCCTTGCCAAGCATGTGAAGTTTGAATTGAATCTTAAAAAATAAAAATAGAACAAGGAACGGGGTAAAGCATTTCAGGCAGAAGAAATAGTATTTACAAGGGCATAGAAACAGGAAAAAGCATTGCGTGCTTGATACACTTCAAATCTTTCAGTATGACTGGAACACATGATATTGAGGACTTGTGGTGGTGGATGGAAAGGTAAGCAGGGGACAGATCATGGAGAACTTTGGATTTAGCCATTCATGCATTAATAAACATTAATTGGGCGCCTAGTATATTCCAAGTACTATGCTGGGAAGTTGAGGCTTCAAAGATGCATGAGACACAAGTGATATAGAGTATGGTAGGAGTCAGTAATGGAGATCCTATGAAGTATAAGGGAACTCAAATGAGGCATCTCTAATCCAATTGAATAGAGGAGATGGAAGGAAAATCTACAAAGGAGTCTTTGAGGAGATGACCCCTGAGCTTTGTCTTCAAAGGAGAGTAAGCATTGGTTAGTCAATGGGAAGGGGGGGAGGGTTAAAAGAAAGAAGCAAAAGCTTAGAGACAAGAAACCACATTGTAAGTGTGGAGAATTGTAAGTGGTTTTGTGTTGCTAAATTTAAGTTCTAGGCATAGAATGAGGCTGAAGGGTCTGCAGGGCGTAATCCTTTGTGCCATTTTAAAGAGTGTAGACTTTATCCTAAGGAGGATAGGAAGCCACTGGTAGGCTTTAAGCAGCAGGGAACACGCTAGATCCTTCTGATAGGTGGGGGAGATGGATTCAAGGAAGATAAGACAGGAAGTCAGGAGAACAGATAGGCCAACCAAGAGATGATGAGGGCCTAAATGAGGCCCATGGCAATAGGAGTGGAGGAGAGGGAGCTGATTTGCGAAATATTTGGGAGGTAAACTATCTGTAGGACTTGGTGATTGATGGGATGGGAGGGTGGACGGAAAGGAATCAAGAAGACTGCCAGGATCCTGGCTAAGACAAGTCACTTTTTCTGGGTCTCTGGTTCTTTAGGTATAAAATGTGTGGGCTGAACTGGGATTGACACTAACATCTCTCCCAGCTCTGAAGTTCCGTGATTCTGAGCAGCCTCTTTGGATACTCTCACCTTAACTAAGGTAGTTGCTTCCCTTCTCCCAGTCTCACAGCTCCTCTGATGCCTTCTCAGGAAGGCACGTGCCAGCAGAGCTGAGATGGTTTTAAAACTGCCAGTCAATGTCAGGAAAATCTAGTGCTGTTACCAGGTAGCTGGAGTTATAATTAGCCCAGTTCCTAGGGAAAAACTGAGATTCTGTAAGCATGGGCTGCCAGAAAGAGCTTTTTCCAACTGGATGAATTTATTTGTTTATGAGAACAAAGAGGATATGGATGGAATGTTTCTAATGTGTTTTTGGAGAATTCAGCTTTTGCCCAGGGTACAGGATATGCATCAAATCTTTAACCGTGGTCATTTTTAAGTCTTTTGTCATTTACAGACAGTTCTGGGTGTACTCTGATGCTTTTGCAAATATGTTCCTATAAAAGGGTTTCATCTTCAAGGAATTCATGGAAAAGACTCTGACAAGTACAGGTTTCCGGTAACTGTACTGCTGAACTGAGTGAATAAGCATTTTCAGAATTCTAATGAAAAACTGATGAACTCATAAAAGTGCTAACAAAAGATCAAGATAAAAAAAAATTAATTACATGGGACTGAGTGAACTGATGAGGATGATTATAATTTTTGTGACTTTGTTTGAATTAAAAAAAATGCAAAAAAAAAAAAGGATGTTAAAAGCAAAAAATAGGTTTGTGCTTGGGCTACTCAACATCTTGTCTGCGGTAGGAGGAGTGGATCTGAAAATTCTGCTTTGATATATATTTGGGTAGCTGGAAAATGACTTACTTTCACTTGAAAGGAGATAAATAAGAACATAGAATCACAGTTTAGAGTTACAAAAGATCCTGGAGATAATCTGTATGCCCCCTTCACTTTTTTTAAAAAATAAATTTATTTATTTATTTATTTTATTTTTGGCTGCGTTGGGTCTTCATTGCTGTGCGCAGGCTTTCTCTAGTTGCGGTGAGCAGGGGCTACTCTTCGTTGCGGTTTGTGGGCTTCTCATTGCGGTGGCTTCTCTTGTTGTGAAGCATGGGCTCTAGGCACGTGGGCTTCAGTAGTTGTGGCATGCGGGCTCAGTAGTCGTGGCTCACGGGCCCAGTAGTTGCAGCACACGGGATTAGTTGCTCCATGGCATGTGGGATCTTCCCAGACCAGCGCTTGAACCCGTGTCCCCTGCATTGGCAGGCAGATTCTTAACCACTGTGCCACCAGGGAAGTTCCCCTCACTTCACTTTTTAAGAAAGCTTTTCATTTTAAAGGAACTTTAGATATACAGAATAGT
This sequence comes from Eschrichtius robustus, assembly GCF_028021215.1. Classification (NCBI taxonomy): domain Eukaryota; kingdom Metazoa; phylum Chordata; class Mammalia; order Artiodactyla; family Eschrichtiidae; genus Eschrichtius; species Eschrichtius robustus. Next base: position 106,488,080 of record NC_090826.1, read on the forward strand.
TGCAAAAGTAGAGAGTTCCTATGTACCATTCACTCAGCTTTCCCTAATGAGTAAAACCTTTATTTTAAAGATAAAGAGACGGAGATCCAGAGTGGTAAAGTAACTCGCCTAAGGTCACACCGCGAATTAATGGTCATGTTGAAACTAGAATCCAGGAGGCCTTGCTTCCTTTCCAGACACTTGCAGTGACTTCCTGGGTCTTCAAAAAAAGTTCAAGGAATTTATATGCTTGTCAGAAGTTTAGACTTTCTTCTTCTTTGTATTGATAATCCTGGGCTAAAATAGAGTAAACACAGCAGAAGCTAGAGTACTTCACAGATAAATGATTCTGTACCCTGTGCCTGCTGCCAAATATTTAGTTCCTCAGCCTACATACCCCTTCCCTAGGAGTTTCATCATTATATGTTTCCAAAAGCCATGGGGATCTTTTTTTGTGTGGGGGGGAGGGGGTGGCTGGGGGGGGGATTTCTTCCTCCTCTGGCCTTTGCCATCTCATCTAAGCAAGTTCAACTTCCCAGAAAAATGAGGCTGTGTTATACATGGAGAAGGTACAGAGCAGGGGGCTGGTGCAAACTGGAAAGGGGCCCACCCTATCATGTTAAGTAGCAGCTAATCCACCCACACACCAAAAGACAGTGATCTGACTTGGTACATGCCGTTCTATGGAGAGCTAAGTGACAGTCAGGTGGCTTTCTGCCAAGCAACTTGAGAACAGACTTTGGGCCGCCCTGGGCAGTTATCATCCCTGTTATTTGGAAACTTGGCTCAAAGAGGTTGGGAGTGAATGAAAGGCACCGACTGCCTTGTCCTGCCAGCTTTTTACCTCCCAACCTCACATAAGGCCCCACCGGCGTGCCGGAGGAAGCCGCCTCTTTATACACACAGAGAGCCTTAGCCCACATGGAGGCTTGAGGAGGAAGCCCTCCTCTGAGGCCCCTGGGTGGACAGAGGCTGCCAGCATGCAGGCCGTGACCCAGAGCTGCAAAAGGAGAGTCTGGGCCCTGGCTGAGGGCCAGAAGTAAGCAAATCCTTCCAGGTCACTTTTTCTTGGTAGGTTTCAGAGCTTCTTTCTGAGGCCACAGAGGTGGCTGCCCCTCCTAGAAATACTCCATCAGACCCCCCCCCAAATCCAGATTCTCTCTAGTCAAGCTGAGTGTATGCTCAGTACAAGCATAAACCTTGTCCTGCCCACCTAACACAACTCAGTTGATGACATGGTGTGTTGTCATCACTCTGCTGCAAAGTCAGGAGCTCCTGAGTCCAGAGCTGGATCCTAGGGTCTTCCTGGCACAGAAATCAGATGAAGGTAGTAGACCTCTGGGTCTCAGAGGAGAAGGTCCTCTAGAGGTGGGGAGCAGTCTCCATCTGAAGTCTTGTTCTTTCTCTCCGATCGCTTCCAGGCTTGTGGGATTATGGAGAAGCCCGGGTTGCTGCCAAACCATTTGAAGCCTCAGAGAACTCAGAGTCAGGAGGGTCGTAACTGGTCCCTGCCAGTCTCTACAAAGCTGGGGGTGAGAGCAGAGAGGTTCCTTCAGCTGTGGAAAGCTTCGTTGTGTCGGGCCGCATCAGGGGGCTTGCCTGAATTGCTGCAGGTAGAGGGTGGTGATGTCAATTAGAACCAGAACTCTGCCTCAGGCCTTCTCTACCCTCCTTTGGCCCTCAGTGCTAACTTCCTAATTTCTCTCTCCCCTCTTTCCTCTCCTGTTCTCCCTACTTCTTCGAGGTGTCAAAGTATGTCACCGGTGCCTAAGGGTCTTGATATAAGATGGGGGGCAATTAATGGTCATGAGGAAAATAGCCTGAGGACTCCTTCTCTATCTATTTCTAGGCTACTTATCTCCAGGAGAGGTTTCTAGGCCCAGGTCTTGTCCCACCTTTTGGTATCAGTATTCTGTCCTTCTTTGTCTCGTATCCTCTCTCCTCTATTCCCAAATTTGTGCATACACATGGAAAATATATGCTAAATGCTTCACATTTAAACCCTATGGAGGAGGGGATCCATTTAGTGTTTACTACGTGCCAGGCACTATGCTATGCATTTTACATATATTTAATCCCAACCACATAATAACCCTATGAAGTTGGTTGTCCCCATTTTTCACAGGACCAGATTTGCCATTAATAGCCTCAGGGTGTATACCTGGTATCCTAGCAGCAACATGGCCTAATTCTTCAGTTAATAAGCAAGGTCTTGGCACATTCTTTAGAAACTAAAGTTAGTCACTGTTCAAATGCAAATGATGTTTTTTGGTGAATAACTCTACATTGCGTTAAGGTCAGACTAAAAAGAAAAGAAGGAGCTCTAGTAAAATGATATCCATTTTCAGGGTGGTTTTTACCAAGATTGTGGCAGGAAGAGGTGGCATTGTCTCATTGATGTATCTGCCCTAAAAGGTGGCATTGACCTTATTTTTACTTGTGAAACAGGTGCAATTGCCGTGTGGAATGTAATAGAAACCAGGCTGTCCTTATCCCCGTACATTGCCCTGTCAGACTAGTGCTGTCTGGTGTAGAACTCCAGAAATTCAGAGGAAATTGAGAAATATTCAAACTTAAAAATTAGAACTTAAAAATTAGCAAATGAGGCTAATGAGAAAAGGGCAGTGGAATTGGGATTTTTAATTTGGGGAAGAACAAACTCAGAGGTCACCTAATAATAAAGTTTAGAAGTCTCAGTATGTGACAGACAGTGATTAGCTATGCTCTGTCTCTGCAAGAATAAAAATAGGTTGATCCTAGTTGAAATCTAAGCATTAGGCCTCGTTCATTTAAAAATATTTATTGAATATTCAATAACACCTACTATGTTATATTCGTTGTACCTACTATATTCATTCACCTACTATATTGATAGTACCGACTATGTTCCAGGTGCTATTGGAGGTGGTTATAATAATAATATAAATGAACAAAACAGATGAGCATTCCTACCCTCATGAAATTTATATTCTATTATGAGGGGGCAGACAATAAATAAATATTAAATAACATATGTAGAATGTTGGCAAGTGATAAGTCCTAATGGGGAAAAAAATAGTAGAGTAGGGTAAGGGGATCAAAAAGTATAAGAATGGAGGGCAGGTTGCAGCATTGAAGAGTGGTCAGGGGAGGCTAAATTTAGAAAGTGGTTTTTAAAACACATTATCTCACAGTTTACATGAGTCAGCAGTCCAGGCACAGCTTAGCTGAGTTCTCTGCTTAGAGTTTTACTAGGCTACAACCAAAGTAATGGCCAGGCTGAATTCTTATCTGGAGGCTTGACTGGGGATGAATCTGCTTCTGAGCTCGCTTGAGTTGTTGGCAGAATTTATTTCCTTGTAGGACTAAGGGCCCAGACTTCTTGCTGAATGTTGGCTAGAGACTGCCCATAGTTCTTTGAAGCCACCTACTGTTCCTTGCCATGTGGACTTTCCCCACACATTCACGTCATCAAGGCAGCAAGGAGAAGCTCTAGAGCAAGTCAGCTAGTAAGATATTCTTAATACTTAACATAGTCACAGGAATGACAGTACCTCACCTTTGCCATATACTATTGTTTGGAAGCCAGTTACACATCCTGCTGTACTCAAGGTGGGGATTACACAAAGACATGAACACTGGAAGGCAGGGATTATGGGGAGCCCTGTTAGAGACTGTCCACCACATGATTTTCCTGTATCTTTTTGTAACTTTATTATACAGATATGAGATGGGAAGGGAAGTCAATAAACATGAGAATGACCAGTGGATGGAGGAAGATTTATTCTTGGGTTTACCGTCACAGAATTTATAGCCTGTAAGGCTGACCTGAGGCAATGAAGCCATCCCAGATTGGTGGTCTCTATGCTGAGCTCCTTACTCACCCTTTGTACTTGGCTGTTTGTGTTGCCATTTCCTTTGCTGTTTCTGTTTTCCTCTCTTTTTTTTTTTTTTGTTTAAATTAACTGTATTAAGTGTACAGTTTGATGAATTTTAACAAATATATATATCTACCTATGCAATAGCCACCCCACAATTGAGATATAAAACACTTCCATCACCCAAAAAAGTTGCTGTGTGTCCCACTGGTGCCAGTCCTTTTACATCTCTGACTGCTGGAAACCATTGATCTGCTTTCAGTCTATAGTTTCATTCTGTCTATTCTAGAATTTCATATAAATGGAATCAGGGAGTATAGATTCTGGTGATAGGCTTCTTTTGCTTAGCACAATGATTTTGAAGTCATCTACGTTGTTTGTATCAGTAGTTTACTCTTTTTTATTGCTGAGTAGTATTCCATTGTATGAATAGAATGCAATTTGTTTATCCATTCACCTGTTGATGAACATATGGATTGTGTCCTGTGATTGGCTATTATGACTAAAGGTGCTGTGCATATTCATGTACAAGTCTTTGTTGTATTTCTCTTGGATACATACCCAGTAGTAGAATTGTTAGGTCATATAATAATCATGTATTTCAATTTATAAGATACTACCAAACTGTTTTCCAGAGTGGCTATGCAATAGAAAATAGTTTTTAAGCAACAACCTAAAGGAGATGAGGAAGTTAGCCAAACAGATAACTGGGAGGAGACCATTCCAGGTAGAGAAAGAGCAGGAGAGCCATGGAGGCTGAAACAGCATGAGAATGGGCGAGGATGTTGGGAGATGAGACCCCAGAGGTAATGGAGATGGTGCACATCAGATAGGCCCTGGTAGATAATTTTAAAGACTTCAGCATTTACTCTGAGTGACAAGATGACACTCAGCCAGTGACAGTCCTATCTGACTTTTGAAAGATTGTTGTAGTTACAGTATTGAGAATAGCCTATAGAAAGGCAAGGGTAGAAGCCAGAAGGGCTATTAGGAAGCCATTGCAGTTGTCCACATAAGAGATGGTGATCAGACTAAGGTAACAGCAGTTAATGTGGGGAGAAGTGGTGAAGGTAACACCAACAAGATTGCTGATGGATTGGATATGGAATGTGAGAGAAAGAAAGGAATCAATGACGTCATCAGGGGTTTTGGCCTAAGCAACTGGAAGGATGGAGTTGCCATAATTGAGATAGGGAAGGGTATGTATAGAGCAGGTTTGAGGGTGGAGAGTAGGAGTTCAGTTTTGGACATTTTATGTTTCAGATATTTGTTGGACATTTCCAGTGGCAATATCATGTAAGTGGTTGAGTGTATAAATCTGAAGTTTTGGAGAAAGGGTTGGGCTGGAGATATAAATTTGGGAGTCATCAGCATATAGATAGTATTTAAAGTCATGAGACTGGACTTCCCTGGTGGCACAGTAGTTAAGAATCCACCTGCCAAATAGAGACACAGATGTAGAGAACAAACGTATGGACACCAAGGGGGGAAGCGGCAGGGGGGTGGTGGTGGGATGAATTGGGAGATTGGGATTGACATGTATACACTAATATGTATAAAATGGATGACTAATAAGAACCTGCTGTATAAAAAAATAGATAAAATTCAAAAAGTAAAAAAAAAAAAAAAAAAAGAATCCACCTGCCAATGCAAGGGACACGGGTTCGAGCCCTGGTCTGGGAAGATCCCACATGCTGCGAAGCAACTAAGCCCATGCACCACAACTACTGAGCCCACGCTCTAGAGCCTGCAAGCCACAACTACTGAGTCCATGCTCCACAACTACTGAAGCCCAGGTGCCTAGAACCCATGCTCTGCTACAAGAGAAGCCACCGCAATGAGAAGCCCATGCACCACAACGAAGAGTAGTCTCCGCTCGCTGCAACTAGAGAAAGCCCATGCACAGCAATGAAGACCCAATGCAGCCAAAAAAAAAAAAAAAAAGCCATGAGACTGTACAGATCACCAAGGGAGTTAGTCCTACCAAGGTGGAAGATAAAAGGACCAAAGACTAAGCCCTGGGTCACTCTAACATTAATAGTTTGGGGAAAGGAGGAAGAACCAGCAAAGGAGATGGAGAAGATATAACCAGTGAAGTGGGAAGAAAACCAAGAGAATCTGGATTCTGGAAGCCAAGTAAAGAAAACATACAATGGAAGAGAGAGGGATCAACCTTGTGAAATGCTGCTGATTGCTCAAGTATATGATGACTAAGAATTGACCTTTGGATTTGACAACATGAATGTCATTAGTGATCTTGATTAGAGTAGTTTTGGTAGTGGTAGAGGCAAAAGTCTGATTGCAGTAGGTTTAACAAAAAATGGGAGGAGAGGAATTGGACTGATTACGTTGAGGAGTTTTGTTGCAAAGGAGAGCAAAGAAATGGAACAGTAACTGGTAAAGGTAAGGAGTCCATAGAAGACTTCTTAAAAGATAGATAAATAATAGTATGCTTGTGTACCAGTAGAATTTTCCAGTAGAAAGTGAAATATTGATTAAGGAGACTTTCTGGATGCTACTTTTGAGAAGTAGAGAGAATGGGACCTAATGCCTAAGTGGAAGGTTTGGCTTTAAATGGGAGCATGGATAGTTATCTGTGGTCACACACGGAAAGACAGTTTGTGAGCACAGATGCTAGTAGATGATGGATAGATATGGTGGTAGGAGACTGTAGGGGTTTTCTTCTAGTTACTTCAGTATTCTTAATGAAGTAGGAAGCAAGCTTTATTCTCGCACTATGTTTTTTTTCTTTTTCTCACTATGTATTTTCAAATATATTCCTAGAGTGAGTCAGTCTCCCTCATGTGTGCTAATTCCTGCTGACACATCCTTGTTCATGCCTGGAATACCTGTATCCTTTTTCTCTGCTTATTCCAAACCCTACTCAGGTTTCAAAGTCCAACTGAGATTCTACCTGCTCAGGTGGGCCTTTCATCATAACCACTCCCTGAAACCATCTTTTACGCTCTGTGCTCTTCCAGCAGTTATAGTTCAGACATATTATTTGGCACATGTTTAATCCCTGGCTGGCAATTATCTTTCCAATGTGTACCTTGCTTATTTCTCCTTCTAGATTATAAGCACTTTGTGGGTTGGATTGATCTCAAACTTACTCTATTGCCTTTAACATTCTCTTCAACATTGTTGAGCCCATAATAGAAACTCAGAAAGTTGGTGTTGATTGATTGCAAACACCCTGGAAGTTGCAGGTGAGGCTCATCTGTACATGTGAAAGAGGAGGCCACTTTTCCATCCTTTGATGTCCCCTCCACCTGAGAGCCCACAAGCTGGCTTTGGAGCACTGCAGGTGAACCTCCAACTCTTCCTGGAACGAAGAAGTCTCTCCAAGAGAAGGGTTAGCAGAAGTAGGAAGCAAACGACTTGAGAAAAGAAACAGTATAGGAAGAGGAAATTCTTGACAGTGAGAATGGTTTAAAGAGGGTTGTGTTTTTATTTTTAACAGCACCCATTCATTGGATAAATAATCATCTTCCATGTGTGGGCACTTCTGTGTATGGGCACTGTGCTAGCAATAGGGATGCAATGGTAAGGAGATAGAGGGGGTCCCTGCCCTCCTGACACTTGCAGTTTAGTGTCTGAACATAGTTTGAGTAGTACTGTGACCTGACTTCTTCAGTGTGGTGCCTATCACCCCCTAGATAATTTTGCTTCACTTATAATTAGCTAGAGTCACTTCTGTATTTTGTTGGTTGATGAATACCATAACCCCATAAAACTCTTACAGGTGCTCTTAGACCATGGGGTTAATTGTGATGCAGGTCAGGACACGTCTTCATGTAGTGTACTTAAAACTAGTACATCTTTTTTCTAACATTTTGTAGAACAGCACTGTCCAACAGAAATTTAATGTAAGCCACAGGTGTAATCTATCTATCTATCTACACCGGCTCTTAGTTGAGGCACGTGGGATCTTAGTTGTGGCATGCGGGGTCTAGTTCCCTGGAGCAAGGAGTCTTAATCGCCGGACCACCAGGGAAGTCCCCACAGATGTAATTTAAAATTTTATAGTGACCACATTAAAAGAAAAGTATATTAATGTTAATAACATATTTAAAATATCATTTCAACATGAAATCAACATTTAAAAAATCATTAGGATTTTATGTTCTTTTGTTGCGGCTAGTCTTTTCCATTCAGTGCGTATTAGGTCTTTGAAATCCTTACAGCACATCTCATTTTGGACTAGTCATACCTTAAGGGTTCAACAGCTTCGTGTGGCTCGTGGCTGCCATCCTGAATGGCACAACTTAAGAGTCTACGGTCTAAGTGCTGCCCCTGGTCTCAAGCACAGGTATAATTTCAGAGGAGTTGCCTGATCATAGGACCTGGCTTCAGGACACAGATAGGCTTCCAAGGGAGGAGTGACTGCCAGGTGTTGGAACTTAGGTTCCATTTTGTAGTGTAAGTTTCAATGCAAGAAAAACTGTCCTGGACGTTGCAGAATACCAGTGAGTGGCTTTATTCATTTTGGAGAGTAGATCAAAGCAAGTGTCGATCCAGAATGGAGAGCTGAATTTGGGGATAAATGTCAGATCATGTTAGATGCCACAGATAATTTAAAAATGTTTAGATGGCCTTAGGTTTCCTATGTACCAATTTATCTGTAGAAAAATTAATATAATTTTTATACTTTATAACTCCTAATTCTATGCCTGCTACCCAAAGGGAAGTTAAGGAAAGCACAGGATGGTTCCCCTGAACTCCAGTTTCTAAATAGCTGAGGGAAACAAATCATTCTGAGCATCCCTTTTATAGCCCCTTCAGTGGGGCCGGGTTCCTGTCTCCACACAAGGTGTCCTGGGATTGTAGGGGCTCCAGCCTTACCCCTGACTTTCACAAGAGGCCTGCACTTGTCTAAATTAAGCCCAGCCAGTCCTATTTATGAACAGAGAGGCTCCAGCCAAGTGAGAGAGATTCGTCCTGCTAAGGAATGTGCTGGGGACAGGGAGAGAATCACTGAGATCACTGGTATTTATATGGATGTTTTCTCACTTGCCAGCTCAGTTGAGCCAGATCAACAGAGGCTTTTGGGACTCGACCAAGATTTTAACAGAGTGACTAATAAGGGTTTAAGCTGATCATTGTGAACACCAAGGCAGTGCGTATATTGGGACCTCTGAGCTCAGAGTGTAAATAAAAAATGCCCAAGACAACTTATATTTTTCCCCATATTTTTAAATGGACTTTATTTTTTAGGGTAGTTTTAGGTTTGCAGCAAAATTGAACTGAAGGTACAGAAAATTCTCGTATGTCCCCTGCCCCCCTCCCAAATCACAGCCTCCCCCACCATCAAAACCCAAAGCTTTTAGTTAATCGTTTTATCATTTAACCTCATTTTAATCTATCTTTCTTGGGTTCCTGAACTCAAGGTTGACCAGAAATACCTATCTCTGCTTATGATTCATACATCTTACTACCTTTGGGGAAACTAATGTTTATTGAACACCTACTATATGTCAGGTATTTTCATTTACATCCTGTCATTTAATTTTCACAGTATCCTTGAAAGGTAGTGATTGTAAGCACCTGAAGGAACTACAACTTAGGTTAAGTGACTTACTTCTAGAAAATAGAGGATGAACCATGTGGAACTGTGAAAAATGGTTGAATATCTGCACTTTCAAATGATTCAACCTAACAGAATGTGATAGTAAGTATTTGAACCCAGGCCAGTTTAGTTCTAAAGTCTACACTCTTCACGATACTGCTGCCCTAAGTACAAGATTCTTTATTTTCCCTTGGCAGCTCTGTAGTTTCAGATTTATATTCCTCCTCCCTTAAAAGATTAGAACCAGGGAGCTGAGAGGAAGGGCAACCCAAGGTATAACACATGTTGAGTTGGGTCTAGGAATGTTTCTTTGGAGGCTAAAGCCAGGACTTATAGGATGGACTTGCATTGATTTATGCATCTGCTACTATTTATATCTGCCATCTGTGTGTATTTCCATGCAGCTATTTGATTCTGGGTCTCTTTTGTTTATCACATTCTACTACAATTATCTGCTTAATTGCCCCCATAGGCTGTAAATTCCCTGAGGACTGTGATTGTGTCTGCCTTGCTCTTTTTAATACTTATTAGAGTGCCTTACACATCCAAAGGAGATGCTCAATAAATATTTGATTTTAAAAAAGTGAATAAATAAATGCTACCATCTCACAAGTTAGCTACCTGTCTTCTGCCCAGTGAGTACTCTTTCTTTCTGTCTCTGTCTCTCTCACACACACACACACGTGAGCCCTGGCTGTCTGTCCAAATACCTGGCCTCCTTAGAACTCATCCACAGCCTCAGTGCTTACTCAGAGGTGGGTGTCTGTGTTTGTCTAATCAAGGTAAACTGAGCTGGGAAGGAATTGGTATTGTTTTCAGGCCTCTTCTAAGGACTAACGTGGTTTGGGCTTGAAAGAGTGACCTGAACAGAGTAGTTCTGCCATCCGGATGTAGATCCTGGTACTTTGTATTGTACAAACTGAAACTTTCCACTTGGTTTTTTTCCATTTCTTTGGGGAACTGGACACTAAAGCAATCTCTGGCAGGAGAGTGCCTGGCCTTGTAGTCTTCTGCTTACTGAGGCCGGGGACACTGCCCTGCTATCCTTTCCCTGGCAATGAACTAATCTTGTCACATGTTGGGGCAACCTATGTGTCTAATTTGGGGCTTAATTGCACTAGTGGATGACAATGAACCTGGAATCTGTAGAAAGGCAGGGGTTGCACCTCTGAATAAGGTCTTTCCTCCACCTGAGGGTCTGAGGACTTTTATGATTTGCATTTGAACACCTTCTGGCTAGGCGTCTTACATCAACAGAGAAGATGAGCAATGCAGGTGGTATTATAATTCTTAGGGGTAAGAGGGAGAGGCTGTGATTCAAATTAATTGAGTGTATACAAACATAAAGCTCTGGGAGTGACTAGTCTAAGGTCACACAGTTAATGACAGAGCCAAATAGTTAGACCCTCTAGGGTCTTATTTTTGCTTTAAAACTAGGTGAATGAAAAGAAATCTCATCTACAAAACAACTCACTTGGAAGCTACTAAAATGTGTTTCTAGGGATTGTATAGCAACCAAACCCTTGCCCCTTGTTCAGGACAGATAGAAGAACCCCTTATGAAAATATTCAGTACTTCACCCTGTTTTATAGAGCTAATGCTTTGCCCCAGTGGTTTCAGAGAAGTCTGGAAAAGAAATTCACTGTGAACAAAAATATTTCTGAACTACACTTTTCCTAGAAGGGATATGGTTCTAAAAAGAAAAGAAAACATTTTAAAATAAAACCCATCCACTAGAGTGACTTTTCACTTTGGGTTAATAATCAGGAATTATAAGAGGATCTCCTCACAAGAGTTTGAGACTCTTCCTCCTATTAAACTGTTTCTTTTTGAATTCCTTTAGTCTACAGAATTGATTCAGAGTAAGATCTGGCCATATTTATTTTTGTCCCAAGTAAAAACTCTTCCATGATAACTAACAAGGACCTACTGTATAGCACAGGGAACTCTGCTCAATGTTATATGGCAGCCTGGATGGGAGGGGAGTTTGGGGGAGAGTGGAGACGTGTATATGTATGGCTGAGTCCCTTTGATATGCACCTGATACTATTATAACCTTGTTAATCAGCTATACTCCAATATAAAAGGAAAAGTTAAAAAAAAAAAAAAAAAACTCTTCCATGGAAGGCCTACTTTTCTCTGGCTTGTTTCATACTGTCTTACAAAGGTGCAGTACCCATTTCCTTCACTCACTGACCCTAATTCACATCTTATCACACTGAAAAGCACTTTGGTTCTGGCAAGCTTTAATCTCCAATGCACAGTTACTTGCTGATGTTATCAATGAATGTATACTGGTATGCTGTCAAGGTTTTTTCTTGTTTTGAGTACTCTTCCCCCAGCAGCAAACTCTGAGGTATGAAGTAAGACATAATCCTTGTCGTCAAAAGTGCTTGAAGATCAGTTGAAACACACACACACACACGAAGTTAAATACCAAAACAAAAATGTAAGTTAGCAATTCAAGACAGATGGTAAAGTGTTTATTCCATAAACATATATGGAGAGCTAATGAGGGCAAAGTACTTTTCCAGATATTAAAACCTAGAAGGGAAGCCAGACATTTTAAATAACTAATCAAAGCAGAGTGAGTTGAGTGCTATACTAGAGATAGGTGTCAGATGACCGAATCCTGGTTTACTCAGGACAGTCCTGATTTTGCCAGTTGTCCTGGTATAATTGTGATAGTGCCTCTTTTCACTTTCAGAAGAGTCCCAGTATGGATGCTAAATTATAGTCATCTTAGTTGTAAACAGTGGAAGTGAAGAGAAATAAATTATTAAGTTCTGACTAGGGGATTAGGGAAGGTTTCCTGGAAGGGGGAGTTGGGGGTGTTTGAACTGAACCCTAATGAAGAACAGTTTTAGAAAGAAGAGAGGGACTTCCCTGGTGGCGTAGTGGTTAAGAATCCGCCTGCCAATGCAGGGGACATGGGTTCGAGCCCTTGTCCGGGAGGATCCCACATACTGCAGAGCAACTAAGCCCGTGCGCCGCAACTACTGAGCCTGTGCTCTAGAGCCCGCGAGCCACAACTACTGAGCCCTCGTGCCACAACTACTGAAGCCAATTAGAAAAAGCCTGCGCACAGCAACGAAGACCCAACGCAGCCAAAAAAATAATAATAATAATAAAAAGAAAGAAGAGAGAAGGCGTCACAGGCGTCACAGGCTAAGAGCAACGCAGGCAAAGCCTTGGTGACATCCAAGGGCACATACATGATTGATTTCTCAATCAGCAGAAGCCCTTAGTTTAGAGGTGAAGAGGGTGGCCTCACCAAAGGCCAGTGGTGTCTTGGAAACTATCTTGCCATAAACTACTATCACCCAGAACTCTGGTTTTCAGAAAAGATAGCCACTGGATAATGACTGATGTCATCGCGATGCAGTGTCAGACCAGAAGGGTGCAGTTCCAGCTGGGTAAAGTGAGCAGGGAGGGGAGGGAGAAGAAGAGGGAGTGTGAGGCAATGTGAGAGTTGAAGGAGACTGGAAGAGGGTAGGAGGTGAAGTGAGAGAATTGTGATTTTATTAGCTCCGACTGCCCAGTTAAAGAAGTCGCAGATTCCTCTCTAAAAGAATCTTGTTTGTAGTTTATTTCTGCAGATCTTCCTTCCTCCCTATGACCCAGTTGTATTCTGAGTCCCCCAAGTTTAAGAGGCAGGTTTATTTTCTTTATCCCTCAGTATTGGGAAATGGACTCAGCACCACTGTTTTATAAGTCTGGTGGCTGAAAGGAGCTGCTATAGGGAGCCAAACGTTCTTTGCTATCTGTGACCATAGTTTAGGGAATTCCAGAGGTGAAAAGGAAAAAATTTAAAAAGAATGTGGATATCTACCTTTTTGTGATGAAAGTGCCCTTTCTAACTTTTCATTAGGAAATTTTTCAGAAGTAGACAAAGATAAAGAGAACAGTGCCTCCCATGTACCTGTCCCGAGTACTGGGGACCTGTGTACCTGTCACCCAGCTTCAACAGTTACCAACATTCTGCTGTCTCTGTCCTCCCTGCTCCTCACAGCAACTCTCAGACACCACAGAACTGCATCTGGACAGACATCAGAATGCACCGCTGACCAATAAGGTCTTTGTTTTTAACCATAACCACAATACTATTATCGTACCCGAAAACTTAAAGATAATTTCTTTTTTTAAATGTAATAATAGTCTTTTTTTATTTAAAAAAAATTTTATTTCATATTGGAGTATAGTTAATTTACAATGTTGTGTTAGTGTCAGGTGTACAGCAAAGTTATTTAGTCATACATATACATATTCTTTTCCCATATAGGTTATTACAGAGTATTGAGTAGAGTTCCCTGTGCTATACAGTAGGTCCTTGTTGATTATCTATTTTATATATAGTAGTGTGTATATGTTAATCCCATTTCTATCATTTTTTAGATTCCACATATAAGTGATATCATATGATATTTGTCTTTGACTACTTAGTATGGTAATCTCTAGATCCATCCATGTTGCTGCAAATGGCATTATTTCATTCTTTTTAATGGCTAAATAATATTCCATTGTATATATATACCACATCTTTATCCAGTCCTGTGTTGATGGACATTTAGGTTGCTTCCATGTCTTGGTTATTGTAAATAGTGCTGCTGTGAACAATGGGGTGCGTGTTTCTTTTTGAAGTATGGTTTTCTCCAGATATATGCCCAGGAGTGGGGTTGCTGGATCATATGGTAGCTCTATTTTTTGTTTTTTAAGGAACCTCCATACTGTTCTCCATAGTGGCTGTACCAATTTAAGATAATTTCTTAACACCATCTAATGCTTGGTCCGTGCTCACCTTTCTCTCTAAAATGTCCATTTTAAGGTCTGGAGATCTTAATTAGTAACTCTGAGTCTCAGAGTAGACTAGGCCCAAGAGTAGAATGGCCCTTTTATGGGGGAGGATGAAAGGTAGGAGAGGAGGCTGGAATTCTTAGCTGTATTTGGAATTCTACTGGTGACTTGAGTTGCCCTGCGGCAAGTTATTTTTCCTTTCCCTGCCTCAGATTTAGCAACCTTTTATCTTCAATGGGTTAATAATATACCTCTTAGGGAATATTCACGATTTAAAACAGAGAAGGTCTTTTAAAGGCTTCAGATAAAAAGTTCTTCTGTACAATCACACAGCATTAGCCAATCACTTTTTTCTTCAACAAACATATTGTCATTCCACTTCTGCCTAGGTGTATCTGTTCCTGTCGGTTGGTTGGTTCACTCATTCAGTGCATTTACTACACACGAAGTTGCAAAACACTGAGGGCCTCAAGTTAGTCACAGCTGCTAGATATTTGAGTCAGGCATTGTGCTGGGTACTTACGTTATTTCATTTACCCCTCACTACACCGCTCAAGGTAATTTTTGTAAGCCCTTTTTATTGATGAGGAAATTATGTTCTAAGAGGTTAAATAACTTACACAAAAAAGGTCATCCAGTTAGTAAGTGGCAGAAACGGATTTCTGCCTTTCTAGGTCTGCTGTCCTGAAACCCATGTCCCAACATCGCAAAGCCAAAAGGCACAAGCTGACAACCAGCACACCTGGCTAGTTCCACCACACCGTCATTTTTCTCTGTCCCAAGGGAATCTGTAATTCAAAAGTGTAAAAGCGCAGGTAGAAAGACATAGCATTATTTGGTGTGTCAATATTGAAGTACAAAAGGAATGATAGTTATGAAAAATCAGAGGCATAAGAAATGGCTTTTAGTGGGGGAGATTGGTGGAGTGTGATGGCAGATAAGGCCGGTTAGGTAAGTTGAGGTCAAATTTTGAGTAGACTCCATTCTCAAGCTGAGTAGTGTAAAATTTAATTGCTATGCAATTAAAAACCATGAGAAGCTTTCTGAGTAAAGGGAGTAAACTAATCAGAGATATGCTTTAGGAAAAATTTAAATGGTGGAGAGGCTGAGGTTGGGGAGATCAGTTTTGAGACTATTCACTCTGATCCCAGTGGTAAGGAAGGAGTACCTCATAGGGTGGTAACCATGGGTGCTGGAGAGGAGGGGCAAGATTGGAAAGAGATTTTGAAATACCCAGTGCTAACTTCTGTTAGAGATGCTTGAAGGCAATGTATAGTTTTGCTCTTTAGTTCAGATATAATAATGATGTTCCCTAGGTGCTGGACACTGCTCTAACTGCCTGTGTGATATGCAATATGTAATCATTATTATCATTTAATTATAACCACTATAATTTCCTAGGGCTTTTTGAAACATTTTTTATAATTTAATTGAAATAAAATTCACATACCAATACAGCCCACTCATTTAAAGTGTACAATGTACACATCAGTGTTTCTAGAATATTCACAGAGTTGTGCAAATATCATAGCAATCCGTTTTAGAACATTTTCATCACTCCACAAAGAAACCCCCAACCCATTAACCATCACTTCCCCATTCCCCTATCCCCCCAGCCCTAGTCAACCACCTATCTACTTTGTTTCTCTGGATTTGCCTATTCTGGACATTTCATATAAATGGAATCATACAATGTATGGTTTCTGTGACTGACTTCTTTTACTTATCATAGTGTTTTCAAGGTTCAGCCATGTTGTAGCATCTATCATTCCTTTTTATGGCCAAATAACATTCCATTTTGTTTATCTGTTTATCAATCCATGGATGAAATTTTTAAAATTATTCTAGAATTTTGCTGTATCAGATATCTGTGCTTGAAATAAGTGAGCTACTGAATGGACTGTAGAGAAACTTCTAGCTTAATACCATATTTCCTTATCTACAGTGACCTTCTCTACCCTTGTATATCTTACACATTAAACCTTCCCTGGGTTAGGCTATATCCTAAACTTCCTCATCAGTGATCACCTTTAGCATTTTAAATCCATACCTCAGAATTTTGCTCCTCTCAACTGGACTGCAGGCATACTGAGTATAAGAAACAAGTGTCAGACATCTTCATTATTCCCCACAAGACCTGATAAGTCCCTTTCCACATTAAGAGTGCTGTTAACAGTGGAGGAGAGGGGTCTGCAAGAGTCAGAGCAGACCCTTTAACACTCCCTGGCTGTGACCACACTTCTTTAATTTAAACTTCTCCCTCTCCCATTCCTAGAAGTGTCTTGTGGAATACTGGTGGAACACAGTATGCAAGCTATTGACCTAGTTAATATAATGGGTAATAATGCTTCTAATCTAATGATGAAAGGACTGATACATTTTGCATTAAGATCTTTTTTTTTTCTTAAGGTGGTCAGGCAAAACCGTTTCTATTTTGATTTTTAAAAAAGCAGTTTTGTTTCGCTTTTTTTACGATTCCTGGTGTCACAGCTTCTGCTGGGGCAAAATTTTGAGAATCTCTATTTTTAAAAGGGATAGGCACATTGTGGATTATATGAGCAGTAGATCAATTTACAGAGTTAAAATTGAAGCCTTGGAAAAAAATTTTTTTTCTATTTCCTTCATGTTGTATTTATATGGGATGATGGAGGTTCACTAAACTTATGGTCATCATTTCATGATGTACGTAAGTCAAATCATTATGCTGAACACTTTAAACTTATACAGTGCTGTATGTCAGTTATATCCCAATAAAACTGGAAGGGGGGAAAAAGTTATGGCATGTTAAATAAAAGGATAGAGTCTTAAAAAAAAAAAAAAGAATCCTTGGAAAGGAATCAGGTCATTGGTTACTGGTTTCTTTTAACCCAATTCTATATTGAACTTTGCAGTACATACCAGGGTGGAAATCAATTCAGGAGAATCCTGTATTTAACATGGATTGGCATTAAGACTGTTCAAGTGATGTGTCCTGAAACAAAACAAGCTACCAGCACAGAGAAAATCTGATTAAACACAATTAATCTATAAACTCATTGTTAGCCCAGTCCTCTAGTTCTAGGTACTAATATCATAATGAAAGTTTATTGTATTTCTTATCATTTAAGTTCAGCTTCATCATTGAAACTTTTCCTTGGGTTAGGTAGGTGGATATTCTTCTGGAGAGTAGAAGGAGAGAAAGGTGCGCCCCCCCCCCCCCCCCCCCCCCCCGCCAGCCACCCTCTCTTGAGTATATGCATTTCCTTGGATATCTTGACAAAGAGCTGATAAGATTTGGTGATATGATAAGCAACTGCAGTTAATTTTGGATCCACTTCAGCTATTTTTGGAATTTAACAATTTATATATTTACTAACGGAGAATGGAGAAACGTGATTAACTATGCAGTGATTTTTCTGCAGAAAGATTGTACAGAGGGTTAGAATTTAATGCTGTAAATTGGAATGTACTTGCATTTCCATGTGGTAGATTTCGTAATGCCCATGAAATTACCTTGATCCACCAGAATAATTGATCATGAGATTTAGGATCTAACCTTGTGGGGTGAAACTGTTTTAGCAGTTCTCTGTGAGACTTGTAAACTTTATTGTCTAGTTGCTTGAATAGACATAGTGCTAAAGCCTAGAGAAGGAACTATATTTTTTCTCTTTTCTCTTTTTTTTTCTTTCTGTCTTTTTCATTTCTCTTTTCTACTTATGTAGAAGAATAAAGCTAACGTGAAGAATGTTCAGATCAGATTGCCTAGGATATCCCACCTTTGGTGTAATAATTTTCTTTCCTTTCTATGACACATGATTAATGTAATATGTGATTATGACTGAGAACTTCAGCTATCCTAGTCAGGGAGGGAAAACTGTTGTTCTTATAAGTAATAACAGTGAACACTTAAAAAAATTGAACTGTAGTTGATTTACAATATTGCATAAGTTTCAGGTATAAAGTGATTCAGGTGTGTGTGTATATATATATATATATATATATATATATATATATATATATATATATATATATATATATTCTTTTTCAGATTCTTTTCCATTACAGGTTATTACAAGATATTGAATATAGTTCCCTGTGCTATACAGTAAATCCTTGTTGTTTATCTATTTTATATACAGTGGTGTGTATTTGTTAATCCCATACTCAATTTTTCTCTCCCTGCCCCCCCCCCACCTTTCCCCTCTGGTAACCATAAGTTTTCTACGTCTGTGAGTCTGTTTCTGTTTTGTAAATAATTTCATTTGTATCATATTTTAGTGTCTACATAAAAGTGATATAATATTTGTCTTTCTCTGTCTGATAGAGGGTCTGTGGCAGTTAATGACGATTAATGCCTGTGTACTTTTCAGAACATCGAGTTGAAGGTTGAAGTAGAGAGCCTGAAACGAGAACTCCAGGACAAGAAACAGCATCTGGATAAAACATGGTGAGTTGCAGTTTGAACTAGTTGAGCTCTTGGTCCTTTCCAGTCTGGCTCATTAACTGAGAGCAATAGAATTCCTTAACCTTAACTCTGGCATTTGAATGCTGCATCCAATTCAGAAACTGAAACAATGTGCTTTTCTTTCCTTGGGCGCCAATAAGTCTGAGAGATGTTGACATAGATTGGTAAATTCATCAGACCTAAGTTTATAAACTTCCCAGTCAGTAATCTACTGGTAACATCCAGGGCTGACATAGAGTTTGGCGGAAATGGGCACTCTCATATAGTGCTGATGAGAGTGTGAATTGTGGTAACATTTTTGGAATGGGTACTACCTATCAAAATAAAATATTAACACTTCCCTTGATCAAATAATTCCTAAAAGGAATCTATTCCTTATAAATAAAAGCAAGAGTATGAAAGGATAAATGTATAAGGATATTAACTGCATCATTATTTGTAATGGCAAAAAAAAACTAGAAACAACTATACATCAATAGGGCAATGGTTGAAAACATTTTGGTATAAACATACTGTGGAATATTATGTAGTCATTAAAACGAATGAGTTAGCTCTATATTATTGTCCTGGTGGGAAGTCCCTGATAGACTAAGTAAGGGGGAAAAGTGCTGAGTGATATTTAGAGTATAAGCCCCTTTGTGTAAAGACAATCTATGTGTACATGTGTTTGCTTGAATATGAATAGAAAAAAAACTGCAGGGTTACATACCAAACTCTTTAACATTGCCTGTGTCAGAGGAGTGAGAGTGGAGTCTGTGATGGGGAGAAGACTTGAATTTTTTTTCTTTATACCGTCTGTATTGTTAGGATGGTTACTTTTATAATTTACAGTTTTTATAATTAAAAAACCCTTAGTTTTTTTTTTTTCTTTTTAAAATTTATTTATTTATTTATTTATTTATTTTTGGCTGTGTTGGGTCTTAGTTTCTGTGCGAGGGCTTTCTCTAGTTGTGGCAAGTGGAGGCCACTCTTCATCACGGTGCACGGGGCTCTCACTCTCGCGGCCTCTCTTGTTGCGGAGCACAGGCTCCAGACGCGCAGGCTCAGTAGTTGTGGCTCACGGGCCTAGTTGCTCCGCGCGATGTGGGATCTTCCCAGACCGGGGCTCAAACCCGTGTCCCCTGCATTGGCAGGCAGATTCTCACCCACTGCGCCACCAGGGAAGCCCCAACCCTTAGTTTTAAATGACAAGTACTATTGAAATTGTTACTAAAAATAATTTTCAGATTATGTCCTAGAATCAGTATACATTCAATACGATCTGGCGTTCCTTCTATCTCCACAGTATTTCTTTTTTCTTTTTTTTAAATCTTCCTGATTATCCTTCTTTCTTTTTTTTTTATTAATTTATTTATTTTTGGCTGTGTTGGGTCCCCACTTCTGTGCGAGGGCCCTCTCCAGTTACGGCAAGCGGGGGCCACTCCTCACCGCGATGCGCGGGCCTCTCACCGCCGCGGCCTCTCCCATTGCAGAGCACAGGCTCCAGGCGCGCAGGCTCAGGAGTTGTGGCCCACGGGCTCTAGAGCGCAGGCTCAGTAGTTGTGGCGCACGGGCCCAGCTGCTCCGCGGCATGTGGGATCCTCCCAGACCAGGGCTCGAACCTGTGTCCCCTGCACCGGCAGGCAGACTCTCAACCACTGCACCACCAGGGAAGCCCCTCCACAGTATTTCTTGATGCTTAGAATGATAGTCCAGCAGTATCAGAATACTCAAACCAGACTCAACTATACACAGTATGCTGGAATTACTCAATACTTACTAAGGCATTAAGTGAACTAATAGATTTTAGGAAAACTTATAATAACAGTTGAGTTACAAGTTTTCAGATTTGTGTAGTGCTTTTAAAAAAAATTATGTCATTTCAGCTTTTAATTAGGAGGCATTATCCTATTTTTAGCAATGAGAAAACTAAGGTACAGAGTGTTAAAGTCTTCTCAAATGAGTGGCAGAGCCCACATCTTCTGGCATCAAGTCCAAGGCTCTTCTGACTTCACAACAGCTGTAGCCTATTAAATCAGGCATTCCTGGCTGACTTACTCAGAAAATGTATAACTTCCAATCTCAAGACATTGTAGTTAGCTGTTGTCTATTGCATTTATCAAGGAATATGGAGTCAAAGTTGATGATTCCTGAGGTCTATTTAAGGGTCTTAGGTTATTCTCTTGACTTGTGTCCCTTGTACAACAAAGACCCTTCTACCGCCAAAAGGCTGCATAATGACATGGGAACTCAAGATAAATATAGTCTCTGGGACAGTGCTGAGTAGTGTCCACTATCGACCAAGGAATTCTATAATCTTTAGGGAAGTTCCATTTGGTCACCGTGGACACAACCTTCTGGGCCAATTATTAAAATACTACTGGGCTTGGATAGAGCAACTTTGATTTATCATGAGCCTATGAAGTTTCAATATTGTTCTCTGCCCTGAGAACAAGAAGATTGTCCATGGTTCTCAACAAATGGCTTAAAACAAGAATAAAACCAAACCGGAATTAAGATCGTTCAGCACCTGATACTACCCCCAAATTTCTAATCCTCAGACATCCAAAGGCAGCTGTTGTTAGCTATAAATAAGCTGGTGACACCTTACCCGCTTCATGCTAGCGCCTGGGCATTCATTCCTAAGGACATCAGAGAAGCAAAGCTGGGCCAGAACCCTGAGCTTCCATAGATTAAATGTCTGCTTTCTGCATGGGACTGTGGGAAAACTGGATAGAACTCTGGGTAGGTAGCCCAGATTCAGGACAGTCTATGGGTTACTGGCTGTAAAGGAGAAAAGCATTTCTGTGGCTGTCCAAATGGATATTCTATTTCAGCAACCTAAATGGAAGGAACACTCTGAATTCAAATAGCAAGACAGGCAAGGAACTAGCAAAGCACTCTGGGAGAGCAGTCTTAATGGGAAAGTCTGGGGACAGATGATGGTGAACTTGGATGCTGAGTTCTAAACCATTTGATGACTGCCTGCCTTTCAAATGCAAGATCCTTCTCTTGAAGCTATAGCAGTAATGAAGCCTCTAGGGAGTCAGGTATAGTCTGATTGACAAGCAACACAAATTAGAGTTCCTAAAAGATTACCTGAAAAGTTGGAAAGAGCAGTTCCACAAATAATTGCAGAGGAAAAAAATACTCCATTTTTATTTTCATCAATGGGACTCTGAATTACTGAAACAGCCTTAATGGGTCCACTTGCTAAATTATATGACTGGCTCTGACTGGCTAATGCTCTGTGGTTTTAGCACTGATGTGGAGAATCTCAACAGCCATAATGAAGCTGAGCTCCGGCGCCAGTTTGAGGAGAGACAGCAGGAGACGGAGCATGTTTACGAGCTCCTGGAGAATAAGATCCAGCTTCTGCAGGAGGTGAGTATCCACGGCTAAGGGTCCCCTTTTACCTCTTTTCCGACTGCTCTGCCTCCCGGCATTCACCTTTTCCCTCCCTAAAGTACCTATGTTTGCAGCCTTTCAGGTTTTGTTCTTTTCTCGTTCTTTTTGCAGGAATCCAGGCTAGCAAAAAATGAAGCCGCACGGATGGCGGCTCTGGTGGAAGCAGAGAAAGAGTGTAACCTGGAGCTCTCAGAGAAACTGAAGGGAGTCACCAAGGACAGGGAAGATGTACCAGGAAACCGGGTCAAGCCCAACCAATACACTGAGGCCCTGGCCCAAAGGGACAAGTAGGTGCTTTTGGTGCTCTATTTGCCATTTGTCTTTTGCCTGTTCTCGAGCCTGTGTGAGTATATAGCAGCTGCACTGTTCCCTTTGAAGGATTTACGGTGGACCTTCACCATTACCAAGACTTTATGGTTCCCACAAGTAAAGAAATCTCTTTTTAGGGCTGCGTCTTTAATAGTATCCATTAACAGAACTGAGTAGTTGGCAATCAGGAGACTTAGGTAGGTATAAGTAGAACAATGGTCAAATGGTAGCAAACAAGGACATGGATTCACTTATTCACATTTACTGAGCACCAGCTATATATCAGACACTGGGCTAAGCACTCAGGTTACAGAGATGAAAGACCCACTTCCTGTCATCAAGACACACGTTACACAATTTTAATAAGTTCTCTGATAGAAGTAACACGGGATGCTCTGGGGTGTATAGAATTGTCATCTATTCCAGACTAAAAGAGCAAGGTGCCATTGAAAGTGTCCTGAAGGAGGTGAAATCTGAGGTGAGTTTTGATGAGTGAATAGGAGTTAGAAGAAAGAGTGTAGGAGGTGAGTGGGGAGGGGGATTGTCCTGTACAGGAGGAGACACCATTGAGGGGAGATACAGGGAAGGGCATATTTCAAGACGTGTAATTAGTGCTATGTAACCAGAGCGGAGGGGCTGGGGAAGACTAATGAGAGATAAGCTGTGTTGGGAATAGGAGGTCTGATTGTGCTGGCTTTTTTATATAGTAAGGAACTTGAATTTTCTCATAAAGTAAGTGGGCATTTGTTGAGGCCACCACTGTGTCTTGGTTACTGCAGGAACTTCCTAACTGTTCTCTTTACTTCTGGTTCTACCCTCTGCATTCCATCCCAATCTAACAATTCAGAGCAGTTTTGAAGTGGGAAATTCAACAATATGAAATTGACAAATAATTTAGCCTCCTCAATGCATGATACTATGGTGGCATAAAAAGCCTTAAGTGGTTTTCAACTGAATAGGTGAAAAACACACAAGGTACGCACAGTGACCAGTGTGATCTTTTTGAGACACAAATCTGATCATATTATTGCACAGCCATTTAGAAAGTTCTCCAACATCTTTAGGAGATAAAATCGGTTCTTAGTGTGGCCATCAAAGCCTGTTATGATCTGACCCCTGATTTCCCCCAGACTCATCCCCTACCGTGACCCCCTTCATGTATCACTGGTGCCAGACTAGTAATAATAATGACGACTAAGGTTTGTTGGGCTCTTACTGTACAGCTGAGCTGAGTACTTTACATTCTTGTTTAATTCTCCCATAAAGTTTAATTCTCTCATAAAGTTAACAATCCCATGAGATAGGGATTATTATACTTTATAAGTGAAGAAATTGGCATTTAGAGAGTTATGTAACATGGCTTCAGGCATTGCTGGAATCAAAACCCTAAAGGCACAGCGCCTCCAGAAGTATACTGTGCTACGTCAGGTCCCCAGGATTTTGCTCATGCGCTTCCTTCTGTGGGAAACGTATGTTTTCCCTTCCTGGTGAATTCCTAATTCGTTCTTCAGAACTCACTAAGGCATCAATGGTTACTTCTGTGAAGGCTTTTGTGACAGCAGAATTAAGTCTTTATATTGTTTTCTTTTATATGCACATCCATTAGTGTACAGTTCTCTGTGTGGTGTTGTATTTTCTTCAGATCTCCCCTGCTAGGTTCCCTGAGACTGTCTCAGTGCAATAAATGCTGTCAAACCAAAAAAAAAAAAAAAAAAAAAAGAAACAAATGCATACCTGACAAGTAAATTGAGGGAGTTCATATCAGATGGCCTTGAATAGCTTTGTAAAGTAGGAGACTAGATTATCTGTAGAGACTGAGGGTCAAAGGGATGAATGAGGTATGAGCTTGAGAAAAGTAGAGACATTCTAGCACAGATACCGTGGGGAAGTTGATATGGAGTCCACATTCATCATCATAATTATCATTATAGCTTGCATTTGTATAAAGTTTTTAAAGTTCTTTCTGATCCCCAAATCTTAGCTGATCCTCATACCTTAATTTAAGAGATTCCTACTTGACTTTCTGACACCCTTCACCTTTCTGCCAAACTATTTTCCTGCCAAGGTGCTACCACTATCTTACATACACAGGAATAATAATCACAATCAGAAACATTTCATCTAGTACCAGCACATTTCCTAGGACAGGTATCTCTAGTACTCAAAGACTTACACACAGAGAAACAGCAAGATGTGCCCTGCACGTAGTAGGTGATGAATAACTGTCGAGTTGAACCTGTGGTTTATATACATCAGCACAGCACGCATAGTCTTTGACAACTGAATTCTAGTCTGAATTTCCAGTCTCTTCTCCAGCCGTTGTCTTTTCCCACCAGCCTTTCCCCCTTTTCCTTTCCAGTGATGCTTCCCCATATGCCTCATATCTTCATGCCTTCATTCTTTCATTTAAGCTCCTCCCTCTGAGCCTGGAAAATAACCCAGTCTTCACAATCTCTTCTCCTGAGCTTCCCCCCAGACTCCTCCAAGTCAAATGAATTACTTCTTTATCTTTCCTCCTATAGCTCCGTGGCAACACTCAGTGTACTATTTGGTATATACCTCTGGTGTGGTAGCACTTATTATATTCTATCTGTTGATATAGCTGTGCCTCCCCATTTCCCAAACTCTTGGCACACACACCAAAAGAACTTAAGTTTCTATAGAGCAGAGATTGTGTGTTTTCCAACTTTATATTCCCAGTACTTAGTAGTGTGCATTGAGTTATATACATAACGGTTACCTAATAATTGTTTTTTTGAATGGAACAACAATAACAATTAAAAAAACTCTACAACTTCTGGCCCCTATTCCAAGAATTTTATGTCTATGGTCTATAGGTCCATGGATTGGCTTCAAGAGGTCTCTGAACCTGTGACAATGTAAGCAAAAAATCGTTTGTGTATATATTTGGGGGCTGGGGCACAGAATACATGGCTTACTGAAGAAAAGTTTCAAAGAGTTCAATGACTCAAAAAGGTAAAAACGTACTGTACTGGACCATGCTATCTTTGGAGTGGGCTGAAAAATAAAGGTAGTAATAGTACCATGGCCATAATTGTTCTTACTTTTTCTTTGCTCCAGAAGAATTGAAGAACTGAGTCAGAGCCTGGCTGCACAGGAGAAACTTGCAGAACAGCTATCTCAAGAGAAGCAACAACTGCTACATCTGTTGGAGGAGCCAGCTGACATGGAAGTGCAGGTGAGGTTTGGGCCGTACTTCCTGAGGCGCAAAGCTTCATGCTTTCAGGAGCCCTACTTTACATTTATATGTATTCGTTTTCTATTGCTGTGTAAGAAATTACTACAAACTCAGTGGTTCAAAACAACATTCATTTATTATTCCAGTTTCTGTGGGTCAAGAGTCCAGGCATGGTTTCGTTGGGTTTTCTACTCAGGGTCTCACAAGTCTGAAATCAAGTTGTCAGCTGGACTGCTTTCTCAGCTAGAGGCTCACTTAGGGAAGGTTCCACTTCTAAGCTCCCTCAGGTTGTTGGAAGAATATTTCTGTGTGACTGTAGAAGTTATGGCAGCTTGCTTCTTCACAGCCAACCATGGAGAGAGACAGTCTCTTGCTTCTCTCCCTTCTAGACACTCTTTTAAGAGGTTCACCTGATTAAGTCAAGCCCCTCAGTGTACTACACCTTTTGGTTAACGTAAAGTCAACTGAGTAGGGACCTTAGTTACATCTGCAACACTCCTTCACTTTTGCCATATAACAGTGCATAACAATGTAGCAATATCCCTCACCTTTGCTGTATTCTATTGGTTAGAAGCAAGCTACAGGTTTCTCCACACTCAAGGGTGTACAAAGGTGTGGATATGAGGAGGTGGAGGTCACAGGGGCCATCTGAGGATTCTGCCTGCCACCCTAGTGATGTGTAACTATAGAGAATGTATAACGTGGTTTTAACATTGAAGAGAGAACCCTCACTGCTGTGAAAATTATTGCGTTAATCTGTATTGTTGTTCTTGGAGGTTACCTCAGAGGGAACTCCCCTCCTTCATTCAACTTTTAATTTACTAAAAAGATGCTTTCTGAAGGAACCCTAGAATCTATCTGTGCCCAAGCAACATACACAATTGCTAGGTATTCTTACAAATCTTAGATCAATGATAAAGCAAAACATGTGCAGCTTAATTTATTGGTCACATATACAAAGGTTGGAATCAGGATAAAAAGAGCAGTGCTAAAAATTAGTATACAGCAGTGTTTCCTCACCTTTCCTGTGTCATGACAAAAATAGCAAATGATAATAAGAAACATGTAGAAAAAGACATGATTTACAACATAATCAAATTGCTTAGAACCAGTGACTTTTTCTCATTTTTTTCATTATCCACTGCTCTTTTTTATTACTCAAGTAATAAATAGCAATTACATAAAAGTCTGCAAATCCAAATAAGCAAAAAAAAAAAAAAAAAAAAAGAGTTAGTTTTCAATAGCTATGATAAGTATAGAAGAAAGGCAATGATTTTGTACATTTTTTAAATTGAGCCCCTGCAATAAATTCACTCATTATAATTTTAAAAAATAATGAATGATAATATTTATAAAGTGTAGCAGTAAATGGATGGAGCTTCTCACTTGAAAGTGACCATCCTGGGTGCTTAGGCCACAATGAGGGCAGAAGAACTCAATATCTTGGCTATACTGTAAACCCCTTGGACTCTGGATCCATTTTGGTTGGAAAGCTCTGGTTAACAAACTCAGGAAATGATGTGTATGCATATAATTTGATAGATATGAGTAAAAATTAAAGTTTATAGGCTTTTTGCAAGATACACATTGAAATGTATAGAAGACCCCATAACATTTTTTTTTTTTTTTTCTTAATTTACTTTTGGCTGTGTTGGGTCTTCGTTTCTGTGTGAGGGCTTTCTCTAGTTGCGGCATGCGGGGGCCATTCTTCATCGTGGTGCGCGGGCCTCTCATTATCGCGGCCTCTCTTGCTGTGGAGCGCAGGCTCCAGACGCGCAGGCTCAGTAGTTGTGGCTCACGGGCCCAGTTGCTCCGCGGCATGCGGGATCCTCCCAGACCAGGGCTCGAACCCGTGTCCCCTGCATTGGCAGGCGGATTCTCAACCACTGCGCCACCAGGGAAGCCCCCCATAACATTTTTTAATTAGGAATAACTTGGCTGGGAATTAGGAGAAGTAGTTTTCTATCCTGATTCTTTCTTTATTAACTGTATGACCATGGATACATCACTCTCAGCCTCCATATGTGTAAAATGGGAAAATTAGCCCAAATAATCTCCAAAGTATCCTACAATTTTGACATTCTATTCTAATGAGTCCAGCATCATTGGGGAAAGTGTATAGTCCCCAAGGTAAGCACTTCGAAAGAAAAATACTCACGTAAATTCTGAAATAAAATCACTCTCATTGTTCTAGTTTTATATTTACAGACATATAGAAACATATATTTAGGTACACATACTTATTTTCATTTGTATCTTTGGTAAGCACTGAAATGGGTATATGTAGTTCAATATTTGCAATGCTAATAAGGGGAAGTGGGTTGGTATCAGTTTTTAAAACAGACTTGAAGAACAGAAAAATTATAATTACAAAGAGACTAAATTATTTACAATCTATCCTAAAGGAATGCTTAGAACAAGGTTAAGTACAGCATCTAGAGGATAATAACATTGGGTGAGTAGAAGAAAAGAAATACATCGTCACATAAATTGTACTAAATTGATATGCTTCTTTAATGTTGCTGGTACCTATAAAAATTTATTATTATTGTTATTGCCCAACTCTTTGTACATTTATAAACCTGATTACATCATGCTGTGAATTCTGTCAATCAGTGTTTCCCAACATTTTTCAGAGAAAGTTCAGTTTCATAGGAGCTGATTATGTGTCTGTGTTACTCTGAAGTAAAGCGACTGAGGCTGGTCATGGTTGGAGGTGATTACCTGTGTCCACCTTCAGAGCCTCCACCACCTGAGAGCGGAGGGGCTGGCATCTCAGCACAGTGGTGGGCCATTTTGAGGCACACTGGCCAGAATACCCAAGCTAGAAAGCTCTGCCACAGGGGGGCCTCTGAGAGTAGGTCCTCTCAAATGTGGAGGACAGAAAGCCTCCCACAGCTCATTTTCTAGTTTCTCCCTTTGGGTCTGTGCCTTATGAAGAAAAAAACAGAAAACTAGGCACCAAGTACTGCTCAGTGTGCATAGAATGATTTTATATTATCATTTCTAAAACAGCCCAGAGAAGCCTGGCCAGGGAGTCAGCCTTCTAGTGAGTGTTCAGATAATCCTCTGAAAACTTCCTTCTCTCAATGTGTGCCCAGATTCCAAAAGAAAAGAAATGGTTT
Organism: Eschrichtius robustus; assembly: GCF_028021215.1. Classification (NCBI taxonomy): domain Eukaryota; kingdom Metazoa; phylum Chordata; class Mammalia; order Artiodactyla; family Eschrichtiidae; genus Eschrichtius; species Eschrichtius robustus. Next base: position 106,516,743 of record NC_090826.1, read on the forward strand.
TGGTCACTGTGCTTCTATCTTATATTCTATGGCCTAGACAGAAAGAAAGATTGAAATGATTTCTGTAATACCCTGGGAATATTTAGCCATGCTCAAGTGGTTCAGATTGACTTAACGGAAGGAAACAGTCAAGTCCCAGTTTAGAGAAAGAATCTTGGTCCTTCAATAACGGATTCTAGTATGAAGTCTCCTGGATTTTATCTGGGGAAGCAGAGTGGTATGAAAGAATGAGCTCAGGTTTTGGAATTTGATCTCAGTCAGCATCAACACTTTTTAGATGTATGGCCTTGGACAAGTTACATAACCCTTCCAAGTACAATTTTTTCCTCTGTAATGTTCATCTACTTGTAAGGGTTAGAAATAATATATGTGAAGTGCCTAGCACAGTGCTCAAAACACGGTAACTACTGTCATCCTTATCTGTGTTAACAACCTGAAAGAGAGGAAGGCTGTTCTTAAAATGAGTAGTGGCTAAAAAAGACATAGTCAATGAGTCAGATATTGTAAACTTCATTCACATTGTAACTATCTTTGTTTTACAAAAGACAATGACAAAATTATTAAGTGTAGCAGTATTAGTAAGATTAATGGTCACAGTTCTCCCTCTGGACCTGTTAGCCTTGCACGTAGAAATACTGTTTTATAGGCAAAGACCGAACTCAAAGTTGTCTATTTGTGTTATTGCTCCCCAGGAAGACCACAACAGAGTGTGAATCATTCAGGGCAAACTGATCACAATGAGAATTATATCTCACTTTAGTCCCCTAGACAAAAAGAAATATTGAAGCACATTCTATAACATCTTGGGATCATGTAGTCACACTCAAATGGTTCAGATTATTATAATATAAAACCTAGAAGTAAAGTCACAGGATTTCTTAAATACATATTCCAAATATAATTTAAAATATTTATCAATGAATATTCAACAACATTTCTGTAGTAATAATATCAGCACAATATGGTAGCATTGTCTATGTGCCAGGTGCTGCTCTAAATACCTTAAATAATTAACTCAAATTAGTTTAAGCCTCAAAGCAATCCAGTGAAGTAGATACTGAACTACATGAAACATAAAAAGAGATTAATTTATAATAAACTAATGTTTGTTTTAATATGTAAATTCTTGGGCACAACTATATTAAAGGATATAAAGAAATAGGCAGGTGCTTGTATGGGAATTCACAGCTTCACATGCAGTCTGGTGCAGGCATGTTATATTGGCAATTCAAAAATGGCAAGGGGCAGTGCCGTTCGTTATGATCCAGTGGCAGTGCCAAAGTGAAAAACTCTTGGTAAATTTCCAAATAAACAAATAAATTAAATAATATTCCTTTAATTTACATAGCAGTTTAACTCATAGAAAAGTCAGAGTATATTAACGTTGTGTTCATATATACAACAGAATTAAGTCCTAGGTCCAGATGATTATATAAACAGTTTGATTACCTGCATCACTGCCCAGTGGAACATTTGAAAGTCGTTCACATTTTGGAATAATGCTTTGTCCTGCCCATTGCAAGTTATTTAGCACCCCTAGCCCCACTCATCATTGAAACAAGAAATGCCCCCGCAAATTGCCAAAATGCACTCTAGGATATGGCTGCTCGATAAGAACCACTGGTCTAGGGGGTCCTGGCCTTCCAAGGGTTTAAAGCCCAATAAGAGATCGGCATGTAAACAAAGAACTAAAATGCAGTGTGATAAATGAAGAGAGAGAAGTATACTCATAGTGCTAAGAGGACCCAGAGATGAGAGGGATTAACTCTATCTTTGGAAGTCAGAGAAAGCCTCACTTGGAAGTCAGCCTTGACCCTGGGGACTTAAAGGCTGAGTACACCAGGCAGAAGGTAGGAGAAGGGCATCCTAGGTTAGGGGAACAATATATACAATGGTGTGGAACACACTTAAGGAATTGGAAGTAATTGGTGTTATCAAATATATGATAAGTGTTGGAGAATGATGCAATATATAGCTGGAAAGTCCCATAAATGTCAAGCCAAGGACTTCATGTTGTAGGCAATGAAGAACTAAAAATTTAAAAATTAAGCAAAGGGAATAAAAGCTTATGAGTTGCATTATACAAAGGCAATCCTGGTGGTTGTTTAGACAGAGGACTGAATGAGCAGATAATTGATGTCACCTTTTGAGATAGCAAATCATGGTTTGATGCAGCTAGTAACTGCTTCAACTAGCCCATTCTGTGAATTAGATAAAGGTAAAGAATATTGTAAAACCAATTATAAAGCACTTTGTCTAAACAGTGATGTGTGACGACTCTTAACTATTTGTGACACCTGAAGTCCTTGCTGTGGGTGTTACCTTTGTCTGCTAACAATAGCAGCATCTTAGTTCTACTGTATTATCCTCAAACCTTAGTCTGCCATGCCACTTCTCACCACAGGAGCCATACCTCTACAATGCAGAAGGCACGGGTTCAATTTCTAAGCCCTGGGCCTGCTCCATAGAGGCTGAAGAATTCTCTCATCACCAGCAAAGCCATCCCTGAAACCCCTTACAGATGTTAGGGAACGGAGGAGCTTGAGTTCTGAGGCCTGGACTCCACCTCCCCCCAACCGCTCACAATTGGGAACACCACAGTTGGGCATTAGAAGAAAGAGAGCTCACAAGTCATACACTTCTAGGTTTGAGTTGTCCAAAGGAAAAACACTCATCTCACTCCACCTCCCAGAGACAAATACTTCTCCCGTGATCCCAGTATGAAAGTCTGGACTGGGAAATAGTCTCTGAGTACAGGAAGTTTTACTTCAGAGCCTTTCTTCCTCAAATAAGAGAGACAGTTTTGATAAAGCTTATTTGGTTTAATTGATTTTATTATCCCTCTAGTTGTTTGCCTTTTCCATTCTACCAAAACATTGTTCAGCATCCATTTTAGCTGGAGTGTACCTGTAGAATACTTATGAACTTCTTTTATATAATTAACTTCATAGAACAACAAAAAATGCCACAAACTTGACATGCCACGGATTGACAACACTCCATGTATGCTCTCAATCCTCCGCGGCCATTCGGATCGACAGCATGTGGTGACCAGAGCGCTCAGGAGCTTTGTGATGGCGCTGTCATGCTGCGGCAACTTGTCTACCTCTTTCTTGCTAGGGAGTCGGAAAATCTAATCAAGTGCGGTTTACAAGGCGTTTTTCTCTTCCTTACTGAAGGAATCCTCAGAGTTGCAGGGAAAAGCTGGCAATCATTCCAGTTATTGGTATTATTCCCTTCTACAGAATGGTGGAAGCTTTATCTCAAAGAACTTTTTAAATGAAACCAGACCTGGAGGTTAGGAAGGCGGGGTGGGGGGGGGGGCGGGGGGGGCGGGGCGCGGGGTGGGGGGAGGGGTGGCGTGGCGCGAAGGTAATGTACTTGCAAAGGAAATGTCTGGAGGAATTCTTGTTTTGTTTCCTCTTTTTTCTCTCCATCTTTCACCCCAGTATTATATAAGCACTATTTATTAATGTGTAATTACACTGTGGCTGGCCTAAAAAATGAAACAGGACAACAGAATTAGGGAGAGTCATCCATTAAGCCATCAGGACCTTCCTACTCACACAAAGCAGCAGACAGTCAAGCCATTGCATTTATGCCTTGTCTGGAACCTAATGTAAATAGCACTGCATGCAGTGAGGCAGATTTCCTAAAATAGCAAACATTCCAGTGTTACCGTGGAGAGATCTGACGTAAAGGTTAAGGCAAGAATGCGCTCTAAATGCTCAAGGCAGAGACTGAAAACCTTGCAGGGATTAGCAGCTCAGGCAGCTCCAGCCAATTTCACGTAAGGAGAATTTTTTTTTAGAGCAGCTTTTCAATATCCCTTTCTTAAGCTGATGAATATTGAAACTGGAGACTCATTTACAAATCCTCATTCAACGTCACTGTCTCCCAGGCAAACCTTCATTGGTAACATGTCTCAGAAACAGACTTTATCAGATGGAAAAAAGGGGGGCTTCTTCATAGCTTTATTTATTGAGCACTTACAATTGCACAGGTACTGTAAAGTGAAGGAAGAGGACGACAAAGACATATAAGGTTTAGTCTCTGACTTCTAGGGATTACAATCTAATTGGAAGGTAAGAAAGTCTCTGATGGAAACAAAATACAAGGCAGGAGAGAAAGGGAAAAATCAGGCACTGGGGTGGGCCGTGAAGATTCTGGTCTGTAAGGAATGAGTAGGATTTTAATAAGAGCTAAAAATATTAGGCATCAATTTATTTATTCATTCAATGATTATTTACTTAGATCTAGGAACATACTGATAAAAGTACCTCAGAAGATAACAAGATGAGTAAAGTGTGGTTCCTCTTCTTAAGGAGCTTACCAGCTAAAGGGAAGAAGGCAATATGGAAAAATGACACACATATTACTATAGGTATAAAAAGTGCTTTGGAAGGTCAAAGAAGAGAAAGATGTCTTTTGAGGGGATTAAGAAAGGCAGCTGAAAGAAAATACTTGAAGGTTGGTTAGGATTTTGACACGAGGAGATGGTAGTAATGGGAAAGAACATTACAAGTAGATAATAGAGTGGTAGGGAAGTTCCAGGTAAGGAAGCAGTAGTTGGAATAGTGAGATATACAGGGGGACAATGAGTTTAGGCTAGAAAGATAGGGTGATACTAGAGTCAGAGGGCCTTGGATGGCAGGTCAAGAAGTTTATGATTGTGGGTAAGTCATTAGGTCTCCAGGTTACTATGCCGGAAAGTGATATATCTGAGATCTGTTTTAGGAAGATTAGTCTGGAAGGAGGAGTGAGTAGAGGAGAAAGAAGGTGAGAGGACTAACTATTATGGAACTCTATTAAGATATGAGGTCACTAGAGGGTAACCAAGAATGGAAGTTTTGTGCTAAGGCAAAAGAACGAAATAAAATTTTAAGATATAATAAGTCATTCATTCATTCATCCGTTCATGTAATCCAGTCAATGACTGTTTATTAAGTGCCTACCATGGCCAGACACTGGTGCAATTAAGTGCTGGAGAAACAGTAAGAATAAACATGGCAGAGTCCTTCCCCTCAGGGAGCTTACATTCTAATAAGGGAGCTAGTTAAATAACCACGTAATCAAACAAATAATTGCAAAATGTGATAAATACATTGAAAAAAAAAAAACAAAGAGCAAGGATCAGCAAACTTTTTCTATAAAAGGCCAGAGAGTAAATAATTTAGATTTTGCAGGCCATAAGATTTCTGCTGTTGTAGCACAAAAACAGCCATATGCAATACATGAAGGACTCGGCATGGCTGTGTTCCAATAAAGTTTATTTACAAAAACAGGTGGGGGTCGGATTGAGCCCACAATCCATAGTTCCCTGATCCTTAATAGAGAATTAGGAGGAAGGAGGGGCAGGCACTATAGTTAAGGGGAAGATGTCAATCAATCTTTCCTGGGGTAATTTTGAGATGTCTCTAACACATACAGGTGCAGATACAAATAGGTAGTTGGCCATTTGAGAGTTGAACTCAGAGGAGAATTCTGGAATAAAGATATTCTTTTACTGGTTCTGAACACCAATTCCAACATGTGTGTTGAGAGCAGGGACACTTCCCACACAGCACCGAGCAATTCTTAGACACAGAGTGTCCAAGAATTCAACTCAATTCTGACACTGTCTACCTGGAGATAGCATCAGAGGCCACAGGTTAAGGATTCAGTCTTATAAGACTGCCTCCACATCCCTCCCACTACCCCCTCCCTCCCCCTCCTTCCCACCCCTGGGCTTCAGACAACAGTTGCAATCCCAGTTTATCACCTGTGCTTCTGACCAGCAATAGATTAGAGGTTCCAACAACCCCTCCTTGGACTTCAGACACCAGTCACAAGTCCAGATGTTACATATACTACCGACTGGCTATAAATTTAGAGGTTCACACGACCCCTTCCTCGGGTTAGATTAGTTTGCTAGAGCAGCTCACAGAACTAAAAGAAACATTTTACTTACTGGATCACTGGTTTATTGTAACAGGATATAACCCAGGAACAGCGGAGATGGGAGATATGCCTAGGGCAAGGTATATGAGAAGGAGTGTGGAGCTCCCAAGCCCTCACCAGGCACCTCCCTGAATTTCCACATGTTCACCAACCCAGAAGCTCTCTGAACCCAGTCCTCTTGGGATTTTATGGAGGCTTCATTACAAAAGCATGATTGAATCACTGGCCATTGTCGACTGACTCAGCCTCCAGCCCCTTTCCCCTCCCTGGAGATTGGGGTGTGGGAATGAAAGTTCCAACCCTCTAATCACATGGTTGGTTCCTCTGGCCACTACCGCCGTGCCTTCCCCCCCCCCCCCCCCCACAGTGGCATTCCAAAAGTCACCTTATTAACAAAATAAAAGACCTTTATCACTCTCATCATTTAAAAAATTCCAAGGGTTTTAGGATTCTATGCCAGAAAGGGGGACAAACCAAATATATATTATTATAAATTACAATATCACAAATATAAATTGGAAGTTACTCATATAAAGGTGGAAAAGGATGAGATGATATTGAAAGAGAATAGAGGTGAAAAAGGCCTAGGACTTACCCTCATTGAACACCTACAAAAAGTTCATAGTGGGTATGACTCTTACTCTGAATTCACGAATTTAGTTTTGCAGGAAATATCACATTTACTTTCTTTAAATCAATTTAATGTTACCCTGAGTCCCTATCCCAATTAGGCTGGTGGGAAATTAAATTCCATTCATTTGGTTCTTCCTCCTCCCCACTCTCTCAGTTATGTGAAGGTGAAGGTCCCTGGGCTTTATCAGGTGTCAAAGCATCAAGGAGACTACTCTGATCATTGGTCCACCACTGAAGCACCCCTGCCCCAGCACATACAGTTCTACCAATCCTAACTGCTTGCTACATTGGACTCTTTATGGAGCCCCTTGACCTAGAGTCTAGCCTCTCCAAGTCACCCAGTGCCTTTTCCCCCACAGGTCCTGCTTCTTCTGCAGGGCACTGATAATGGAGGTGGGTCCTTGTTACTCTTTGACCCCTCCCCAGTCTCTTCCCAACTAGGGTGAAATCTCACCCTCTCCTCTTTTGTTGACCTCAAAGACATTACTCTCTTCTCTTCCCCACTGGGACACCTGGCTTAATCTTCTCAGTGCATTTAGAATTTTATCCAAGTCAGGAAATGCATTTGACTTCAGGCAATCTCCGCTCTTTGCTCTGCAAAAACTCCCAAGTCAAGGGAATGCTAAGGGCCTTACCATCAGACTAGGAAAGAGGTAGGTAGGGGTATACAAGTAACATATCTATATCCTAAAATTTACCCTGTCACCATTTGGTTAGAGAAGAAATGTGAGATGAGCTGATAGAGAAGTAGATTAGGATCTTTTTGTACAGATATTGAAATGCCAGACTAAGAGTTTTGGACTTCATGCTATAGGTAGTGGACAATTATGGATCTTTACTATGAATGTTCTAGAAATAGTATGCAGGATGACTAGAGGGGTAAGCTTCTAAGGCTGTGTGACATGATTCAGGTTTCAGGTTTTAAGAACCTGAAAAGGACAGTGTAGGGAAAATGCAAAACAACATTTCTGAACACACTAGAGATGTTCGGAAACAGTCAAAAAGAATTTAGCATTTGGCTTGATAGGGAAGGATTCTGAGGAGTTAAAGGTAACAACTCCTTAGTTTACAAGTTTACCCTGTTGTAGAAAATGGTATGCCTGACCTCATCTCTCCTGATCTTTCTCTAGATGTTGACAATGTTAACTACCCCTCTCATTCTTGAAACTCTGTCCCCCTCTCACCTGTGTTTTGATTGTGGAAGAGCTCAACTTAGTTTTTTTCACTTAGTTTTTTCCTCAGTCCCCTAGATACAGCATGTCCCAAGTCAGATTTTGTATTATCTTTTTGCAAATGGACTCAACTCCCACATTTCTGTTTGTTTAGGCAATTTTTTTCTACCAGTCTTCCAGACCAAAAACTTCATCTCTATTTTTAACCTTTTTTTCCTTCATCCTCTCTGCATGTCATCAAGTTCTGCTGCTCATTCCTTCAAAATGACTCTCATATTTACCAGTTTCTTTCCATTTTTATACCAGACCTTTATTATCTCACATATGAATAATGGCAATGGATTTTTTAAAAAACTTTATTTATTTTTGGCTGTGATGGGTCTTTGTTGCTGTGCGTGGGCTTTCTCTAGTTGCGGTGAGCGGGGGCTATTCTTCGTTGAGGTGCGCAGGCTTCTCATTGTGGTGGCTTCTCTTGTTGCAGAGCATGGTCTCTAGGCAATGGATTTTTAACAGGTGTTCCTGTAACCATCCCAAAACCTGTCCCTGAAACTCCAAGCCATCCTGTTGTCTGACTAATTTTCCTAAAATAAACTTTTCATCATGCCATTCCTAGCTCAAATTCATAACAGAAAGTCCAAATTCTTTTGCCTTTCTCAAACATTAACCAAATTCTAGTTGCCAATTCCCTCCATAGCATAGTGTCTGGCTTTCAGTTGGCCCTTAATATATGTTCTTTGAATGAGTAATTATTGAGATGTACAGAGTGTATGTATAGATGTATAGAGTAGGATGAACCTGGCCACTCAGATATCCCACAAAATCGCTCCCTTTACTGACGGGCTAGCATCATATTTAACCCAACTTCCAAGACTTTTGATGATGCTGTTTTCTTTTTCTGGAGTTCTTTCCTTGGTTTCCTCCGTTCTAAGACCCATCTCAAGTCCCACTCTTGCCCCCTTCACCTGTATCAGATCATACTTAACTTTTTCTGCACTTACATTGAAGTTGTCGGTACCATTTAGTTTACCAATCAGTTATTCTGATTGTAGCATGCACATTCCCTCCCCTTCAACTAAACTAAAAGCTCCCTGAAGACAGAGAAAAAAAACCAAAAAACAAAAACCAACTGAGTTTGCATAAATTCTTGCTCATCAGTTGATTAACAAATATTTTGAAATTCACTTAAACAGCTGTGGATATTTAATAACTTGAAAGACTGCAGTGTTTACTATTTTAAGATCAATTCTGCTGATAACCATATTATAGCAATCTGTAGTTGAACTGGAAATCTCCCAGTTTTAAAACAAGTGTTTTGAAATGCTGTTATTAATTAATGCAAAGCATGATTGCTTCTGGCTTCTTAAAGATTTCCACCCAACAGAGGGATATCATGAACATGCTTGTGGTGTTACCGTAAAGCCTAACTGGCTTTACTTTGATATTCTTGCATTTCTTCATCTGCTTTTTTTTTTTTTTTTTTTTTAATTAATTAATTAATTTTTATTTTTGGCTGTGTTGGTTCTTCGTTTCTGTGCGAGGGCTTTCTCTAGTTGCGGCGAGCGGGGGCCACTCCTCATCGCGGTGCGCGGGCCTCTCACTGTCGCGGCCTCTTTTGTTGCGGAGCACAAGCTCCAGACGCGCAGGCTCAGTAGTTGTGGCTCACAGGCCCAGTTGCTCCGCGGCATGTGGGATCCTCCCAGACCAGGGCTCGAACCCGTGTCCCCTGCATTGGCAGGCAGACTCTCAACCACTGCGCCACCAGGGAAGCCCTCCTCATCTGCTTTTGCTTCTCTGCCAAAATCACTCCCCCCACCCCACTTTGGCATAGTTTTCAGTAATTGGAACAGCTATTTCCAACGTCATAACTAGGATAATGAAAGCTAATACAACTGGTCTGGGACATGGGGATTTTCCACCTCTTGGAAACTCCCTCCCAGACCAGAATTAGGTCTTAGAAACACTACAACACAGGGAGTACAAAAGTAGCTACGGTTCTAAGAGAATCTTCCTGGGCCCTCAAATCTAGAGATCAAAATAGAGATAGTGCAAAAGATCCCTACCATAATAATACTTAGGAATCTTGTTCCAAATGGGCATATAGTTCTCTAAATTCAACAATTTTGTACGTAGTTCTTCATTAATGGGTTTTTCCATTTATCTGCAGAACTTCTGACCGTTTGGCTGACATTTGTCTGAATACACTTGGAGAGAGTTCTAATTCAGTAGTTTTCAAAGTGTGGTTCTCAGCAGCATCTGCACGCTCTGGGAATTTCTTAGGAATGCAAATTCTTGGGCCCCTTCTCAGACCAACTGAATTAGAAACTTGTTAAATCTACCATTTAACAAGCCCTCCAGGTGATTCTGATGCATGCCAAAGGTTGAAAACCACTGTTTAAATTCAATATGTTTATTTTGTAGCTTAGGAAATTAAGGGCCAGATATAAGTGATTTGACTTAGGATAGACAGCAAATATGTGCTTGTGAATGCATTTATCAATCCATTTTGAGGGCAAACTGCTGATATATAAAATTAATCATTTGTTTAACTCATTATCGCTTATCATAATATGAAACCTGTTCTCAGTAAGATTTTCCTTTATTATGTAATTTTGATAAGTTTTAGAAGTAATCATCCTATTCCAAATCATCACAAAAGCCCTAGGTCCCACCTTAACAACATGCTTTGCTTCAATCGTAAATGTATGGTGTGTAAATGTATATAAAATAATATTTTCCAACACTCATATGGATAGGAACTATGATGTTTTGAAGTCGCAGTTGGGCCTTTTATAGAATTTCTCCTGGGCTATATTTTCCCAATTTTCAAAGCTGTGCTTATGATAAAGTTATAGGGGTTACTTTCCACCAAAGAAATCCCTCAGATTAAAAATTTATGGGTAATACATATTTTTATACTAATTTACTCCTTATCTTTTTAAATTGAACTATACTAACATATAAAATCTACAGATAAAGCAGTCAGTTCAATGAGCTTTAGAACTGTACACATCCATATAATCATCACCCAAAACAAGGTATAGAACATTTTCATCACCCCAGAAAATTCCTTTGTGCTCCCTTGCAATTAATCCTCACCCCCCATAACCACTTTCTGAATTTCTATCATTATAGAAATGGTTAGACTTTAAGTTGTTAGACAAAATAAATGAAATCACACAGGATATAGTTAAATGGCTTGTTTCACTTAACATGCTTTTGAGATTCATTCACATTGTGGGTATCAGAGTTCATTCTTTTTTATTGATGGTTAATATTACATTATATGAACATATCAAAATGTGTTTATCCTATCTTCTTCTTAGTAATGCATTTTTTTCTTATCACAAAATCAATACATGATTATAGAAAATTTTAGAATACAAATGAGGAAAGAAGAAAATAAGTATCCATAGTTCTACTCTCCAGACATAATCACTAATAACTTGTATATCCCCTTGAACCTTTGTTTATATAAGTTGTCCACATATATATATTTATCACATATTATAAAAGTTTTCATTTTTTAGGGTTCAAGTTTTACCACTCAGACTCTGATATAAGTGCCTTAAATTGGCACAATTCTCAGTTTTAACTATAGAATATTTCCTAATTTTAAAACATTTTAAAAATAATATATGAATATACATTCAAATGATACATGGTATATAGAATAAAAGTAAACGTTGCTGTTCAGCTCCCCATTTTCTTGCCTCCCCATAGATACCCAGTGTTGACTAAATACAAAATCTTGACCAAGATGATATTGATAAACCATGAAGTGCTGAATTTACTATCACATAATTTTCCTTGTTTCATTTTTTAATTTTTATCTTCAATTGATCTGTACAAAAGTGATCTTTTAGTTTTATAATACCAAATGATCATGTTTAGGAGTGGTTCTAGTACTCTAGTTTACTATCCGTTTTGAGATATGGTCTTTAAATATGTTCTCTGGGAGTGAAGAGTGCTGTCTTCAAATTTTCTTTGATTGTTGAGTGATTTATTTCTATCTGTTGGAAGCCTAGATATGTATAGCTCTTTCAGTATGTTGATCTTTACTTACATATTCTTTACAAACATATTCTTCAATAGTAAGTTGCCTTTTCTCCATTTGTACTGACTTGCTCTTCTATACCAACTACCCATATGTTGTCTTTAAAGTTTAGAGACTACAGGTCAGGTGCAAAATCTTATTAAGGAATACAGAATAATACAACGTTATTATTTAGTAGCTCCCCAGGAACACTTTGTTTCATTAATTACTTTGTTTCATTAGCATTTTCCCCAATAGGAAAATGTGGCTCGCATCCACATTCAAAGATGAGGCCTTGATTAATCTCTTAATTTGCACTTCTTGCACTTTTGAGTCCTTGCTGTTCTTTAGGATAATACTTAAGACAGGGTATGGCAGGGTGGTGTCCTGGCAGGCCAGAAACTCCTTGCCTCTGTTTAGATCACTATGGATTCCAAAGATTGTTACTTAATTTCTTCTGACTCTGAAGCTCATATACCTAGAGGTAGGCAAAAATGCACCTGTAGTGAGTTTTACTTGGAACTCTATTTTACATTCTTGGTTTTGGGACCAGAACATGCCTCTTTAGGTGAAATCACAGATGCAAAGTTCTGTAGCCTACTAAAGCCAAAGCTCTAAGGGCTGTTCTAATCTCTCACGATGGAGCTACTAAGATTTTGTTTTGCTGATTAAATAAGAGAATGATAGAATTTTATGTGTGCAGAGCCCCGTAATGCTTTAAAATTACTTTAAAATATTGCATTATAATATTAAAATAATAATATAAGCTATTATTATTGACATGATATGAGCCAAAATCTGTTAAAGCACTTCCCCCAAATCATCTCATTTAATGCTCAATAAGAAGTTGGGGGTTTATTATGGGCTTTCATCGAAGGCATCTGAATGTCTCCAGGTTTAGGAGTATGGTCTGTGCCCTGGAGATGAGCTTCAGAAATACTTTGACTGTTGCTGGCCTTATTATCTCACAAAGTCAAGTTAGTGAAATCTAGCATTATTGTAATTGGGAAACATCCTGCTCTGGGAAAACTCTAGATGATTGTGTGGGACTGTTTGTCCTCCCATCTGGAGTTTGCATACCTCTCAAGCCAGGGAGAGAATTGTTTATTATAAACGGACGTTGACACCTCGATTCCAGCTAGAGAGAGCTCCAGCTTCCCTCCACTCTTTGTGTGCAATCTAAGCTCTGTACCCAAGGCTGGGTAACTTACTACTAGATAATGCTGAATAAGACAAGATACTAACTGAAGTCAGTGAAATTCCCAGCCCCACTTCTGCAGACAGCAGCACTCTCTGATACTCTGGACTTTTGCTCAAATAAATAAGGCCTTTTGTTCTAGTGTTTGTCTCCCCTCCCCACCCCCAAAATAAGGCCTACAGTCTACCTGAACCTGAAAGAGGATTCGGTGATGGCAATCTACTCTCAGGTGTCTACATTCTTGAAAAAGCTCATTTTCTCTGTTATCATCAAAATCTTGGTTAACCAGCTGCATTCATGTGGCTTTTGTTGGACTCCTTCTCAGGTGACTGCTTTGTGCCCTCTCTCGATTTCTTTTCTAAAAAAGGGCAAATCATCCAGGACTGCTAAACTCAATCGCAACATCACGAGGGGAGAAACACTTGTCCTCTTTTCTAGGTGCTCCCAACAGTCGAGGGGGAGATGGAACTGAGCCTCCTAAAATCCGCCCTACCTGCCACCTCCGGTTTATCAACCCATTCTCCCCGGCCGCTTGTGAAGACCTGGGGCCTTTTAATCCAGGCACCGGACTGGGTAGAGAGAGGAGGGGGGCTGCAGGCGGGAGGGAGGCGACGCGCAGCGGTACCTAGTGGCGCCGCCAGGCTGCTCCATCCAGAGTACGTGGCACTACCCGTGGAGAGAGGGGGAGGGGATTCGGCTTTCTCCTCCCCAAGCAGAGCCTTGGGACATCCCGCAAGGGCGGAAGGGAGGATCCGTGAGGGAACTGGTGCGCTTTTGGGGTGAAATTTTAGCAGATAAAAGTGGCCTAGCAGAGGTCGGCACCCGTCCTGCTCTCCACTCCGGTACCCACTGCTAGCCAGGTCTGTGCTCTACCGCGAGGAGCACTAAGTCGTTTGGGGGCGAGGGGACGCGCTCGCCACCCCGCATGCGCAGAGCGAGGAGCCGGCCTCCGGGACTACAGCTCCCAGAGGAGTTTGCCGGTGGCCGCAGGCGCCGAACCTCTGGCGCCATCTTGAAATCTGATCCTCAATCTCTGAGTCTTTGCGTCAGCCGCGGGCGGCCGCTTGTGGACCGCGAACCCAGCCAGCTGAAAGGGAGGACATTGAGGACACCGCGGCTGGTGGGAGAGACAGCTGGAGGAGACATGGCAGGTTCTGAGCGCGGCCTGCGCTGCTGTCACTCAGCATCTCCCTGAAGTGTTTCCTCGCCCGCCCCCTCCCCGAGAGGCGGGGCTGACCACTCTGGTACCCAGAGCCCGCGCGCGGGTGGCCGCGGAGCGCCTCTGCAGAGTGGGGACCCCATCGGGCTGTGCCATGCCGGCCGGAGGCCACCGGGGCGGGAGACGGAACGCAACCAAGCGCCAGTGAGTGATCACCGAGCAGCAGCCGCATCAGGGAAGCTCGGCAACCGCAGGAGGGAAGATGAAGGAGATTTGCAGGATCTGTGCCCGGGAGCTGTGCGGAAACCAGCGGCGCTGGATCTTCCACACGGCATCCAAGCTCAACCTCCAGGTTCTGCTGTCGCACGTCCTGGGCAAGGATGTCTCCCGGGATGGCAAAGCTGAGTTTGCTTGCAGCAAGTGTGCTTTCATGCTTGATCGGATCTATAGATTCGACACCGTCATTGCCCGGATCGAAGCCCTTTCTATCGAGCGCTTGCAGAAGCTGCTGCTGGAGAAGGACCGCCTCAAGTTCTGCATTGCTAGCATGTATCGGAAGAATAACGATGACACTGGCGCGGAGACCAAGGCGGGGAATGGAACGGTTGACATTTCCGGCTTACCCGATGTAAGATACTCTGCACTGCTCCAGGAGGACTTTGCCTATTCAGGGTTTGAGTGCTGGGTAGAAAATGAGGATCAGACTCAGGAGCTACACAGCTGTCATGCTTCGGAAGGCCCCGGAAACCGACCCAGGAGATGCCGTGGTTGTGCAGCTTTGCGGGTTGCTGATTCTGACTATGAAGCCATTTGTAAGGTGCCTCGAAAGGTGGCAAAAAGTATCTCGTGTGGCCCTTCTACCAGGTGGTCCACCAGCATTTGCACTGAAGAACCAGCATTGTCTGAGGTTGGGCCACCGGATTTACCAAGTGTGAAGGTACCCCCAGATGGAGAAAGCATGGAAGAAGGGACACCGGGATCCTCTGTGGAATCTTTGGATGCAAGTGTCCAGGCTAGTCCTCCACAGCAAAAGGAAGAGGAACCTGAGAGAAGTGCAAAGGAACTTGTAAAATGTGACTGTTGTTCAGATGAACAGGCCCCACAGCATATGTGTAGCAGCCACAAGCTGGAGCTAGCTCTTAGCATGATTAAAGGTCTTGATTATAAGCCCATCCAGAGCCCCCGAGGGAGCAAGCTTCCTATTCCAGTGAAATCCAGCCCACCTGGAACCAGGCCTGGCCATATCATGACAGATGGAGTTAGTTCTGGTTTCCTTAACAGGTCTTTGAAACCCCTTTACAAGACATCTGTGAGTTATCCCTTGGAGATTTCAGACCTCCAGGAGCTGTGGGATGATCTCTGTGAAGATTATTTGCCACTTCGGGTCCAGGTATACAAAATGGCTGCATAGTGCCTTTCTGATTGAAGTTAGCTAGCCTCAGGCTTCACATGATTTCTGTCTAGGTGAAGGTTAATAATATTCTAGACTTGAGAAAATTAATCATTGAGCCCATTTGTGTCCCCTTTAGTAAATGTGATTCATTCAAATAATTTGTTTTTCACAATCCTCTTTATAAGATTATCTATTGGCTTTCCCATTAATTATCAAAATTGCACACCTTTTAAGACAAAAAGAGAAAGATTTCTAATTCACCTTTACCCTATAAAAAACATTTAATCTTATTTCTTGCACTAGAACTCTTTCCTCTTACTTCCTTTTTCTATCCCCTACCCCCTTCTTTTTTTGTTTTCATTTTTAGATTTATGAATGTTTCTCCTATTCTGTAAGGGAGTTAGTTCTGCAATTTAGCCCTCCCTAGAGCATTAAGCCTTTCATCACACGTGTGCCTCAAACTGATTAGAGCTTAGGGTAGAGGTTTGGGGAAAAACCTATTAATCCACCAAAGTATTGTAACATCTGGGCAATATTTAAAATAAATTAAGAGGTCATTTGAGGACTAACGATGACCTGTTCATAAAACAGACTTGGGAAGTCAAGTATCATCATTTAAAATGTTAAGGCAAAAACTCTTTACAGCCAGTTTGTATACTGAACTCTGTTTGAAGAAGTTTTATATTAAGTAGGGATTCATCCATTATCGGATGATAGGAGAGTTTTATCCGTTGTACTCATGAATTTCTTAATGACTGGAAGATGACAGTTGATCTTAATCTGAGCTGTTCATGTCTGCCCAGGTGATTTCATACCAACCTTTTTAAATTCAGCTACTAGTACAGACACCTGACAGATGCTATTTTGTTTCTACAGCAACAGTAAATGATAGGTTCAATTAATTTTGTGAAACATCTGGCATGTTCCACTTGATACAGATTCTCTAGTGATACCATTACAAAGGTGGACAATCTAGAAGGCATTTTTGGAAAGCTTGCTACCTGTCAACATCATCCCAGAAACTTAGAGCTTCTAAATGAAATTGTTGATTGTCACTTGAAATTTTAAAAGAATAGTTCTTTTATGTATAATATTTGCATCTCAATAAGAAAGAGGAAATGGGAGAAATATTTTTGAATTTGCACAAAATTGTCAGAAGTAGCATATATTAAAGTGTTACATAAAAGTATGACTATCCAAAAGTTTAAAACGTGTTTTCATTTGTATAAAATGTTTAGTATGCCTAACGCTTGTGTACTTTTCTTTTGCTTCCTTTTCTTTCATTGAGCTTCGCAGCTAAATTTGGGCTTTACAATACAGTATTTCTGTGAGCAGACATAGATGTCACAAATTAAACATAGTGTTTTCATATTAGGATCTAAAAATAGTTTGGACAGGCTGGATGGGAAATAAGCTTTTTTTCCCCCCCTTTCAAATATGGCCAATATTGTAGAAAGGTGAAGACTTAGAAAATTACAGGTAAAACAAGAAGAGTTTTTTCTCCATATTAAATTAAAAATACTCTCTTGGTGCCTGGGCTCAACAAATTTTGGAGCTGGGAAGGAGCTTAAAGATCATCTCATGCAGTCTCTCAATTTAGAGATATGGAAAGCTCATGGTTTAAATAACTTAGCCCAGGCAGAGCCAAAGATTCCTAACCATTCTCAGCCAAGACCTTTTTATTCTATATATTAAACCACATTGTCTGATGTACATTGAATTAAATAAATACTTGTTTTAAATGCAGGACCTTCTTTCTATACCCTAAGGATTGCGGGAGGATTCTTTAGGAATTCTGTGAAGAAATCTGGCATCCTAATGACCGTATTTAAAATATGGTAACTGTACCTTTAGGTCAAGTCCCTTTTCTTCACTAAATTTAGACATCAGAAAAAAATAGACCTTTAACACAGCAGTGTTTGACTTTTCTGCTGTAACCTGGCTTACCGTCTTTACTGTTTGTAGAATAATAAAACATTGAGAAGAGGAAGAAAACATTCAGCTTGAAGAATCATGGCATTTGATTCTTGTGCTGTTTTCTCCAATAATTAAGAATGTGGAAGGAAATAGATTAATCAGGCTTAAAGTGTTTGTAGATAAAATGTATGTTTTGGATTCTGGATCTACTGTTTAAGTCTTGACTTTTAAGCTCCTTAAGGCCTGTTGTGCTTTATGGCAGAAGCAGATCTAAGTGGGACAAAGGCAGACTGATTTTTGTCTGTTTCTGAACAAATGTGGATAGAATAGAAATAAGTGTAAATTATTTTTGGTAGTTCTCTTTTTAGTTTGTAGAAAGAAAAAACTTGAAAGAAAAAAAATTTTCCTTTAGCTAAATTCTGCTACAGATATGAAGAAAAGCTCCTATCCTAAGAGCGAGATTGTCCTGTAAGGTCATTTTGATTCCTTTGTTTAATCTGGTTACTGTTAAATATCACCATCAGAATGCCTCCTGGTTGCTTTTCTTCTTTTTCTTAATCTCTTTCCTTCTTTCTTTCTTATATTAAAGAAAAACTGCAACAGTGTAGTTCTCCTGCTTACTAATCTTCTGACCTTATGCAAACTGATTTATTTGCCTCCTACAGAATTTATGTCTGAAGACCCAAGGTTGTCAAATAGCTAAAGAAAGGTTTGAAGCCTTATTCTAGCTGATAATTTCCTTCTTTATTGTCTGGCCCTGAACTACAATAGAAAAGCTGTCATAGAAGGGGTGTGGTCCCTTGGTAAACATTAATTCAGCTCTGGTTCACTGTGCAGTTTTCTTTTCTATCTAAATTCAGAGAGTAAGAGATCTTTGCTTCAAGCCTTGCAATGCCAGAGTCTGCTTTTGTATGACTATGATAAATTTATCCCTCTCTATAGCTTAGCTATGTAACCCAGATCAGGCCCTTTGGAAGGGGTAAGCATTAGATGCTGGTCAAAGATTAGGCCTTTAATTTTATGCTAGTTGATAGTTCTTGTGTATCCCCTATTACTAACAATAGGATAGAAAGTTATAGTAGTTTGAGCCCTGTGACTTTTTATTATGGCTATGAAAGTGTCAAGAAAACTGCTGTTAATCCAGAAGATCTAAATAACTGCCTTTTAGCCTAAAGGTCTTACTTTATGCAACCTTAGGCCTGGAAGCAATTCTCTTTTCTGATGCTGAAAAGCATTTGTCCTGAGTCAAAAGCAACTGAATTTAAAATTATATTATGATTACAACATGATTTTAGTAACTGATAGCATGGAGATTAACACTGATTCAACCAAATCAAGTATTACTGATTTCAGGCTCTACAAAATCTTCATAGGAGTGGTTGGTTTATGTACTTGATATTTCACAAGAATTCATTACGAGCTGTTTACTCAGTGGGACTTTGCTAGGTACTCTTTTGGCAGACTTATCTGAAAGCACATTTTTTTTCTAAGATTTAAAATAATAAAATATTATGAATAAAGAAGAAACAAACATCTTCTAGCCTTTAGGTCAATACATTACATTTACCAAATTAGGGGTTTCCTGTGATGATTCGTGCCGAGATGGGTTCAGATGAGATCCAGACTCATTATGTACTTTTCTGTGGCATCCTTTGGATTTAAAGTTGATGTTGAAATACCTAAATTAAACATCTACCTTTTTATCTATTTATCTGGTCTTTTTTCTAAGAGAGCCACTGAGAGATTAGAGCAATGGCCTGGGAATTAGGAGACAGGCCTATTTTTGTTAATTTGCTTTTGTTTTTATTGTTCTGTTCACTTTATTAAACAAAACCTTTTGGTCCCTACAATATTCCAGGCATTATGGTAGGCAATGAGTTTATAAAGATGAAAAGGAAGTTACCAACTTAACTGCATTTGGTTTAATTGGATCCTTTTCCTGATTTCCAGTGTAACTTTGGACAAATTACTTATGTAAGTCTCCATTTCCTCAAATGTAAGATAGGATTGGACCAGATGGCTAATTTATAAAGTGTCCTTCACAGCTCTAAGATTCTTTGGTTTAAAGTGATTAAATATGACCATTTAAAACTTGAAGCTATTTAATTCTGCTTGTTAGAGTTTAAATTTGAAAAATATCTTGTAATAGATGTTGTTGGAAATTTGTTTTACACCGAGGAAGTAAGAAGGCAAGTTTGGTAGAGAATGTTTTATCGTTAAACAAATAATAAAATTATTTATCCGTTAGAATTGTTGTAAATATCTATTAAAATAGTTAACCTCTCCCATGGTGTGACATAATTCACATCGCTTCAGGGCAAGGCTCCCTGTTATACCCACAACAACAAATATCTCAGTTTTTTCTAGGAGTCATTATCCTTGCTACTTTTCTCTTTCTCCCTGTCTCACCATCCAGTCCTGTTGACTCTACCTTCAAAACATATCCAAATCTATCCATTTCTCTCTCCCTCCATTACTACCACTATAATCCAAGCCACTATTATCTTTCCCCTGCAGTACTGCAGCAGCCCCCTAGGTGGTCTTCCCATTCCTACTGGTGCTCTCCAACAATCTATTCATCGCAGAGCAGCTATTTAAAATTTAAATATGATTGATTACTTTTCTGTTAAAAACCCTGCAGTCCATTCTCATTTCAATGAGAATGAAATCCAGCTTCATTACCTCTGATGTAGGTTCTGTACACCAGATCTGGCCCCTGCCTGCCTTTCTACCTCATCGTGTATTACCATCCACTTTGCCCAGTATGCTCTAGCTCTGTGCTTTCCAGAAAGGCAGCCACTAGCCCTGTGTGGCTATTGAGCACTTGAAATGTGGCTAGTCCAAAATGAGATATGCTGTGAGTGTGAAGTATAACCTTAATTTTAAAGACTTACTATGGAAAGAATGTAAAGTATCTTGATAATTTTTATATTGACTACATGCTTATGATAATATTTTAGGTATAATATATTGGGTCAAACAAAATGTTTTATTAAAATTAAGTTTACCTATTTATTTTTACTTTAGTCAATGAAGATACTAGAAAATTTTAAATTACATATGTGGCTCACATTATATTTCTCTTGGAAAGTGCTCCTCTAACCACGTAGGCTTTTCTCTTTCCCAGGGGCATATCTCCCGGAGGTCTTTTCCATTAGTTGATCCTCTGCCTGGATTATTCTTCTGTCGATTTTGCAGAGCTGGTTCTTTTTTTTTTTTTTTTTTTTTAAACATCTTTATTGAAGTATAATTGTCTTACAATGGTGTGTTAGCTTCTGCTTTATAACAAAGTGAATCAGTTATACATATACAATATGTTCCCATTTCTCTTCCCTCTTGCATCTCTCTCCCTCCCACCCTCCCCATCCCACCCCTCTAGGTGGTCACAAAGCACCGAGCTGATCTCCCTGTGCTATGCGGCTGCTTCCCACTAGTTATCTATTTTACATTTGGTAGTGTATACATGTCCATGACACTCTCTTACCCTGTCACATCTCACCCCACCCCCTCCCCATATCCTCAAGTCCATTCTCTAGAAGGTCTGTGTCTTTATTTCCGTCTTGCCACTAGGTTCTTCATGGCCTTTTTTTTTTTTTTTTTCCTTAGATTCCGTATATATGTGTTAGCATACTGTATTTGTTTTTCTCTTTCTGACTTACTTCACAGAGCTGGTTCTTTATCATGTAGATCTTCATTTAAATGCTACCTGATAGAGACCTTCCACTCATCAACCACTTTAAAGTAACTTAACAACTTTGTCATGCTTTCCTATTTTATAGCATAGGGCTTGTCACTAGCTTATATTTTGTGTATTTCCTTGTTCTTTTATCATGTAGTTCCCCACTCCAACTCCCACAGTGCTTTGCATATTAGGGGTACTTCATAGATGTTTTTAAAAGTGATGAACAGCCCTGGAAGAATAGAAAAGATTTTCCTTCTGAAATCTTTATACTTCCAGTCAGTTGCTGTCAGGAAGGGGTTTAAGGTAAGCTGAAACCCCACTGCCTAGAAGGTGGTAATCAGAGTTTGAACATGTGAGGTAAAGAAAAAATGAATAGCTGTCTTTTTTCTCTTCCTAATGGATTTGTATTTTCCCTAATTGGAGTGCAGGAGAAAGGGAGGGGGGATAGGCAGGGAGAGAAGAGATGGAATTTAATGCCACAGTGAATTGCTAAAGTTTTATTTTTGTATCTTAGCTCATAATGAATATTAGGTACAGTTCAGTCAGTTTATCTTAGTCTGATCATCCCAAATATAAATAGATTTTTTTTTCTCCTGAATCTTTTTGGTGAATCAATATTCCTATAAAACATACCTCCTTCCCAGACCCTATGGATTTGAAAATTTATTTTAATTTTTGTTACTTTTTATTTTGAAATAATTTCAAAGTTAGAGAAGTCATAAGAGAAGTACAAAGAACTCACAGATTCACCAGTTGCTATATGTTGCTACATTTGCTTTATCACTCTCACTGTTTATAGACACATTTTTTTTTATTCCTGAATTATTTGAGAATTAGTTGCAGATATTATGCATCTTTACTCTCAATAAGCATGTATTTCCTAAAGACAAGGACATCTCTTACATAACTACAGTAAAATTACCAAAGTTAGGAAATTTAGTATTGATTAAATACTATTACCTAATGTATGGTCCATATTTGAAATCTACCCATTTTTCCAATAATGTGAATAGGCATGTTGTAAGAAAGATAGTTGAACTATAACTTTTTCTCCCTTAGGGATGGTGTGAGTTTGACCTTTTGAATTCCCCGATTGAAAATAGGATAAAGCAAATATTTGGTCATCATAAGCATTTAAAAAAATCCTCTCTTCTTTTTAATCTCTGAATTACTTGCTTTAACTGAATAGTGTTTGTGTAGGTTCATAGGGAAAGGTGGGGAGGGGAGCTAGAGAGGAAGTGAATCAGTACTCAGAATACGGAACAGGACTGGCTTCAGGAATTACTGATAATCCATTCAGTAACGCTGGTTTTCTAAGTCTGGCAAAAGATGCCAAAGACATTTGAAGATAAAATTAAACTTTATTGTTGGCTACACTTAACTTAATCGTCGCGCTGCTTCTTCCTAGCCCACGACTGAAGAGTTACTCAGACAACCAAAGCTGAATTCAGGTGAGACCGGTACAACTCAGCAGGCTGTATCTGATTCCCATTTGACAGAACTCCAGGAAAAAATCCAGCAAACAGAGGCCACCAACAAGGTACTGGAGATCACAGGGTTTCTTGAGAAGGTGACTGGCTCTAGCTGGGTCTGCGTTAACCTCTCTGAGTAGGACCTGGGAGATGGGTACTGTGTATGCCTGGTGCTCTGTGGAATATATTCTTAGAAGTGTAGTTCTTTCCTGTATCTCTCATCAAGATTTTAGCCTGTTCTGCACAGATCAGAATTTCTGGTGCCTTTTAGGTCTGAAATTAAAACTTGAGTGCAATTTTCAACTGTATAAGGCACTGAGACAGGAGGTTCATGCTTTTGATTTTGGTTTAACTTCTTACCCCTTTATAGCCCATGGATTTTAACATCTGCTTAGAAGAAATTTCCCACAATTTGGGATGCTGTGCTCCTGGCTTTGTGTACCCTTGTTGTGTCCTGTCCTGTAGTAGATAGCAGAAGCTTCTTGGTCTTTGTGTAAAAGATCCACAGTGACTCATGTGGACAAGTACCCCCAGTATGGCTGCCATCATAGAGAAAGCACAGTGCGTGAGAATTGAAGCAATTGAGTATTAAAAGAAGTATTTCACATTTCCTGCTACTTTCTCTTGCTGATTGACTTAGGACTTTAATGGTTATGCTATGTGGGGAAAAATTAATAAGGTAATATTCCCTAAGAAATCCTTTAAACCTAGATTTGAGGAAGGACTTCATGGTTGCATTTGAGGTTAAAAGAAATCATTGACCTACCAAACTGTTTTTCTTTGCTGAATTCAGATTCTTCAAGAAAAACTGAATGAAATGAGCTGTGAACTGAAGTCCGCTCAGGAGTCGTCTCAGAAGCAAGATGGTACAATTCAAAACCTCAAGGAAACTCTGAAAAGCAGGGAAAATGAGGTAAAATGTTTGGCAGTCAAGGACCCATGAGGAAACAATTTTTCCCATCAAAGTAGACAAGTATTCTATAATTTGTTGAATTGGATATTGTCAGACTAACATCTTAGCCTAGAGAAACTGTAGTGTCATCTAAATTGGAATTTTGGAATAGTCCTGCTACTAAAATCTGTACAGGTGAGATAACGGAATTTATATTTAGCTTGCTAACATTTTTGGTACTCCCTGTCTTTGTTTTCAGACCGAGGAGTTGTACCAGGTGATCGAAGGTCAAAACGACACAATGGTAAAGCTTCGAGAAATGCTGCACCAAAGTCAGCTTGGACAGCTTCGTGTATGTGAGGGTCACCTGGGGCAGGAGGCATCACTTGAGGATGTGCCACTCTCAACCACAGTCTTGATCTTGTTGTTCTTCTCAGCTACTCAGTGCTTGCCCTCCTTGTGATGATGATTTTCACTCTCTTTTCAGAACTCAGAGGGTACTTCCCCAGCTCAGCAACAGGTGGCTCTGCTTGATCTTCAGAGCGCTTTATTCTGCAGCCAACTTGAAATACAGAAGCTCCAGAGGGTGGTACGACAAAAAGAACGGCAGCTGGCTGATGCCAGACGACGTGTGCAATTTGTAGAGGCTGCAACACAGGAGAGAGAACAGCAGAAAGAGGCTTCTTGGAAACATAACCAAGTAAATCATTAATCATTTTGTGGCACTGTGTAAATGCAGACTTTGCCCTGGTAATAACTTTTTATAAGGATAGCTTGTGTTGAACCCTTGAGTCACTTACTTAATCTAAGTAATTCAGCTCAACATTTGTTGCCCTTATACCATGTGCCAGGTATTGGGCTGTGTTCTGGAAATACAAGGGTGAATATCACAGGCTCTTTCCTCTTAAGTTACTTGTAATATAGTATGAAAGACAGTCACGTAAACAGTATTTCAATGTGGTAAATACTGTAGAAGAGGCAT
The DNA here is from genome assembly GCF_028021215.1 of Eschrichtius robustus. Classification (NCBI taxonomy): domain Eukaryota; kingdom Metazoa; phylum Chordata; class Mammalia; order Artiodactyla; family Eschrichtiidae; genus Eschrichtius; species Eschrichtius robustus. The sequence goes on from NC_090826.1 coordinate 106,541,216, forward strand.
ATAGGGGTCCTGTAGGAATATATACAAGGGGCGGGGGAAGGGAATCAGGGAAAGCTTCACAAAGGAGGAGATATCTGAGATTATTCTTGAAGGGTGGGTAAGAGTCATCAAGACAGAAAAGTGGGAAGAACAACCAAGTCAGAGGAATGGCGTGCACAATTAGTCATGTATGTTTTTTTAAATAAAACACATAATTCTTAAATGGTTTCTTTATCTTGTTAGCTTAGAGCAAATGCCATCTTTTTTTTTTTTTTTTTTAAGATTTAAAAGGATAGGTAGGAATGTTGTATCCTTGAGCTTACTGTAAAGTAAAGGATCCAGGTTTATGGTAGAACAGAGTCCCACTTAGTACTTATATAGATGTATCATTTTTAAGCCAAAAATAAGTATTGAACTATAATATCAAATTTACATCCTACCCCCGTCCACGGTTCCCATGATTTCCCACATCATATTTGACTCAACGTGTAGTAGTATCTCTATAGTAATTTTAAGAATGGCACTTTTTGCTACTTTATTTTTTGTTCTCTGTGCTTTGAAAGTTTTAAGGCCTCCATATCTAATGACCATGTGAAAAGTTTAGATTGTTTGAAAAGGGAATCTATTTAATTCAGGAATTGCGAAAAGCCTTGCAGCAGCTGCAAGGAGAATTGCAGAGTAAGGGCCAACAGCTTCATACCCTGGAGGCTGAAAAATGCAATGAGATTCACACCCAAGAGCAACACCTTCAGCACCTCAACCACAGTCTGAGTCACAAAGAGCAGCTGCTTCAGGTGAGTCCACAGAAGGATTTCAAGTAAAACTGGGTTCCTAGAGCCCGGGAATTTATGTTCATATCATCTCAAAACATTAGTCCACCTGTGTTGAGTACCTGCTACACGTAGAACATTAAGAGGTGGGAATCAGGAGGATTCAGAAGAAATAGAAAGTACAATCCGTGAACCAAGAGGCTAACCAGCAAGTGTAGGAAACAAGAAATACAGACCCGAAACACTTAAGCAATAAATATTCAGCAAATAGTTATTAAGCACCTCTGTGAGTGAGATACTAGGCTAGGTGTGAGGAAGATGAAGAGAAGATATGTCCACTGCTCCCACTGAACACCTCTGTATAGAAATTTCCAGAGTTACATAGATGATAAAATGAAAGTTATAGGAAAAAATGGAGCACTAAAGAAGAGACTGATCAGTTCTACCACCTACTCTAAGCTTTAGTCACACTGGATCCCTTGTATTTCGCTGAGCATATGACTTTTTCATGGTATACATATGTTGTGCCAGTTTTTTTCTCTGATAGAGATACCCCGCAACCTCTTGGGAAACTCCGAGTCCTTTAAGACTCAGAGCAAATGTAACCTCTTTTGTCAGAACTTTAGTGACACCTTCAGGCAGAGTTAGGCAATGCAGCCCGTGTTCCCCTAGTAGCTTGCTACATGCGTATATGTATACACCTGCGTATATGTGATGCAGAATAGTTGACATTTTGTATGTCTGTCATCTCTGCTAAACTGTGTTCCCCTTGAGAGTGATCACATTTTGTTTTTTATCCCGAATCACTAACAAATTCCTTGACAAAGTGTGGAAATTCAGTTAATACTGAATAAATGAATAAAGGAAAATATTTTTTGGTCTCATTAGGAATTTCGGGAGCTCCTGCAGTATCGAAATAACTCGGACAAAACCCTTGAAGCAAATGAAATGTTGCTTGAGAAACTTCGGCAGAGAATACAAGATAGAGATGTTGCCCTAGAGGTATGTACCATAATTTTGTTCGTGATGTTGTGGATTATTTCATCCACAGGGGGACTTTAGAAATGTATTTACTTAATTTGCTGCTTTTGGGAGTTGGTTGTCCATTCCTTTATATTTGGAATCTTATTGAATAAGAGTGATCAGAATAGTGACTCTTGTGGAGCTTTGGGATGCTGACTTTGCTTGCAGCGGGCTATAGACGAAAAGTTCTCCAGTCTAGAAGAAAAAGAAAAAGAACTACGTCAACTTTGTCTTGCCGTGAGAGAGCGAGATCATGACTTAGAGAGATTGCGTGGTATCCTCTCCTCCAATGAAGCTACCATGCAGGTAAGAGCAAAATCTGTCATGACTTGGTATCCCTCTCCCACTTGGATTCTAAGCCTGAAACGTATCCCTCTCCCACTTGGATTCTAAACCTGAAACATCACCCCTTCCATCATTTTCTGAAAACCAGGATATTTGCTTTATTAAAAAAAAAAAAAAATACAAAAGCAAACAAAAATAGCAGTCATTAGTTCTGTCATTATACATAAGGGAGTGAGAAGTTTTAGCACTTCTACTGTGAACTTTGTAGGAGAGGGCAGTGAATATGGATTTTTATACATAGTTCTAATTTATTTCTAATCCTTGCTAATATTTATATACTTTTATATAAACATTGCTCAGATGCAGCTATTATATTGTATTTTTCTCATTAATATTATGTACATGTCCATGTACAGCCACAATCAGAACACTTGTTTCTCTTATTAATATTTATTTACTCTGGGCTATTTTTGTCTATTTATTTTAGAGCTTAAATATCTAACTATCTGACACTTCTTGAAGTTCTACACTTCCTCCAAAGTACTTCATTTAACACATACATTATATTTATCTCTCTACAAACTAGATGAGAGTTTCTAAAAACAAAAAATAGACTAGTATGGCATTGTTAGATTAGATACTACGTTTTTTCCTTTTGCAAAAGAAATTGATAGATAACTTAGGAGATAATGTAAAGGTGGATCAAGTTTCCTGTTTATGCTGAGGAGTGTAGGGTGGCCCTTTGACATAACGGCTGCTTTCTTTGTGACTGTAGTGTATGGAGAGTCTCCTGAGGGCCAAAGGCCTGGAAGTGGAACAGTTGTCTGCCAGCTGTCAAAACCTCCGATGGCTGAGAGAAGAAATGGAAACGAAATTTAGCCATTGGCAGAAGGAGCAAGAAAGTATCATTCAGCAGCTACAGACATCTCTGCATGACAGGAACAAAGAAGTGGAGGCAAGAATTTAGTTAACTTAAGGGCAGTTGGTTTAGTGATGACATAATCTCAGTCTTGCATTAGGACTCGTGAGGTCTGAGAGTCCGGTGACCCAAGTCTTTACTTCCATCCTGTCTCTGGGCAGGTCACTGGCTTTCACTGGGACTTTTTTTCCCTATACCTATAAACTCAAGGGGACAATTATCTTTCTCAAAGAAGTTATGTGAGAATTAATGAGATCTAAAAGAGGTACCTACAGTACAATAGCTAACCTTTGTTATGGTGCTCATTGCTGCGTCAGGCATGTTTTTAAGAGCTTAATGGATGTCGATCCCTTGAATCCTCACAAATCTATGAGGTACATACTATTATTCCTCTTTTACAGACAAGGAAACAGACTTCTGAAGTGAAGCGCCTTGTCCAGAGTGACGTAGCTAATAAGCGGCAGAGCCAGTGTGCACCCCAGGCGATCTGGCTCCACAGTTTTAACCCCCATGTGTTACCTCCAGTGTAGAAATAGGAACTGTATCACCGTGCTAATAGATACAGTGCTTGTTATTTTTTTCAGCTTATCATTTCGTGTTCCCCATATAAAGTCAAACGGCAGTAGGTAAATGAGATAAATGAACCGAGTGCCCATTTATCCGCACCTAACATTGTCATGTGCCCTGAGCATTATAGGGAAAGGACTCATTTCAGAAAACAATATGTAAGTTGCCATGCTAAGTATGTTTTTCCGTATTGTTAGTGCTCCTTCACTGAGCATGTATTGACAGTCTTTTATGTGCCCGGCCTATGCTGGATCTGCAGGAACAAAAATGAATAAAACATCATACTTGCTCTCTCTTCTACGATAGATTCTTTTAAGCCCTTTGATATACAGTAGATGGAATTCTTTCCTCCAAAACTTACACTGTCTCTCCTGTATTAGGATCTTAGTGCAACATTGCTCTGCAAACTTGGACCAGGACAGAGTGAGATAGCTGAGGAGCTGTGCCAGCGTCTACAGCGAAAGGAAAGGATGCTGCAGGACCTTCTAAGTGATCGAAACAAACAAGCGGTGGAATATGAAATGGAGATTCAGGGCCTGCTTCAGTCCATGAGCAGCAGGGAGCAGGAGAGCCAAGTAAGGACTAATGCCCAGTGCAGAAGAGTGTCACTTAGTGTGTTTATAGTCTGCACTATAGGAGGCATTAGAACTTTATAACGTGTAAAATTTGTGTCATTTTACAGTCCATTCTGTTAGTTCTTTTCCTTCAGCCTGTTAACTAGACTGCAGTTTTACATCAGTCATCAGAATATGAAATATTTCTAGAACACTTTGCATTTGGAGGGCGCCTAAATAATACATGTCCCCACTCATTAAATTCATTATGTACATTTTCTTTTCCTTAATGTTCTGATGCTTTTGACAGAAAGGAATATAGGGTTCTGGAGTGTTTTGATTTTGATTCTAAATTATCAAGACTTGAGTGATATTTTGTTTCTAGCCAGGGTATGGGAAAACTTATACTTTACATATTTTCTCTTAATTCATGTAAAATCTGAGTTATTTGAAGAGAGAAAAAAAAGATTGTGTTTTTTTCAAAGGCCATGATGAGAATAAACAATCTCATAGTACTATGGCATATAGTAATTTCAAAATAATGGTACACAAATATTTCAAAAGTAAATTCTTAACTTACCCTCATTTTCACGTATCTTTCTCCTAAAGGCTAGAGAAAGTCTAGTATAGTTGACTTGTGCTGCATTTCAGGGACCGGTCACTCAGAATTCTCCCTAGTCAGTTCTCAGAGGGAACTAGATTCTTATCATTTGCCTATGTTATTTGACAATAATATTCTCTAATGCTTCCTTATATTATGGGATGGTTATATTCCACTCATCCAATTCTTAGGCCCACTGAAGTAAATACACATTTTGTTAGAAACATGCTGCCATGTGCTGCAGAAATTGCTTCTAGAGTAGACCTAACAAAATCATTGTGACTTATTTAAGTCTTTGGCAAGAGGCTAACAAGTCTCTGAGTTTTCTTTTTCACCTTTTTGTAATTTGAAAGAACTAGCCTTATAACACTTAATATACCGCTGGTAGTAAAATAATGGAATCTAGGAGATGCCTGAAATTACAAAAGATTTTCAACTCAAGAAAAAGTGTAATGGTTGTATGCTTCTAGATCTGCTTCTCGAATTTTATATGCAGAAAAATCCCTTGAATTAGCTTTTTGAAAACATAGCCTCAAGAATTTGCATTCCTTACAAGCTTCCAGACGATGGTGATGTTGCTGGGCCCTGAACCACACTTGGAGGAGAAGTGCTAAAAACAGCGCTGCTAGAAGAAGAGTACCAAGCCAGATAGACCGTATATACGGCACAAGATATCTTGTGTATTATTCACTCTGTTTCTTCCCATAATTCCACAGAGATTTTTATTAAGGCAAATTAATAATGTACTGTTACCTCTAAGATGGTTATGTCCAAGTCCCTAAAGAGTCTGAATTTTACGTACTAAAACTGGAAGGTTATTCTTTTATTTCCCTTAGAAGTCATGACAAGAGCTCAGCTTCTTATTTAAAATAGTAGTAATTCTCCCAGAGACAATCGATGCTATAATATAGCTAATGTATTCATCATCTTATACCCTCTTTTAGTCTTAGTTTATTATTTCTAGATTTTCCGATTAAATGCAGACTTTCTATGTGGTAATGGTCACAAAAAAACGTTCTAAATTTTTTCCTTATTGTACCATCAGGTGTCTTAGAAAACTGTGGGATTTGAAATGAGATAAACTGGGTTTGGTGATTTTGAGGTTCAGATTCTCCTGATCATGTGGTCTGATAAAAATGTTTCTGTGTAATTGATTCATTCAATAAATAGGTCTCGAGTACCTATGAATTGAGTGCCTACTATGTGCCAGACATTGTTCTGGGTGCTTGGGATTCAGCACTGAACAAAACATAGTACTTGCCCTTAGAAAACTTACATCCAGTTGGGGCAGGGCGGGGAGGCGGGGGGAGAGAGAGAGAGAGAGAGAGACAATAAATAGATATATTGATAACTGGTAAGTGCATTGTAAAAAAAATTTAGCATGACGGGGGAATTGGGAGTAGAGATGAGATTGCTGTTTTAGATAGGAAACGCAGACTAGGCCAATCTGATAAAGTTGACATTTGGCAAAGGCCTTAAGGGAGTGTACCAAACAAATGTTTGGGCAAAGACCACTCAGGCCAAAGGCACGTGAGTAAAGAAAGACATATGTTACCCAATTCAAACCAGAATATTAATACCTTAGCCTGATAGTTCTAGCGGAACAAGTTTAGATTATTTTATCTGTAATAGATGTGTTATATTCCATTTTTCCAATATTGTGCCTATGAGAGACTTTCTTTCCACTCATTGACTATGGTTTTTCCTATAAAATAAAAGCAAGGACACTATTTCTTAGGGCCCCACTGGCTTTTCTTAAATGGTTGGCTATTAACAATGACATCAGAACACAAATTTTTTTTTTTTATTAGAATATCTCTCTAATGTTATGTGTGATTTCCTTACTAGGCTGCTGCAGAAAAGATGGTACAGGCCCTAATGGAAAGAAATTCAGAATTACAGGCCCTGCGCCAGTATTTAGGAGGGAAAGATTTCATGATGTCCCAGGCACTCATCTCTAACCAACCAGCTGAAGTTACCTCCGTCAGTCCCCATCTTGGAGAGCAAACTGATCAAGTAAGAACCATAGACTTGTATAGATGTTTATGCCAACTGCATTTTCTTTTTATATCTGAGGCATAAGTATGATAATTTTAATATCAAGTTGTGCGAGAATGTTCCAAGTCCTTTTCATTGTGATCATGGTTCCTGTATCTTCCTAAATCCCCCGACTCTTCCAATTTCTAGGGTTCAGTGCCTATACCCTCCAGAGATGATAGCACTTCACTGACTGACAAAGGGGATACTAGCATACCCAGGTCTGCGTTAGGTAAGTATCAAATTTCATTTCATTCAGGAACCTCTGTTTTTCCTTCCTGTAGCTCTCTGTTAATAGGTTTGGCCAAGACTCTCTCTTCCTACCATAATGGAAAAAATAAGTTTGGATTCCACCGAAAGTCTGAAGACATGTGTCTTCTAGGGAGAACTGCCCTTGCCTTATTTTGAATTAAAAGTATTGCTCTGGCTGCATGATTTGGCTCAGAGAAACTGCATCCTAATTCTCTTTTTCAGTTAGCTTTGCAGGGATTCAGGAATGCGGGAGGCAGTGTTTCCAGACCTGCACAGCAGGACCACGGGGCTGAGGCTGTCTCCTGGGTATCTTAAGCAGGCTGAGGCTGCTCACTGTAAATTGGCATAACCCACATTACAGTGTTGGGAGGGGTAGGCAGTGCCAAGCTCCCCTCCATCCAAGGGATGGTTGTAGGCCTTGAACTCCCTAAAAACAACTGAGCAAAACTCAAATGGGTGCCTTGGAGTCTCTGACTTTCACAGACCAAAAGGTTGGGATCTAGGGAAGCATCAAAGAAACTATTATCCAGTGAGTTCCAAAAATAGGGGCTCACCATGTTAGTGGCTTGGTGATTATAGTGCTATGATAAGAAATGTTGTGGGGGGCTTCCCTGGTGGCGCAGTGGTTGAGAGTCTGCCTGCCAATGCAGGGGGCGCGGGTTCGAGCCCTGGTCTGGGAAGATCCCGCATGCCGCGGAGCAACTGGGCCCGTGAGCCACAACTACTGAGCCTGCGCGTCTGGAGCCTGTGCTCCGCAACAAGAGAGGCCGCGATAGTGAGAGGCCCGCGCACCGCGATGAAGAGTGGCCCCCGCTTGCCGCAACTAGAGAAAGCCCTAGCACAGAAACGAAGACCCAACATAGCAATTAATCAATCAATCAATAAATAAATCTTAAAAAAAAAAAAAAAAAGAAATGTTGTGGACTTGGAGAATTAACTTACGATTTTTTTAGTGATTTTAAGAATGTGTAAACTTTGTGTTATAGTATAGGGTATTATGGAATTCATAGATGAGTTGTGCAAGTAGTCATTTTTTAGTGGGAAACTTTATGCTAGTTAAAGAGCAAAGGATGCTGGATTTGTTTAATTTACTTCGTATTTACCTTTTTTTAAAAGCATCTTTCCCCAATTTTTTATTTTGCAAATTTCAAGCCTATAGAAAAGTGGCAAAAATAGTACAATGAATACCCATATACAGTTTTATTAAGATTCACCAATTGTTAACATTTTGCTACTTTTGCATTATTTCTTGCATGCACACACACACAGCTATAATGTTTTTTTCTGAACCATTTAAAAATTACTCACAGACATCATTGACAATTTATCCCTAAATACTTCATTATGTACTTCCTAAGAACAAGGGCATTCTCTTCCATAACTACAATATAATTATCACGCTCAGGAAATTTAGCTTTAATATAGTCCTAGTATCTAATGTACAGTCTATGTTCAGAGTTCCCATTGTCCCAATAATATTCTTGATAGCTGGTTGTTCTCTTCCCTCAGGGATCATGCATTACACCTACTTGTCATGGTTCTTTAGTCTCTTTCAATCTAGAACAGTTTTCTAGCCTTTTTTGTCTCTTTTGACATTGGCTTTTTTTTTCAATTGAAGTATAGTTGATTTACAATGCTGTGTTAATTTCTGATGTACAGCAAATTGATTCAGTTTTTTATATATATATATTCTTTACCATATTCTTTTACATTATGGATTATTACAGGATATTGAATATAGTTCCCTGTGCTGTACAGTGGGACCTTGTTGTTTATCCCTTCTATATATAATAGTTTGCATCTGCTAACCCCAACCTCCCAATCCAACCCTCGCCCCCGGCCCCCCTTGACAACCACAAGTCTGTTCTCTGACATTGGCATTTTTTAAAACTCTGGGCCAGCTAATGGCCCTCAATTTGGCTCTGATTGTTTCCTCATGGTTAGATTCAAGTTAAACATCTTTGGCAAGAATACTACGTGGATGATGTCTTTCTCAGTGCATCACATCAGGAGCACATGGTATCAGTTTGTGTTATGCTCGGTGATATTAAGTTTAGTTGTTTGGTTAAGGTTGTATCTGCCAGATGTCTCCACTCTAAAGGCTCATTTTCCCCTTTGTAATTAATAAGTGATCTGCCAGCAAATGCCTTGAGATGTTGATAGTTCTGCTTTCCCACAGTCATTCACCCAGTGGTTTTTAGCATCCTTTGAGCTTGTTTGAACTCACTATTTGGTAGTTTAAAAAAGAGATTTTCTATTTCTAAAATTCCTTCTTTGTTTAGTAGTGTGTATTCTTTTATAAAGAAGAGATGCCCTTTCCCTATTCTTCCTACTCCGTTTGTTTATATCAGTATGGAGTAATGGGTTCTTTTTTTAAAAAAAATCATTTTATTATCCATTTCTGTCATTATTCCATTTGATAACCAAATTATCCTGGATTTGGCCAATTGGAGCCCCTTCAAGCTGTTCCTCTGTCCTTTCAGTATTTCCCCATCTGTTTTTGAGCACTTCCATACTTTCTGGCACAATAAGATATTCTGTGATTTTCTTTTACTTTGCCTACCTCTGCCCTGAAATTATCCATTACTTCAAGGAGCTCTCTGGTTCCTTTTAGTGGGTAATGGCATTTATATGCTAATATCTGGACATAAGATATGTTCATAGCTACAGGTATGTCATTTGCTTCTAGGCCCTTTTAAGTGAACAGAGCTAAGAATGTTTATATGTATATGTGTGAGTGTGTGTGTGTGTGTGTGTGTGTGTGTGTGTGTATATATATATCTCCATTTGATACTGATTCCTCTAATTCCAGTTAAACAATACAAGTTCTTTCTTTCCGTTATTTCGTATTTGTATCTGCCGTCTCCCAACATTGAGAAACCTGGTTACCTGTAACATCACTATATTTATACATTTGCACAGTACACACAAATAGTTTCAGAATGGCTACATGAATACCACTATCAACAGTAAATCTATTAAATAATGTTTAAAATTTCTTTATAATTCTTTTTATCCTTAGAATATTTGCCACCAAGGGTGTAGAGTTAGAATACTGAGTTCAAAAATTATTTGGATTAATTTTTTTTATTATCTTCTGGGTGGTTATCATATCAATTTGCTATTTAGTTTCATTTATTTATGTTAGTATTCAATGTTTGGCTTTTGCTTCCTCATTGTGGAACTAACTTTACACGTTAATAATAAAACATTAATGTGGTTCAAAGCTCAAAAATATAGAAAAGTGTACTCAGAAGTCCCATCTACTTCCCTGTCCTTTCTCTCCTATTTTTACTCATCCCCTGAAGACAACCAGTTTCATTTCTGAGGTATCCTTCCTGTGTTCCTTTTTGCAAAAATAAGCAGATTAATCCCATGTGTATATGTGATGTGAATGTGTATGTTCTTATTTCCCCTTTTCCTAATATAAAACATACTTCACTAGATGTATTCGTCTGTGCCCAGCTTGTTGTACTTAATGTCTTGGATATCACTCCGTATCAGTTCATAAAGATATTCCTCATTCTTTTCTATGGCTATATATAGTGTGGATATACTATGCTTTATTCATTCTTTTATAGGCTTGTAGGTTGATTGCAGTATTTTGCTATTACAAATAACGCTGCAAAGAACAACCTGTGCATATGTGTTTTGTTGTTGTTGGGTTGTATCTTAAATTCCTTAGAAACAAGGCAGCAAAGATCACATTATGTTGATACTGATTATAACTAGCATTATGTATTCATTTTTAGGAGACTTGGATACAGTCGTAGGGCTGGAAAAAGAACTGAGTAATGCCAAAGAGGAACTTGAGCTCATGGCTAAAAAAGAAAGAGAGAGTCGGGTGAGTTTTCTTGTTAAGCCTAATTTCTTAATTCCTGTTTTTTTCAAAATACTTCATACTTAAAAGAGTAAAATTCTCCAAGTATAATATCTGGGTCCAAATGCAAGTTGAGCCTTTTTTCTTTCTGGAGAAAAATAGAAATCCCTTTATATACACATTTCTCACCAAGATGCTCTTGTTATTTATAATGGGGATCATTAAAATTTTCTAAGTGCTGAAAAAACACAGCTTTCTCTGCCCATTGCTAACCGGAATAAAATAATTACAAAGGACTTGTGAAAAAATGAAGTGCTGTATAATTGCTGCTTAGAATTATGACATTAGATCCATGAAATTAGTTTTAGAAACATGGAACAAGAGAAATTTGAGAAGGACCCACGTTTATTGAGTACTTGCTATATGCAGTGCACTGTACTGGATACTTAAATTAGCACTATTACTTACAGCTCTGCTAAGTAAGTCACATTGGCCCTATTTTATAGATGAAGAAGCTGAAACACTGTTTTAAAACGTGGAGGTGGGGAAGAGTTATATGGCTATAAAATGCTAAAGCTAAGATTTAAACTCAAGTCTTTTGTGACTCAAAACACTTCCTAAGAAGTCATTTCCTGGAGCAGATAATTTTTCCCATTCATATGCTCTATTTCTAGCGATAGAGGTTTCATCAATTTTCTTAGAAGAGGCCTCTCAGCCTTACAGAATCCCTTCCACTTCTTCTTCCCTATACAGCTAGTTGTTTGTACTGTGATGTAGAAGAAGCATTAGGGCCACAGTATAGAGTTATAGACTAAAACTGAAAGCCTTTATGTTACTATGGCCTCTATTTGAGAAGATCGGTCAGTGTCATGGGTTCCTAAATTAAGTTTAGCTGGCTAGTCCGTATAGCTCCTCAGTTTTGTTCTACCTCTTTGTCATAGTTACATCTATAATATAAAACCTGCATTCATATTTGTGATGAAATTATCTTATTATACCTCTAATTTCTCTTTTCATTACCATATTTCTCCTTACAGAGTTATATGACTCAAGTTTTGAGGATATGAAATTGTGTGGCATTTTAAAAATACTAGTTTAAAAAATCCCCTAGTTCCCCTCCTTTTTTTTGGTTCTGCCCTAGCCATTATCATGTCAGATAATTCAGTTGCCACATGCTGTTCCTATTTATCTCACATATATTCAGTTAAGAGTAATGTTACTTTTGGTTTTGTCCTGTTTTCAGGATCATAAAATTATAATGACTATAAATAAATATTTTGAAGAAAAATATTTAAAAGAAAAAGATGGGTATTTTGAGTGAGTTATATTTAGCTCTATTGCTTACGTCTGTATGTTCTTAATCAACTACAACTTCTCAATTCAATGCTATGTATTTTCATTATCACATTTCCTCTCATATTAGGTATTTACCAAAGCCATACAGATTTTCCCAGATTTTTCAACATTCCCCCTACTCCCTTGAGATAATAGTAGTGGTGGTAATAACAGTTATCATTCACTGATTGCCTGCTATGTGCCACACACTTTAATACATTTTCTCTATTCTCACATAACCCTGAAAAGTAGATATTATTCCCATTTTACAATTGAAGAATCTGAAGCTCAGTTTAAATTGCCTTGTTCAGGAGATTATGCCAAGATTTAAGACCCATGTCTATCTGACTGCAGACCTTTAGCATGCTGCAATAATGTTTTTTCTTCATGTTTTCATGTTTCTTCAATGGTGCAACTACCTCGATATAAAATGGCAGAGGTCTCTGATGAGGGCCTAATAAAGAGCACCCCTTTTTCCATACCCAAGATCTGAACAAAATGAGAAATGAAACAAAATAGTGGCAGATAGTTTGGTACTTTATCAACTGTATTACTGATAAAGTCTTACATAGAGAATTTAATGCAAGAACTAAGTGGGCCTGCTGGCCAATCCCCAGAATTAGGTAGACTTATCTGCCCAGACAGGCAACGCTGGGCCTCAGCAGACCATTCTGCATGGTGGGGAAGAGCTTGCCTTTGGAGAAGCAGTGGCTTCCTACAGGCAGCTGTCTCCCAAGAAGAGGAAAGGTGGAACTAAGTCAAGCTTGCTTGGTTTATTCTTCCCCTGTCTACTGTTAAGTCCCTTTGGCCTGCCTAGGGTTGAGTGAGTAAAGGGGTGGAGAGAGGTCAGGAGTTACAGTAACTGAGCTCCTTCAACAAGGAAGGAAATATGAGGAGAAGCATTTCCTCCTAATCTGCCACAGTAGCCCAGAATCATCAAATACCTTTGTATAGTTATAAATCATCATAAGCCCACACAGTGATTCTATAAGCATTGATGGAGTTAGAAGATACACAAGTAGGACTTCCCTGGTGGCACAGTGGTTAAGAATCCATCTGCCAATGCAGGGGACACAGGCTCGAGCCCTGGTCCAGGAAGATCCCACATGCCGCGGAGCCACTAAGCCCGTGCGCCACAACTACTGAGCCTGCGCTCTAGAGCCCGCGAGCCCAACTACTGAGCCCTCATGCCACAACTACTGAAGCCCGCGCACCTAGAGCCCACGCTCCGCAACAAGAGAAGCCACCACAATGAGAAGCCTGCGCACCTTAGCGAAGGGTAGCCCCCGCTCGCCACAACTAGAGAAAGCCCGCGTGCAGCAATGAAGACCCAACACAGCCAAAAATAAAATAAATAAGTAAATTTATTTAAGAAAAAAAAGATACACCAGTAAAATTTTTATTGCTTATAACTTACATTTTATATTACTTAAGGAAAAAGGTGCGGCTTCCTTTAGGAAGCTTGATTACACCTTAAACTAGCTATGTGTCATCCATCTTCACTTGTCACAACTACTTTTAAAAAATTATCTCAAAATATTTCCTTAAAATGTTTACTTACAAATAACTTGCCATTACCATGAAGCATATAAGACATAGCCTGGTGGCTCTGAGTCTACTTCCTTGAGTTTACATTCTGGATCTACCACTTACTGGCTCTGATTTTGAACAAGTTCCTTAATTTCTCTCAGCCTCAGTCACCTCATCTGTAAATTGAGGAGTAGAAGAGTAGTTATCCTGTAGGGTTGTTGGGAGGATTCACTCATTCTTTCATTCATCAGCTATATGGGTACCTTCTCTAAGCCAGGGCAAGCGGTAGGGATGAATAGGGAACAAAATCAACAAAGTCCCTGACCCTATGTAATTAATTCCTCCTGGGGAGATTCAGACAACAAATAACATAATTACAGATTGTCATAAGCGATATGAGGGAAATAATAGAAAGGAACATGTATGGGACCATTTGAGATAGAGTGGCTAGAGAATGCTTCTCTGAGCAGATGCCGTGTAAGCTGGGACTCGAGGATGAGAAGGAGGCAACTCGGGAAGATATTTCAAGCAGAGGGAATAGTAGGCGCAAAGGCTCTGAGTCAAGAGAAAGTCTGGTATTCCTAGAACAGGAAAAGTCCAGTGTGCCTAGAAAATCATGAATGAGTTAGAAAATGGTTCATATTGAGGTTGAAAAAGTGGGCAGAAGCCAAGTCATTAGGTTTGTTAAAAGGATTAAATATATACAAAGTATTTTTTATAAGGCCTGGAACACAGTAATAAGCACCTAGTAAATGTTCGCAGCTGTGGAAATTATCATAATCGAATGTTTGGCTGTCATTTTCTGGTGAGGAGAGACGAAAGATACAACATTGAATGTTTAGGGCCTACAGTGTTAACTTTTGGTAGGACTTCTTCATAGGTGGTGGTGTGTTCTTCCATCAGGAGGTGTGTAATGTTTGGTGATCTCTTGTGATATTGATGATCGATGCCTCTATTAATTCATTAAGGCTTGCAAAAATGGAGATATTCTGTCTTTTTTTAATCTTTTAGCTGAAATACTTAGGTAAAGAAAAACATCTATTCTTGCAACTGCTAATGGTAACCCATTTTTTAAAGTAGTATAATAAACTCATTAATTAAACAAATTTGGTATGTTTTGTAGTGCTAACAAAGATGGAGGGCATCATTAAAACCACATTACAACTTCCCATGAAACACCCTTTAATACTGCACAGTGCCGTTTATTGATCTGATCCAGTAGCGCACTATTCATGTTCTAGTTTCTATTTGCACTACCGGCTGATAGTGATAAGATATGGAAAAGCATTTGCTTCAGTGTTAAAATGTAATTGTGCCACGTATTGTTTCCTCTACCCACTGACTTCAGGATTTCTTTCTCCACAGATGGAACTCTCTGCCCTCCAGTCCATGATGGCTGTGCAAGAGGAAGAGCTGCAGGTGCAGGCTGCTGATATGGAGTCCCTGACCAGGACAATACAGATTAAAGAAGACCTCATAAAGGTCTTTCAAAGCTTTTTAAAGACTATTGGAAATGATTACAGCTCAGAATACCTGTAGGGCACCTCCAGACAACACTTGGATACATTGAGTCTTCTTATGCACTGTTAGTTTGAGCCTCTTGATATTGCCGTATTCTCTCTGGTTTATGTCAGAGTTGCTAAGATTTCATAAAGAAGCTATTGTTACCGTCATACGGCTTATTAATATCCCACTTAAAGTATAGCAGACTATTTCAAGAGATTTGTTACTTTGTTCCTGTGCTGAATAGCGTTTTTATTACTTACTGGGTTGGCCAAAAAGTTCGTTTGGGTTTTTCCATAAGATCTTATGGAAAAACCCAAACTTTTGGGGCAACCCAATATTTTTATTACTATACTTGTTTTTGACTTTTAGGACCTGCAAATGCAGCTGGTTGATCCTGAAGACATACCAGCTATGGAACGCCTGACCCAAGAAGTCTTACTTCTTCGGGAAAAAGTTGCTTCAGTAGAATCACAGGGTCAGGAAACTTCTGGAAACCGAAGACAACAAGTAAGTTATTGAATTACAAACCTTATTTTTTACTGTGAGATAAACAATGAACAAACCATCAATCTCAATTACTTATGAAGGTGTCTGTTGATGGAATTTCCTAGAAAATCTGTGCTCTAAAGTTCCCTGCCTTGGTCAGTAGCAACCACAGATGCTCTTTTCTCACACGTGTAGTTCCTTTGTAACTGCTGTCCCATATGTGACCTCTCTTTAATGCCAAGCTTCTTAAAATGACTTGTTTGCCTGTACTCCTCTCTGTCTCCACTATCATCTCTCTCACTAACTACTCATGTCATTCCAAGCTAGCTTTTAACTCTACCAGTTCACTTAAATAGATCTCTGCGGTTATGCACTATCATAGCTCATCTTCTTTATAGCACTTACCGTAGCTCACAATGACATGTGTCTGTGACTCATGAATGTCTTTTCCCCCCACTAGATAGTAAGCTTATCCTTAGAACAGAGTCTGGCACATAGAAGGTGCCCCATAAATGTTTATTGAATGAATGAAGAGTACTGGTAAGTCCTATTGTATGTTTCCCTCTTGCCCTTCCTTGCTTTCTCTCCCACTCCTTCTTCTTGGCCTCTTTCCTGTCCTTCTGGCTTCGCTCTCCTCTTTCTTCTTCTTGCTCCCATATTTGAATTCTGCCTGATAGAGTTTTTTTTTTTTAATTAATTTATTTTATTTTATTTATTTTTGGCTGCATTGGGTTTTCGTTGCTGCGTGCGGGCTTTCTCTAGTTGTGGCGAGCGGGGGCTACTCTTTGTTGTGGTGCACAGGCTTCTCATTGTGGTGGTTTCTCTTGTTGCGGAGCACGGGCTCTAGGTGCGCAGGCTTCAGTAGTTGTGGTGCATGGGCTCAGTAGTTGTGGCCTGCGGGTTCTAGAGCGCAGGCTCAGTAGTTGTGGTGCACGGGCTTAGTTGCTCCACGGCATGTGGGATCTTCCTGGATCAGGGCTTGAACCCGTGTCCCCTTCATTGGCAGGTGGATTCTTAACCACTGCACCCACCAGGGAAGCCCCTGATAGAGTTTTAAAGATAAAAATAGATAATATGGCATTGACTTGAAAACTGTAACATACTATATATAGAAAGGTTAAGTCAGTAATGAGATAGTGAGCTTTTTGAGTCATAGTTCATGCTAATACATTCTTTTGGTCTCTTTCTCAGGATTAACTGTGGCTTCATGTCTCTATTTGCATGTTGCTTCTATTCTTTTTCCCTCAGTTGCTGCTGATGCTAGAAGGACTGGTAGATGAACGGAGTCGGCTCAATGAGGCCTTACAAGCAGAGAGACAGCTCTATAGCAGTCTGGTGAAGTTCCACGCCCATCCAGAGAGGTAAGAGAGTGACTGCACTGTTTTTCCTTTTATTCCTCATGAAGTGCAGATGCTTACAGTATACAAGGAGGGAGAAAAAGAAAATCATAACTGGGACTACCCGACTTGTCACTAGTTGTAGGGATTGCTCTGAGCCTCAGTGTCTAAATCTTAAGTCAGGAATAGCATCCATTTCATGTAGCTATTGCAAAGATCAAATGAGGAGACGTGTCAGGTGTCTAAAATAATGCTTGCATATAGTAAGCACTCATTGTATGTTTCTTTCCTCTCTCTAATACATGTCCTATTAAAGCCTGCTTCATTATAAGACTATAAAGGGCACTGACACTCATTGAATATAACTGAAGAAAATATAATTGTTGTTATGGCTAATATTACCCCAGGATTACTCATAGCCATCATGATGAATCTATTTTCCTGTACTTCTTGATTTTTGGTCATGTATATTATATCCTTCTGGTTCATTTTATATTCCCTTAATTTTTTTTTCTTATTTTGCCTTCCCTCCTAGCCCCTTTCTCTCTTTCCTAATTTTTATTCTTTTACTATTCAGTTTTTTCTAATTTATTTTTGAGTTAAAAAATTTTTTTTTCTTTCTCCTTCAAGAAAATGAAGGCAGAGGAAAGATAAAATAGGATCACTTGTGTTACTTTATAAAGAATCTCTGCATCTTTGTGAACTGGATTCCTTTCCAGAGCACTGTCAATTTTTGGTAACAAATGAGAAAACAAATATCTTCAGTAGCGACCCTACTTGGCTCAATATCGATTCAGTTTGCATTTAGTTTTTCCTGGGTTTTGGCTTTTCAGAAACTAATGCTTTTAGTTAAAAAATGAAATTTCTCTTAGTGGGCTATAGGGGTGTGAGATAAATATTAGGAACTATAATTTTATGTCAAATTGGCCCAGAATCTAGGATAAAGGGACAAACTTTACAGAAAGCAGGCCTTGCTAATCTACCAGCATTGAACACAAGGGCCACAACAAAGACCACGTTCATTTACTGTGTCCTAGAGAACAATTACTCCAGGAGTCTCATGGCTCAGAGTGACACTGATGGCTCTTTGGAAGCATCTGTTGACTCATTACATTGATGGCTAATCCATTTTCCTTCCATGTATGGCATGTTTAATCAGCTCTGAGAGAGACCGAACTCTGCAGGTGGAACTAGAAGGGGCCCAGGTGATACGCAGTCGGCTAGAAGAAGTTCTTGGAAGAAGCCTGGAGCGCTTAAGCAGGCTGGAGACCCTGGCCGCCATTGGAGGTGGGGAACTGGAAAGTGTGCGAGTTCGTCACGAGCATGCCTTCTGAGCGCTGGCGGGTCAGACTGCAGCCCGGGATGGAGACCCTTGTTTGCACTAACCAGAGAGCCTTGTCTGACTTTGGCAGAATTAAACAGTGACTTACTAATGATAGAACTGGTACAAGTAGCATCAACTACAAAGTGAAACTCACTTTAGTCTACCTGTATTTCACTGTACATAGCTGTCTCTAAGTTGAATGGTGGAGGTTACAAAGTATATTTGCGCACTATAAATCATTCCATTTTAGTTTTCCCACCTGTTTTCATTCTTTTCCCCAGCCCTTCCTTCTTTTCCCTCATCCCTTCTACAGGCCAATAAAGTTTATTCCTCCCCCACTTTCACAATCCATTTCCTATGTTCCACATCATGTCATAAATGCATGCGTGTGTATTATTTTTGCCATTCAATCAACTCCTGCTCTTTGAGTGAGAGCAATTTTTTAATCAAGTAAAAGTTTCAAGATAAGAGAGAGATAAGAGATTGAGAGTCTATAAGAATGACTTTGCAAAAGTGGTATAATCCTTATCAGAAGGTAACCAAAGCCAAGTTTTGCAATAATAGACTGAAAGTATTCGGAAGGCCAAGTTAAAGAGCGGAGGCAAAGACTGTTAAAGTGTTTATAGTAAACCTTTGCCTCTAATATTGTTTCAGAGTTGATTATTGAATGACAGTGAAATTAGATTAGGTGCAGATTAAATTCCATTAAATTTTTTTTCTTTAAACTAAGGGTATTGTATCTAGTCAGAACACAACTTTAAGAAAGCTCCCAGGTCTTCCAGAGTCAGAATTCTCTATATAAAAAGATAATTTCAAATGTAATGTCCTCCTTTAAATTCAGTATTTCACCAAATAACTCATTATGACTAGAAGAGAATATTTCTTGCATATTTTTAATTTGGTAATGGCACTAGATGGAGTCCTGTATTTTTTAACTTTTTAGTGCTTTTGCATTTCTCCATATTACAGTAAGTAATAGGCTTCTGGCTTTGATGTGTTTGAATAGTTTAGAAAGAAATGTCGCAGATCTTTCTAGGTTTTGGTCATCGTCTCAATGCTTTCTTATTTCAACATGACAGATGTAAGGAAGGGGGCCCTTGAGATTATACTTCTGGTATCTTAAATGTCAAGAGTATAAAAAGTAACCAAGGTTACTTTGGAGCCTTGCTAACCCATGAGGTTTCTTATTTCTGCTGGAATTAATTTCCTAGATTAGAAGCTGAGGTTTCAGTTTTTAAACATGGAATTTGGTGAATAGGGATTGAGGCTCTTTAGCCCCATAAATGTGACCGAGTACCCTTTCTAAACAAGGTGGAGCACAGTGGTTTTTCTTTTTTCCCTCCAGTTTTTACATGACACTTTTATTTCTTTCACATTCATGTGTTGACATGGCTTGCTTACCTTATAAATTCTGTCAAGTTTCTGTAACCTTAGCCACGCCTGTAACAGATAGAGCATCTGTCACTCTAAAATGGACAGGGAAGAAAATATTCTACTGGAGAAACACCATGGAATTCTCTGATTAAGTATTGATAGTTTGTAAAAGATTGGTAGCCATAAGCTTTCCTCTTAATGGAAAGCTTTTCAGTTTTAATAGGCTTTGGGTGGTACAGGGATCATTTAAGAAAGGAAATTGGAAGTATAAGCAGAATCATCCATTTTTTCTTAGTCTTCCAATGTTTAGTGACCCTTTCCTGCACAAAGCTCTGTAACATTGTAGAAGTAAAGAGGAGGGTAATCGAGCTGTAGAAATATCACCCCACCAAAGACTAGCCTGTCATATGATTACAAGGCATTTAAGAAATGCCTTTCCTTATTTTTACTAATAGACCAATGACACTTTCTAAGTTTCCTATTAAGATTCAACCATGGGTGATATTTGGGTTCTAATGGCTCATAGTGATTACAGTAATTTATGTAAACTACTACTTCTGTTTCTGTCATTCTCCAACGAGAATAGGAATTTCCCTTGTTATCTTGAGCAGTTGCTAAGTGTTAGAAATATTAAGGTAGTGGGGTGAATAATGAGAAACTCAACTTCCTACTGAACAATGAACAAAATACGTAGGTTGGGGGAGAAAGTAAGTGAATTCTAGTCCTGATTTGGATCTTGAAAAGATAGAGTAACTTGTGCTATAGCTACTTACCTTTGATATTGGTCCTTGGGAAACATTTTAGAAAATTAGGTGATTTAGTGGCACAAGAGAAATTAAAAGTTTGGTCTTGATAACGTAGATGTGACTAAAATCTGGTACTGACTTTCTGGTCTGTATAGCTGGAATGAGGCTTGCAAACAGCGCTAACTGGGGAGAGCTTGCTGGTCTAACAATTTTGTGTGGTAATTTGGCCATCTTATTAGAGAACGTGATTCTAATGCATTTTGTTCTGTATCCCACAGATAGATGATGCTTTGGCCACATCATTCATATAATCATATTTAGCATGCTATAATATGATTCCATTCTCTCTTCAGGGGCACAGACATTTTCTCTTACTGAATTATTCTACTTTTGCCAGGGATTTTTCAACCTTAAAATAATTTTAGATAAAGTATTGTGTGCTTATAGAACCTTGTGCTTGAATAAAAAGCATGAAAGAAAATGAAATGAAATTCTCACTCAGGCTATGCTTAATTGGAAGAATAGAACTTAAATTGAGAAAAATGCATATTGATAGATTTGGTCTTTCTCACATTTCCTTTTTAGTTGTAATGGTTGTAAGAGGTCAGGGTAGTTGAAGTCTATAGTTTTTAGAGCTAGAGAGTTGAAAAGGACCTCCAAGAAGATTTATTTAATGAGTGAAATGGAGTGCTTTTAACAGATATTTCCCCTAAACTCTTTTCTATTACAGGTTTAAACTATATCATTGAAGTCTGGTGATTGTTAGTGCCTAGTTTAAATCGACATTTTTCTGGTGTTCTCTTTTTAGCTATTTAGCCAAGTTATAACTTCTTCTGAAAAGGCCTGATGGGACTATTTTAACATTGTCAACCTTTTACTTTGATGGGGTGTACTTCTGTCCTTATCCGCCCTGACCCAACCCTCTCCCACACCCACCTCTCTTCATTCAGTTGTGGATGGTAGCAATATTTTTGGTTCCTCCACTTCCTCCTTCATATTTTTAAAAGATTTGTCTTTGTCATTATGTATAGTGAGAGATCTGTTAAAGATCAAGAAAATCTTGACCTGGATAGGATATTAGATCCAAGCCACGAGTGTCCTTAGGAGGTTCTTTCGTTTATTCTACTTGCACAGTTTATACATAAATGGCAGATATATATAAAAGACCTATCACTTTTATGCTTACTTATGCTTTTAATTCAGTATCTGGTTGAGAGGTTTGGTTCATAGCTTCAAAACAGTTCAAGAAAATTGATTTCAGTTCTCTGTGCTTCAGTCTCCTAGTTGGATCTAGAGTCTTCTGATTAGGGAAAGAAGGAATAGATCAGATTACACCCAAAATTTCTCCTTTCATTGAGGAATAAAGGTTGACTGACCTACCTAAAGTCACTTCCCTTTGGACTGTAAGCCCTAGAGGAAACTATAATTTAATACCTTTGCTTTCCTTGAGCTAGTATTGGAAAACTCTAGTTCCTGTTGTTAGGATAAAGTTACTGTTTTCTGGTTTCTTGGTCTTTTTATTTGAAAAAGTCACAGACTCTTCATGTCCCTGAAAAACTCAAGTTGCCTCTTCAACTAGGGTCTCAGTAGTAATTCTAGAGGCCTGCAGGCAGTGTGCAGGGATACATGACAAACTTCCTAGGGAGTCGAGAAGGAATACAGTGACCCACACACTTTTAAAGTCCATTTTCCATCCTGCCTTATAGAAATGGCACTAGAGGTGGGATAAATGAAGTTAGCTTTCTTTTTCAGATACTAACATCCTGTGAGATACAGTCATATAGAGTATCTTCTCATTTGTCTTTAGGGTAGAGCTCAGAGAGCTTTTCTTCTCCCTTTGGTAGTATAGAACCATTTGTACTGTAGAAAGAATAGCTGGGAATATGGAGCGCATATAAGGCAACCCAATTAAAAAACAGAAGGAATGAGTCAGTGGGACAGTACATCAGAGTGATTTCTGTGGGGTAATACTTTCTGCATCTTAATGCTTTTTGGACTATGGATTTAAGCCACCCTCCCACTAGACTTTTGGAGCAATAACTTTTTTAAGCCTTTTTTATTATGATTGAAAGACTACCATGTTGCTTTTAAGTAGTTTGAGTATTGACAGAAGGTAAGTTCTCAACTTCTTTCTATGTAATCACTGAGCCAGGATGAATTTCCCAAAGAAATTTCCCAAATAAAGCAAATTTATAATTTGCTTCCAACAAAGGATGGGAAGTGGAAGGGACACATAAAACTGTAGAGCTGACAATACTAATTTTATCAGATTTCAAATAAGAATAATTAAACTTATAAAGTGACATACTAATTCTTTTTGCATTACTTTCCCTTTTTGTTGTTTAAAGTCAAATTCCAGAAATAAAAATCTTTATCATACTGTTTTCTTCTTGCTAAAGCTGGAAGGATAAAATAGAAAGTTCATCAACATCAGAAAATGTTTGATCTAAAGTAATATGAAGAGTAGGGTTGTTAATTAAGTACATGAACCAAATGGACTTCCTTGTTCCCTTTGAGAACTCATGATTGTCTAGGAAATGCATGTAGGCTTGTTTTTGGTATATAACATGAGTATACAGTGCTTCCTTTTGCAATTATCAAAATCACTGCTCTGAAATACCAGCCTGTCTCTCAATCTGTGAACTTTAGAGGCATGTGTATATACAAGTATGTTTTATAAACCGTGAATTTCTGTCTGTTTCCATGAAGTACTATCAGTTTGATAATAAAAGCAGGTTTACTTTTATCACTTAAAGTTTTGGTCTTAGGGCTGTTGAGAAAAATTAGAGCGATTCATAACAATTTAAATGAAGAAGGAAGTGACGTGTTAAATAATCCAGTAACGTGGTGCTAGATTATTTCTAGGACTATTTCCCCACCAAAACAAGCTGTAAATTTTCATTTCTTCATGGCACTGTGTTGTGTTAAATTGTGTTAACATTTGTGCTGAAATGGAGCGTGTACTTTTTTATATATATGTGTTAGAATTTCAGCTACTTTAGTTGAGACACAGAAAACTGTCACTGATCCAATAAAAGTATCAAAGGCCAAACAGTAACTATTTGGTTTCATTCTTAAAAGATTTATGAGAAAAGTAGAGAAAGCTCATATCTTTTTTTTTCCCTTATAGGAGAATCAGTCTATTGATTATTGTACTAAAATTCCAAGTCAAATAAGGCTCAGGAAATTTAACTAAAGAAAGGAAGGGGAAGAAACCTGAATTTTTCTACTCTCAAGGAAGTGAGACTAAAGAAACAGCATTATACTTTCCCCAGAAATGTGAAATGGACTACTTTACCTTAAAAAAACATTTCTTGCTCTCCTTGCTGAAGGAGAGTAGTAGAAAGTGGGATGAAAATTTGAGGAGTCCATTGTTTTGGTGGATGGTGCTGTCCCTGTGTATGTTCCTGGAAAGGCCTGCTTCTTGTGTTCTTTGAGGAAAAAAGAGATAAGCAGGAAGAATTCCTTGACATTACAGACTTTTAAGTCACTGAAAACAGTTGCCTTCTGAATTGTAAGCTGGAAGGGTACCTAAGAGATGTTGCAATTTAAAGACAAAGATATACCATGAAGGGGCTTGACTGCAGACAACAGATTTCTAGCTACTTCATTTCCAATATCAGAATCTGTCTAGTTAAAGAATTTTATTTCTTGGCAGAAGCTTATGGAAAATTATATGAAATCTTACTTAAAGTTTTCTTATGGTCCAGGAGGGAATGGATGCAGGTAATACTGCAGTTTGATAGGAGACCTTTTTTCTTTGATCCTCTCATGTAGCATCATAATATTTAAGTCATCAATAGTTGGCTCATGACGTGAACAGGTGAGAGTTCTTGTAATGAACACATGGCAGAGTGCCTAGGAGTGAAAGTGAGGTGAGCCCAGAGGACATAAGGGCCTGGCACTGAGGGGAAAATCAGCCGGGCGCTTGTCACTGCAAACTTGTTCATGCTGTAAAGTTTAGCTCTTGGAATCCCCTTTCAAAATTAGTCAAATAGGACTCCTATGTTCTGAGCAACTTTATGGGAAAATGTTACTCCTTTTCTGTTGGTTGCATATAAATGGCTTGAAAAGGAAACAATAATGATGGTAGAGTAGAATTTGGAGAATATGGTCTTGTTGCAGCCCAGTTGGGACTCATTACTGAAGAATTAAAATAACACTTCATGACTTTCCCTCAAGGCTTATTTGTGCACGATGGAGTTTTAAGGCAGTTATTATTTAATGATGATGAATCCTATTTGTAAAACCTATTCAAAAGAGTTCATCTTAATCTACTGATAGATCTGTGTTTTTTCAACTGTCCTGCAAAGTAGGGAGAACATAATGGTGTTACTTCAAACCTCCTGTTGGGGAAACATATTCAGCAGTAAAGAAGTACAGATAGACTCAATCAAGATCATCCAGTAAAAACATTAGGTATAGAATTTTCTTCTGCTGAGTATTTTTAGGTTCTACGGTCTTTTTCTACCCTCAACTTTTCAGCCCATAGACCAGTTTACCAACAATAATTTAAAACAATAATAATAATAAGGCAATATACTGAGTACACAGTGTATGCCAACCACTATTCTAAGCCCTTCAGAAGCACCAAACCCTTGAAAGTTGACAGGTGTATGGAGTGGATATTACTATTAACCCTAATTAATAAGTGATGGAACTGAGTTACAGAAAGGTGGTGATTTGTCTAAAGTCACGTATCTAATGACGGGAGCAGAAATCTAACCTAGACAATCTGGCTCCAGAGTCCATGTTCTCAATAATTATGCCATCCTCAATTTAAAAAGCACAGAAGTATGAATTTTTACCTCAATGATGAAAAAAAAGACCTTATTTTTACATACCACTTAAATTTTTGCCCAAGGATTTTATAGTATTATAGAAGTTTATTTCTATACACTTCATAGAGTCAGGTAGTTGGTAGAAAATAATTTTCTAAATCTAAGAAAGGGAAGTTGTGGTACCACCTCCATTATGTGTGGTTCAGAGCCTAGAAACTTGGAAGAACCACAACTTGAGAAACTACCATCGAAGCCTCAAATAAAAGGTTTTAATAAAATTTCCAGCCTAACATGTAAAACTTAATCCTGGAGATAAAACCTGGAGAAGCAAGTTAAATTTGAATGAACAGATTCTTAGCTTTCAGAAATTCTAAAGGTGGCGGACCATTTTATTTATTTATCAAACATAAACAATCACTTCGTCAATATATAGTACCTTTAAATTAGAAATTTAAAGTACTATTCCAACTTAGTTCTGAAGACAGTGTTTTGTTGCTTTGTAAAAGCATAGAAAAGGGTATCTGCCACAAAAGAGAAGTCCTTTATTGTCATTTTAAAAAAAACAGAAATGGTAAAAGCAGAAAGAGGAATGGCTAATATAAACTTATAGATAGGACCTTGTGTGGGATAACTTATTCCAATGTTTTCTATAAATTTTTTTTTTAACTTTACCCCTCAAACACACACAAAAAAGGCTTTAGCATTCTAATTCAAATTGGTAAAGGGCTGAGCAACCCTTAAAGCTGCCCTGAAGGAAGTATGGCAGACTAAGCTAGATGAAAAAATGAATTAGGAAAACAAAACCCCTAGTAGTAGAATATCAGGATGAAATGGGCATTTTGGCTTTGTCTCCGCTTAACTCCTGATGAAGTCAAAATCATGGTATCCTGCCCCAGAGTGAATTAAAGAGAGAACATTATGTAGAAATGGAGATGTGGCATCAGAAAGGTTGACAGAGGTAAGTGGAGGGCAGAAAGGGTTAGACAAAAGCCTTCAAGGCCAGTGACAATCACTCTTTCTAATCCCCACTTACCTTACTTCTGGAACCTAGTACAGGAATCATCATGGGATGTGGGCCCAGAGTGGTATGGGGGTGAGGATCCTGACCTCATAGAGCTGAACTTTCTTCAACCACAGGATCATTCTCTAGTCCAACACTCAGAAGGGAAACAATGTGAAAAGTGTGTTTTCTTAATCTATCACCGAGTGGGACAATTTATTTTCTTTGCAGGGAAAGAAAAACGTTCTGATCTCTATTGCTGTACAGGGAAAGATTTTCCAAGATGAGCATAATATGATAGGGATGTCCTCAAGTGAATTAGCATCCTGGGTTCAGTGAGTCTCCAAAGCAGCCCCAGCTTAGGAAGTGTGTTCATTCACCTCTACACAACCAGTGTTCTGAATAAGATGGTTCTAGGGCTGGTTTGAAAAAGTAAGTATTGGAAATCCCTACTGTACACAGTCTGCCAAGGATCTCTAAAGATGCTGAATGGTAATGGTGCCTCCTTGTGAGTAGGGCTTTATTGAATAGGGTACGGCCTTAGTCCAAAGTTAACACAACATTCACAGTAAAGATCAGGGAATAAGTCAAAAGATTAAGCTCTTAGGACTTTAATGAGATTGGCCTGAGCCATCGCAAATACCCTGGTATAAACTTGCAGATGCCAAGAGATGGAACGTAAGTGTGAACTGGCCCTGTTCACCTTACCTGTTGAGGGTAGTGAATGCTCATTATTCATGCAGAGCCTTTCATTCACAGATGTCTGAGCTCAGGAGCAGGTTCTTTGCTCTTGGAGGAAGAGACAAAGATCTGATTTGTCACCAGAGGGAACAGTGAGTTGCCTCTGCCTGAAAGCCCAGAGACTTGCCATCTCGGCACAGCTCTTACCCAGAACTAGCTACGTAACCTAGGTCAAGCCATCTAATCTCTTTGAGGCCCAGGTTTCCCAGCGGTCATAAGAGGAGTTTTAACAGGTTGGTCGCTGAGGCCAGGGTCAGAACTAGATCTCAAAGTTCTCTAACTCGGGCAGGTTCTGTAAGACCCGGGGAGTGTCACGGTAGATTTTCTTTGGTTTCCAAATGAATGAACCACTATAAATTCCTACACTTTCAGAAGAAATCAGTAATGTGGGCCACAGGTCTCAATCTCAAATTTGATGAATGGTCTTATTTTAACAGATGTGGAGAAGAAGAAATGCGCTAGATTTGTGCTGTCTGATATGGTAGCCACCAGCCATGTGTGGCTATGTGAATTAAATTTAAATTAAATTAAAAAATCATTTCCTCAGTCATGCTAGCCACATTTCAAGTGCTCAGTAGCCACATGTGACTAGTGCCTACTGAATTCAACAGCAGAGGCATAAAATCGCAGAAAGTTCTATTGGTCAGCACTGCCCTAGACCTTAACCTGGACCATGAACGGCAACTACTTGTCCCTTAGTGCAGGGCATAGATGTTTGCACCCCAGGGTGACTGTGTTCATCTTTGGGGAATGGAAGAATGGATTAAATTCCATTTGGACAAAGCAGTGCAGGAAACCCTTCAGGCACAGGATGTCGACATTGGACAAGAGTTTGAGGGAGGTGGGAGGAGGGGAGGTTAGAGGAAGGGGTTAGGAAACAGCTGAACCGTTCTCTGCCGCGGGGCTGGACTAGCCCTGAGCTTCTGTAGGATACAGGACCCTTAGAGGAGGGTTCCTCGGCGAGATTATCAGCCCACTCACGACTGATCCCAGCAATGGAAAAGTGTGAGAGGAGCCGGGCTGCCCTAACCCCAAGGAAATCAGGGACCCTCTCAGCACTCGATGGTGGGAAAAAGTTGTCACATTGGGCCCATGTCACAATAGGGAAAGTTATTACATAGACAGTCAGTGGCTGGAGGGGAATAATTCTGGCTTTCTGGAAATAAGTGAGGTAGGTAACCACTCTATCTAACAGTCTGCTTCTTAGGTACAGGTCTGTGCAGTCAAGCCAGCTTATGTTTTGAGGTTTAAGCTTGAGTGTTAGCAAGAAAGTAGCAGTGATATGGTGAAAAAGCTTTTCTACAGAGTTGGTACCTTGGTGCTGCTTTCCCTGTCAGCCCTGCTGGCTAGGGGGCCATCCATGCGGGGAAGGGAAGAAATCAGAGGCGGATGACAAAAAGAGTGTAATTTTAGCTGCTGTCTGGAAGGCACGTGTGAAGGGAGTCACCTTTCTCTTCTGGACCTACTTCTAGGTGCAGCTGCAGGGGACGACACAGAGGATGCGAGCACGGAGTTCACCGACAGTATCGAGGAGGAGGCTGCACACAATAGCCACCAGCAAGTAAGTCCAAGTCAGGTCCTGGGGCCCCAGGGTGCAGAGCTCATAGCCCTTTGGGGACTGGTGGTCTCCTGCAGCCCTTGTGGGCCTGGAGTGAGAAGCTATCTTTTTAGATAAACCACTTCCCAGTCTTCTTCCTGCCCTCCCAGCCACCTTGCCAACCCCTATCCTCACTCCATTTTTCTTTCCAATCCACCCTTTTTACTCCTTGTATCTTGTGCTCCTGTTCCTTGCCACCCCCCCAACCTCCTCTGCTCCTATGTACCATCTATAGCTATAGCTTCAGAAGAATTTTTACTTACAACAAGACCTCAACACTTACCCTCTTGGGCTTTTGTAACTGAAACACATCACAGAAGACAGGGAGTCATCGAAGGGCTGCTTGGGGAGGTGGCAGGCCTAGGTCCTGCTTCAGGAGAGTGTTTTCTGAGGAAGTCCAAGAGGATCGGAATGCTTCCAAAGCAGGGATCATTCTCAGTGAAGTCTCACTATATAAAAGAGAACCTTGCTGGGCAACCTGACAGTCTACCCAGGTTGTGACACGTCAATGACCAGCAGATGACACTTCAAGAGCAAGCCCCTGTCAAACCTCAGAACTTGGTACCCAAGGCTAA
This sequence comes from Eschrichtius robustus, assembly GCF_028021215.1. NCBI lineage: Eukaryota > Metazoa > Chordata > Mammalia > Artiodactyla > Eschrichtiidae > Eschrichtius > Eschrichtius robustus. The sequence goes on from NC_090826.1 coordinate 106,570,355, forward strand.
AACATTGTTCCCACCGACCATCAGTGAAGGTGTAACCAGCATTTTCTCAAGCTCAAGAGTAGAATGTCCTAGACCTCAGAGATTAAGTCACCAATAGTGATCCCATAGCACCCACTGGAACTCCCATGTGTCTTCACCTTGCCCAGTGACATTTAGCAATCACATGTCCTGGATGGACCAGGCCTGCGACTCTCTGAGTTTTTAAGGGGAAAGTGGATCATTGGTATCTGTCCTTCTGCAGAAGCAGCTGGGCTTTTCCTGTGATAGGCTCCTTGGAGCTATTAGGAAAACTATAGGGGACATGAGGCTTTCTGGGTCTGCCTCTTCATCTCCTGCGTAAGAAAAAGAGGAGACGTCTAATAAACCAACAGAAAGACCCAAGTGAGCAGTCCCCAAATCTCACAGGATTTGGCACAGTCTTTGACTCTTGAGGATACAAGCAGATGTCTGGAATACCTCACATCCTCAGCACAGTTTCTTTACCTTCTACCAAGATTCCCTTTTTGCTGCTCTAGACACACCTGATCCACTTCTCTTTTTGCTTGGACAGCTTCTTCCGAGTCCTCCTAACTGGTGCTTGTAACTTTAATTATGTACACCACTGCCCCTCTGGACAGATCCCTTACCTCTCACTCCCTGATTTCACTGAGGATCTTGGGTGAGAGAGAGGGATCTGCAGGATGAGAAAATATCCACTCTAACACAGAGCTAGATTGGGATGTCAGCAGGTCACTGATGGTTATTGCTACTCTGGGTCAGGGTTAACTTCAGAATAAGTGAACAGGAGACACAGATAATGGAGAGAACCAGATTCCGACGGAAGTGGTCCAAACTATGCCTGATAGCGTGAGTTCTTCACTCTGCTTCTCAGTTATAGGCAAACTGGTTTGTAAAGTCACTTCTTCCTCAACCTTCTTTTCTATAGCTGAGCGTGGAGAAAATGATCAGACCACATTTTGAGGTCAGTCCAAGCCTGGAATAAACCTTTACATTGGGGCATTTGTACTTCCCTTGCAATGTCTTCCCTATCACCTGGCATAGGAGATACTTAATAAGTTAGACAAGTATTTACCTGTTGGATGAAAAATATCTTGGGTAAGCACTGTTTTTCTCTGTATCCCCTTTCCTTGAAAATCAATCTTCAGTTTTGGGGAAGGAGGTGTGTGAAATCATTGTAAACTTACTTCAACTTTTCTGAGGTTTGTTGGTATGACTCTCCTGCTACCAATTAAATAAAGCTTGTTTTGTCATAACTGTTTTGTGTCCAGATTCTCAAAAATGTGTTTGCTTGTTTCCCGGGAACTGGTCCCTTAAGATTGAGCTCTGAGCTTCTCCTAGTTGTGTCCTTGGGAGGTAGACCTTATTCTCAACACCAAGCTCCCTTCCTACCTCAAGCATACGCACACTTCCCCTAACAAACACATCCAACTTTGTGTGCCTTTTAAGGCAAGAACCACCTTTTGGCCAAAGCAGATTGCTTCATCTTTATCTTTGGACTCACCCTCCTCAGGAAGTGCCAGGCCTGGCCATGATGGTAATTGTCCTCAGATACCTCTCACACAATTCCATTCCCAATCAAATGTAAGATCTGTAACAAATACCTAGGAAGTTCCTGTGAAAGAAACTAGAGTAATCAATCATTGCCTTTCTTCGTTCGAATTTTTGCAATGGAGAAAAGTTAATCAACAATCAAAACCGCAAAGGAGAGTCAGTGATGAACTTGAAAAAAGATCATTTTTAATACCCTAATACTGTCTGAGAAATGAATTACACTGTGGGAGGTATGAAGGAATAGGGCTAAAACAAAACCACTCTATTCAAATAAGACATCAGATCTGCACATTGATCTCCATGGGGCAAATGAAAAACCAGCACACAAAAAAGTTGAATTATACCATGGAAGCAATAGAATAGATGAATTAGGAAATGTGAAAAACAACAACAGCAACAACTACCTATAAGAGACGTAATTAACAATAGAGCTAAAGGATTCATACTACCGCCGCATACACTGGAAGCCCTGGGGTTTTACTTCAGGAAAAACAATAGAAATACTAGCTTTCCATAGATGTTAAAGAAAAAAAATAAAAAGGTTAGATCCTGAGTCACTTTTCACGCATTTACATTTAAATTTTACAGACAAGGCAGCTAAAGTAAACTCCCTTGGACATGGAAATATGAAAAGGCAAATTAGCCTGGGAACAAATCAGACCTCTATTTTCTTATTTAAAAGTAAGAAATCAGACCAGATGAACCTTAAGGTCCCTTCTGGTATTAACATTCCATGGGTCTTATTTTTTCTTTTTAAAGAAAGTAGGTATATTTAAATCAATAGAAGATAACATACATCTAGAAGGCACTTTAAAAATAGATGGTATCTTTAAAGTTAGATATTTTTAAGCAGAAGGTACCCTTAAGGTTTAGAAAAGAATAAATGTGTCCATATTCAAAGCTGATGACATTGTTTAGTTAGTTGCAAAGAGTTTATTTAGAAAGGTAATGTCACATAATTTAAATGAAGGGTGAGGTCATAAACTTTCAAAAGTGGTTTTATCCAGTCCACGACATACCTGAAACCTAGATTTTATCATGCTGTTATGAGGTCCAAAGGAACAGTCAATGGCTTTGTGCCAAGCCAAGCAGCTGTTAATCACTGATCCATTTAAGCTCCTCTGAGCCCTGTTCTGTCCAATATATCAATATTTCTGACCTAAATGAAGCAATAAAGCACATAATTAATTCTACAAATCATCCCTAATCAAGTGGCCACTACATGATTTATGGAGATGCACATAAATATTTTGATGACTTTGATGATTGTGAAATTATTCTGTATAGCCAGAATGAATTTGTGACAGGTACAAGTCATTATATTTATAGAGATAAAAGAAAACAATATGACCCAGAAATAGCTATGGGGAGAGTTGGAAAATTGGGAGGTCAAAATTGACCTGAAGTTAAGTAAAACCCCAAAATGCTGCCACTGAAAGGAAAAATAAGCCAATATGACATTGGAATATAAGATTAATATTCGACAGACAGGCAAGAAATTCACATACTAAAATGGTTAGTCATACACTAAATAGATTATCATACTCATGTTTTGGTTTCTACACTTTTAAAAGCATGGGAAAAGCTGGAGAGGAGCCCAAGACAAACAATAAAAAAGTTTAAAAGTTAAAAAATTAATTTAAAAAAATTATTTATTTATTTTTATTTTGTTTATTTTTGGCTGCACTGGGTCTTCGTTGCTGTGCACAAGCTTCTCATTGCGGTAGCTTCTCTTGTTGCAGAGCATGGGCTCTAGGTGTGCAGGCTTCAGTAGTTGTGGCTCGTGGGCTCAATAGTTGTGGATCACGGGCTCTAGAGCGCAGGCTCAGTAGTTGTGGCACACGGACTTAGCTGCTCCGTGGCATGTGAGATCTTCCCAGACCAGGGCTTGAACCCATGTCCCCTGCATTGGCAGACAGATTCTTAACCACTGTGCCACCAGGGAGGCCCTAAAGTATTATCTGAGGAAAAACTATACAATCTGCTTTAGTTGAAACATTAAGGAGTAACTTCAAGAGTATCCTCAAAAAACAAAGGTGATGGGGAATTGCTTCTGCTTATTTTCTTCTCACATGCTTAGATTTGTAGAGAGAGTTTGGCTGGCAACATCAGCATAGGGTGATAATCAACAAGGGAAATTGGTTGCTAGGCAGGTGGCCTCACTTTAACTTCTCAGCAATTGTAGAGTGTGATTCTCCTGTTGCCAATGAAATTAAGGTTGCTTTGTCTTAACTGTAGCTCCGCCTATACCCTAATTCTCTGACTGTGACTCCTGATTCCTGAGTGCCCAGATCCTTCCTCGTAATCATCCTTCTTGGAGTCCGAGTTACAGCCTCAGGCTTTGAGCTTTGGTATCTTAGCCATGACCTCTGCAGTCAAGGACTCAAGTGTTGAGATGATGAAGATTCTTGACTGGTGAGAAGACTCCCGGAGAACTCTGTCCCCTCAGAAAGAGAAGAATCACAGCATCCACACTCTCCAGCCCTGTTTAAACCTCATTTGTTTGCTTTTGTTTTAAATTTGTTGTGTGCTTGTGGTTTTTTCCTCACCCACCTCTGCCCGTGGCAACAGTTCCCGCTGCTTGTGTGGTATGACCTCTCACCCAAGCCAGTTTCCAGGGCCCTTGTGGCTGAGGAGTCCTAGAGGGGGAGCTCCTTTTAGGTCTGCCTGTTTTGGTCCCCTAGAAGGCTGCCTTTGTGCTCTGATGTTCCTCGTAGATCCTCTTCAATGCACTAACTTCTTTAAAACATGATTTTCTTTCAGCTCATCAAGGTAGCTTTGGAGAAAAGCCTGGCAGCTGTGGAGACCCAGAACGTATCTCTTGCCCCTCCATCCACGACAGGAGGGGACAGTAATAGGGGTCTTCAGGAGGAATTGCTCCACCTGAGGGCTGAGATTCACCAGCTCTTAGAGGAGAAGAGGAAAGCTGAGGGGGAACTGAAGGAGCTAAAGGCTCAAATCGAGGAAGCAGGATTCTCCTCTGTGGCCCACATCAGGTAGGATGTGCACCAGAGAAGGGGAGCCCGCTGATGGAGAGGCTACCATAGCCAAGGGACTCACCTTGCTGCTGCCAAGGCATTTGTGCTGCCATGGGGCTTCTTGGTCCACATCCCATGCTCCGTGCATTAATTGTTCTACAGATTCTTAGAAAAGTTAATAATATTGGATAATGGGGATTTTCAATAATTACCATTCAAACTATTCAAATAAATCTGGTCTTAATTCAGTATAATAACGTCCATTATTAGCTATACATATGACTGTCATGAGTGGAAATCTAGTTGTATGACTCGTATTGCTCTTTTGAATTGACTGTGACATGTAAGGAATCTTCTGCTACCCAAGATGCTTCACTGCTATATGCAGAACCAGAATAGCCCATGAGGAGGAGGATGTATACAGAGGCCCTTCCACCTCCACTCAGCTCTCTCTCAGCAGCACAAATCCTTAAATCACAGAATAGCAATTTTAATAATCTCTGCTGTTTTATTTACTTTGCAAAAGTGGTAAGTAGCTTATGCATTGGCTAGATTGACCACTCTGTCTTTAATGGCTTTTTTTCAAAAGATGCTTGGGGAACATGCTGATAACGTAGGGCTAATCCACTTAGTCATTCATCCCTGAGGGTCATAATCATAATGGCCTGCTGATTAGAACACAGCTGTGCAGATGTACAACTTCTAATTCATGCCCTATTGTTTCCCTGCCTATTATGTGCCACTTAAATGTCCCTGAATCATAGAATAATATTAGTACAGAAGAGGACCTTGGCATCCAGCATAATGTCTTATTTCATAGTCGAGGAAACTCCGGCCTAAAAAGTTCTGGTAACTTGCTCAAGGTTGCATAATAGTCCCTGGCTAGACCCCTGGCTCCCAATTATTAAATTATAAACCTTTTCTTCTATACTGTATACTTTGTCAAACAATTTTTGAAATACTCTTGTGATCATCCTTAATGTTGGTTCTTTTACTCTGAATTATCATGATATTTCTTTTCTTAAATTCTACTTAAGTTAAAGCTTAAGTTTGACTTAAACTTTGTTATGTGTAAACTTTGTTGTGCTATCATGGGTGAGAACAATACATCTCTTTTGATCCTACAGTTGAATATACAATCCAACCTAATGTAGTACCTTCATGAATGATTTTCCTTTTTCCTCAGAGTTACTAACCTAAAACTGATTGAACTCTCCATCCAACCTGAAGCACCACTGATACTGTAGAAGATAGAATCTATGTAATTCGTAGTCCCTCTTTTGAGATTTTGTTGAACATTGCTGTTGTTAGTTTGTATTGTGAACACAGCAAATATAAAGTTATGACATAATATTAAATATTAAATATTCTTCTTTATACCACACATGTGCCCCTTTCTTTCCCTTTTACACATCAGTTTTGGTAAAATACCTGTCCCACTTTTCTCCATTGAAACTCTCATAGACAATCTCTCTGATTCCTATGTCCTAAAGCATTTTCATCCTTGATTCACGCTAGACAAGCTCTGCTCTATTCCAAAACTTCAGGATCTGAGAAAGCCAGTCTAGGGGCATAGCCAACTGCTGGTCCTTCAGGCTATGAATTATTACTTCCTTTGCCTCTTCTGGTCAGCAGTTCTCAATTTAGTGTGCTTAAGTATCACCTGTGGAACTTAAGTGAAATGTCGATTTGCAGGCCTTAGCTCTAAAGCTTTTTAAACAAGCACCTCCTAGGATTCTGCTGTTAGTATTCCTCAGGTCTGCAGCTAGTATGAGCAGAATTAAATAACTTATCTGTTGCAGACACCGAGCCAGCCATACCACTTATGTAATTTCATGTAAGCATCTAATAACTCCACTTGGTCAGTGTTAGAGGTTAAGTGAACTGCCTTTTTAAGTAAATTGCCTTTTTAAAGCCATATTTTGTATTGCTTCCACCCAATCCTAGTGAAATATTTGGTGGGAGGAAAGGCTGCGTCTAGAATGTCTTGGTGAAAATTAGTTATTTAGTCCATTTTATTTCCTCAACAAATACGAATATTTTATGCGCAGCTGGCACTGTGGAGGTTCTGGAGATACAGGGTGAACAGGGCACGCAGAATCCCTGTTCTCATGAAGATGATCTCCTATCACAGGAGCCAGACGTAAAGCAAATAATTAACATAAGTACATTTGATTATAGTTGTGATTAGTGTTATTTATTTCTTCTGTGTTCCTAGGTCCAAATTTCTCATCCAGTAGTTGAAAAATGACTGATGATAGTTAATGGAACTGTAGAATCCATAATAATAAATTTGCCCCAATGTCCTTTTTATTTTTTTCTTAACAGTGTAGTTACCCTTGTTTATTCCAGAGGCCACTGAAAATTAGAACATGAGGCTGCAAGCATGAGTAAAGACAACTAGACTGGGTGTCTTGAGTCCTAGATTTTTAGTGATGATGCCGCCACCAAGTAGCTGTGGGAGTGCGGGTAATCTCTTGCTCTTTCTGAGCCTTGGTTTCCTCGTGTATAAAATAAGGGAGTTGTTGTAGGTCTCCGAGGTCACTTCATGCTCTGGGGTGTCTCTGAGTCTCTGGTGGCCTGAGGTGTGTGTAAACGGGGCTATTAGGAACTGAGGCCAAGACCAGACCTGGCCCCTGATTATGTATGTTTCCTGTAGGAACACCATGCTGAGCCTTTGCCTTGAGAATGCACAGCTGAAAGAGCAGATGGGAGAAGCAATGTCTGATGGATGGGAGATTGAGGAAGACAAGGAGAAGGGCGAGGTGATGGTGGAGACTGTGGTTGCCAAAGGGGGTCTGAATGAGAATAGCCTTCAGGCTGAATTCAGAAAGCTCCAGGGAAAACTGAAGAATGCCCACAATATCATCAACCTCCTCAAAGAACAGCTGGTGCTGAGCACCAAGGAAGGGAATAGTAAACTTAATCCTGAGCTTCTTGGGCACCTGGCCAGGGAGATCGACAGAATGAACACAGAGCTGGTTTGCTCTTCTGGAAAGCACCAATGCCAAGAAGAGGAGAGTGTGACCATGAGGCCTTGCCCCAGACCCCAGAGCCTTGACCTTGGGACTGCCTTCACAGCGGATACCCACCAAGTAAGTGTGGGATTAGATGGAATGATAGACCCTTGGAGAAGGGTTGGAAATGTCAGTTTCTACCTTAAACAGTTCTGCCCTGTGGGTCAGGAGGTACCAAGGGAAGGGCACCTTTGCACCACAAGTAGTGGTGATAATATTCCTCACACATCAACCTTTAGAAAGGTTTTTTACAACATTATCTTATAAATATTACATGAATAATTAATTTTCCATAAATATTTGAGTGCTTAATTTTCCAGATAAGAGACTAGACATTGGAAGCAGGCAATAAGGCTTTGTCTCTGTCCTTCAGGTATTCAATATGGTGGGAAAAGATGGCACAAAACCAGATCATTTCAATAGGATGCAATATAGGGATACATGGGGTTTTAAGGCAGCCAGACAAGTGGTGTGTAATGACATCTCTTCCTTATCACTGCCGTTTTCGTCACAGCTCATCACAGGTGTCTGTCCCTGAGCCTCAGAGGGAGTTATCAGGATCCTCTAAGGGGAGGCAGCTGAGCTGACGATTAAGTAAAATGGAGACTACAGAGGATTCTTTTTTTTTTTTAATTGGGGTATAGTTGTTTTACAATGTTGTGTTAGTTTCTACTGTACAGCAAAATGAAGTAGAGTTCCCTGTGCTACACAGCAGGTTCTCATTAGTTATCTATTTTATACATATTAGTGTATATATGTCAATCCCAGTCTCCCAGTTCATCCCACTGCCCTCCCCCTTTCCCCCATTGGTGTCCATACGTTTGTTCACTACATCTATGTCTCTATTTCTGCCTTGCAGACTGGTTCATCTGTACCATTTTTCTAGATTCCACATATATGTGTTAATATATGATATTTATTTTTCTGACTTACTTCATTCTGTATGACAGTCTCTAGGTCCATCCACATCTCTACAAATGACCCAATTTCATTCCTTTCTATGGCTGAGTAATATTCCATTGTATATATTTACCACATCTTCTTTATCCATTCATCTGTCGATGGACACTTAGGTTGCCTCCATGTCCTGGCTATTGTAAATAGAGCTGCAATGAACATTGTGGTACATGACTCTTTTTGAATTATGGTTTTCTCTGGGTATATGCCCAGTAGTGGGATTGCTGGGTCGTATGGTAGTTCTATTTTTAGTTCTTTAAGGAACCTCCATACTGTTCTCCATAGTGGCTGTATCAATTTACATTCCCACCAACAGTGCAAGAGGGTTCCATTTTCTCCACACCCTCTCCAGAATTTATTGTTTGTAGATTTTCTGATGATGCCCATTCTAATGGGTGTGAGGTGATACCTTATTGTACTTTTGATTTGCATTTCTCTAATAATTAGTGATGTTGAGCATCTTTTCATGTGCCTCTTGGCCATCTGTATGTCTTCTTTGAAGAAATGTCTATTTAGGTCTTCTGCCCATTTTTGGATTGGGTTGTTAGTTTTTTGATATTGAGCTGCATGAACTGTATATATATTTGGAGATTAATCCTTTGTCCACTGATTCATTTGCAAATATTTTCTCCCATTCTGAGGGTTGTCTTTTCGTCTTGTTTATGGTTTCCTTTGCTGTGCAAAAGCTTTTAGGTTTTATTAGGTCCCATTTGTTTATTTTTGGTTTTATTTCCATTACTCTAGGAGGTGGGTCAAAAAAGATATTGCTGTGATGTATGTCAAAGAGTGTTCTTCCTATGTTTTCCTCTAAGAGTTTCATAGTGTCTGGTCTTACATTTAGGTCTTTAGTCCATTCTTAGTTTATTTTTGTGTATGATGTTAGGGAGTGTTCTACTTTCTGCAGAGGATTCTGAGAGGACAACTGGGCAGGAATGCAAGGAGGGATGAGTGGAGGTTTCCACTCCTTCTCTCTTCAATCATTGAACAAACATTTACTGAGAGCTCCTCCTCATAGATTCACTTGGCACCATGCTATGTGTTGTAGATACAGAGATGAATAAAACATTACCCCAGCTCTCCAGGAGCTCATTCCAGAAAGCAAGTAACTGCCAAATGGGATGAGGAGTGCTGTGACAGACACATGAATAAAGTCCACAGGGTTCGCAAGGGGAAGCAGCCATCACTGCCTGGGGGATGAGCTCAGACTGCCCTGACCCTGTGCTGGCTCTTTTCACAGCTGGTCAACCAGCCCCAGGCCCGTAACTCTGGACCTCAGTCAGAATTTAGCCTCCCAGGATCCACCAAGCCCCTGCGCTCCCAGTTGGCACAGTGCAGACAACGCTATCAAGATCTCCAGGAGAAGCTGCTGATATCAGAAGCCACTGTCTTTGCCCAGGCCAACCAGCTGGAGAAATACAGAGTCATGTTTAGTAAGTCTTAAGTTGCCGTCACCAAAGTGTCTGTCTTCTCCCTGAGAAGCTACATGCTTTGCAGACTTCACTTTTCTTCCCCAACCTCATAACAAATTTAATCTGGACCATGACTCTAGGATTGTGGAAGTGGATACTTAACTTCAATTTGCAGATGGCAGAGAAGAGTAAATGAATAAATCAAGTTTGCAGTGACAGTATAGGGAGGAATTGGACTAACACCTAGATTTGCTGATTTCTGGTACAGTCAACAAACTGCCTTACCTCTCTCAACATATGCTAATTGCTTCTCTTCTGCTCCTCTTTGCACCACATCAGATTCTTAAAAAATATACCATCATTGTTGGTCTAGAATCAGCACTTTCTAATAGAACTTCTGTGGTGACAGAAATGTTCTATACCTACATCATGTGGTTATGGAGAACATGAAATGTAGCTAATTCAGCTTGGGAATTTTAAGCTTAATTTTAATCCATTTAACATAAAATAGTCACATGTGGCTAGTAGCTACCTTACGGAACAGTACAGATCTAGATGTCCTTGAAACTCTGAATTAGTTCAGCTCCATTCAAACATTTACTGAGCCCCTGTGAACAAAGCATTTACTAGTTTCCCTGGGGCTTCCAGAGATGACTTAAAGATGTCTGGTCCCAGCGAAGCCCCGTTATCTGTAGATGGGATCATCAATGGCAGGCTCATCCTGGTGGAGGGAAGTCCTGCTGTCTGGAGCAGGTGGTCTCTTCTCCCACCTAAGTCCAAAGCACCATCTCTCCCACTCTGGATCTAACCTCCCTGCACCCTAAGGGCCAGGGTATGTGCCACTGAGGATGAGGGTGTATGTGGGAAGTTCAGATACTCTGTAACACCCCCTGTCTCTTCCTAAGCAGGTGAATCCTTGGTGAAGCAGGACAGCAAGCAGGTGCAGGTGGACCTCCAGGACCTGGGCTATGAGACTTGTGGCCGAAGCGAGAATGAGGCTGAGCGGGAGGAGAGCACCAGTCCCGGTAAGGGCACAAGTGTGGGGTTCACCTTCCCTCCCTGGAGGCAGCCTTCACGTTTGGGTGCTGTTGGCCAGTCCCACATGCAACGAGGAGTAGGGATGCGGGGGTGTGGTAGACTGAAGAGGACACAAGACCAGAGAGGGACAGGAAGTTTGGAGGAGAACTCTTGCCCAGAATGAGGCTGAGTGTGAGTTTGAATTTCTACAATTAGTTTTCAGCATACTGCTGTTAATTTAAAAAAAATGTTCTATCCAACTGTTTATTATAGAAAAAAATACTAAGGTCTATTTATTAATGAGAAGACCAGATGAGCTTTGGGAGAATAGGCAAACCAGTAGTTTAAAAAAAATATTCTTCTATTATAAAAGTACTGTCACTATAGGGACATCCACCAAATTGAAATCGAGGAGAAAAACACTTGAGTAAAATAGAAGGTGACCACACCTGACTTGCAGGGCTCTTGGGAGGGTAAGAAATACTGCATTCGAATGTTAGTACAGTGCCAGCGCTGAATAAAGTACTGCTTCAACTTTTGCTCTAGTAATTATTGTCCTCAAGACCTCGAAGGGATTGGCCTCAGCAGCATGCCTAGCTTCACTCAGGAAGATGTCTTTGTCTTTTCTCAGAGTGTGAGGAGCATGACAGCCTCAGGGAAACTGTCCTAATGGAGGGGCTGTGCTCTGAGCAGGGACACCTGGGCTCCACACCGGCCAGCCCCCCTGGAAAGAAGCCTTTGGAGAGCCAGCTAGGGAAGCAGGAGGAGTTCCAGGCATATGGAAAGTCAGAAGACATCTCTGTCCTATGTAAGGACATCAAAGATCTGAAGGCCCAGCTGCAGAACGCCAACAAGGTCATTCAGAACCTCAAGAGCCGGGTCCGGTCCCTCTCAGTTACAAGCGATTATTCATCTAGTCTGGAGAGACCCCAAAAGCTGAAGGCTGTTGGTACCCTCGAGGGATCTTCACCTCATAGTGTCACTGATGAGGACGAGGGGTGGCTGTCTGATGGCACTGGGGCTTTCTACGCCCCAGGGCTTCAGGCTAAAAAGGATCTGGAGAGTCTGATCCAGAGGGTGTCCCAGCTGGAAGCCCAGCTCCCGAAAACTGGAACAGAAGGGAAGCTGGCCGAGGAGCTGAGATCAGCCTCGTGGCCTGGGTAAGGAGGGTACTCTTTGGACCATTACTTGATTGATGATGTCTAAGTTTATGTTTGAAGGAGGGTAGCCCGGGCAGGTAGAAGAGAGAACCCATCAGGGCAATCAGAGGAGCACTTATTTAAATGGTAGCCCTAGGTCTGAAGAAAGGACACGTGACCCCTGCTGGGCGATACCAGGTCCCTGGGATTTCCTCTTAGAAATGTATTCTTAAAGTGGCAGGATATATGATATACGTAGTAAGACTGGAGTCAGACTTCCTGGGTTCGAATCCTAGCTCTGGGACTTACAGGCTATGCAACCTACTCAGTCTTTCTGAGCCTATTTCTTTACCTATTAAATGAGGATAATAAGAAAACCTATCTCAAAGGGTGGTTATTAGGTTTAAATGAATTAATACAAGTGCTTATAATAATGCCTAGCATATATTAAAGCTCTCGACACTATTTGCCATAATTATTATTGTTATTGATACTTTGTGGTTGAAAAACACCGGGGTAGATATCCCTCTCAGTATCTGGGTTATCTATGCTGAGTAACAAACCACCCCAAAGCTTAGGGGATTAAAACAATAATTTATGTGGATTGCCTGGGCTTAGCAGTGTAGCTCTCACTTGGGGTCTCTCATGCGGCTGCCTTCAGATGGAGGTTGGGGCTGGAGTCACTGAGATGTCTGGCTGGACACAGCTTCTTCATTCATGTGTCTGGTGACGTGGTGCTCCTTGGCTTCTCTCTTTCTCCATGTGGCTCCTTGTCTTCTGGGACCTCTCCTCCTGGCCTGGGCCTCTCATAGTACAGTGGTCTCAGGGTAGTTTCACTTCAGCATGGCAGCTGGCTTCCAAGTGGAAGTTGCCAGGCCAGTTAAGAGCGACTCCTGGACTTGGTGCAGTGTTACCTCCACCATATTACCTTGGTCATGGTGGTCACAGAACCCACCCAGATTTAAGGAGGTGGAGAATAACCTGCCCGATGATGAAAGAGGGGCACAGCCACATTATAGAAGAGCACATGGAACGGGAGCTTGAGTAATGGGCATCTTTGCAAAATACAGTCTGCCGTAATATAGATGGTCTTTGAAGTAGAAGACATGAAAGGACCTATTTGGATTTTTAGTATTTATTGAGTATCTACCCAATAACTATATTTAGTATTTATTGAGTATCAACTGTGAGTCTACACTATATTGGTGCTGTAAGGGATGTAAAATATGGCACTGTATTTACCCCCACAGAACTTATTTTTCACTTTTGGACACATGACTGACACATATAAAACAGTGGAAGAATGGTGGCATACCATGTTGTTTGATGCAAGTTTGTCAGAACAGAATTTACTCTTAAATACACCCTTTGGTTTTTGTGCCAGAATTCAGCTTAAACTGAGGAACTCTTAGAGATGTTCTCACAGAAATGACTACAGAAGCCCCCATAACTTAATTTTCACTCTTTTCCATTCTTACCCTTTCCTCTTCTTTCCTACATTAGGAAATATGATTCCCTGATTCAGGACCAGGCCCGAGAACTATCCTACCTACGCCAGAAAATACGAGAAGGGAGAGGTATCTGTTATCTTCTCACCCAGCATGCGAAAGATACAGTAAAGTCTTTTGAGGACCTCCTAAGGAGCAATGACATTGACTACTACTTGGGGCAGAGCTTCCGGGAGCAACTCGCTCAGGGAAGCCAGCTGACAGAGAGGCTCACCAGCAAACTCAGCACCAGTAAGTTGGCCACAGGGCTTTTGGACACTCTCAGTCCCTCCCAGAGCCCAGCCCCAGGTGACCGCCACACCTCCACCACAGCCTTTTAACCCAGGTTCTGCTTCCACTTCATTTCCCAGGGGTCATTACAGAATCAGGACTGGCCAGTGGGAAGCACCGAGGAGGAACCACAGGGTCAGAGAGGCCATGATTACAGCATCATTTATGGAATGTGACCTTTAGGGAAGGAGGCTAAGTCTATCTAGTGCTAAGGGGGAGAAAGGGAGAAGAGATCAGAGGACTTCACTGTAGTTAAAGGAGCCCTGAACCAAGACTTGCAATACGCAAGCTCTAGCCTGGATGCTGCCATTAAGTTTCTCTGGGCAAATGACAACCTTTTGGTATCTCTGTTTCTTCATCTATTGCCTGGTATGGCACATGAATGTAATTCAAATACAGATGAAGCACTATGCCCTTTTGAACATGGTTTGGACACTGAATGTCATACTACAAGGGCTAGGAATATTGGTAATTATTGAAGCCCTTGACTTAGAATTTCCTGAGAGCACCCGAGGGAGAACAGCAGGATCAGTCTTGGGGGCCAACCATCCCACATCCTAGTGGCAGGTGCAGAGGTGGGACAGGGCTGTTTGTCATCTCCTCAAAGCAAGAGTAGGTTCTACATGAAAGCTGTGATGGGTCACAGAGCTGGTCCGTCTGGGAGTCAGTCTGTGGCAGGCTTGGAGGCTGGAATGTTCCAGATGGAAGCTAGCCAAGTACCTTTTAAACTTTTTTTGTGTTGATTTAGGGCAGAGGAAGTCATGATGGTGATTACCAGGTCAGGGAAGGTCTGCCTGGTGAGCTCAGGAGAACCTGCAGGTCTGTTCTCTAAAGATACAATCTGAGGTCTCCCAGAGTAATTCTCCCACATATACTGGGCACACATAGAGTAGTCACTATTTTGTACCCAAATCGGCTCCTGCATTTATAATGTGTGAAGTGAGACCTGTTTAATTTCTTACTGTTTCTTTCTGAATTTGGTTTGCAGAGGATCATAAAAGTGAGAAAGATCAAGCTGGACTTGAGCCGCTGGCCCTGAGGTAATTCAAATAGAATCTGGTAAAGGAATCCGGAACAAGGCCTACGGGGTCAAGGGTGGCTGCAGTTTCACAAATCAGGGGGAAAAAAGGAAAATGCTGATTGTAATGAATTCATTTATTCATGGAACACATTATTGTTCTTTTTAGCCTTACTCTCTTTTGATATAGTTCTATTGATTTCTGTTTGTATATTTATTCAAATTAGTAATCTAGATTTATATTATTAGCTTAGCAACCTAGAGTCAGTCTGATTTAAAAGTAAACTAACCAGGTTTTAAGGGTCCTTGGCACCCCAAGGATCTCCTCTGCTTCCCCACTGTGTGTTTAAAGACCAAGGTGTGCTTTTTGCCAAGTTGGCTTACCCTAAGTTGAGTTGGCAGCTAGTTTAATGGCCACACAATTTCCTTGGGAAAAAAAGAATTGTATTACAGTTCCTGATTTTAAAAAAAGTGCTTGACATTGCAGATCCCGGGAGGCTACAGCATCTTAGGAACCAGTTTTCACTGGGTCCCTGAATATTATCTCATTATGTGCAATAAAATGCAGGCTCAGAGTCCTTTGTAGTCACTAGTTCACGCCCCTTTGTGTCGTGAGTGTGCTTTAGACCATTCAGTGCTTCTCAAAATATCTGCAGTGAAGGACAAAGTATTTTTTTTGTTTGTTTTCATTTCTAATCCATCACAGACACACACATTGTCTGTATCTCAGTCAACCAGATGATTCTACTTATCATACTCCTGGATGTTGTGGGAAAGCCACACTGCTATGTTTCTCAAGGCTTACCTTGCATTTCTGTACTTATTGGAGACTGGGAACCAAGAGTTCTTGGACTCCAGCTGTCCTGGGGACCATACTTTAAGCAGCAGTGCCTTGGAGCGCTAGCTGGGCCTCTGCTAGTCCTCAGTGTATTGTGTGGCCAGTGCACTGGGTAGCTCTCGCTCTCCTTCCCTCTGCACCTGACCTACTTTCCACCCCTAATCAGAGATGGGTAATTTCGTTTACCCTTTGCAGGAATGGTCCCCTTGACTTATGTGGCTTTTCCCATGTGCCCTAGTCAGGACTAGCTAGTCCAGTGACTTTGGGTTCAGCTGTTGTCCTCCTTCCCCCCCCACTAGGCTCAGCAGGGAGCTGCAGGAGAAGGAGAAAGTGATTGAAGTCCTGCAGGCCACGTTGGACGCGCGGTCCCTAACGCCCTCCAGCAGCCGTGCCTTGTCTGACTCCCAGCGGTCTCCCAGCAGCTCTTCCTTCTCATCTGATGAGCCGGAAGCCTGCTCTGACATGGACATAGCCAGCGAGTACACACACTATGAAGAGAAGAAAGCTTCACCTGGTCACTCAGGTAGCCTCCACTTTCTGGGTGGAACCACCTTTATCTAGGCTGAGAGGAGACCTCCACATCCAGGCCCTATAGATGCACCTTGGTGTGTATCAGGCTGAACCGTGCCAAGCACAGGCCCCAGTGGGTCAGGATCTTTGCTTTGCTCCTGACTCTACAAGTTACCCCTGTCGCTGGGTCTCCACCAGCATATGGATGCTGCAGTTGGACCAGGCGAACGACAGTGGGGAGAGTGAGATTACGGAGGCTTCTCTTCCCCACTGCCTCATGAGCATACAATCTGTCTGACTGACCTCCTTTTTTAAGATGGGATATCTTATCCCTCCAGCTAGCTGCAGTTCCTGAACACCTGAGTTTCCGTGGGTGTCCACGGAATGCTGCTGGACTTGCCTGGTATTTTTGGAGGTGCCATTTTCATGGTTTCAGGCTCTGAGCCCCACTCTCACCTCTAAGGTGTCTTTCCTCACTGAAGGAGCTACCTGCCAGTAAGGAATGAACACCGCTTCCAGTGCTTGTGCTTGGCTCTGCCCTGGTTAAATATAAGGCCAGATTCCAGTTCTTTGTAGAACATCAAACATGTTCTTTCATTCATGGGTTTTGTAGATTCCGTCCGCCATTCGAGTCATTCTGCTGTACTGTCTTCTAAACCATCAGCAACCAGTGCATCTCAGGGGGTTAAGGCCGGACCCAGCAGCAACCCCATCAGCTTGCCAGCTCCCCAGAATCCCCCCAAAGAGGCCAGCCAGGCCCATCCAGGTATGCAACAGCCAAGGGGGCAGGGTCTTCATCTCCTCTTCCTCAGCTGCCTGTTTGACTTTTCTTCAGGGACAAGAAAAGCATCATTAGGAGCTTATATATCAATACATCAAATCCTAGACAAAATCAAGAGACCATCCAAATTAGCTAATAGTGTCTGACTACTTTTTGTTTTAAATATTTTAGAAAAGTAAATAATTCACAATAGACTTTGATCTACATATCAATTTTGACCAGTAGTTGGCTAATCATTCTAAAAGAAGCATCTTCATTTCTTTCTCTCATTTCACCCTGGGAGTCAAAGAGGCAAAGTGTTTCTCCCAGGATTACTGTAGCCAAAGAACAAGGGGAAATTTACATCCGCTGCTTCTTTATATGTGTTCCCCATTTTATCTGCAGAGCAGCCTCTACAGTAGGTAGGGCTGCTTATTTCATAGCTAAGGATGCTTCAGTATCCTTAGACAAGATTCTGTTCATATTACATTATCATTCATGGGTTTATGAATGGGTTGGTAGTCCTTGATGTGTATATGGTATGTGTCTTGGACCAATAGTTGTACATTTCGTTTACCTGCCTCAGCTTAGTTACCAGGGGGTGCATTGTTCAATCACAGCTCCACACCAGCAATGGCAGAGAAAGGGCAAACCTTGTTCTCACCTCCTACCCCCAACAAGATGGGCTGGCTGGCTGCCTTCATTGTGGTTGTAGTGAGGTCGGACTCGTGTAGAGGTGCCCCCAGAAGAACAGCACTTTCCTTCTGCCACCCTTGTCTCTCTTGGGGACAAGTCAACCAAAATCTTAAGAACAAGAATGTGTTCACTCTTTCTGAGCCTAGGCTCAAAGTTTCTGGGCCAGAGTGGGCAGCTGCTAAACCAGGAAATCATGGGGAAAAGCTATTCACCTATCACTGTAGACATCTGTGTAAATGCTTTGGGATCAAAAAGAGCAGAAGGTCAGGGGTTTTAAAATCAGAATGCCTCCCTGAAGGAGGCCTGGTCTGTGTCACTTGGTAATTCAGGGGTCTTTGCTGTACTGCTCTGATACTATGTCAGTATCTTGGGGTAAGGGATGTTTTTCAGAATGTGATCATTGTCTTTCACGTGAGACATTCTCCACAGGTCTGTCTTGGTTTCTTCTCCCTCTGTGGGCTACCTGCCCTATAACTCTTTTTAAGAAGAGGAGACAGATTCAAACTTCAGAACTTCCCAGGGTTCCTAAAGACCTGTCTATAGATAGACTGCCTAATGATCACCTGTGAAGACTTTTTTAGAAACAAATTTCTAAGCCCTACTGCCAGAGTTTATGATTCAGTAGATTGCATTAAGGATGAAAGAATCCACATATTTCAAGAATTTTTCTTAAATTATTTGAATGTCCAGAAAGAGTTGCAAGCCATTGTGTCTAAGTCAGTATGCCAAGGCTTTTATTTTTCCTTTGGTGAATGAACACATTGATTTGGGATTCTGAAGTTTGTTTCCATCAGTGTTGAATTACATGCATTAGTCATGCAAACTTCCCCACTATCTTAGTCTACTTCTGCCCTCCTCAGGATGAGTCCTGTTGCTTTCAGAAGAGGAGTTCTAGGTGAAGGGAGAGTCTTGTCACAAGGGCCAGGACTAGCACATGCTGGTAGCAGCACCGCAGGGGCTCTTGAGAGCATCCAGGCACAGCCATCCTCACCTATCCATGTCCAGATGGCTAGGATGGGGCTTTCATGGCTGCCTGGGTTATGGTAATGCCACCTTGCCTTCTGTAGCCAATTGTTTTCAAGATGAGCATAGAATGTGTATGCAGGGTAGCCCTGGCAGGGAAGGGGGAGGAGGGGGTCAGCTAGGCCAGCCTCTTGGGTAACAGTGCTTCCCCTTGGCCATCTCAGTCATCACCACATTGAATGATAGACACTCCCCAAGGAGATGTTTGGTCAGGGAATAGTTTCACCTTCTCAATCTTTCACCCATTCTTTTCTCTGACTTTCTCTCTAATGGTTTATCTCCTTTCTCCCTAACTTTCTGTTTCTAGGCCTTCATTTTCAATCCATACCCACGCTGGTTAGCCTTCCCCAGGCACCACTGCCCTCAGCTCCGCCCAGCTTCCTGCCTTTCAGCTCTGCTGGCCCTCCCCTCCTTGGCTGCTGTGAGACACCCATGGTCTCCTTGGCTGAGGCTCAGCAGGAGCTGCAGATGCTGCAGAAGCAGTTGGGAGAAAGTGAGCACTTCCTGCTGCATTTGTGTTCTTGCGAATGGTGGATCCACACTGTGTTTCTCTGCATGGCTTTGGCTGGATGGCAGAGTTTTAAAAAATAACATAGGGGTACACATTATCAGTGGACGATTGAGGGAGAGCTGTGCTTGCTGTTTTTGGAACTATATTTACTGTTATCTTTCTCATGTGTGTGTCTCATCAGTTAACAGGTGTATACGTTCATCAGGCCCTAGACCTGGTGCTCTCCCACTGCTGACTGTGTGGGGTACCTTCCGCCAAGTGTGTTGAAGCCCTGACACATTGGCAACATGTTCACTGGCAGGGCACGGGAGAGAGGTTTTTTGCCTACCAACGCAGGATGAAGTGGCCAGAAAAAGATGGCCACATTCAATGGGATCATTTCCATGGCAATTATATCCTCCTCTGTGAAATGTTTTTAGTCAAGTTCAAATTCTGACATCATCAGGTTCGGGGCGAAAAGGATGGTGGAAGAGGGATTAAGAAGGGGTGCCAAACCTCTCTTCCCCTTACACGAGGTTAATTTCTGTTTCTGCACAGGTGACATGAGAACAGCTAGAACCAGAAGCACAGGCTGTGATGTCTGATTGCGAATTCTGTCAACTCCCAGATATAATTGATGTTAGTCACAGAATTCATAGAATATGCAATCATCTTTTAGAGAAAGGTTTGATGTAAATATGGTCTGGATGCCACATCATAAAACATTTTGTTTTATTTTAAGTTATAAGCTATCACTTATCACTTATAGCTTAAAATAAGAAAAGAACCTCAAGTGATGAATTTGCTCTCTAGTAGTGCATAAAAAAACTAGAAAGCATTTGAAATTACCTTAAAACCACACTCTGTGCCTGTAAAGAAGAGCTTGGATGAGGTAGAAATTGATGGTAGGGTCACTGTACAAAGGGTGTCCAACAACCTAAGACCACAGCTAGGAATCTGCATATCTGAAACCCCAAAGGTCATTCGGATCGGCTTATTTATCAGCTCTGAAAATGGATACACTGTTTACTCTGACATCAGTTTGATTTCCAGAACCAGCTAGACTGAGTCTATTTTTAGAAGAGTTTGTACATCTTCCTTTCTGCAGGAAGTGAAGTCTAAGAGGCTACCTTCTGCTTATCAGCGTTACACAGGTACAGCAACCTAGGTTTACCTACCAACGTGAACATGGTTTTACCCTGTTCCCTGCCAGAGCAGTAACTAAAACTCAGGGAAGTGAGGTGACTTGTTCAAGATCACTAGTAACTGGGAGAAATGGGCTTGAATTCAGATCCTCTGCTCCCAGTTCCATATTTCCATTATACCTTCGTTATCTAGAATGGTTTTGTTACAATCCTGCTCAGAGCACAGAGCTGAGCTCAGCTGAACAACTCTGGAGGCCCCTTGCAACAATCTTTTCTGTCTTTAGAGATGAGAGGAAGGTGCTGTTCTCTCTGATCTAGAACTTGCTACTATAGCACACCTGGAAGCAACAACTGACGGATAACAAATTTGTTCCATGCCAAAAGGCAAGACTGTTCTCTAGATTACCTTTCTTTTCCTTGACACCTTTTCCTTCATCTTTCCACACTGTCAATTTGTCTTTGCCCAAAGGGAAAGATGGAGGAAGGAGAGCACTGTGCGTGGAAGGGTGTGTGATGTGGGTTGAACTGGAGTCATATCCAGTCTGTGCCATTGGCCAGAGTTTGGGTGGTCCCAGGCTTGGTGAGGAAGGCTGTAGCCCTTTCTTTTGCCTTGTCAAGCACAGTCCTCACCAGCGCTCCTCCTTTGCTTTGAAACAAGCTTCCAAGTGGACAGTGGTGCATGGCGGCTTCTCAGGCCACTGTGGGGCTAAAATTTCCTTGTGCAAGAGTCTGTCTGGTGTCTTTGCATGGTTTAGGGCATGTGCTCTGCATCGTGTGGCCAGGAAGACTGGAACATGAGAATACTGATCACTGTTACTGATAGACTTGGCACCTCCTATGACCTTGGTGAGATAGTAAGCTGACTGTCGACAATCACTGATTTCCCCCTCTGCCTGTGTGGGGTTGGGGTTGAAGGAGGTGTGAGAGAGGCAGGAAGTCACATTCTTTTAAATACTGACTATAGTTTAGATGTTTACGTGTTTCATCTCCCTCTTTAACTTCCTGTGATCCTAATGAATATCTAGTATTTTGCAAATTGGGGAAGGGGAGACCCATGACAATACTTCTCAAACTTTCCTGCCTACTAGAATCAGCTGGGATGATTTTAAAACATCCAGTGCCCAAGCTGCACTGCATACCAATCAAGGTAAAATCTCTGGGGGTCCAGGCACCAGTACATGTTTTTACATTGTCTCAGATGATTCCAGTATGTAGCCAAATGTGAGAAACAGTTATAAATGAGGATCAAAATTGGCAACTGCCAATTACATTAATCCCTCAAAGGGGGTTGGCTTGGTTAGAGGGAACCATGACCTCACTCCTCACTTCTATTTCTTAGGTGGAGATACATGTTTACTCTGCTGCCCATATTGATAATCCCTGGAAGAAAGTAGTCTTCTGAATGTGAATATCCTAAACTATGGCGCTGTTCACCTCTTTCCCTCTCTCCACCAAGTTGGGCTTCTTTTTACACAGAAGCAGAGATAATGGGAAGGCCCATGATTTCATAGGATCTATGAAAGCATCAGCCTATGAAATGAAAGGTCCTCCCTCCCCCATGGAAGAGTGTTCATGACTCTTCAGACATGAGTCTAAAAGTCTAAATATGATGACATATTTCAGTTCCTGGAATCATGTTGGGTAAGAATGAAATCACCTCTTGCCTTACCTAGAACCTCCCCCAGCCTCAGCAAAGAAGTTCTTCACTCTGGAGTAACTGGGGCCACCACGTCTAGCTGGATTTATACCCCCTTTCTCTTCTGACAACCCCAAAGGTAAAACGAAAAACTGGCAGTTTAGCTCTGGGTACAGCAAGTACTCATAGGGACACAAATATTCGCGTTCACAGGTGTGCTCAATGCTATGGCCCATCACACTCTTAACCTCTGATTTTCCCAGTGAGTTCTACTTCTGGATCTTCCCTGGATTCTATCATGAGGAATTATCACAGGAGCCAGGATTAGCGCCACTGGACTTCCCTTTTGTGTACACTGGTGACTTTCTGATACGTTATTCATCCCCTACCTCTTGGTGTCTCATGCTAGCAAATACAAGGGGTGAAAAGTTATAGCCTCTAGGATGGGAATCCGCATCTAATTGGTATTTCACAGCAGACTGGGACCTCTCATAGCCCACGTGTCCCCTTTAGTGTCTGTTCTTAGCAATCACATGCTTCCTTGCCGATCCTTCTGTTCTGATACTGCTTCTTATTCATGTTTCTTTCTGCCCAGGTGTCAGCAATGTTCATCCTGCTTCCCCAGCCACATTGCCGACCAACCATTTAGAAGCCAGCTCTTCCCACTACCTCAACCCTGCCCAGCCCCTCTCTCCTCTGAGGGGCACCATAGAACTGGGCAGGATCCTCGAGCCTGGGTACTTGGGCAGCAGAGGCCAGTGGGACATGATGAGGCCTCAGAAGGGGAGCATATCTGGGGACCTATCTTCAGGCTCCTCCATGTACCAGCTTAACTCCAAACCCACAGGTAAAGCACAAAGCCGAGCAGGTCAATTATTTTTCTAAACCATGTGTAACACCTTACACTTACCAGTTACCATGGTAACTGTACATGTACACTTACAACTCCCTTACACATACCCCAGTATGGGAGGAGGCCCATGGGGCTTGGTTAGCACCAGCTGTCCTGTGTTTGAAGCCAATTTACTCTTTAAACAAAGTCAGCTGAGCTCCTGGATGCCCATGTGAGAGGACGGTCACGTTTAGGGATCTTACTGGCCCAGCCCCACACCCCCCCATGGCCCCCACTAGTGACCGGGATTCTCCACCTCCCACCTCCTCCCGCCCTGCTGGGTGACTGCAGGGGCTGAGCTGCTAGAGGAGCACCTTGGTGAGATCCGGAGCCTGCGCCAGCGCCTGGAGGAGTCCATCTGCATTAACGACCGCCTGCGTGAGCAGCTGGAACACAGGCTCAGCTCCACCGCCCGCGGAAGCGGTAGGAGAGGCCCAGGGCTTCCTGCTTCTGGTTGTCATTAGGGAGCTGCGGAAGGGCAAGCCCTAGGCAGAGCTTCACAGACTTCAAAGCACTGAGGTCTGCTTTTCTGTATTCGCTCCTTACTGTCAGCAAGGCAGGGGGCAAGTACTATTCTCCCATTGCAGCTGTACCTGAGCTCAGAGAGTAACTTTGCTCACGGCAGATCTAACCAGGTCTGGTCCCCAGAATCCTCTGACTTCTCATCCATCCTAATCTGCTCATATCTGCCTGCTGACTTCTGTGCCCTGGTCCTGTGATTGGCAAGTGGTAGAGCCAGGTCTGCAGGGCCTCCTCCAGCCTCTTACCGAGGTGGCCTTCCTCCCCACACTCTCGCCCAGGCTGCTGACACTTGGAGGCCGTCCCTTCCACACGCCCTTGTCCTGCCCACACCGCAGCAACAGCTATTTAGGGGAAAGGGCCTCCTGAACAGCTACAGCCAGGGCACGTGATAAAGCACGCAAAGAACCCACTCAGAGGAGCCGCACAAAAGCCAGGCATTCGGCCCATCAGGCTTTAGGCCCAGGATGCGAGTTCTCTGGGTTTTCTGCTGGGTTGGGATAGTATCTTTGGAGATACAGAATGAGCAACACAGAGAGCGTCTGTTACCCAAATGTGTAACTTGCCTGCTTGCACTTCCTGGGACAGGACCCACCTCTAACTTCTACAGTCCGGGCCTGGAGTCCACACCTCAGCTCTGCAATGAGAACAGAGTCCTTAGAGAAGAAAACCAGAGGCTTCAGGCTCAGCTCAGTCACGCTTCCAGAGGTGAGTGGTCAAAAGCCACAAACTGTGGTTACTCTTAGGTCCCTTTCCTCCCTGGCCATACCAGTCACCAACTGGAGAAGCAAAGAGACAAGGTGGAGAGAACAGAGCTACCCAGACCCACCAACCTCAAACTCCCATAGCTTTTCTCAATCTAGAAAGGGCTACTTCCTGACGATTCCCAACCACGGGCCCTTAGACTCCTAGGCTCCAAGGACAAGGCGCTCTCGGAAATCCACCACCTCTGTGCAACCCGCCTGCAGATACTCAGTCATTAGCTATCAAACTGCATACCTTAGTGCCTGTTCTACCTGCCCACAGCTCACAGCTAGTTTGGACCCAGGACAGGGAGCAACTTGAGGCCTATATACTCTCTCAGGTTTCTCCAGACTTGGCAGCCGTTCTGTGTGTCCCTCCCTGTGCCAATCTGCTGTCCCCATATCTTCTCACCACCTCCCTACTGATACACTCAGGGCTCCTCTTTGGTCACTAGTCCTCATGACTCTGTGTCTGAAGATGCTAGCAAAATGTCCTCCAGAGCTTTCCCAACACTATTCAGTGGGCATCCACGTGTGGGCCTCATTTCCTGTGCGGCCTGGTGGGGCAGCTGACCTTAGTGTTAATTGACTTAATGGAATCAATATACTTTCAATTACAAATTATTTTTATTTACAAATATTTATTGAATAGCCATAACAGACAAAGAATAGTGGCTAAGAGGATTAAGCCCAGAATGAAAGAATGCTTGTGGGAAAGGAAAAAGACATCAAGAGATATTTCTAAATTAGCCTCCTCAGAGCA
The DNA here is from genome assembly GCF_028021215.1 of Eschrichtius robustus. Classification (NCBI taxonomy): domain Eukaryota; kingdom Metazoa; phylum Chordata; class Mammalia; order Artiodactyla; family Eschrichtiidae; genus Eschrichtius; species Eschrichtius robustus. The sequence goes on from NC_090826.1 coordinate 106,595,234, forward strand.
AGAAGATGTGAGAGGAGTGATCCCTGCTTGGGAAGATAACAGAAATTATAAGATAAGGGAGAAGGCAGAACTACTAAACTACCATTGCATGCCTGGAAAGAGCAGAACAGACCTCACAGGTGAGAAGATAGTAAGATTTAAAAGAGCGCAGTCTGCCGGGCACAGGTGATTCCGCCCCAGACGACTGACAGCACCGGAGCCTTATTCTCAGAGTCCCTGTCAATAGTCTTTGAGAAATCATGAAGATCAGAGAGATGCTGCAAGACCAGGAAAGAACAGATGGCTCTATCTGCAATATGATGAAAACAATATATATACTAAAAACTGAAGACAAGAAATTTTGATGTTGATCCTTGGCAAAATTCAAGAATGGATTACTGCGCAGAAAGTATGTGAGGACTTAGAAAACAGTGAGCGTCAGGAAGCAGAGTGTTTTCTCTAAAAGCAAGGTGGGCCGTATTAAATCAGAGGATCAAAGGGCATTGCAGAGAAAGAGGTTCCCATCCCCCTGAATGTGTGGATATAATAGCAGACCCTCCCTTTATCTCTCCTGGCAGCATAAGCTGGCCTTCCTTTTGCTTTAGTTCTGTTTGTCAGGATGGATGTGCTTGGGCTCAGCTTGCTGCTGACCTTTGGCCCTACAATATATGTACTCCTGTGTTCTGCTCACCAGAGCACTCCCAGGAAACAGAATGCCTGAGGGAGGCTCTGCTGACCTCTCGATCCCGGCTGCAAGAGCTGGAAATGGAGTGGGAGCACCAAAAGGTGGAACGGCAGCAGCTTTTGGAAGACTTGAAAGAGAAGCAGCAGGAGATCTTGCATTTCGAGGAGGAACGACTGTCTCTCCAGGAGAAAGACTCCAGGTTAGAGGGAGCCCATGGATAAGGAAGGTGGCCCATTTTCAGATTTAGCAAAAGGGATATTGGCAAGACGGTTAATGGTCTTGCCATTGAGGTTTTTGGAAACCTCAATATCCCCTCCGCTATTCCGGATTTATGGGTAACTTTGAACAGAAGGAAGGACTTCTCTGGGAATGTCTTTTTCACCCCAAAGTTGAGAGAGTAAAACCCTGTTATGGAAGGCTTCAGCATATCAGATTCCGGAGAAAGTACATTCTCGTGCTTCCAGTTAGTTTTAAGATATTAGTCCCACCGTAACCTAGGAAGCTTCTACACCAGCCATGATGCCCGTCCCCAGCATAAACCCTGTAACTGCTTGACAACATGAAAAGAGCAATGTGGGGCAGTAAGAATACCAGGTAGTGTGTCCTAGGTATGGTAGCTAATGGCATGACTCCAAGCACAGTTACTTTACCTTCCAAGCCTCTGTTGCCACATCTGTAAAATAAAAGCGATGGTCTTCATGACCCCTGAGTTGACATCTAGGGCTAGAATTCTATGATGCAGAAGTTGGCTCACAGCCTCTTGCCCTGGTGGGGCCCCACCAGCTCAGCGGACCCTCGCTTCTCCCCTGACAGGCTGCAGCATAAGCTGGCCCTCTTGCAGCATCAGTGTGAAGAGAAACAGCAGCTTTTCCAGTCCCTCCAGTCAGAGCTACAGATCTACGAGGCACTTTATGGCAATTCCAAGAAGGGGCTGAAAGGTATGTTTTCCCTTCTTCCCCACCCTATGAGCTTCTTGTTCTTGCTAAGGGTCCTGGTGAAATCTTTACCTTGGGAGTTGTGGAGATCTTGGAAACCTATCTTGCTCTGTCTCAGAAAAAAAACCTCAGTCATTGAGGATCCCAATAAGAAGAGAGGGGAGCTCTCACACACAAAGCCCAGAGGTTGGTGACATGAGCAAGATCCAGCCTTGACATCCTTAAAAATAGGCCACAGGAGTCGAACTACACCCACCTGCATGGTCTGAGACAAGTTAATCAAAGTCCAGATTATACAGTAATTCAAAAAAAAAAAATACACAGAACTGTCCTGGTGATATCATCATATGAAAATGTCTTTAATGTTGTGAATTCTGACCACCCACGCAGCCAATGTTGCAGACAACCTGCTCTTACCCCAGTGAGAAAATTAAAAGTTTTTTTTAAAGAAATTTTTATTCTGCAATTTTTGTCAGAAAAATAATTTGCAGATATATTCTCCAAGTCTTTTTAGTGTCTTTGAAAGACAGAACTTTTAAATTTTGTTGAAGGTCAATTAATCAAATTTTTTGTTTTATTATTTATGCTTTTCTTTATGTCCTAGCTAAGAAATCTTTGTCTATCTCAAGATCATAAAGATTTCCTTGTATTTTTCTTCTTGCAGTTTTATAACTTTTGCTCTTATGTTTAGGACTGCATTTCATTTTGAGTTAATTTTGTATACGAAGTGAGAAAAAGGTTAAAGTTCTTTTTTTCCCATATTGATACCCAGTTTTTCCAGCACCATCTGTTACAAAGACTGCCATTTTCCCATTGAATTACCTTGGCAGCTTTACAGTCAATTGACCATAACTTCTGTTAGTAATATTTTGTAATTTTTAGTATACTCATCTTTCATATTTTAACTTATACATAAATATTTCTCATGCGTGTGGGATACATGTGTGTGGGATAACATTTTTATTTCAATTGCCAAATAATTGTTTTTTTTGCTGGGATATAGAAACACAATTGATTTTTCATCACCATGACCATCTTCTAATTTCTTGGCAATCTATTGAAAAACAATTGCCAAGGCAAAAAAAAAAAAAAATCACTTCTCGATATATGTGTGAGTGACTATTTCTGAATTCTCCATTCTGTTCCATTAATCAATATGCCTATTCTTACACCAATACCAAACTGCCTACATTGTTAGAGTTTTATAGTAAATTTTGAAATCAGGTTGGGTAAGTCTTCATACTTTGTTCCCGTTTTATTTTTTTTCTCTTTTTAAAAAATTTTTAAAATTTATTTTTTATATTGGAGTATATTTGACTTACAATGTTGTGTTAGTTTCAGATGTACAGAAAAGTGATTTAGTTATGCATATATCAATTCTTTTTCAGAGTCTTTTCCCATATAGGTTATTGCAGAGTATTGAGTTCCCTGTGCTACACAGTAGGTCCTTGTTGATTATCTATTTTATATTAAAGTGTGTATATGTTAATCCCAACCTCCTAATTTATCCCTCCCCCCAACCCTTTCCGCTTTGGTAACCATAAGTTTGTTTTCTAAGTCTGTGAGTCAGTTTGTTTTGTAAATAAGTTCATTTGTATCATTTTTAAAGATTCTACATATAAATGATATCATATGATATTTGTTTCTCTGTCTGACATACTTCATTTAGTATGATAATCTCTAGGTCCATCCATGTTGCTGCAAATAGCATTATTTCATTCTTTTTTATGGCTGAGTAATATTGCATTGTTTATATGTACCATATCTTTTTTTTTTCTTTTTATTCTTTTGAGACATTTTTTAAACATCTTTATTGGAATATAATTGCTTTACAGTGTTGTGTTAGTTTCTGCTGTATAACAAAGTGAATCAGCGATATGTATACATACATCCCCATATCCACCCTCTCTTGCGTCTCCCTCCCACCCCCCCATCCCACGCTTCTAGGTGGTCACAAAGCACAGAGCTGATCTCCCTGTGGGATGCAGCTGCTTCCCACTAGCTATCTATTTTACATTTGGTTGTGTATATATGTCAGTGCTACTCTCTCACTTCGTCCCAGTTTACCCTTCCCCCTCCAAGGGGGAAGTCCCTCTTGAGTGTCCTCAAGTCCATTCTCCACGTCTGCGTCTTTATTCCTGTCCTGCCCCTAGGTTCATCAGAACCTTTTTTTTTTTTTTAGATTCCATATATATGTGTTAGCATACGGTATTTGTTTTTCTCTTTCTGACTTATTTCACTCTGTGTGACAGTCTAGGTCCATCCACCTCACTACAAATAACTCAATTTCGTTTCTTTTTTATTTTATTTTATTAACATTTTTATTGGAGTATAATTGCTTTACAATGGTGTGTTAGTTTCTGCTTTATAACAAAGTGAATCAGCTATATATATACATATATCCCCATATCTCCTCCCTCTTGTGTCTCCCTCCCACCCTCCCTATCCCACCCCTCTAGGTGGTCACAAAGCACAGAGCTGATCTCCCTGTGCTATGCGGCTGCTTCCCACTAGCTATCTATTTTAGTAGTATATATAAGTCCATGCCCCTCTCTCACTTCGTCCCAGCTTACCCTTCCCCCTCCCTGTGTCCCCAGGTCCATTCTCTACATCTGCGTCTTTATTTCTGTCCTGCCCCTAGGTTCTTCATAACCATTTTTTTTTCTTTAGATTCCACATATGTGTGTTACCATATGGTATTTGTTTTTCTCTTTCTGACTTATTTCACTCTGTATGACAGACTCTAGGTCCATCCACCTCACTACAAATAACTCAATTTCGTTTCTTTTTATGGCTGAGTAATATTCCATTGTATATATGTGCCACTTCTTCTTTATCCATTCATCTGTCGATGGACACTTAGGTAGCTTCCATGTCCTGGCTATTGTAAATAGAGCTGCAATGCACGTTGTGGTACAGGACTCTTTTTGAATTATGGTTTTCTCCGGGTATATGCCCAGTAGTGGGATTGCCGGGTCGTATGGTAGTTCTATTTTTAGTTTTGTGTGTTTTTTTAAATTTTTGTATTTTCTTTTCTTTTTTTATACAGCAGGTTCTTATTAGTCATCAGTTTTATACACATCAGTGTATACATGTCAATCCCAATTGCCCAGTTCATCATATTTTTAGTTTTATAAGGAACCTCTGTGCTGTTCTCCATAGTGGCTGTATCAATTTACATTCGCACCAGGAGTGCAAGAGGGTTCCCTTTTCTCCACACCCTCTCCAGCATTTATTGTTTGTAGATGTTTTGATGATGGCCATTCTGACCAGTGTGAGGTCATACCTCATTGTAGTTTTGATTTGCATTTCTCTAATGATTGGTGATGTTGAGCGTCCTTTCATGTGTTTGTTGGCAATCTGCATATCTTCTTTGGAAAAATGTCTATTTAGGTCTTCTGCCCATTTTTGGATTGGGTTGTTTGTTTTTTTGACATTGAGCTGCATGAACTGCTTGTATATTTTGGAGATTAATCCTTTGTCAGTTGCTTCATTTGCAAATATGTTCTCCCATTCTGAGGGTTGTCTTTTCATCTTGTTTATGGTTTCCTTTGCTGTGCAAAAGTTTTTATGTTTCATTAGGTCCCATTTGCTTATTTTTGTCTTTATTTCCATTTCTCTAGGAGCTGGGTCAAAAAGGATCTTGCTGTGATTTATGTCAAAGAATGTTCTTCCTATGTTTTCCTCTACGAGTTTTATAGTGTCTGGCCTTACATTTAGGTCTTTGATCCATTTTGAGGTTTTTTTTGTGTATGGTGTTAGGAAGTGTTCTAATTTCATCCTTTTCAATGTAGCTGTCCAGTTTTCCCAGCACCACTTACTGAAGAGGCTGTGTTTTCTCCGTTGTGTATTCTTGCCTCCTTTAACAAAGATAAGGTGACCATATGTGCATGGGTTTATCTCTGGGCTTTCTATCCTGTTCCATTGATCTATATTTCTGTTTTTGTGCCAGTACCATACTGTCTTGATTACTGTAGCTTTGTAGTATAGTCTGGAGTCGGGGAGCCTGATTCCTCATGTTCCGTTTTTCTTTCTCCGGGTTGCTTTGGCTATTTGGGGTCTTTTCTGTTTCCATACAAATTGTGAAATTTTTTGTTCTAGTTCTGTGAAAAATGCCTTTGGTAGTTTGATAGTGATTGCATTGAATCTGTAGATTGCTTTGGGTAGTAGAGTCATTTTCACAATGTTGATTCTTCCAATCTAAGAACATAGTATATCGCTCCATCTGTTTGTATCATCTTTAATTTCTTTCATCATTGTCTTATAGTTTTCTGTGTACAGACCTTTTGTCTCCTTAGGTAGGTTTATTCCTAGATATTTTATTCTTTTTGTTGCAGTGGTAAATGGGAGTGTTTCCTTAATTTCTCTTTCAGATTTTTCATCATTAGTGTATAGGAATGCAAGAGATTTCTGTGCATTAATTTTGTATCCTGCTACTCCACCAAATACATTGATTAGCTCTAGTAGTCTTCTGGTAGCATCTTTAGGATTCTCTATGTATAGTACCATGTCATCTGCAAACAGTGACAGCTTTACTTCTTCTTTTCTGATTTGGATTCCTTTTATTTCTTTTTCTTCTCTGATTGCTGTGGCTAAAACTCCCAAAACTATGTTGAATAATAGTGGTGGGAATGGGCAACCTTGCCTTGTTCCTGATCTTAGAGGAAATAGTTTCAGTTTTTCACCATTGAGAACGATGTTGGCTGTGGGTTTGTCATATATGGCCTTTATTATGTTGAGGTAGGTTTCCTCTATGCCTACATTCTGGAAAGTTTTTATCATAAATGGGTGCTGAATTTTGTTGAAAGCTTTTTCTGCATCTGTTGAGATTATCATATGGTTTTTATCCTTCAGTTTGTTAATATGGTATATCACACTGATTGATTTGTGTACATTGAAGAATCCTTGCATTCCTGGGATAAACCCCACTTGATCATGGTGTATGATCCTTTAATGTGCTGTTGGATTCTGTTTGCTAGTATTTTGTTGAGGATTTTTGCATCTATGTTCATCAGTGATATTGGCCTGTAGTTTTCTTTCTTTGTGACATCTTTGTCTGGTTTTTGTATCAGGGTGATGGTGGCCTCGTAGAATGAGTTTGGGAGTGTTCCTCCCTCTGCTATATTTTGAAAGAGTTTGAGAAGGATAGGTGTTAGCTTTTCTCTAAATGTTTGATAGAATTGACCTGTGAAGCCATCTGGTCCTGGGCTTTTGTTTGTTGGAAGATTTTTCATCACAGTTTCAATTTCATTACTTGTGATTGGTCTGTTTATATTTTCTATGCCTGGTTCAGTCTCAGCAGGTTGTGCTTTTCTAAGAATCTGTCCATTTCTTCCAGGTTGTCCATTTTATTGGCATAGAGTTGCTTGTAGTAATCTCTCATGATCCTTTGTATTTCTGCAGTGTCAGTTGTTACTTCTTTTTCATTTCTAATTCTGTTGATTTGAGTCTTCTCTTTTTTCTTGATGAGGCTGGCTAGTGGTTTATCAATTTTGTTTATCTTCTCAGAGAACTAGCTTTTAGTTTTATTGATCTTTGCTATTGTTTCCTTTATTTCTTTTTCACTTATTTCTGATCTGATCATTATAATTTCTTTCCTTCTGCTAACTTTTGGGGGGTTTTTGTTCTTCTTTCTCTAATTACTTTAGGTGTAAGGTTAGGTTGTTTATTTGAGATTTTTCTTGTTTCTTGAGGTAAGATTGTATTGCTATAAACTTCCCTCTTAGAACTGCTTTTGCTACATCCCATAGGTTTTGGGTCATCGTGTTTTCATTGTCATTTCTTTCTAGGTATTTTTTGATTTCCTCTTTGATTTCTTCAGTGATCTCTTGATTATTTAGTAGTGTATTGTTTAGCCTCCATGTGTTTGTGTTTTTTACAGTTTTTTTTCCTGTAATTGATATCTAGTCTCATAGCATTGTGGTCGGAAAAGATGATTGATATGATTTCAGTTTTCTTAAATTTACCAAGGCTTGATTTGTGACCCAAGATATGATCTATCCTGGAGAATATTCCATGAGCACTTGAGAAGAAAGTGTATTCTGTTGTTTTTGGATGGAATGTTTTATAAGTATCAATTAAGTCCGTCTTGTTTAATGTGTCATTTAAAGCTTGTGTTTCCTTATTTATTTTCATTTTGGATGATCTGTCCATTGGCGAAAGTGGGGTGTTAAAGTCCCCTACTATGATTGTGTTACTGTTGATTTCCCCTTTTATGGCTGTTAGCATTTGCCTTATGTATTGGGGTGCTCCTATGTTGCGTGCATAAATATGTATAAGTGTTATATCTTCTTCTTGGATTGATCCCTTGATCATTATGTAGTGTCCTTCTTTGTCTCTTTTAATAGTCTTTATTTTAAAGTCTATTTTGTCTGATATGAGAATTGCTACTCCAGAGCTCTTTTGATTTCCATTTGCATGGAATATCTTTTTCCATCCCTTCACTTTCAGATTGGATGTGTCCCTAGGTCTGAAGTGGGTCTCTTGTAGACAGCGTATATACAGGTCTTGTTTTTGTATCCATTCAGCCAGTCTATGTCTTTTGGTTGGAGCATTTAGTCTATTTACATTTAAGGTAATTATTGATACGTATGTTCCTATTACCATTTTCTTAATTGTTTTGGGTTTGTTTTTGTAGGGTTTTTCCTTCTCTTGTGTTTCCTTCCTAGTGAAGTTCCTTTAGAATTTGTTGTAAAGCTGGTTTGGTGGTGCTGAATTCTTTTAGCTTGTGCTTGTCTGTAAAGCTTTTGATTTCTCCATCGAGTCTGAATGAGATCCTTGCCGGGTAGAGTAATCTTGGTTGTAGGTTTTTCTCTTTCATCACTTTAAATAAATATGTCCTGCCACTCCCTTCTGGCTTGCAGAGTTTCTGCTGAAAGATCAGCTGTTAACCTTATGGGGGTTCCCTTGTATGTTATTGGTTGCTTTTCCCCTGCTGCTTTTAATATTTTTTCTTTGTATTTAATTTTTGATAGTTGGATTAATATGTGTCTTGGCATGTTTCTCCTTGGATTTATCCTGCCTGGGACTCTCTGCGCTTCCTGGACTTGACTGACTACTTCCTTTCCCATGTTAGGGAAGTTTTCAGCTATAATCTCTTCAAATATTTTCTCAGACCCTTTCTTTTTCTCTTCTTCTTTGGGACCCCTATAATTCAAATGTTGGTGCATTTAATGTTGTCCCAGAGTCTCTGAGACTGTCCTCAATTTTTTTCATTCTTTTTTCTTTATTCTGCTCTGCAGTAGTTATTTCCACTGTTTTATCTTCCAGGTCACTTATCCATTCTTCTGCCTCAGTTATTCTGCTATTGATTCCTTCTAGAGAACTTTTAATTTCATTCATTGTGTTGTTCATCATTGCTTGTTTGCTTTTTAGTTCTTCTAGGTCCTTGTTAAACATTTCTTATATTTTCTCCATTCTATTTCCAAGATTTTGGATCATCTTTACTATCATTACTCTGAATTCTTTTTCAGGTAGACTGCCTATTTCCTCTTCGTTTGTTTGGTCTGGTGGAATTTTACATTGCTCCTTCATCTGCTGCATATTTCTCTGTCTTCTCATTTTGTTTAACTTACTGTGTTTGGGGTCTCCTTTTCTCAGGCTGCAGGTTCGTAGTTCCCACTGTTTTTGGTGTCTGCCCCCAGTGGGTAAGGTTGGTTCAGTGGCTTGTGTAGGCTTCCTGATGGAGGAGACTGGTGCCTGTGTTCTGGTGGGTGGGGCTGGATCTTGTCTTTCTGGTGGGCAGGGCCACGTCTGGTGGTGTGTTTTGCAGTGTCAGGGAACTTGCTATGATTTTAGGCAGCCTCTCTGTTAATGGGTGGGGTTGTGTTCCTGTCTTGCTAGTTGTTTGCCATGGGGTGTCCAGCATTGGAGCTTGCTGGCTGTTAGGTGGAGCTGGGTCTTAGTGTTGAGATGGAGATTTCTAGGAGACCTCTCGCCAATTGATATTACATGGGGCCAGGAGGTCTCTGGTGGTCCAATGTCCTGAACTCGGCTCTACCACCTCAGAGGCTCAGGCCTGACAGCAGGCCAGAGCACCAAGACCCTGCCAGCCACACAGCTCAGAAGAAAATGGAGAGAAAAAGAAAGAAAAGAAAGAATAATAAAAAATTATTAAGGTAAAAAAATTTTAAAAGTAATAATAATTAAAAAAAGAAGAGAGCAACCAAACTAATAAACAAATCCACCAATGATAACAAGCGCTAAAAACTATACTAAGATAAAGATAAAAACCAGAAACAAGTCAGTTGCAGGCAGTAAACCCCAAGTCTACAATTGTTCCCAAAGTCCACCTCCTCAATTCTGGGATGATTCGTTGTCTCTTCAGGTATTCCACAGATGCAGGGTACATCAAGTTGATTGTGGGGATTTAATCTGCTGCTCTTGTGGCTGCATGGAGAAATTTCCCTTTCTCTTCTTTGTTCGCACAGCTCCTGGGGTTCAGCTTTGGTTTTGGCCCCATGTCTGTGTGTAGGTTGCCCTCAGGCATCTGTTCCTGCCCAGACAGGACAGGGTTAAAGCAGTGGCTGATTAGGGGGCTCTGCTCACTCATGCCAGGGGGAGAGAGTGGTACGGTATTCATAATTGGAATGCAGGGTGAGCCTGCAGTGGCAGAGGCTGGCATGACGTTGCAACAGCCTGAGGCGCACCATGTGTTCTCCCGGGAAAGTTGTCCCTGGATCACGGGACCCTGGCAGTGGCAAGCAGAACAGGCTCCTGGGGGGAGGTGTGGATAGTGACCTGTGCTTGCACACAGGATTCTCGGTGGCTGCAGCAGCAGTGTTAGAGTTTCATGCCCGTCTCTGGTGTCCGAGCTGATAGCCATGGCTCACGCCCGTCTCTGGAGATCGTTTAGGCAGTGCTCTGCCTTCTGCGGGCAAACGGGGTAGGAATCCCCTCTCCTTGGACACCCCAAAACAATGGTCTCTTGCCTCTTAGGAAGGTCCAGAGTTTTTCCCGGACTCCCTCCCGGCTAGCTTTGGTGCTCTAGCCCCCTTCAGTCTGTGTTCACACAGCCAAGCTCAGTCCTCTCCCTGGGGTCTGACCTCCGAATCCCAAGCCTCAGCTCCCAGCCCCCAGCCCCCACCCACCCCAGAGGGTGAGCAGACAAGCCTCTCAGGCTGGTGAGTCCTGGTCAGCACTGATCCTCTGTGTGGGAATCTCTCCACTTTGCCCTCTGCACCCCTGTTGCTGCGCTCTCCCCTGTGGCTCCAAAGCTTTCCCCACTCCCACACCCACTCTCCACCAGTGAAGTGTCTTCCTAATGTGTGGTAACTTTTCCTCCTTCACAGCTCCCTTCCAGAGGTGCAGGTCCTGTCCCTATTCTTTTGTGTTTGTTTTTTCTATTTTTCTTTTGCCCTACCCAGGTATGTGGGGATTTCCTTGCCTTTTGGGAAGTCTGAGGTCTTCTGCCAGCATTCAGTAGGTGTTCTGTAGGAGTTGTTCCACATGTCGATGTATTTTTTATGTATTTGTGGGGAGGAAGGTGATCTCCACGTTTTACTCCTCTGCTATCTTGAAGGTCCCCCACCTACAATATCTTTTTTTTTTTTTTAACATCTTTATTGGAGTATACTTGCTTTACAATATTGTGTTAGTTTCTGCTGTATAACAAAGTGAATCAGGTATACATATACATATATCCCCATATCCCCTCTCTTTTGCGTCTCCCTCCTACCCTCCCTATCCAACCCCTCTAGGTGGTCACAAAGCACAGAGCTGATCTCCCTGTGCTATGCGGCTGCTTCCCACTAGCTATCTATTTTACATTTGGTAGTGTATATATGTCAATGCCACTCTCTCACTTCATCCCAGCTTCCCCTTCTCCCTCCGCATGTCCTCAAGTCCATTCTTTATGTCTGCGTCTTTATTCCTGTCCTGCCCCTAGGTTCGTCAGAATCTTTTTTTTTTTTTTTAAGATTCCATATATATGTGTTAGCATAAGGTATTTGTTTTCCTCTTTCTGACTTACTTCACTCTGTATGACAGACTCTAGGACCATCCACCTCGCTACAAATAACTCAATTTCATTTCTTTTTATGGCTGAGTAATATTCCATTGTATGTATGTGCCACATCTTCTTTATCCATTCATCTGTCAATGGACACTTAGGTTGCTTCCATGTCCTGGCTATCGTAAATAGTGCTGCAATGAACATTGTGGTACATAACTCTTTTTTTTTTTCTTTTTTAATTATTTATTTATTTATTTTTGGCTGTGCTGGGTCTTCGCTGCTGCATGTGGGCTTTCTCTAGTTGTGGGGAGCGGGGGCCACTCCTCCCTGTGGTGCACGGGCCTCTCATTGAGGTGGCCTCTCCTGCTGTGGAGCACGGGCTCTAGGCACGCAGGCCTCAGCAGTTGCAGCACTTAGGCTCAGTAGCTGTGGCTCGCAGGCTCCAGAGAGCAGGCTCAGCAGCTGTGGCACACAGGCTTAGTTGCTCCACGGCATGTGGGATCCTCCCGGACCAGGGATCGAACCCACATCCCCTGCATCAGCAGGTGGACTCCCAACCACTGCGCCACCAGGAAAGCCCCATAACTCTTTCTGAATTATGGTTTTCTCAGGGTATATGCTCAGGAGTGGGATTGGTGGATCATATGGTAGCTCTGTTTTTAGTTTTTTAAGGAACCTCCATACTGTTCTCCATAGTGGCTGTACCAATTCACATTCCCACTGACAGTGTACAAGGGTTCCCTTTTCTCCACACCATCTCCAGCATTTATTGTTTGTAGATTTTTTGATGATGGACATTCTTACCAGTGTGAGGGGATACCTCATTGTAGTCTCGACTTGTATTTCTCTAATAATTAGCAATGTTGAGCATCTTTTCGTGTGCTTTTTGGCCATCTGTATGTCTTCTTTGGAGAAATGTCTATTTAGATCTTTTGCCCATTTTTTGCTTGGGTGGTTTTGTTTTTTGATATTGAATTGTATCAGCTGTTTGTATATTTTGGAGATTAACCCCTTGTCAGTCACAGTGATTGCAAATATTTTTTCCCATTCTGTGGGGTGTCTTTTCATTTTGTTTATGGTCTCCTTTGCTGTGCAAAAGCTTTTAAGTTTAATTAGGTCTCATATCTTTATTTTGGTTTTTATTTCATTAGTCTAGGAGGTGGATCCAAAAAGATATTGCTGCGATTTATGTCAAAGAGTGTTCTGCCTATGTTTTCCTCTAAGAGTTTTATAGTATCTGGTCTTACATTTAGATATTCAATCCATTTTGAGTTTATTTTTGTGTATGGTGTTAGGGGATGTTCTAATTTCATTCATTTACATGTAGCTGTCCAGTTTTCCTAGCACCACTTATTGAAGAAACTACCTTTTATCCATTGTGTAGGCTTGCCTCCTTTGTTGTTGATTAATTGACAATAGGTGCATAGGTTTGTATCTGGGATTTCTATCCTGTTCCATTGATCTATAAGTCTGTTTTTGTGCCAGTACCATACTGCTTTGATTACTGTAGCTTTGTATTATAGTCTCAAGTCAGGGAGCCTGATTCCTCCAGCTTCGTTTTTCTTTCTTGAGATTGCTTTGGCTATTTGGGGTCTTTTGTGTTTCCATACAAATTTTAAGACTTTTTATTCTAGATCTGCAAAAAATTCCATTGTTAATTTGATAAGGATTGCATCGAATCTGTAGATTGCCTTGGGTAGTGTAGTCATTTGACAATATTGATTCTTCCAATCAAAGAACATGGTATACCTTTTGATCTGTTTGTGTCATCTTTGATTTCTTTCATCAGCATCATAGATTTCAGAGTACAGGTCTTTTGCCTCCTTAGGTAGGTTTATACCTAGGTATTTTATTCTTTTTGATGTGATGGTAAATGGGATTGTTTCCTTAATTTCTCTTTCTGATCTTTTCTTGTTAGTGTATAGAAATGCAAGATATTTCTGTGTATTAATTTTGTATCCTACAACTTTACCAAATACATTGATGAGCTCTAGGAGTTTTCTGGTAGCATCTTTAGGATTTTCTATGTGTAGAATCATGTCATCTGCAAAAAGTGACAGTTTTACTTCTTCTTTTCCAATTTGGCTTCCTTTTATTTCTTTTTGCTCTCTGATTGCCGTGGCTAGGACTTCCAAAACTATGTTGACTAAAAGTGGCGAGAGTGAACATCCTTGTCTTGCTCCTGATTTTAGAGGAAATGGTTTCAGCTTCACACCATTGAGTATAATGTTAGCTGTGGGTCTGTCATATATGGCCTTTGTTATGTTGAGGTAAGTTCTCTCTGTGCCCACTTTCTGGAGAGTTTTTATCATAAATGGGTGTTGGATTTTGTCAAAAGCTTTTTATGTATCTATTGAGATGATCATATGGTTTTTATTCTTCAATTTGTTAATGTGGTTTATCACACCGATTGATTCACGGATATTGACAAATCCTTGCAGCCCTGGGTTAAATCCCACTTGATTGTGGTGTATGATCCTTTTAATGTTTTGTTGGAATCGGTTTGCTAGTATTTTTTTGTTTTGAGAATTTTTATGTCTATGTTCATCAGTGATATTGGCCTGTATTTTTTTGTGTGTGTGGTATCTTTGTCTGGTTTTGGTATCAGGGTAATGGTGGCCTCATAGAATGAGTTTGGGAGTGTTCCTTCCTCTGCAATATTTTGCAATAGTTTCAGAAGGATAGGTGTTAACTCTTCTCTAAAGGTTTGATAGAATTTGCCTCTGAAGCCATCTGGTCCTGGACTTTTGTTTGTTGGAAGTGTTTTAATCAGTTTCAATTTCAGTGATTGTGACTGGTCTATTCATATTTTCTATTTCTTTCTGGTTCAGTTTTGGGAGATTGTACCTTTCTAAGAATTTGTCCATTTCTTCTAGGTTGTCCATTTTATTGGCATATATTTGCTTGTAGTAGTCTCTTATGATCCTTTATATTTCTGTGGTGTCCATTGTAACTTCTTCTTTTTCATTTCTAATTTTATTGATTTGAGCCTTCTCCCTTTTCTTCTTGGTGAGTCTGGCTAAAGGTTTATCAATATCGTTTATCTTTTCAAATAACCAGCTTTTGGTTTAATTGATCTTTTCTATTGTTTTCTTTGTCTCTATTTCATTTATTTCTGTTCTGATCTTTATGATTTTTTTCCTTCTGCTATCTTTGGGTTTTGTTTGATCTTCTTTCTCTAGTTGCTTTAGATGTAAGGTTAGGTTGTTTATTTGATATTTTTCTTGTTTCCTGAAGTAAGATTGTACTGTTGTAAACTTCCCTCTTAGAACTGCTTTTGCTGCATCCCATAGGTTTTGGATCATCATGTTTTCGTTTTCATTTGTTTCTAGATTTTTTTTTTTAGCTTCCTCTTTGATTTCTTCAATGATCCATTGGTTGTTTAGAAGCATATTGTTTTGCCTCCACATGTTTGTGTTTTTTTAGTTTATTTTTTTCTTGTAGTTGATTTCTAATATCATAGTGTTGTGGTTGGAAATGATGCTTGACATGATTTTAGTTTTCTTAAATTTATCAAGGCATGCTTTCTGGCTCAGCATATGGTCAATCCTGGAGAATGTTGCATGTGCAATTGAGAAGAATGTGTATTCTGCTGCTTTTAGATGGAATGCTCTATAAATATCAATTCCATTTGGTCTAATGTGTCATTGAAGGCCTATGTTTCCTTAATTGATTTTCTGTCTGGATGATCTGTCCATTGATGTAAGTGGGGTGTTAAAGTCCCCCACTATTATTGTGTTACTGTTGATTTTTTCTTTTATGGCTGTTAGCATTTGCCTTATATATTGAGGTGCTCCTATGTAGTGTGCATATATATGTACAATTGTTATATCTTCTTGGATTGATCTTTTGGTCATTATGCAGTGTCCTTCTTTTAGTCTTTGTTTTAAAGTCTATTTTGTCTGATATGAGTATTGCTACTCCAGCTTTCTTTTGATTCCATTTGCATGGAATATCTTTTTCCATCCCCTCACTTTCAGTCTGTATGTGTCCCTAGGTCTGAAGTGGGCCTCTTGTAGACAGCATATATATGGGTCTTGTTTTTGTATCCATTCAGCCAGTCTATGTCTTTTGGTTGGAGTATTTAATCCACTTACATTTAAGGTAATTACTGATATGTATGTTCTTATTGCAGTTTTGTTAATTGTTTTGGATTTGTTTTTGCAGGTCTTTTTTCTTCCCTTCCTCTTTTGTTCTCATCTCTTGTGATTTGATGATTATCTTTAGTGTTGTGTTTGGATTGATTTTTTGTGTGTGTGCATGTATCAATTGTAGATTTTTGGTTTGTGGTTACCATGAGATTTTGAGATAGCAGTCCATATATATATATATATATATATATATATATATATATATACACACACACAAGATTTTTTTAAGTTGCTAGTCTCTTACTTTCAAATGCATTTCCAATATCCTGCATCTGTACTCTCCTCTTCTCACAATTGCTGGTTTTGATATCACATTAGTGTGTGGATGATTTCCTACCTTTACGGTATGTTTGCCTTACCAGTGAGCTTTCCCATTCATAATTTTCTTGTTTCTCATTGTGGCCTTTTCTTTTTGGCCTAGAGAAATTCCTTTAGCATTTGTTGTAAAGCTGGTTTGGTGGTGCTAAATTCTCTTAGCTTTTGCTTGTCTGTAAAGCTTCTGATTTCTCCATCAAATCTGAATGAGAGCCTTGCTGGGTAGAGTATTCTTGGTTGTACGTTTTCCCCTTTCATCATTTTAAATATATTGTGCCACTCCATTCTGGCCTGCACAGTTTCTGCTCAAAAATTAGCTGATAACCTTATGGTGATTCTCTTGTATGTTATTTGTTGCTCTTCCCTTGTTGCTTTTAATATTTTTTCTTTGTCTTTAATTTTTGTCAGTTTGCTTAATATGTGTCTCGGCATGTTCCTCCTTGGGTTTATCCTCTATGGGACTCTCTGCTCTTCCTGGACTTGGCTGACTGTTTTCTTTCCCATGTTAGGGAATTTTCAGCTATTATCTCTTCAAGTATTTTCTCAGGCCCTTTCTCTCTCTCTTTTCCTTCTGGGACCCCTATAATGTGAATGTTGGTGCATTTAATGTTGTCCCAGAGGTCTCTTAAAGTGTCCTCATTTCTTTTCATTCATTTTTCTTCATCCTGTTCCACAGCAGTGATTTCCACCATTCTGTTTTCCAGCTCACTTATCTGTTCTTCTGCCTCATTTATTCTGTTATTGATTCCTGCTAGTGTATTTTTCATTTCAGTTATTGTGTTGTTCCACTCTGTTTGTTTGTTCTTTAGTTCTTCTAGGTCTTTGTTAAACATTTCTATCTTCTCAATCTGTGCCTGCATTCTTTTTCCGTGATTTTGAATCATCTTTACTATCATTACTCTGAATTCTTTTTCGGGTAGATTGCCTGTCTCCACTTCACTTAGTTGTTCTTCTGGGGTTTTATCTTGTTCCTTCCTGTGGAACATATTTCTCTGCTTTCTCATTTTGTCAGACTTTCTGTGTTTGTCATCTCCTTTCCACAGGCTGCAGGATTGTAGTTCTTCTTCTGATGTCTGCCCCCTGGTGGGTGAGGTTGGTCCAGGGGCTTGTGCAGGCTTCCTGGTGGGAGTGACTGGTGCCTGCCCACTTGTGGGTGGAGTTGGGTCTTGTCCGTCTGGTGGGCAGGGCTAAGTCATGGGGTATGTTTAGAGGGAGCAGTGGACTCTGGACGACTTTATGCAGGCTGTTTGCTGATGGGTGGTGCTGTGTTCCCACCCTGTTGGTTGTTTGGCCTGAGGCATCCCAGCATTGGAGCCTGCAGGCTGTTGGGCGGGGCCAGGTCTCAGTGCCAAAATGGCGACCTCTAGGAGAGCTCATGCTGTTGAATATTCCCTGGGGCCTCCACCACCAGTGTTCTTGCCCCACAGTGAGCCACAGCTGACTCCTGCCTCCTCAGGAGACCCTCCAAGACCTGCAGGTAGGTCTGGCCCAGGCTCCTATGGAATCATTGCTTTGCCCTGGGTCCCAGTGCTCATGAAGCCATTTTGCACTCTCTAAGACTGGAGTCTCTGTTTCTCACAGTCCTGTGGAGATCCTACACTCAAGCCCCACTGGCCTTCAAAACCAAATGCTCTGGTAGCTCCTCCTCCCTATTACAGTACCCCAGGCTGGGGAGCCTGACATGGGGCTCAGAACTCTCACTCCTGTGGGAGGACCTCTGCAATATAATTATTTTCCAGTTTGTGGAAGCGGGTATGGGATTTGATTATATCATGAAAGCACCCCTCCTACCATCTCGTTGTGGCTTCTTCTTTGTCTTTGGATGCAGAATATTTTTTTTGGTAGGTTCCAGTGTTTTTTGTTGATGGTTGTTCAGCAGTTAGTTGTGATTTTGGTGTTTTCATGAGAGGAGGTGAGCTCAAGTCCTTCTACTCTGCCATCTTGTCCTGCACTCCTCTTCATTTATCCCATTTAGTGAGAATATTCACATAGCTCATTGCAGAAATATTAATGTGTTTGGTTAAGGCCTGTGGCCCTGATGCAACTGGGTGCATGTATTATATGGTATATGCATCCTATAGCCTTGCTAAAAACCAAAACAAATTCTTTTTAACTACATTTGGCTTCAACGTTTTTAGATGAGCAATTGTGGTCTTGTAGAACATTTCTTAGATCTCTTCTTCCCCCATTACATAGAAACAGGCTATGAGTGGTGAGTGGAGGTAAAAAAAAACTAGAAGAACTTGAGAAGTCCAGTTAGTTATGATCCCTGGTCTGTGGTACCCCACTCCCATTCTTACATGCTGCCCAAAGCCCTGATGCCTTCCTCCTCCTCTCCCTTTGATTCCTGAATGTGGAGGTCATCACATCTCCTTCTCCCTCAGCCCCTCCCCTTCTCTAGTTCAGTATTGATCGCCTGCCCTGGAAGACTCTGCTGTCTAGCCTGCAGGATTGACATTAATAAGGTGAAATAATAGGCTTGACTTATCTGCCAATCAAATGCCCTCTAGATGGACGAGGGTCATTTGAGCCTCCAAGGAAACTCCATGCTGTAGTGTTTGCCATCTCAGTGTGTGCCAGGCCCTGCACAGGAAAAGTGACATATCCATCACAGGTGTGTTCCTGGGACCCTGAAATTACAGTGGGATCCTTGGCAGAAAGGAATGTCAGAGGAGTGTTCTGACAAATGCTTGGAAATACTTGGTTCAGTGCCACCAGAACCCCCATCCTCTCTCTACTTTCAGCTTACACCTGGGATGCCTGTCACCAAGTCCCTTTGAGCAGTGACTTGAGCCACCTGGTGGCAGAGATCCAAGCTTTGAGAGGGCAGCTGGAGCAGAGCATTCAGGTGAACAACTGTCTGCGACTACAGCTCGAGCAGCAGTTGGATGGTGGTGCCAGCAAAACCAGCCTCAGCCCCTCCTCTGTTAACCAGAAATTCCCCACCAACACTGACCCTGGAAACAAGCAGCTGCTCTTCCAAGGTAGGAAGGAAAAGGGAATCAGGAAGCCCTCAGCCAATGGGGAGGTCCCCAGGATGTCTACGGTGGAAGGGACAATCTCGCCTCTTCCACATTCCTTAAGGTCAGGGTGAAATCGAAGACGCTTCAATACAATGCCTTGAGAGCATGGGATTTAGGGTCAGATCTGGCTCCAGATTCTGAGTTTGACACTTATATGTTGTTTGCCTTGTGCTTAAACTCCTCAGGTATTTAAGCCTTAGTTTCTTCATCTTTAACATGAGGATTATAATAATATACACTGTGCATAGTTATATGGAGCATTAAGTGAAATAATTTACAAGTGCCTGATGCAATAAGTGCTCAACAGTTAACAGCTGTATGTATTAATGCCTATTCTTTATATTTGCAGAGTGCTTTAAAATTTACCATGTTTTCAAATAAATTTTCAAATAATTTCATCAGAGCTAGGGCAGATTTTACTACCTCTGTATTTCACATGAGAAAACGTAGGCACTGAGACAATTGACATGCTAAGGTTTACAGGAGTTAAGAGGCAAACCCAAGATTCGAAGCAGAAGTTTTGATCTGCTCTTTGTGTTCCTCCCACCTCACTATGCTCTGTCACAGTGTTGCTTCTCTTTCCTCTCATGCTTTCCCCTCTCAGAGCCTCCCCACAGCACCAGCCAGGACTCATCCGAACTGGCTCAGTCACTCCTTCTCATCATCATACAACACAGAGGCTGGAGGTGGAAAGCAGGTTCTAAGCCACATTTGCCTGAGCAGGATCATTTCTGTCTCTTCGTGATATTTTCCAATTCCTCCCCTGGAGGATTGCTGCCTGGTTTCCAATAGGGCATCTCAAACTCACCAAGGCTTATGTCTCCTATTCTTCTTATACTACTACATGCTTTCTAGTATGTCTCTTTCTTATACTACTACATATTTTCCAGCACTGACTCATCAGAATGGTGATTAGAGTGCTGAGTTTAATCTCCCATAAATCCATTCATTCTTTGATCAAATATTTTTAACATATATACTACATATATTTATACGTATTTATATTTAGTTAAAAAGCATTGTATTAGACACACTGCATACAACATTATATTCAAATCGGGGGTTAGAAAAATATATCTAATAATTTTTCAAACTAGAAGTTGCTTTCTCATGGAACAGCGTTCAATTACAGGAACATCTTGCTCCAAATTAAGTGGTTTGTTTGCCACTGCTTTGACTGTGGTACATGGGTGATGATTATGTAAGACGAGAGTCATGTTGCCTTAGATCTCCAGTAGTGAAGATAGGCTGTGCATATGTTTGGGGAGCAGTGTATTCCAGGGTTCCTAAAGTTGTGGTTATCTTTACTCCCTAGATTCAGTTGCCTCCCCTCCAGTTCGGGATGTGGGCATGAATTCTCCAATTCTGGTCTTCCCCAGCTCTTCTTCCGCTGCTCATGGCTCAGAGACCACAACCTTCAATAGGACAAATGGTAAATAGGGCAACTACAGGACTCAGGGTCTAATGATGGAAAATGACTAAAGCAAGTAACCTTTGGTTCTCTATATGCACATTATCTGAATTTAGAGATTTTTCTCTGCATGTCCCACAGCCTTTAGCCCTACTCATTCCACCTCCTGTGGCTGCCTTTTTTATCATTATTCTTCCTCCTGTGGTTTTCCTATTGCTCTGGTATTTCTTCATTGCACTATAATCTCTTCTTTCTTGAAAGTGCTCTCTGTATCCAGCTTAATTTCCTTGTCTGTGTCTTCTCAACCCCCAAATTTAAAAATTTTTAAATTTGTCCTGAATATTTCATTTGTCAATAAGGATAAAATTTGCCTCCTGGCAATTTTATCATTATGAGATGATGTAAGAAAGATTATAAAAATATAGAACCCAGAATATCTATGGACTTCACACTTGTACTTGCCAAGACTGTCATTCTTGTTTCTGGCCTCTTTCACTATTTGATGTCCATTTTGGATTGAACTGAGGATGATTACGAATAACAGTAGATTCTGTGTTATTGTGGTTTTATTCTTCAGAGCTGGGTTTGGATGCTTCTCCAGTAATGAAGGACCCTCCCAAGCTGGAGGGTGATGCTACTGATGGCTCCTTTGCCAATAAGCATGGCCACCATGTCATTGGCCACATTGATGACTACAATGCCCTGAGACAGCAGATTGGGGAGGGCAGACTGCTGGTCAAGAAGATAGCGTCGATCATGAGATCAACCTGCAACTTCCCTAGCCTTGAAGCTCCAGGCGCAGAGGTAATCACGTTTTAGCTCTTAGGTGCACCTTTTCCTTAGGCCCTTTCTTCTTCTGATTTTAGCTTCTTCTCTATTTTTTTTTTCCTGCTCCACATCTCCCATCAGCTGAGGATACATCTTCCATTTATATCCAGCTAGGCCTTTTATCTTCAGCTGCTAATTTCACTACAAGCTCTGCTCTGTTGCAGATGTAGCTCACTTGCTATTTCCCCTCAGAACCACAGAAAAGCATGTGCAGCGTTCCCGTCCTCATCAGTAGAGCACGTTAAGCGTCAACATACACACAATGCTGTACTGAGTACCCTTTGGTAGCTTATTATCTGCTGAAGTCATGCTGGCATATGACCACCTGTGGACAGAATAAAATCACTTAATCGGTTGGCTGGAAAATGAGAATCTGTGTCCATATGGGCCAAATATGTGGAAGGGGTGAGAAGGGTGGCAGCCATGGGATTTCTCTGCTCACACTGAGCAAGGGGGGAGAGCAAGCGGCAAGGCTTCTCAGAGCCCTTCCCCAGGGAGAGGTCCAGGTACTAGCTGCTGTGCTGTCTGAGCTACTGGAGATGCACAGGCATGCAGGGACAGCCCTGCCCCCAGGGGCCCCCACGATAGAGAGGGATCCCCACACCTGAGTAAATAAATATAACCAGGGGCTCCAGGCACAAGGTTACAAGGGCTCTGGGTGTGAGGGCATGAACCCAGAATCGGCTGTTATCCCAGGCAAGGAAAGTAACAGGTTCATGGGGGGGTGCCACCAGGGGATATGTAAGTTCTCGGGGGAGAACATGCCAGGTAAAGGGAGCGGCACCTCAGTCCTTCGAGCTACCAGTGGTGCAGCCCATTTGAAGCATAAGGTGTGATTTAGGGAAGGACGAGGGGGGCCAGTGCAAAAATAGGGGCCTTAGACTCTGGAGCATGAAGCAGGACTAGAAGCTAAAGAGTGTGGGGAAAGCTGGAGTCACATGAATTCTTGCAAATCGAGAGGTCCCTGCTGAGGTCAGAGAACCTTGGCTTCCAGGTCAGAAAAGGATTTCACAGGTTTAAGCAGGCCTGTGTCTATGCCTCACCCACAAAGGAAGCTGAGGCCTATGCTCAGCAAAAAGAAGTGATCTCTCAGCCCCGGGGATGCCCATGGCTACCTCCCCCTTCTCCCAGGTGATGAGCAGTGAAGGCATCCACGAGCTCAGGAACAGCGCCAACGCCCTTCACCACCGACTGGAGGAGTCGGCCTCCCTCCTCACCATGTTCTGGCGAGCAGCCCTGCCAAGCTCCCACAGCCCTGCGCTGGACAGCAAAGCGGTAAGAAGCCACATCCCCTACTGGTTCTGCCCCCAAATATCCTTCTGCCTCCTTGGTCTGCAGATCCTGAAGATCAGGAGCCGAATGGGCAGCTGGGACAAAGGGGACCTGAGGGGGGCATCCCTGGAGGGAGACCTCTCCTCCGTGGTGGCTGCTTTCAGTGCAGCTCTGACTCCATCCCCTCTCCCCCCGGCCCTGACCCCCAGGATAAGTAATCAAAGAGCAGAAGGAAAGGACATGGAGGAGGCAGAGACACGAGAGCCCTGGTAACCCATAAATGTTCCGTTTCTTTAACTTTCTGAAGTTTGGCTGTGCTGAAGTTCAGGGCCATGTTAAAACATCAACATCTCCTTTCCCTTCCTAGCCCACCCCCACCTCCAGGTCCACATAGTCAGGCAGGATCACAGAATGTCACCAGGAGTCACCCAGCCTCTTGTAGCCCCCCCTGGAATCCCAGAAAATCACTTACATCTGCATCTCAGGGTCAGGCTTGGGGAGAGTCAGCCTCCCCCAGGTGCTCTCAGATCTCGGACTGCTTTCTGGTTGGTGACCTTGGATAGGCAGGTTTCAGGATCCCTCCCAGGGGTTCTAACCCCCAAATAATATCGCTGACACTTTAGGGGACCCAACTATGCTAATTCCAAAGGAGGGGGTGTTTGGGGAATTCCCTGGCGGTCCAGTGGTTAGGACTAGGTTCTTTCACTGCCGTGGCCCGGGTTCAGTCCCTGGGTGGAGGAACTAAGGCCTTGTAGGCCGTGTGGTGTGGGGGGGAGGGGGAAGAAAAAAAGAAAGGGCTGTTTTGCCATCTTGAGATTGGCACAAATATTCAAATATTTACCAACTAGCAGACTACCTCAGGCCAGCCCTGTCTCCCCAGGCGTAATATCCAGGCGTAATATTCCTAACAACCAAGTCTTATTTGTGATGCCCAAGTGATATAACTATGTCAGCACGAAATCTGAGCTCTTGTTCACAGCTGGGAGTTTCAGTGTGGCCTGGAGTCAGGTTCTCTGCAGCAACAGGAGTGTAGCCTGTGCTAATCTGCACGGGGGCTTCCAGGTCCTCAGTGTTCCCACCTCATGGCCCATCCTGAGCCATCACCTGCTGGAGGGATTGAGAGGCTTTAACGAGGGAAATCTGCTCCAAAAATACTTGAGAAGATTGTAGAATCCTATTTGGAGTTGTAAAGAGCCACCAAACACACGGTGCTTTAGGCCTTCTGACCATTGACAGAGAGCCTGTTTTCCTTCCCAGGATGAGTCCATGAAAAGGGAGCTTCTGGAACTGAGAACCAAACTATCCAAACAGGAGAGTCTCCTTCAGAGCACAGCTGAGCATCTGAAGACCGCCAACCAGCAGAAGGAGAGCATGGAACAGTTCATCTTCAGCCAGTGTGGGTGCCCCCAGCCAGGGAATGGGACAGGAAATGGGGGTCCTTCCAGGTCCCCCACCTGTGCTGTGAATGGACAGAGACCAGAGAGGTTAGGGGACGGGGGAGACTGATGTGACGTCTCTAAACCTCCTGTGCCATCAGTAATCGTGGAAGCAGAGGAGGGGACACGGGGTGGGGGGGCAGCAGGAGACCCCGAGCTGAGTGTGCAGAAAGACAAGCTTTAGAACACAAACCCAACGCAAGTGTGGGCCCACTGGTAATTTCTGCCTTTGGGGCTGCTTTCTTGTTTCAGTGACCAGGACACACGATGTTTTGAAGAAGGCAAGGACGAATTTGGAGGTAAGGAAACTACTGCACCAGTCGGAGCCATAGAGCCCGCCCCAAACTTATCACCATCTGTCATCAGAGTGTGCAGGTGATCCTTGACCTGCTCTGACCTTCCAGGAGGAGATTTCTGGTCCATCTGTGGGAGCTCAGGTCCTCAATGAGCATCCCTCTAGATTCCATCCCCATCAGCCCTCCACCCCAATCAGCAACCTCCCTTGACCTCTCGGTTGACTCTTACTTTATCATCATCTTCTCTCCTTACTCCAATTCTGTCTCCTTTATGCCAGGTCAGGAGTGGGGAGAAATGCAGTTCAGTTGATTCTTGAGGTCAGAGGACATATGGGGTCTGCCTCTGAAGGAGCTTTCAGTAAAGGGATCCTGAGGCCAGTCATGTGTTCTGGTGTTTCCTATACCATTATATGAAAAAATAATGGAAAGATGCAACCTAATAAGTTGATTTCACTGCACACTATTGGGCTGAAAACAGCAATTTGATTTTGATATCTCTTTTTCTTTAAGCAACAACACATAAGAAAATCCTTGGGTCTTATTGATCTGAAAGAGAATTTGGTAATAAGTAAAAACTGAAACTTAAAGGGAAAGATATTATCTCTATGGCAGACCTTCTCTACTTTTATTTAAAACACTAACACATTCTCTAGCAACTGCTTTGATGAAAAACTTGAGGTCTTAGAAATGGCCTAAAAATCAAAAACTAAACCTTTTACCTTGGACTTTAAAGCTTTGCCATAAGCAATTAAGCACATTCCTAGGAATGTTCCTAAATTGTAACCTAAGAGAATGTTGACCCCACAGTATGAAAACGGGTTGGGCCATAATTTAACTCTGTTTCGTTTGTTTGTTTGTTCTGCTAATTTCTTCTGTTTTTCTCTGATGATTCCTCTCTTTCCTGAGCCTTTTTAGAAGAACACTTACAAGATTGCCTCTGTAAAACCTTATTCCTGCCTCAGCAAAGGTAACCCAACAGCCTCTCATACCTGCTGGCTTCCCCAGTTTGGAAGTATCCTTCCCACTTCCCCTAGGCCACTGGAAAGGGCCCAGGGCCTGGGATCTAATCCCAGGCTTGTCACTAAGTGGCTGTGTGGCTTTGGCTGGCCCCAGTCTCTGTGAGCTGCTGACTCTCATCTGTAAGAGGGGGCACTAGACTTAGATGATCTCTGAGGTCCCTGCTGACCTGGCCCCTCCCTCTCCTCATCAAGTAAACAGAACATAAATTTAACAGGGGGACATCCCTGCAAAATATCCTCTCCTTCCTACAGCAGGGTGTTTCTATATGTGCCTGTTTCATACTAAGCATTTCTTTTCCTGGGAGATCGCAAAAGCCATCCTTTTGCTCCAAAGTGAATTGGAGAGTGAACTGACCCCTAAAGAGGGAGTGGTAGGATCCGGCCACCTGCTGTGCAGCGGCTTTGAGCAGAGATATGACCACAGGAGGTGGTGGGAAGCTTTTCCTCTAACCTGGTGGCCCCAGTTGCTCCTCCAGACCTTGCCGCGTCCCCTCAGCTCATCCTCGTGACAGGCTCTCAGCGTGCTCCCGGCTTCTGTCACCACTCAGCACTCTCGCCAGCCTCAGTTAGCCACCAGCAGTGCCTGATAATGGACTCTTACTCTGTGTTATT
The DNA here is from genome assembly GCF_028021215.1 of Eschrichtius robustus. Lineage (NCBI taxonomy): Eukaryota > Metazoa > Chordata > Mammalia > Artiodactyla > Eschrichtiidae > Eschrichtius > Eschrichtius robustus. The sequence continues at coordinate 106,621,148 of NC_090826.1, forward strand.
TTCGTCTGCAGGTGAAATCCCTAAGGGCTCTGCCATGCACTCCAGTCCTGTGACCCTTGCCTTCCAAGAGCCATGCAAGAAGCGAAGCCACCAGAGGTCCTTAAAACAGCAGGAAGGATGGGCCTGCCCCCCTTCTTTGAAGCTCCCTGTCTTCTGAGGAGGATCTGGCTCCCACTGCTCCACACCTTCTGGAGGGTCTGAAAGGAGTTCAAGATGTGGCCTGATGGGGCAGGGCGAAAGGCAGAGGGCCTCTCCTGCAGTTGAGGAATAACCAGCCAAGGTCCACTGGGCCCAGCACTAAGCAAAACAGGCATAGTTTTTAGAAGACCTTGTGACACTGCTTCTGAATGCCCCCAGGGGCTTGGGAACCAGCAACAGCACATTTCTCGCCTCATCCTCCGAGGGTCAACTCGGGGGAAACAGGACCTGCTTCCTAGCAATGGAGCATGTGGTCCCCACGCTGGAGCTCCACGGCAGATCGAAAAGCTCAGGACTGAGCAGCGGTGCCCTGCAGGACAGTGTCGGCAGGGGCCCAATGACCTGACCCGGGGCCAGCGCGGCTGGGTCACAGTCAGGCTGGGCGTCGGTCTACACTGCAGCACCTGAGTTCTTTGAATCCACGTGGAGAGAGCAGTGATTCCCAGATGCCATCTCATGCTTAGCCTAGACCTCCTATTTCTATTCTATTATGATCCCCAAAAAGTGTACTGACCTTACTCTAAATATGGCGTCCCATTTTGTCATCCCAGCTTCTCTCTGGGAACTAGGGACTAATGGCCACACCAAGCCCATTGAAAGTCTTGTGTAAAGCAAATCAGTGATCATTTTTAAGTGACATGTGAGCAACCCCCAGTTGCTAAAGCCTAGTCTGTGTCTTCACAGTGCTTTAGAATGTGTGTATGTGTGTATAAATGTATGATATATATTTATATATGTTGCTATAGCGATATGTTGAAGGCTAACATAACTGGTGGATAGGATCAGTGGGAGGAAATGAAACAGTCTTTTTGGTGGCTATTAAAGCAAAATATGTATAAAGAAATAAAGTTTTCTTCACCTGCTTAGTTTCTAATTTCTATACCAGTCCCCGGGGTGAGTGTGTAAAAACAGGAAAGACAGACTGTCATTAAAAAGCTCACTGTCCAAAGCAGAATCAAAATGGTGGAGTAGATGGATATGGAGCTCCTCTCCCCAACAGACATATCAAAAATACATCTACATGTGGAGCACTTCTCCTTGAAAAGTGGCAGAACTCCTGTAAACCAAAGCTGCAAGAACGATCTACATGTAATTAATTGGGTAGGAAGGGGAAAAAAAGAAGACTTGGGTCAGCACATGGGCCCCTTGGTGGGATCTGCAAGGAGGAGAAGGTCCACAAGGGTAGACCCTTGCCCTGGGGAGTGAGCAGGTCGAGTCACAATCTGGGCATCCCAGTCCTGGGGGTCCTGCATGGAGTGGCCAGGCCCCCTTGCCTCTTGGGAAATCTGCTGAGACAGAAGGGTTGGAGAAGACTAGACTGTACTCACCAGCAGTGCATGCTGGCTTGCTGACAATCAGGGCAGAGAGTGTTGCACTGGGAGCAGCCCCCTTGCTGTATTTCCCAGTCCAAAGGGGCAAATGCCCTGGCCCCACTCATTCCACATCACAACCTGGCACAAAACCTTGCCAGAGACTAGCTCTAGTCGTGCAGAGACAGACCAGGACATCTGGGGTGTGATCTAGGAGTAGCCTCAGATGCCATAGTCAGCGAGCGCTCAGAGCAACAGGTGTAAATGAAGCAAACATTAGTGTGTGTCCACTGTGGCACAACAGGAGTGTGCAAGGGCCAAGCGATGAATCTTGAGCAGACAGGCCCTGGGAGAGGACATGATCTAGCTAGGCAGAAACAGCCCAGAGGGCCTGGGGTGTGGTCCAGTTGGGGCTGCAATGGCCATTGTGAGCATGCTCAGGAGTACGCAGTGGTTTGTCTTCCAGCTCAGCACTAGATCTGAGGCAGACAGGTCCTGGGTGAGGTCTGCCACAGAGGCAGCCCAGATCTCAGGTGGCAGCGCAGCCACCTCAGTCCCTGCAGCCACAACCCCCCAACCTCCAGGCCCAGCCTATTCCATGCCACAGTCTTACACTAGATCTGGGAAAAACACAATGGGGACACAATCTTGGGCTGCCTCTGAGTGGAGCTGTAGATGCCTACATAGGTGGAGCATAGGTCCTCTGTAATCACACAGGTCTCACTTTCTTCAGCACTCACCTCCTTTGGGGCAGGGCAGGTACTCAAGGACAACAGAGGCTGATCAAGCCCAACCCTCAAGGCTTCTACTCCAACAACTGGGGGACACATCCTGCCCCTGACAGGGCCATGACATGGAGCAGAGAGGGACCCCCACCTCACATCCAGCAGAGGCTCTAGATACTACACCACCATCCACACCCTGCTTTCAAGGGGATAATGGCCAGCACACACTGAGAAAAGGCATGGCTGGCATTCATCCTGAAACCAGCCCTCACACCAAAAATATGAGACTCATGGAAGCTACACAGGGACAATCCCAAATAAACACAGCCATTCAAGATCACAGTTGATAACTGTTTCTCCTAAAATCATAGAGACAGAGAAATTTAAGTAAAATGAAAAGGAAGAGGATCTACTCCCAATTAAAAGAACAAGAGAATTCTCCTGAAAGAACAAATAATGAAACAGACCTCACCAGTCTACTAGACCTGGAGTTCAAAAAGGAGGTAATAAACTCAAGATAAGAAAAGCTATTTGAGCTCTACCCACAACCAGTTTCCCATCAAGCCCCTTAGATAGCCTCAACCACCAGAGGGCAGACAGCAGAAGCAAGAAAAACTACAATCCTGCAGCCTGTGGAACAAAAACCACATTCACAGAAAGATAGGCAAGATGAAAAGGCAGAGGGCTATATACCAGATGAAGGAACAACATAAAACCCCAGAAAAACAACTAAATGAAGTGGAGATAGGTGACCTTCCAGAAAAAGACTTCAGAATAATGATAGTAAAGATGATCCAGGACCTCGGAAAAAGAATGGAGGCAAAGATCGAGAAGATGCAAGAAATGTTTAACAAAGAGTAGAAGAATTAAAGAACAAACAAACAGAGATGAAGAATACAATAACTGAAATGAAAACTACACTAGAAGGAATCAATAGCAGAATAACTGAGGCAGAAGAACGGATAAGTGACCTGGAAGACAGAAAGTTGGAATTCACTGCTGCGGAACAGACTAAAGAAAAAAGAACGAAAAGAAATGAAGACAGCCTAAGAGACCTCTGGGACAACATTAAATGCAACAACATTCGCATTATAGGGGTCCCAGAAGGAGAAGAGAGAGAGAAAGGACCAGAGAAAATATTTGAAGAGATTATAGTAGAAAACTTCCCTAACATGGGAAAGGAAATAGCCACCCAAGTCCAGGAAGGGCAGAGAGTTCCATACAGGATAAACCCAAGGAGAAACATGCCGAGACACATATTAATCACACTGGCAAAAATAAAAGACAAAGAAAAATTATTGAAAGAAGCAAGGGAAAAATGACAAATAACATACAAGGGAACTCCCATAAGGTTAACAGCTGATTTCCCAGCAGAAACTCTACAAGCCAGAAGGGAGTGGCATGATATACTTAAAGTGATGAAAGGGAAGAACCTACAAACAAGATTACTCTACCCAGCAAGGATCTCATTTAGATTTGATGGAGAAATCAAAACCTTTACAGACAAGCAAAAGCTAAGAGAATTCAGCACCACCAAACCAGCTTTACAACAAATGCTAAAGGAACTTCTCTAGGCAAGAAACACAAGAGAAGGAAAATACCTGCAATAACAAACCCAAAACATTTAAGAAAATGGGAATAGGAACATACATATCAATAATTACCTTAAATGTAAATGGAGTAAATGCTCCCACCAAAAGACACAGACTGGCTGAATGGATACAAAAACAAGACCCATATATATGCTGTCTACAAGGCACCCACTTCAGACCTAGGGACACATACAGACTGAAAGTGAGGGGATGGAAAAAGATATTCCATGCAAATGGAAATCAAAAGAGCACTGGAGTAGCAATTCTCATATCAGACAAAATAGACGTTAAAATAAAGACTATTACAAGAGACAAAGAAGGACACTATATAATGATCAAGGGATCGATTCAAGAATAAGATATAACAATTGTAAATATTTATGTACCCAACATAGGAGCACCTCCATACATAAGGCAAATACTAACAGCCATAAAAGGGGAAATCGACAGTAACACAATCATAGTAGGGGACTTTAACACCCCACTTTCACCAATGGACAGATCATCCAAAATGAAAATAAATAAGGAAAAACAAGCTTTAAATGATACATTAAACAAGATGGACTTAATTGATATTTATAGGACATTCTACCCCAAAACAAGAGAATACACATTTTTCTCAAGTGATCATGGAACATTCTCCAGGATAGATCATATCTTGGGCCACAAATCAAGCCTTGGTAAATTTAAGAAAATGGATAGATCATATCTTGGGCCACAAATCAAGCCTTGGTAAATTTAAGAAAATTGAAATCATATCAAGTATCTTTTCCTACCACAACGCTATGAGACTAGATATCAATTACAGGAAAAGATCTGTAAAAAATACAAACACATGGAGGCTACACAATACACCACTTAATAACGAAGTGATCACTGAAGAAATCAAAGGGGAAATCAAAAAATACCTAGAAACAAATGACAATGGAGACACCACGACCCAAAACCTATGGGATGCAGCAAAAGCAGTTCTAAGAGGGAAGTTTATAGCAATACACGCCTACCTCAAGAAACAGGAAACATCTCGAATAAACAACCTAACTTTGCACCTAAAGCCATTAGAGAAAGAAGAACAAAAAAACCCCAAAGTTAGCTGAAGGAAAGATATCATAAAGATCAGATCACAAATAAATGAAAAAGAAATGAAGGAAACAGTAGCAAAGATGAACTAAACTAACAGCTGGTTCTTTGAGAAGATAAACAAAATTGATAAACCATTACCCAGACTCATCAAGAAAAAAAGGGAGAAGACTCAAATCAATAGAATTAGAAATGAAAAAGGAGAAGTAACAACTGACACTGCAGAAATACAAACGATCATGAGAGATTACTACAAGCAACTCTATGCCAATAAAATGGACAACCTGGAAGAAATGGACAGATTCTGAGAAATGCACAACCTGCCGAGACTGAACCAGGAAGAAATAGAAAATATGAACAGACCAATCACAAGCACTGAAATTGAAACTGTGATTAAAAATCTTCCAACAAACAAAAGCCCAGGACCAGATGGCATCACAGGCGAATTCTGTCAAACATTTAGAGAAGAGCTAACACCTATCCTTCTCAAACTCTTCCAAAATATTGCAGAGGGAGGAACACTCCCCAACTCATTCTACGAGGCCACCATCACCCTGATACAAAAACCAGACAAAGATGTCACAAAGAAAGAAAACTACAGGCCAATATCACTGATGAACATAAATGCAAAAATCCTCAGCAAAATACTAGCAAACAGAATCCAAAAGCACATTAAAAGGATCATACACCATGATCAAGTGGGGTTTATTCCAGGAATGCAAGGATTCTTCAATATACGCAAATCAATCAACGTGATACACCATATTAACAAATTGAAGGAGAAAAACCATATGATGCTCTCAATAGATGCAGAGAAAGCTTTCAACAAATTTCAACACCCATATATGATAAAAGCCCTGCAGAAAGTAGGCATAGAGGGAACTTTCCTCAACATAATAAAAGCTATATATGACAAACCCACAGCCAACATCATCCTCAATGGTGAAAAACGGAAAGCATTTCCACTAAGACCAGGAACAAGACAAGGTTGCCCACTCTCACCACTATTATTCAACATAGTTTTGGAAGTTTTAGCCACAGCAATCAGAGAAGAAAAAGAAATAAAAGGAATCCAAATCAGAAAAGAAGAAGTAAAGCTGTCACTGTTTGCAGATGACATGACACTATACATAGAGAATCCTAAAGGTGCTACCAGAAAACTACTAGAGATAATCAATGAATTCGGTAAAGTAGCAGGATACAAAATTAATGCACAGAAATCTCTTGCATTCCTATACACTAATGATGAAAAATCTGAAAGTGAAATTAAGAAAACACTCCCATTTACCACTGCAACAAAAAGAATAAAATATCTAGGAATAAACCTACAGAAGGAGACTAAAGACCTGTATGCAGAAAATTATAAGACACTGATGAAAGAAATTAAAGATGATACAAATAGATGGAGAGATATACCATGTTCTTGGATTGGAAGAATCAACATTGTGAAAATGACTCTACTACCCAAAGCAATCTACAGATTCAATGCAATCCCTATCAAACTACCACTGGCATTTTTCACAGACCTAGAACAAAAAATTTCACAGTTTGTATGGAAACACAAAAGACCCCGAATAGCCAAAGCAATCTTGAGAATGAAAAATGCAGCTGACGGAATCAGGCTCCCTGACTTCAGACTATACTACAAAGCTACAGTAATCAAGACAGTATGGTACTGGCACAAAAACAGAAATATAGATCAATGGAACAGGATAGAAAACCCAGAGATAAACCCACGCACATATGGTCACCTTACCTTTGATAAAGCAGGCAAGCATATACAGTGGAGAAAAGACAGCCTCTTCAATAAGTGGTGCTGGGAAAACTGGACAGGTACATGTAAAAGTATGAATTTAGAACACTCCCTAACACCATACACGAAAATAAACTCAAAATGGATTAAAGACCTAAATGTAAGGCCAGACACGATCAAACTCTTAGAGGAAAACATAGGCAGAACACTCTATGACATAAATCACAGCAAGATCCTTTTTGACCCACCTCCTAGAGAAATGGAAATAAAAACAAAAATAAACAAATGGGACCTAATTAAACTTAAAAGCTTTTGCACAGCAAAGGAAACCATAAACAAGACCAAAAGACAACCCTCAGAATGGGAGAAAATATTTGCAAATGAAGCAACTGACAAAGGATTAATCTCCAAGGTTTACAAGCAGCTCAGGCAGCTCAAAAACAAAAAAACAAACAACCCAATCCAAAAATGGGCAGAGGACCTTAACAGACATTTCTCCAAAGAAGATATACAGATTGCCAACAAACACATGAAACAATACTCAACGTCATTAATCATTAGAGAAATGCAAATCAAAACTACAATGAGATATCATCTCACACCGGTCAGAATGGCCATCATCAAAAAATCTAGAAACAATAAATGCTGGAGAGGGTGTGGAGAAAAGGGAACCCTCTTGCACTGTTGGTGGGAATGTAAATTGATACAGCCACTATGGAGAACAGTGTGGAGGTTCCTTAAAAAACTAAAAATAGGACTACCATACGACCCAGCAATCCCACTACTGGGCATATACCCTGAGAAAACCATAATTCAAAAAGAGTCGTGTACCAAAATGTTCATTGCAGCTCTATTTACAATAGCCAGGACATGGAAGCAACCTAAAGGTCCATCATCAGAAGAATGGATAAAGAAGATGTGGCACATATATACAATGGAATATTACTCAGCCATAAAAAGAAACGAAATTGAGTTATTTGTAGTGAGGTGGATGGAGTTAGACTCTGTCATACAGAGTGAGGTAAGTCAGAAAGAGAAAAACAAATACAGTACGCTAACACATATATATGGAATCTAAGGGGGGAAAAAAAGTAATGAAAAACCTAGTGGCAAGATGGGAATAAAGACACAGACCTACTAGAGAATGGACTTGAGGATATGGGGAGGGGGAAGGGTAAGATGTGACAAAGTGAGAGAGTGGCATGGACATATATATACTACCAAACATAAAACAGATAGCTAGTGGAAAGCAACCGCATAGCACAGGGAGATCAGCTCTGTGCTTTGTGACCACCTAGAGGGGTGGGATAGGGAGGGTGGGAGGGAGCGAGATGCAAGAGGGAAGAGATATGGGAATATATGTATATGTATAACTGATTCACTTTGTTATAAAGCAGAAACTAACACACCATTGTAAAGCAATTATACTCCAATAAAGATGTTTAAAAAAAAAAACAGCTTTACTGACAAGCAAAAGCTAAGAGAATTCAGCACCACCAAACCAGCTCTACAACAAATGCTACAGGAACTTCTCTAAGTGGGAACCACAAGAGAAGAAAAGGACCTACAAAAACAAACCCAAAACAATTAAGAATATGGTCATAGGAACATACTTATCGATAATTACCTTAAACGTAAATGGATTAAATGCTCCAACCAAAAGACACAGGCTTGCTGAATGGATACAAAAACAAGACCCATATATATGCTGTCTACAAGAGACCCACTTCAGACCTAGGGACACATACAGACTGAAAGTGAGGGGATGGAAAAAGATATTCCATGCAAATGGAAATCAAAAGAAAGCTGGAGTAGAAATAGCCATATCAGATAAAATAGACTTTAAAATAAAGAATGTTACAAGATACAAGGAAGGACACTACATAATGATCAAGGGATCAATCCAAAAAGGAGATATAACAATTATAAATATATATGCACACAACATAGGAGCACCTCAATACATAAGGCAACTGCTAACAGCTATGAAAGAGGAAATCGACAGTAACACAATAATAGTGGAGGACTTTAACACCTCACTTACACCAAAGGACAGATCATCCAAAATGAAAATAAATAAGGAAAGAGAAGCTTTAAATGACACAATAGACCAGATAGATTTAATTGATATTTATAGGACATTCCATCCAAAAACAGCAGATTACACTTTCTTCTCAAGTGCGCATGGAAAATTCTCCAGGATAGATCACATCTTGGGTCACAAATCAAGCCTCAGTAAATTTTAGAAAATTGAAATCATATCAAGCTTCTTTTCTGACCACAACGCTATGAGATTAGAAATGAATTACAGGGAAAAAAAACGTAAAAAATACAAACACATGGAGGATAAACAATACGTTACTAAATAACCAAGAGATCACTGAAGAAATCAAAGAGGAAATCAGAAAATACCTAGAGACAAATGACAACGAAAACACAACGATCCAAAACCTATGGGATGCAGTAAAAGCAGTTCTAAGAGGGAAGTTTATAGCTATACAAGCCTACCTCAAGAAACAAGAAAAATCTCAAGTAAACAATCTAACCTTACACCTAACAGAACTAGAGAAAGAAGAACAAACAAAACCCAAAGTTAGCAGAAGGAAAGATATCATAAAGATCAGAGCAGAAATAAATGAAATAGAAACAAAGAAAACAAGAGCAAAGATCAATAAAACTAAAAGCTGGTTCTTTGAGAAGATAAACAAAATTGATAAGCCATTTGCCAGACTCATCAAGAAAGAGAGGGAGAGGACTCAAATCAATAAAATTAGAAATGAAAAAGGAGAAGTTACAACAGACACCACAGAAATACAAAGCATCCTAAGAGACTACTACAAGCAACTCTCTGCCAATAAAATGCACAACCTGGAAGAAATGGACGAATTCTTAGAAAGGTATAACCTTCCAAGACTGAACCAGGAAGAAACAGAAAATATGAACAGACCAATCACAAGTAATGAAATTGAAACTGTGATTAAAAATCTTCCAATAAACAAATGCCCAGGACCAGATGGCTTCATAGGTGAATTCTATCAAACATTTAGAGAAGAGCTAACACCCATCATTCTCAAACTCTTCCAAAAAAGTGCAGAGGAAGGAACACTCCCAAACTCATTGTATGAGGCCACCATCACCCTGATACCAAAACTAAACAAAGATACTACAAGAAAAGAAAATTACAGACCAGTATCACTAATGAATATAGATGCAAAAATCCTAAAAAAATACTAGCAAACAGAATCCAACAACACATTAAAAGGATCATACACCACGATCAAGTGGGATTTTTCCCAGGGATGCAAGGATTCTTCAATATATGCAAATCAATCAATGTGATACACCATATTAACAAATTGAAGAATAAAAACCATATGATCATCTCAATAGATGCAGAAAAAGCTTTTGACAAAATTCAACAGCCATGTATGATAAAAACTCTCCAGAAAGTGGGCATAGAGGGAACCTACCTCAACATAATAAAGACCATATACGACAATCCCACAGCAAACATCATTCTCAATGGTGAAAAACTGAAAGCATTTCCTCTAAGATCAGGAACGAGACAAGGATGTCCAATCTCACCACTATTATTCAACATAGTTTTGGAAGTCCTAGCCATGGCAATCAGAGAAGAAAAAGAAATAAAAGGAATACAAATTGGAAAAGAAGAAGTAAAACTGTTGCTGTTTGCAGATGACATGATACTATACATAGAGAATCCTAAAAATGCCACCAGAAAACTACTAGAGCTAATCAATGAATTTGGTAAAGTTGCAGGATACAAAATTAATGCACAGAAATCTCTTGCATTCCTATACACTAATGATGAAAAATCTGAAAGAGAAATTAAGGAAACACTCCCATTTACCATTGCAACAAAAAGAATAAAATACCTAGGAATAAACCTACCTAGGGAAACAAAAGACCTGTAATGCAGAAAACTATAAGACACTGATGAAAGAAATTAAAGATGATACCAACAGATGGAGAGATATACCAGGTTCTTGGATTGGAAGAATCAATATTGTGAAAATGACTATACTACCCAAAGCAATCTACAGATTCAGTGCAATCCGTATCAGATTACCAATGGCATTTTTTATGCAACTAGAACAGATCATCTTAAAATTTGTATGGAGACACATAAGACCCCGAATAGCCAAAGCAGTCTTGAGGGAAAGAAACGGAGCTGGAGGAATCAGACTCCCTGACTTCAGACTATACTACAAAGCTACAGTAATCAAGACAATATGGTACTGGCACAAAAACAGAAACATAGATAAATGGAACAAGATAGAAAGCCCAGAGATAAACCCACACACCTATGGTCAACTAATCTATGACAAAGGAGGCAAAAATATACAATGGAGAAAAGACAGTCTCTTCAATAAGTGGTGCTGGGAAAACTGGACAGCTACATGTAAAAGAATGAAATTAGAATACTCCCTAACACCATACACAAAAATAAACTCAAACTGGATTCGATACCTAAATGTAAGACCAGACACTATAAAACTCTTAGAGGAAATCATAGGAAGAACACTCTTTGACATAAATCACAGCAAGATCTCTTTTGATCCACCTCCTAGAGTAATGGAAATAAAAACAAAAATAAACAAATGGGACCTAATGAAACTTAAAAGCTTTTGCACAGCAAAGGAAACCATAAACAAGATGAAAAGACAACCCTCAGAATGGGAGAAAATATTTGCAAATGAATCAATGGACAAAGGATTAATCTCCAAAATATATAAACAGCTCATTCAGCTCAATATTAAAGAAACAACAACCCAATCCAAAAATGGGCAGAAGACCTAAATAGACATTTCTCCAAAGAAGACATACAGATGGCCAAGAAGCACATGAAAAGATGCTCAACATCACTAATTATTAGAGAAATGCAAATCAAAACTACAATGAGGTATCACTTCACACCAGTTAGAATGGGCAGCATCAGAAAATCTACAAACAACAAATGCTGGAGAGGGTGTGGAGAAAAGGGAACCCTCTTGCACTCTTGGTGGGAATGTAAATTGATACAGCCACTATGGAGAACAATATGGAGGTTCCTTAAAAAACTAAAAATAGAATTACCATATGACCCAGCAACCCCACTACTGGGCATATACCCAGAGAAAACCATAATTCAAAAAGACACATGCACCCCAATGTTCATTGCAGCACTATTTGCAATAGCCAGGTCATGGAAGCAACCTAAATGCCCATCAACAGACGAATGGATAAAGAAGTTGTGGTATGTATATACAATGGAATATTACTCAGCCATAAAAAGGAAGGAAATTGAGTCATTTGTTGAGACGTGGATGGATCTAGAGACTGTCATACAGAGTGAAGTAAGTGAGAAAGAGAAAAACAAATATCGTATATTAACGCATGTATGTGGAACCTAGAAAAATGGTACAGATGAACCGGTTTGCAGGGCAGAAGTTGAGACACAGATGTAGAGAACAAACGTATGGACACCAAGGGGGGAAAACTGTGGTAGGGTGGGGATGGTGGTGTGCTGAATTGGGCGATTGGGATTGACATGTATACAGTGATGTGTATAAAATTGACTGATTAAAAAAAAAAAAGAAAGAAAGAAAAGCTATTTATGACAAACCCACAGCCAATATAATAGTCAATGGTGGGCTTCCCTGGTGGCGCAGTGGTTGAGAATCTGCCTGCTAATGCAGGAGACACGGGTTTGAGCCCTGGTCTGGGAAGATCCCCCATGCCACGGAGCAACTGGGCCCATAGCCACAATTACTGAGCCTGCGTGTCTGGAGCCTGTCCTCCGCAACAAGAGAGGCCATGATAATGAGAGACCCATGCACCGCAACGAAGAGTGACCCCCACTTGCCACAATTAGAGAAAGCCCTAGCACAGAAATGAAGACCCAACACAGCTATAAATAAATAAATTAATTAATTAAAAAAAAATAGTCAGTTGTGAAAAGCTGAAAGCCTTCCCACTAAAATCTGGAACAAGACAAGGATGCCCACTAACCTCTTCTATTCAACATAATATTAGAGAAGCCTTAGCCACAGCAATCAGACAAGAAAAAGAAATAAAAGGTATTCAAATTGGAAGGGAAGATGTAAAATTGTCATTATATGCAGATGATATGATACTATATATAGAAAACCTTAAAGACTCCACACAAAACCTACTAGAACTGATAAACATATTCAGCAAGTTAGCAGGATACAAGATTAACATACAGAAATTGGTTGCATTTCTTTACACCAACAATGAAATATCAGAAAGGGAATACATAAAAAACTATACCTTTTAAAATCACAACCCAAAATACAAACTACTTAGGAATAAACCTCACCAAGGAGGTGAAAGACTCTGAGAACTATAAGACATTAATAAAGTAAATTGAAGATGATTCAAAGAAATGGAAAGATATCCCATGCTCTCTGATTGGAAGAATTAATATTGTTAAAATGGCCATACTACCCAAGCAATCTACAGATTTAATGCGATCTCTATCAAATTACCCATGACATTTTTCACATAATTAGGCCAAATAATCCTAAAATTTATATGGAACCACAAAAGACCCAGAATTGCCAAAGCAACTCTGAGGAAAAGGAACAAAGCTGGAAGCATAACCCTCCCAGACTTCAGACAATACTACAAACCGACAGTAATCAAAACTGCATGGTATTTGCACAAAAACAGACACATGGATCAATGGAACAAAATAGAGAGCCCAGAAATAAACCCACACACCCATGGTCAATTAATCTTTGACAAAGGAAGCAGGAATATAGAATGGGAAAAAGACAGTCTCTTCAGCAAGCAGTGCTGGGAAAGTTGGACAGCTGCATGTAAATCAATTAAGATAGAACGCACCCTGTCACCATACACAAAAATAAACTCAAAATGCCTTAAAGACTTAAACATAAGACATAACACCATAACACTCCTAGAATAGAACATAGGCAAAACATTCTCTGACATAAATCGTACCAATGTTTTCTTAGGTCAGTCTCCCAAGAGAACTAAAAACAAAAATAAACAAATGGGACTTAATCAAACTTACAAGCTTTTGCACAGCAAAGGAAACCATATACAAAATGAAAAGACAACCTACAGAATGGGAGAAAATATTTGCAAATGATGCAACTGACATGGTCTTAATTTCCAAAATATACAAACAGCCACTATAATTCAATAATGAAAAAACAAATAACCCAATCAAATAATGGGCATAAGACCTAAACAGACATTTCTCCTAAGAAAACATACAGATGGCCAATAGGCACATGAAAAAATACTCAACATTGCTGATTATTAGAGAAATGCAAATCAAAACTACAATGTGGTACCACCTCACACCAATCAGAATGGCCATCATTAAAAAGTCTACCAATAACAAATGCTGGAGAGGGTGTGGAGAAAAGGAAACCCTCTTACACTGTTGGTGGAAATGTAAGTTGGTGCAGCCACTATGGAAAACAGTATGGAGGTTCCTTAGAAAACTAAAAATAGGATTACCATATGATCCAGCAATTCCACTCCTGGGCATACATATGGAGAAAAACATACTTTGAAAAGACACATATATTCCAATGTTCATTGCAACACTATTTACAATAACCAAGACATGGAAACAACCCAAGTGCCCATCAACAGACGATTAGCTTAAGAAGATGTAGTATATATATACAGTGGAATATTATTCAGCAATAAAAATAATGAAATATTGCCATTTGCAGGAATATGGATGGACCTAGAGAATATTATACTTAGTGAAATAGGTCAGACAAAGACATATGATATCACTTATATATGGAATCTAACAAATTATACAAATGAATCTATTTACAAAACAGAAACTGACTCACAGACATAGAAAAGAAACTTATGGTTACATAAAAGAAAAGGGAAGAGGGGAGGGATAAATAAGGAGTATAAGATTAACAGATACAAACTACTATACATAAAATAGATAAGCAAGAAGGATTTACACTATAGCACAGGTAACCATCCTGCAGCTATTAATATCAATATATATCTCTTGCCTTCTACTACAGGGGAACCGTGAGAAGAGTTACAGCATTGGAAATGGGCTCAGTGGGAAAATATAGGTGACATTTTGAGATCCAAGGGGCAACCTAACATAAATGTAGTCAGTCTCTGAGTTCCAGGTCCACATGATGAAAGAAAGAAAGTGACAAGGGAAAACAAGTGCTAATCATGTACCTATTATGAGTCAAGCACTCACTTGGACTCTAGGGAGTCAAGGATAGTGAATAATATCAATATATGGTCTTTGCATCCCTAATCCCAAATAACAAAGTCTCTTGTAGCATACTAAATACCCAAGGTCTGGAAAATTTTATATAACATTATTTAAAGACAGAATATTAGCTGGAGTAAATAATTACAAGCTAGTCAGCTTAGTACAATTTGTGGGGAAATATTAGGAACAGCTTTGTCAAGGTAACAACTTGACAATCATAAGGTAATTTGATTAGGAACAGGCAATATGCTTCTAATGAGAATGATATTATAACAACTCACTGGTTGACTTTCTTTGAAGTCATTTACTATCATGGTGCCTGACTTCAGACCAATATTCTTCCTATAACTATAAAGGATTTGGAGCACTGATCATATGATAGCTAGTAGCTTAAGATTTTTTTTAAAAGGGTGGAAATAGAACAAAGAATTTAAAAATAGAATAAAAAAAGAAGCTCATGGTCTAATGCTTGAAGTCTAAGTTTAAAAGAATGTTTTTCCCTCTTTGTCATTTTGTAAGAACCACCAGTGTAAAGATATAAAAGAAGTGGCTTTTAAATTTAAGATGCCTTAGAATCAGCTGTGGAAATTTTAGAAACTACATCCTGGGCTCCAATCCCAAGAGACTTAATTGGTGTGGGGCCTAGATCCGCATGTTTCATATAAGCACCCCCAAGTGGTTCTGATGCAGGTGGGCTGCATACCATAGTTTAAAACATATAATTCTGTAACATTGAAACAAAACTATAAATAAATTTGTTTTCTTTTAATTAAGAAACTTTAATTGAAAAGTGTATAAGTCTCACCATAAACGTTGACATAAAGATCTTAAAACATTCCTCCAGAAAAAGCTTTCAGTTATGTTCTTTTGCCTTCCAGAATTAAAATAAAGCTATAACTCCACAATTATATCCTAGAGGCAGTAATAAATTAAAACAACAACATGAACAAATAACTCAACCACGATCATCACAACCACCGCCAACAACAACAATAACAAAAAATCCATCAACAGACTCAGGCCTGAGGTAGAGACATGCCCCACTTTCATAGTAGATGGGGTGACCTTGACTTCTGATTTTAGACTCAGTTGTTTAAGTATTTTCCATGAGTGCTTTTAGCCGTCAGTACAGAGGAACTCACTGGCAGAATCAACAGAATGGATGAACAGTCAGCCAATCTATGAAGTATTACTTAAAGACAAAGTAGTCAAATTTGAGGACCTCTTGCCCTGCGGTTATTCAAGCATCCCAGCAATTTTTCCTAAATCTCTGTGCTGCCAGGGCTGGAAGGCATTGATGGTATAATCAGTAATCAATAAAGAACTCAAATATTGCTTCTAAGAACTTCATCTTATGGACACAATATTTCTGAAAGCAACAACATATAAATCATATAAATCTCAGATCTGGTCAGGATCCAGTCACAAATTATTTTTGGAGGAAAGTCTTTAAAGCCATTGTTGCATTTCACTCTTTGAAAAGTAATACTTCACCCTAATAAAAAAATAATGTTGCTAAAAATATATCTTTTAAATGGAGGATTCTCCACTATCTAACTTTTCATAAAGTATATTCTTTCCTTCTATATGTGTCAGAGAAAGAGCCCATTCTTTTTTTTTTTTTTTTTTTGAGCCCATTCTTAAAAACAAAAGAAATCAACCTGTGTGACCATCAATGTCTTCAAATTTGCCATAATTCAAATAAGAACCATACTGGGTCCTGTGCAGGAAATAGGGTGAGAGTCCCCTAGAAAAAAATGGAAAGGAAAGAAAATGGCAGTTACCTAATATAATGCTTCAAACATGTACAAATATATCTTGACCTGTCAACCTAAGAGAGACAAACAATCTGAAGAATTTATACAGGGTTTATTACTGCTAAAGTGAATGAACGAGACACTTGAATTGGTTTTCTATTGCTGCTGTAACAAGTGACCATAAGTTTAGTGGCTTAAAAGAATATACATTTATTATATTTCAGTGCTATAGTTTAAGAATCCAACAAAAATCTCACTGGACTAAAATCAAGTGATCAACAAGGCTGCCTTACCTTCTGGAGGCTCTAGGGAATAATCTGTTTCCTTGCCTTTTCTAAAACATTTTTAGAGGTGACCCACATTCCTTGGCTTGTGGCCCCTTCCTCCATCTTCAAAACTAGCAACAGCAGTTTTTAGAGTTCTTCTCATGACACATCATTCTGACTTTCTTTTCTACCTCCGTCCTGTAAGGCCCCATGTAATTACATGGGGCCTACCTGAACAGTCCAGGATAATTTCCTCATCTCAAGGTCTCTATCCTAATCACATCTGCAAAGTTTCCTTTGTTATGTGATGTAATATACTCACAAGTTCCACGAATTGCATCTGGGACATCCTGGGGGGCCATTATTCTGCTGGTCACAATACTGTTAACTTAGGTGCCAACTATTATTGGAATGAAAAACAAAACAACAACAAAAAAAGCACCTTTTCTAATATCAACAGTGTTTAGTAAAATTAAGACACTACCAAAAGGCACAATCTAGAACAGCAAATCAAGACAAAGCCAAATTAGAACCCTAGAAGTGTTCCCGTGATGTCCATCAAACTGCACAGGTACTAGTCTTTTTAGATTAGGTTGTTTTCTTTCTTGTTTTTCAGTTGTGCCTTTTTCCCCCCTCCAAAGCCTGACTATGATGGTGGAAATCTCATCCAAGACAAAGAGTATGTGGTGGTGGATGTGAAGTTCGCGGTGGAGTCGATGCACCTGGGACCCCACTAACTTCTGACTATGAACTTTCATTTGGTCTGAATGTGACAGATGGGAGGGTTTTCTCAGACCTACCCTAGCATGAACAAAGGGATCCTTGTGTGTCTTCCCCAGGAGACCACGAGGGGGTAACTGTGGTCCTTCCCTTGGAACTTGCCTTGTAAAGAAGAAGGCACCAAGATAATGTGTCTGGGATCCTGTGGACCAGATGTTAGCCATCCATGTCCAGAAATTCCTGACTTATTTAAGTTCATTAAAGGGCCTCCTGTTTCTGTAAGACCAAAGGAAGTGAGTTTCTCTCTCTCTTATTTGGTAGGTAGGGCCATCATTTGGATCACTTGAGGAACCTGTCGCCTTCGCAAGTCATTAGATGCGCTAAATGCAGTAAATGTTCTCTCACTACATGACACTAAGCCCCACTCATGCATTGTATTCCCTAAAACCTCACTTACTAAGTGGAATCTTAATTTTTTAGAGTCATTGCCCAACCACACATTATTCATTTTTTCAAGTCTATCCCTCTGCCTTTTCTCTTGAATTTGCTAAAATCTAAACAGAATCTATGAAATGAAACACAAGGCGGGAGCCCATACTAAGAATTCCTGACAGTCAAAGATGACAGTTTGCACCCGGGACACTTTTTTGCAGGAGACTCTCTAGATGCTTTTGACCTGACTCTTCAGGAGGTAGA
Source organism: Eschrichtius robustus (assembly GCF_028021215.1). NCBI lineage: Eukaryota > Metazoa > Chordata > Mammalia > Artiodactyla > Eschrichtiidae > Eschrichtius > Eschrichtius robustus. Next base: position 106,639,508 of record NC_090826.1, read on the forward strand.
AAGCCAGGCACTGTCGTTGCTCCTGCTCATATCTTCCCTTTGACCAGGATGAGCCTATTGGTGTCTGCTACTGATATTCTCACTACAGATACCCAGGCTGAGCTGGGAACCGTCACTTTAAACTCTTTTCAGTAAAGATTTATACACCCGCCTTCTGTATCCCCCAGTGGAATTAGCAATGATTTACCCACAAGGGCTCAGTAAATGCTTTCATGGAGCTCAACTAATTTAGAATCCAAGTTATCTAGATGAGCAGAAATGTTATATTTTATAGAACATGATAGGATAAGTAGAGAAGGGAATTAGGAAGTGTTAGGTTATTCTTTTCAAGAGAACAAAAGTCACTGGGTTTTTCAAGCACTTGAATATCGAAAACCAGGATTTTAGTCCCAGACCATCCTATGGTCTCACTGCAAACTTGGAATTTGCTTTACTCCTTTTTCACTTTAGTTATTTGATCTAAAAATTGGGGTTAAAACACCATGTTCTTCAATTCTAGGAATATAGTCGATATTTAAATTATTTTTGATATTGAGAGAATCTTGAACTCTGGAAAGTATCTAAATTCTCAGAGAGAAAACCATTAACCACGAATCATTATGACAAGGATGGTACTATAGGACATATCAAACTTGCCTCTTTATCTCTCCAGCTGGCCAGGACATAGTCAGTAGCTACTGATATTAGCAGTTTTCTCTGGAGACCTTGGCAATGTTGACTGCTTTGAGGCAACATGGAGCCCAGGTGTTAGTTGGATCCTGAGAGGCTCAAAGGTAACTGAGAACCAGGGTTCTTGGACCAGAAGAGACCATGCAGCTGTTGGGAAAAAATAGAGAGAAGACCAGGACCATCCAAGAGGTCATGCCTAGGAAGCACTGACCACTTTGTCTGATGAACCCACCACCACTACACTTCTCATGATTTTGTTGCTACTAGATGGAGAACTCCATGAAATTTGGGATAATATTTTATTCATCTCTGTGTGCATGACTCCTGGAGCTGAGTCAAGCACTGAGGAGGCTCTCGGCAACATTTGTTCACTGACTGAATAAACATGGTTGCAAATCTCCACTCATCTCAACTACATTCCTGCCCAACTGTCTTGTCAAGGATGCTCTGCTTTCTCCCAGGATGTAGCAAACCTCTTCCTTAGAGAGGAGCCTTCCCTACACTATCCTTGTCCTAGGACACTCACCTGTGGTGACTCTCATGAAGACACGACTGTCCTCAGGGATTCCTCTCAATGGTTCACTCTGTCATTAGGAAGAGATGTTCTTGGCCTCCCCTCCCATCCTCTAGGCTGCCTCAACACCCCAACTGAGGAGGGCCACCACATTTTGTTGACACTATGCACTTGTATTCTTCCTCTCACTGCTTTAATTTCCTCATGGAAATATTACTGATATCTGAACTCCAAGTTGTTAACACAGCATAAGGCAAATTAAGCACTCAACATACAGTTAAAAGATGTTGTGTATAAAGCCTTCCAAACTGTAAATGCAGAAGAATATTATTACTATCTCTGCTTTAGAAACAAGGATCCCTTTAGCCTGGTCCCTGGTAAGAATGAATATCTCTAATTCTTCTCCAAACATTATTTATCCATCTTAGTGCACACTTACTTGGAGGGCATCCACTATGTGGGCAGTTCCAAGTTTGAGGTTTGGGGGGTCAAGGGCAGAGCATCAAGGTCCCATACTCCTCCTCCTGGAATTGGTGCTTCCAGCAGTATAAACCAGCCCTGATCCATCCTGTGGATCTCCTTTGCAGGTGCACAAGTTCACTGTGCAGTAAGTTACTCTCTCAGTCCTCCCTGCTCAGCTCAGGCTGCTCCTTGAGGACCTGGATGATGCCTCACTTTCTCTTGACTTTTCTGAACTCAACTGGTCCTTATTCTCATCTTCCTTAGCAACCACCTCCTCCACCATTACCTTGCTTTTCTTTGGGTTTTTCTCGTCCTCCAAACCTGCTGATTTTCTTTCTTCCGTCTCCTGCCTCAGTTCTGTGTTTTCAGTGTGTGGGCTCAGTTAAGGTCCCTGTAGGAGACACACAAACAAGGAACTGCCTGCAGTTCCCAGGGCACATTTAACACACATCGCAGTCTCATCCACTCAGAAAAAAACTGAACAGGAAGGGACTTTGGAAAATTTGAATAACAACCTTATCTTACTGATGAGGAAAATAACACCCCAAGAGATACGGAGATTTTCCCAAGTTCCCACACCACTTGGTGGCAGCAGAGCCACCACACAAGTAAGTCTTGGCCACAATCTTTTCTATCCGTAAGCACCAGGAACCAACGATGGCTGAGTTTCAGGGGACATTGGATCAAAATACGTATTTCCACCATTAAAACAAAAATATCTAAGGATCATTTCTAAGAATAATTTTCTTATCACTCTTCAGTAATCCTATATTTATACTCAGTTTTCAATCCTGCTGACCCAATGGAACCAAGGAACACATGAGTATTAAATACATCACAGTATATATATATATAATTCTCTGTAACACAGTATATATATATATATATATATATATATATATATATAATTCTCTGTAACACAGTATGTATATATATATATATATATATATATATATAATTCTCTGTAACACAGTGTGTATATATATATATATATATATATATATATAATTCTCTGTAACACATCTGGCTCCTGTGCTAGAGGTCATCTTCCTGAAAGCAGGCACTCTGTGTGCCTTGTTCATCCCTCCTACCCAGTGCCTCCTCAAGACCCTGCCAGATAGAATATTCAGTAAGTATTTGTCAAGCACATAAATACCAGGTACCAAGAGTAACTAACTTTTACCAATGTCTTCTAGTCCCAACCATATTTCCATTCAGATTTTATCCTAGGTCAGTGCTAAAGCAATAAAAGCACAGCCCAAGGAAAAGCAGTCCAAGATGCAAATACCGCCTCCACCAAGAACCAAGTATGCTTCATATGATGATTTCATTACTCTCTTTGAACATAGTGATCTCATGTGTAATAGAGAAGAATATATAATGTAAATCAGAGAAGGCAGTATTACCCTTAGATGAGTAACTGTGATATCATACAGCAGACAGGGTTCCCATCCCTGGGCACTAGCTGCACAGTATAGAATGCCTACATCACAGTCACTACAGGGCCTGTTAAACACTTCTGAGGATAAGGCCCAAAAAATTGCATCTCAGACTAAAATTCCAGGGAGATTCTCATGTAAGGAAAAAGCCCGACCATTAAACAAAGCCTAGAATGTAGATCCCAAAAGCCTAGTGGAAACAAGAATGACTCAGCTGGATCAAAACAAGTTCCTTGTCATGGTGGCCTCTCAAGAGGAAATGTACCCTTTCCCAAGAAGGGTCCCCACCTGAGATGACAAACAAAGAGGACCCTGCTTTCCCAGTCTGGGCTTTCAGTGCCTCCACTGTCTTTTAAGTTTTCTCCTCTGCTCTAATCGCTGGAACATCTCAGCCCTCATATGGATCATTTCTTTACGAAGACCTCTGTTTCTCTACTTCTTGAAGAAACAGATGACAGAGATCAGTTCTGGGGCTCTACAGTTCTAGGCTTTCTCCTGAGCCACTTTCTTTCAGGTGAGCTGAAATAAATCGTGGGGGATAGAATTCAGGTCAATAAACAGGATCACAGAGGAGCATGAGACCATGAGGGCAGCCCCTCATGGGAGATGGTCAGAACCACGATGTGGTCAATATCAACCCTACTCAGGGGGGTAGGATATACTGGCCAATTCTGTGAGCAGAGAACACAGCCACGTCATTCCAGACTTTTGATATATAGAACATTGATAACAAATGTGTGTTGCTTTAAACCACTCTTTGTGATCTGTTAAAATGCAGTGATAAGGAACAAATTTAGATGCTTATCTGTACTCTATTGATTTTTAAATTTTTACAAATATGTATGCAAATCCCTGTAAAGAAAAACAAGGCAAAACAAAACCAAAAACAAACAAACAAAACAAACAAGAAAAATCAAAGAATCACAGTAAAAAGTTTGTGCTCACCTTCATGTGACTATTTTCAAGCCCTAGTAACATGTAGGACACTATGAAGAAAACTTCAGGTGCTGAAATAGTGTCCTTTTATTGTTAACAACCAAACCTCTCAAAGACTACAGAGGGTACAACACTTAACTTCGTGTAACATTACCTGTGAATCCATCATCTATCTCTATTTCCTATGGCAGGTTTTTTTTCCCTTAGCTCTCGTTCTCCTGAGCTCACCAGACAAGATTTTATAGCAAGTACCAGTTAGCAGCATAGAGATCCAACTCAAAGAGAACAGTAGATCAATCACTGTTATTAACTTCCCACAAAGTTCTTTGAATGCAATCTCACCTCTTATTTTAGCCATAAAAAAGAAAAGATCTATTTTTTTTAAAGTCTTACCCTAATGAGAATTTAAACTTAAATATCTCTGTTTTCCATTTTTATTCTGCTCATGCCAAATCATGGAGACCTCACTCCTCAGAGTGAGTGAGTTCCCAATTTGCTGTGGCCTGGGCTTTCTGTCAAAGGAAGTCAAGTCAACCCAACTGCAAATCTTTCTGGTGAATCCATCCCTCACCCTCAAAATCCAGAATAATGTGTAAATGCAGCAAGCAGCAGCATCCACCAAGCAACAGTGATAGGTTTGTACTGCACTTGGCTCACATTATCTGAGAGACTGGTGCAGCGTAAAATAGAAGAGAACAGAGAAAGATTATATTCATTTCAGTTTTCCAGGATGTCACTTAAGGTAAACCAAAGACTGTAAACACATTTGAGGAAATCTCTCAATAAGAAGTTAATTGTTGGCCAAAATAAATTGTAGGTAAAAGCCATCGTGTTAGCAATAGGGGAGAAAAAGGACATTCTCATACATGTTTGGGAATATGACTAGGTAAACTTCTTTGTAAGGCAATAGGGCAGGAATTAGCAAAATTAGATATGTACTCAGTAATATATTTCTAAATCAAACAATTTTCTTTAAAGGAACATATACTACAGAAATACACAGAAATGATGGACATAGATGGACCTCTGTATCTGTGGGTTCTGCATCCACAGATTCAACAAACCACCCACCTGAAATATTTTGTAAAGGATGGAATAAACAGCAGCCTAGGTGATACTGAAGAAGGCATAAGTGATCTGGAAGATAGAATAATGGAAGTCACCCAATCAAAACAGCACAAAGAAAAACAAATTTAAAAAATGAAAACAGCTTAAGAGATTTCTGGGATAATATTAAGTAAATGAATATTTACATTATAAGGTGCCCAGAAGGAGAAGAAAGAGAGAAGGGGAATGAAAATGTATTTGAGGAAATTATGGCTGAAAAATTCCCAAAGATGAAGGTGGAAACAGATATCCAGGTACAGAAAGCACAGAGGGTTTCCAAACTAAATGAATCCAAACAGACCCACACCAAAACATATCATAATTAAAATGGCAAAAGTTAAAGATAAAGAGTGAATTCTAAAGGCAACAAGAGAAAAACAAAGACTCATATATAAGGGAATCACCATAAGACTATCAGCTGATTTTTCTCAGAAACTGAGGTCCAGAACTAACTGGCATGAAATATTCCCTTTCCTTTTTGCTGAAAGGGAAAAATCTGCAACTTAGAATACTCTACCCAGAAATATTATCTTCTAGAATAGAAGAGATAAAAACTTATCAGAGAAGCAAAGACTTAAAAAGTTCATCAATACTAAACCTACACTAAAAGAAATATTAAAGAGATTTCTCTAAGTGGAAAAGGAATAAGACTATATGAAAGGGAAAATCCCACTAGGTAAGGGAAATATATAGTAAGGACTGAGATCAACCACTTAAGTAAGTATGAATATTAAAAGAGAAAAGATCTACTTTCATACCACCCTGAACATGCCCTATTTTGTCTGATTTGGAAGCTAAGCAGCGTCGGCCTGGTTAGTACTTGGATGGGAGATCACCTGGGAATACTGGGTGCTGTAGGCTTAAAAGAAAAAAAGAAAAGAGAAGAATCGTAAAAGCAACTAAAACTACAATAAACAGGGGATAAACATGAATATGTAAAATACAACATCAAAAAATGAAATGTGGGGGAGAGGAGAAGAAAACATAGATCTTTTAGAGTGTGTTTAAACTTAAATGACTAATAGTTTAAAACAAGTAGATATAGGTCAACATTTATGAACCCCATGGTAATCACAAATCAAAAGCCTACAATAGATATATGAAAACTAAAAGGAAAGGAACAAAAGCACACTGCTAAAGAAAATCTTCAAAACACAAGCAAAGAAACAAAGAGAAGAGGAAATGAACAGAGAAGGACTACAAAAACAAATGGAAAACAATAAAATGGCAATAAGTACATACCTGTCAATAATTACCTTAAATGTCAACAGACTAAATGACCCATTCAAAAGACATAGGTGGCTGATTGGGGGAAAAAAACCTTCTACATGCTAAGAGACACTCATTTCAGAGCTAAAGACACATAGAGACTGAAAGTGCATGGATAGAAAAAGATATTTCATGCAAACAGATACAAGAAGGAAGTGGGGGTAGCAATACTCATATCAGACAAAATAGACTTTGAACCAAGACTATAATAAAAGAAAAAGAAGGGTATTATATAATGATAAAGGGGTAAATACAAGAAGAGGATATTATGCTCCTTAACATATGCACACCCAATACAGAAGCCACTAAATATAAAAGCAAATATTGATACTAACCAACATAAAGGGAGATATTTACAATAATACTAAGGGAATTTGACCCCCCACTTACATCAATGGACAGACCATCCAGACAGAAAATTAATAACTCAACAGTGCTCTTAAATGATACAGTAGAGCAGCTGGACTTAACAGACAGTAGGACATTACATCCAAAAACAGCAGAATACACATTCTTGCCAAGTGCACATAGGCCATCCTCCAGTATAGATTTCATGCTGACCACAAAACAAATCTCAACAAATTTAAGAGGACAGAAATTATATCAAGCAGTTTTTCCAACCATAACTGTATGGAACTAGAAATCAGTTGCTGAAAGAAAAATGTGAAAAGAACAAACACATGGAGACTAAACAACATGCTACTAAAAAGCCAATGGCTCAGTGACGAAGTCAAAGAGGAAATCAGAAAATACCTTGGGACAAATGAAAACGGAAAATACATACCAAAACCTATGGTATGCAGCAAAAGTAGTTCTAAGATGGAAATTTATACCATTACAGGCCTTCCTCAAGAAACAAGAAAAATCTCAAATAAACATACTAACCTACCACCTAAAGGAATTAGGAAAAAACAAACCAAGCCCAAAGTAGCAGGAGGAAAGCAATAACAATGATTGGAAAGATAATAAATAAAGAGACTGGTTCAAGATGGCAGAGTAGAAGGACGTGATTTCACTACCTCTTGCAAGAGCACTGGAATCACAACTAACTGCTGAACAATCATCAATAGGAAGAAACTGGAATTCACCAGAAAAGATACCCCACATCCAAAGACAAAGGAAAAGCCACAATGAGATGGTAGGAGGGGCACAATCACAATAAAATCAAATCCCATAACTGCTGGGTGGGTGACTCACAAACTGGAGGACACTTATACCACAGAAGTCCACCAACTGGACTGAAGGTTCTGAGCCCCATGTCAGGCTTCCCAACCTGTGGGTCTGGCAACAGGAGGAGGAATTCCTAGAGAATCAGACTGTGAAGGCTAGCCGGATTTGATTACAGGACCTCAACAGGACTGGGGGAAACAGAGACTCCACTCTTGGAGAACACACACAAAGTAGTGTGTACATTGGGACCCAGGGGATGGAACAGTAACCCCATAGGAGACTGAATCAGACCTACCTGCTAGTGTTGGAGGGTCTCCTGCAGAGGCAGGGGGTGGCTGTGTCTCACCATGAGGACAAGGACACTGGCAGCAGAAGTTCTGGGAAGTACTCCTTGGAGTGAGCCCTCCCAGAGTCCACCATTAGCCCCACCAAAGAGCTCTGGTAGGCTCCAGTGTTGGGTCGCCTTAGGCCAAACAACCAACAGGAAGGGAACCCAGCCCCACCCGTCAGCAGACAAGTGGATTAAAGTTCTACTGAGCTCTGCCCAACAAAGCAACAGCCGGCTGTACTCACCAGCAGTCCCTCCCATCAGGAAACTTGTACAAGCCTCTTAGATAGCTTAGTCCACCAGAGGGCAGACAGCAGAAGCAAGAAGAACTACAGTCCTGAAGCCTGTGGAACAAAAAACACATTCACAGAAAGGTAGACAAGATGAAAGGGCAGAGGGCTATGTTCCAGATGAAGCAACAAGATAAAACCCCAGAAAAACAACTAAATGAAGTGGAGATAGGCGACCTTCCAGGAAATGACTTCAGAATAATGATAGTGAAGATGATCCAGGACGTCGGAAAAAGAATGGAGGCAAAGATTGAGAAGATGCAAGAAATGTTTAACAAAGACCTAGAAGAATTAAAGAACAAATAAACAGAGATGAACAATACAATAACTAAAATGAAAAATACACTGGAAGGAATCAATAGCAGAATAACTGAGGCAGAAGAACGGATAAGTGACCTGGAAGACAGAATGGTGGAATTCACTGCTGTGGAAAAGAATAAAGAAAAAAGAATGAAAAGAAATGAAGACAGCCTAAGAGACCTCTGGGACAACATTAAACGCAACAACATTCTCATTATAGGGGTCCCAGAAGGAGAAAGGAGAGAGAGATTTGACCCAAGAAAATATTTGAAGAGATTATAGTTGAAAACTTCCCTAACATGGGAAAGAAAATAGCCACCCAAGTCCAGGAAGCTCAGAGAGTCCCATACAGAATAAACCCAAGGAGAAACATGCCGAGACACATAGTAATCCAACTGGCAAAAATTAAAGACAAAGAAAAAGTACTGAAAGCAACAAGGGAAAAACGACAAATAACACACAAGGGAACTCCCATAAGGTTAACAGCTGATTTCTCAGCAGAAACTCTACAAGCCAGAAGGAAGTGGCATGACATATTTAAAGTGATGAAAGGGAAAAACCTACAACCAAGATTACTCTACCCGGCAAGGATCTCATTCAGATTCAACAGAGAAATCAAAAGCTTTACAGACAAGCCAAAGCTAAGAGAAATCAGCACCACCAAACCAGCTGTACAACAAATGCTAAAGGAACTTCTCTAAGTGGGAAACACAAGACAAGAAAAGGACCTATAAAAACAAACCCAAAACAGTTAAGAAAATGGTAACAGCATATACATATCGATAATTACCTTAAACGTGAATGGATTAAATGCTCCAACCAAAAGACACAGGCTTGCTGAATGGATACAAAAACAAGACCCATATATATGCTATCTACAAGAGACCCTCTTCAGACCTAGGGACACAAACAGACTGAAATTGAGGGGATGGAAAAAGATATTCCATGCAAATGGAAATCAAAAAAAGCTGGAGTAGCAATACTCATATCAGATAAAATAGACTTTAAAGAATGTTACAAGAGACAAGGAAGGACACCACATGATGATCAAGGGATCAATCTAAGAAGAAGATATAACAATTGTAAATATATATGCACCCAACGTAGGAGCACCTGAATACATAAGGCAAATGCTAACAGCTATAAAAGAAGAAATTGACAGTAACACAGTAATAGTGGGGGACTTTAACACCTCACGTACACCAATGGACAGATCATCCAGACAGAAAATTAATAAGGAAACACAAGCTTTAAATGACACAATAGACCAGATAGATTTAATTGATATTTATAGGACATTCCAACCAAAAACAGCAGATTACACTTTCTTCTCAAGTGCGCATGGAACATTCTCCAGGGTAGATCACATCTTGGGTCACAAATCAAGCCTCAGTAAGTTTAAGAAAATTGAAATCATATCAAGCATCTTTTCTGACTACAACACTATGAGATTAAAAATCAATTACAGGGAAAAAAACGTAAAAAACACAAACACATGGAGGCGAAACAATACGTTACTAAATAACCAAGAGATCACTGAAGAAATCAAAGAGGAAATCAAAAAATACCTAGAGACAAATGACAATGAAAACACGACGATCCAAAACCTATGGGATGCAGCAAAAGCAGTTCTAAGAGGGAAGTATATAGCAATACAAGCCTACCTCAAGAAACAAGAAAAATCTCAAATAAACAATCTAACCTTACACCTAAAGGAACTAGAGAAAGAAGAACAAACAAAACCCAAAGTTAGCAGAAGGAAAGGAATCATAAAGATCATAGCAGAAATAAATGAAATAGAAACAAAGAAAACAAGAGCAAAGATCAATAAAACTAAAAGCTGGTTCTTTGAGAAGATAAACAAAATTGATAAACCATTAGCCAGACTCATCAAGAAAAAGAGGGAGAGGACTCAAATCAATAAAATTAGAAATGAAAAAGGAGAAGTTACAACAGACACTGCAGAAATACAAAGCATCCTAAGAGACTACTACAAGCAACTATGCCAATAAAATGGAACACCTGGAAGAAATGGACAAATTCTTAGAAAAGCACAACCTCCCGAGACTGAACAAGAAAGAAATAGAAGATATGAACAGACCAATCACAAGTAATGAAATTGAAACTGTGATTAAAAATCTTCCAACAAACAAAAGTCCAGGACCAGATGGCTTCACAGGGGAATTCTATCAAATATTTAGAGAAGAGCTAACACCCATCCTTCTCAAACTCTTCCAAAAAATTGTTGATGAAGGAACACTCCCAAACTCATTCTATGAGGCCATCATCACCCTGATACTGAAACCAGACAAAGATACTACAAGAAAAGAAAATTACAGACCAATATCACTGATGAATATAGATGCAAAAATCCTCAACAAAATACTAGCAAACAGAATCCAACAACACATTAAAAGGCTCATACACCATGATCAAGTGGGATTTATCCCAGGGATGCAAGGATTCTTCAAAATACGCAAATCAGTCAATGTGATACACCATGTTAACAAACTGAAGAAGAAACACCATATGATCATCTCAATAGATGCAGAAAAAGCTTTTGACAAAAGTCAACACCAATTTATGATAAAAAATACTCTCCAGAAAGTGGGCATAGAGGGAACCTACCTCAACATAATAAAGGCCATATACGACAAACCCACAGCAAACATTATTCTCAATGGTGAAGAACTGAAAGCATTTCTTCTAAGATCAGGAACAAGACAAGTATGTCCACTCCCACCACTATTATTCAACATAGTTCTGGAAGTCCTAGCCACGGCAATCAGAGAAGAAATAAAAATAATACAAATTGGAAAAGAAGAAGTAAAACTGTCACTGCTTGTGGATGACATGATACTATATATAGAGAATCCTAAAGATGCCACCAGAAAACTACTAGAGCTAATCAATGAATTTGGTAAAGTTGCAGGATACAAAATTAATGCACAGAAATCTCTTGCATTCCTATACACTAATGATGAAAAATCTGAAAGAGAAATTAAGGAAACACTCCCATTTACCACTGCAACAAAAAGAATAAAATACCTAGGAATAAACCTACCTAGGGAGACAAAGGACCTGTATGCAGAAAACTATAAGACACTGATGAAAGAAATTAAAGATGATACCAACAGATGAAGAGATATACCATGTTCTTGGATTGGAAGAATCAATATTGTGAAAATGACTATACTACCCAAAGCAATCTACAGATTCAATGCAATCCCTATCAAATTACCAATGGCATTTTTTACAAAACTGGAACAAGAAATCTTAAAATTTGTATGGAGACACAAAAGACCCCGAATAGCCAAAGCAGTCTTGAGGGAAAAAAACGGAGCTGGAGGAATCAGGCTCCCAGGCTTCAGACTATACTACAAAGCTACAGTAATGAAGACAATATGGTAGTGGTACAAAAACAGAAATATATATCAATGGAACAGGATAGAAAGCCCAGAGATAAACCCACGTACCTATGGTCAACTAATCTATGACAAAGGAGGCAAGGATATACAATGGAGAAAAGATAGTCTTCAATAAGTGGTGCTGGGAGGATTGGACAGCTACATGTAAAAGAATGAAATTAGAACACTCCTTAACACCATACACAAAAATAAACTCAAAATGGATTAGAGACCTAAATGTAAGACTGGACACTATAAAACTCTTAGTGCAAAACATAGGAAGAACACTCTTTGACATAAACCACAGCAAGATCTTTTTTGATCCACCTCCTAGAGTAATGGAAATAAAAACAAAAATAAACAAATGGGACCTAATGAAACTTAAAAGTTTTAGCACAGCAAAGGAAACTACAAACAAGATGAAAAGACAACCCTCAGAATGGGAGAAAATATTTGCAAATGAATCAACGGACAGAGGATTAATCTCCAAAATATATAAACAGCTCATGCAGGTCAATATTAAAATAACAAACAACCCAATCCAAAAATGGACAGAAGACCTAAATAGACATTTCTCCAAAGAAGACATACAGATGGCCAAGAAACACATGAAAAGATGCTCAACATCACTAATTATTAGAGAAATGCAAATCAAAACTACAATGAGGTATCACCTCACACCAATTAGAATGGGCAGCATCAGAAAATCTACAAACAATAAATGCTGGAGAGGGTGTGGAGAAAAGGGTACCCTCTTGCACTGCTGGTGGCAATGTAAATTGATACAGCCACTATGGAGAACAGTATGGAGGTTCTCCGAAAAACTAAAAATAGAATTATCATATGACCCAGCAATCCCACTACTGGGCATATACCCAGAGAAAACCATAATTCAAAAAGACACATGCAACCCAGTGTTCATTGCAGCACTCTTTACAATAGCCAGGACATGGAAGCAACCTAAATGCCCATTGACAGATGAATAGATAAAGAAGATGTGGTACATATATACAATGGAATATTACTCAGTCATAAAAAGGAATGAAATTGGGTCATTTGTAGAGACATGGATGAATCTAGAGACTGTCATACAGAGTGAAGTAAGTGAGAAAGAGAAAAACAAATATCGTATATTTACACATATATGTGGAACCTAGAAAAATGGTACAGATGAACCAGTTTGCAGGGCAGAAACTGAGACACAGGTGCAGAGAACAAACGTATGGACACCAAGGGGGGAAAGTGCTGGGGGGTGGTGGTGGTGTGATGAATTGGGAGATTGGGATTGACATATATATATAGCATTAACCTTAAAACTAATATGTATAAAATGGATAACTAATAAAAACCTGCTGTATAAAACTAAATAAATAAAATTAAATTTTAAAAAAAAGGCTACTACATGCCCCACAGTGGGTCCAAAAAAAAAAGATAATAAATAAAATAGCAATTAAAAAATAGAAAAGATAATGAAACCAAGACCTGGTTTTTTGAAAAGAAAAACAAAATTGATAAACCTTTAGCCAGGCTCACTAAGAAGAAAAGAAGACACAAACAACCAAATAATAAATGAAAGAGGAGAAATAACCACCAATACCACAAAGATACAAAAAATCATGAGATTAATATGAACAGTTACATGCCAAGTAATTGGACAATCTAGAAGGAATGGACAAATTTCTAGAAACACACAACCTGTCAATACTGAATAAAGAATATCTAGACAACTTGAACAGACTGATCACTAGTTTTGAAATTGAATTTATAATAAATTCCCAGCAATCAAAAGTCCAGGACTGGACATCTTCACAGGGGAATTCTACCAAATATATAAAAAAGAGCCAATACCCCTACTTCTCAAACTATTCCAAATAACTGAAGAGGATGGAACACTCCCAAATTCATTGTACAAGGCCACCACTACCCTGACACCAAAACCAGACAAAGACACTACAAAAAAGAAAATTACAGGCCAATATTTTTATTAATACAGATGAAAAAGCCTTAATAAAATATTAGCAAACACAACCCAACAATACATTAAAAGGATCATGTACCACAATCAAGTTGGATTTATTCCAGAGATGCAAGGATGGTTCAACATAGGCAAAAGTTGATCAATGTGATACATCACATTAACAAAAGAGAGGAAAAAAACCAAGTAATCATCTCAAGAGATGCAGAAAAAGCATTTGACAAAATTCAACATTCATTTATGTTAAAAACTCTCATCAAAGTGGGTACAGAGGGAACATATCTCAACATAATAAAGGCTATGAAAAACTCACAGCTAACATCATACTCAGCAGTGAAAAGCTGAAAGCCTTGCCTCTAAATTCTGGAACAAGTCAAGCATACCCACTCTAACGTCTTCTATTTAACATAGTACTGGAAGTCCTAGCCACAGTAATTAGACAAGAAAAAGAAATTAAAAGCCTCCAGATTGGAAGGGAAGAAGTAAAATTGTCTCATTTGCAGATGACATGATATTTTATATAGAAAACCCTAAGATATCCACCAAAAAACTCTTAGAACTAATAAATGAAATTAGTAAAGTTGAAGGATACAAGATTAATATATAGAAATTTGTTGCTTTTCTATACATCAGTAATGACCTATCAGAAAGAGAAATTTAAAAACAATCTCATTTAAAAGCACATCAAAAAGAATAAAAAACTTAGGAATAAACTTAACAAGGAGGTGAAAGATCTATGAGGTGAAAGATCTATATGCTGAAAACTGTTAATGAAGGAAGTTGAAGATGATACAAGGAAATGGAAAGATATACCATGTTCTTGGATTGGAAGAATTAATGTTAATGGCCATACTACCCAAAGTAATCTAGAGATATAATGTAATCCCCATCAAAATACCTAGGACATTTTTCACATAACTAGAACAAATAATCCTAAAATGGATATGGAACCACAAAAGACCCCAAATTGCCAATCAATCCTGAGAATAAAAGAATAAAGGTGGAGGTATAACACTCCCAGACTTCACTATATAGTAATCACAACAGCATGATACTGGCACAAAAACAGACACATAGATCAGTGGAACAGAATGGAAAGCCCAGAAAAAAATCCACATGCCTATGGTCAATTAATCTACAACACAGAAGGCAAGAATGGAGGAAACACAGTCTTTAATAAAGGATGCTGGGGGGACTTTCCTGGTAGCGCAGTGGTTAAGAATCTGCCTGCCAGTGCAGGAGACACAGCTTCAAGCCCTGGTCTAGGAAGATCCCACATGCCGTGGAGCAACAAAGCCCATGCACCACAACTACTGAGCCCAAGTGCCACAACTATTGAAGCCTGTGTGCCTAGAGCCTGTGCTCCACAACAAGAGAAGTCACTGCAATGAAAAGCCTGCGCACTGCCATGAAGAGTAACAACCACCTGCCGCAACTAGAGGAAGCCCACATGCAGCAACAAAGACCCAACATATCCATTAATTAATTGACTGATTGATTGATTGATTTAAAAAATTTTTAAAAATTAACGGGTGCTGGGAAAAGTTGACAACTACATGTAAACAAATGAGATTAGAACATTTCCTCACACCATATACAAAATAAACTCAAAATTGATTAAAGACCTAAATGTAAGACCTGAAACCATAAAACTCTTAGAAGAGAACATACTCTTTGACATAAATCATAGAAATGTTTCTTTGTATCTGTCTACTAATGCAAAAGGAATAAAAGCAAAAATTAAAAAGTTGGACATAATTAAACTTAAAATTTTTGCACAGCAAAGGAAACCATCTACAAAATGAAAACACAACCTATGGAATCGGAAAAAACTTGCAAATATGACTGACAAGGTGTTAATATACAAAATATACAAACAGCTCATTTAACTCACTATCAAAAGAAACAACCCAATCTAAAAATAGGCAGAAGACCTAAATAGATATTTTTCTAAAGATGACATATAGATTTTCAACAGGCAAATGAAAAGATGTTCAACATCACTAAAAACAACTCTAAGATATGCAAATCAAAACTACAATGAGATATCATTTCATACATGTCAGAATGGTTATCATCAAAATGTCTACAAATAACAAATGTTGGTGAAGATATGGAGAAAAGGGAACCTCAGTACAATGCCAGTGGGAATGTCAATTCATGTAGCCACTATGCAAAACAGTATGGAGGTCCCCCCAAAACTAAAAATACAACTATCATATTATCCAGCATTTTCACTCTTGGGTGCATATAAAAAAAATCACCAAAAACACTAATTCAAAGAGTTACATGCACCTCAATGTTCATAGCAGCACTATTTACAATAGCAAAAAAATGGAAGCAACCCAAGTGTCCATCAACAGACAAAGCAATAAAGAAAATGTGGTATATATATACACAATGGAATATTACTCAGCCATAAAAAGGATGAAATTCTGCCATTTGCAGCAACGTGGATGTACCTAGAGAATATTATGCTTAGTGACATAAATCAGACAAAGAAAGACAAATACTGTGTGATATCACTTATGTGTGGAATCTAAAAAATAAAATGAATGTATATAGCAAAACAGAAATATAGTCACAGATACAGAAAACAAAATAGTGGGGGGTTTTCTTCTGTTTTTAATTATGGTATAGTTTATTTACAATATTATATAAGTATCCAGTGTACAACATAGTGATTCACAATTTTAAATGTTATACTCCATTTATAGTTATTATAAAATATTGGCTCTATTCCCTGTGCTGTACAATATGTCCTTGTAGTTTATTTTGTACATAGTATTCTGTGTCTCTTAATCCCCTACACCTATCTTGTCCCTATCCCCTCCCCTCTCCCCACTGGTAACCCCTGTTTTGTTTTCTATATCATAATTTTGTTTATTATACACTCCTCACAAGTCTGTGTACTAACCTGTAATCATATAGTATATATTCTCTTACACCTGGCTTTTTGGCTAAAAATTATGGATTGAATAGTCATTAGTGATTCCTCCCTTTTCACTGCTCCTCCTTTTCATTGAAATATACCAGAATTTAGTTATTTAGTTATCCATTCCATTAATGATATACATTTGAGTTGTTTCCAATTTTGGGCTCTTTTACAGAGGAAGCTATGGTTCTACTTGTGCAAGTGTCCTGGACACAGTGTATTACAAAACATGGAGAGGAATTCTGGGATGCTTTGTTATGCCTATCCAAGCCTTTATAGGGTTAAAAAAAAAACCTATAAAGCGAAGTGTGCAGTTTATACAATTTATATGAACAACAAAAAACAAAATTGAATGTATGTGATGTGTTGGATATATAGATTCAAGATTACATATTAAAGCTCTAGTCAATGTGTTTACTGTGTACATACTTCCCACTCCACTGAAGTTTGACATCTTCAGAAATCCACCTGAATGACCTGGGACTGCTTGTGTCAATTCAGCAGGGAGACCCTATGACTCCATGAGGAGACCTGGCTTCACTTCCTTTTCTCTTGGGAGATATTTATGCTTTGGACTCTTCAGAACCACAAGACAAGGGTGGCAATGAAGGCCTGTGCAGGTGAGGGATTAGAGGGGACAAGTCTGCTATGGATGAGGGACTTGGGCCTGAGCTTGGGGAGATCTAGTGAAAAAGAAAAGAATCCCTAGAAGCAGGATATGGGAGGAAGGATGAGAGGCTGTTTATATGGGAAGAAAGGAGGCCAGAGGATGAGGGACCAGGGCAGGATGTGTTTGTGCAGCATCAGGTAAGGGGGAGTTGCAGAGATGGGCTGCCATTCTGGGGCCAGGAAATAGAACCAGCTTGGTATTCAGCTCTCCCTCCTCCTCTGCCCCTCTTACTCCTCCCAAATCGTGCCTCTCCATCCACCTTCCCTTCCCCCTCCATCTCATGATGGCACACAGGGGGCCAGTAAGCAGAGGAAAAGGTTTTAATTCATTTTAAGATAAGAAATTTTCTTTTAGGTCAACAAAATGTTTTAAAATAATAATAATACATTTTTTTGAGTGTGGTAAAATGTACTTTTAAAATATTTTATGAATGAAGGGGCCCACAAAGTCAAAAGTGGCCAGGGCCCATGAAAGTCATCGTGTGAATTGTATACTTTAAATGTGTGCATTTGGAGAAGCAAGAAGAACTACAATCCTGCAACCTGCAGAACAAAATCCACAATCACAGAAAGTTAGACAAAATGAAAAGGCAAAGGATTATGTCCCAGAGGAAGGAACAAGATAAAACACCAGAAAAACAACTAAATGAAGTGGAGATAGGCAATCTTCCAGAGAAAGAATTCAGAATAATGATAGTGAAGATGATCCAGGATCTCAGAAAAAGAATGGAGGGAAAAATTGAGAAGATACAAGAAATGCTTAACAAAGACCCAGAAGAACTAAAGAACAAACAAACAGAGATGAACAATACAGTAACTGAAATGAAAAATACACTTGAAGGAATCAATAGCAGAAAACTGAGGCAGAAAAACGGTTAAGTGACCTGGAAGACAGACGGTGGAAATCACTGCCATGGAACAGAATAAAGAAAAAAGAATGAAAAGAAATGAAGACAGCCTAAGAGACCTCTGGAACAACATTAAATGCACCAACATTCTCATTATAGGGGGTTCCAGAAGGAGAAGAGAGAGAGAAAGGACCTGAGAAAATATTTGAAGAGATAATAGCTAAAAACTTCCTTAACATGGGAAAGGAAACAGTCAACCAAGTCCAGGAAACACAGAGAGTCCCAGGCAGGATAAACCCAAGGAGGAACATGCCAAGACACATAATAATCAAACTGACAAAAATTAAAGACAATGAAAAAATATTAAAAGCAACAAGGGAAAAACGACAAAGGATACAAAAACAAGCCCCGTGTATATGCTGTCTGCAAGGGACCCATCTCAAACCTAGGGACCCATACAGACTGAAAGTGAGGGGATGGAAGAAGGTATTCCACGAAAATTGAAATCAAAGGAAAGCTGGAGGAGCAATACTCGTATCAGAAAAAATAGACTTTAAAATAAAGCCTGTTATAAGAGACAAAGAAGTACACTACATAATGATCAAGGGAACAATCAAAGAAGAAGATAAACACTTGTAAATATATATGTACCCAACATAGGAGCACCTCAATATATAAGGCAAGTACTAACAGCCATAATGGGAGAAATCAACAGTAACACAATAATAGTGGGGGAGTTTAACATCCCACTTTCATTAATGGACAGATCATCCAGACAGAAAATCAATAAGGAAACACAGACTTTAAGTAACGCATTAGACCAGTTGGACTTAATTGATATTTATAAAGCATTCCATCAAAAGCAGCAGAATACATTCTTCTCAAGTGCACACAGAACGTTCTCCAGGATTGACCACATGCTGGGCCACAAGGCGAGCCTCAGTAAATTTAAGAAAATTGAAATCATATCAAGCATCTTTTCCAATCACAAAGCTATGAGATTAGAAATAAACTACAAGAAAAAAACTACAAAAAACACAAACACGTGGAGGCTAACAAATATGCTACTAAACAACCAGTGGATCACTGAAGAAATTAAAGAGGAAATCAAAAATACCTAGAGATGAATGAAAATGAAAGCACAATGATACAAAACCTATGAGATGCAGCAAAAGCAGTTCTAAGAGGGAAGTATATAGCAATACAATCTTACCGCATGACACGAGAAAAATCTCAAACAACCTAACCTTACACCTATAGCAACTAGAGAAAGAAGAACAAACAAAACCTAAAGTTAGTAGAAGGAAAGAAATCATAAATATGTGCAATTGTTGTGAATTCTATCTGAAAGTAAAGACTTATACATGACTCCAAACAAGGGAGGACTCAGCTGTTGTAGTCCTTTGTCCCTGATGGCATTTCACAAGAAGCTTCCCCCCTTCAGGGAAGCAGGACCTACATCAAGGGCCCACAGTAGATTCTTCAATCTGAGCCTTTAGCTCTTTTAGTCCAGCTTCAGCTTATCTCTTCTCCTCCTAGTGCTGGAGGTTGTCAGTATTCGGGGGAAGAATATTTTCTTGAAAACCATGGTTACTGCCTCTTCTATTGGGAGAGATGGGGAAGAGATGCATTAGGCATCTTGTCAGTGACCCAATTTTCTCCAAGCCCATGAGCTGAAACGAAATAATGGTTTAAAGAGGTCAGGTGAGGAGGAGTTCAAGATGGTGGAGTAGAACAACGTGGAGCTCACCTTCCCCCCACAAACACATCAAAAATACATCTACATGTGGAACAATTCTCACATAATATCCACTGAAACCTGGCAGAAGATCTCTTATACAACCAAAGCTGCAACAAAGATCCCACGTAACTGGGTAGGAAAAAAGGGGGAAAAAAGAAAAAAATGAATGAGGATGGGACTTGCACCCCTGGGAGGGAGCTGTGAAAGAGGAACAGTTCTCTAGCCCTGGGAACATTTTTCGCTGGTTGGAAGGTCCACTTCAACTGATAGGAAGCTGGAATGGTCTGGAATTTTCTTGAGAGAAGTGTGTGGGTGCTGGCTTGCTGCCAGGCAGAGTAGAGAGGGACTGGCACTGACGGCTGCCATGTTGCTTCACTTCCCAACCCGAGACACATGCCTGCTGGTGCACAGAGTGGCTGGGTGCTGAAACTCAAGCTTCAGCAGACAGACCTGGGAAGCCGACTTGGTTTGGCTGCACAGAGACAGCCCAAAAGGGCTGAAGTGTGGTCCAGGCCACCATTAAAGGTGTGCACAGGACAGAGCACAGGTCTGCCATAGGAGCTCCACTGTCAGTGTGCCCAAGGTTGGGGCATAGCTCCAACCCTAGTGCGCTTTGATAGCACAAACGTGGACCTGACATTTGAGCCGATTATTGGAGCTCCTGAATTGGGAGTGAGTCTAGCGACGGTGCCAGCAGTAGTGGACTTTGAGGGTGCACACACTGGGTGGTGGGCAGCATCAGAGTCCAACTTCCTGGCAGACAGCCCCTGGGGAGGAATACACAGCAGCTCCTTTCCCATCAGGAGCACTCCAGTCGCACCTACCTCATACCACAGCTGAGAACTTGATCTGGAGACTTCTACTCCAACAACCAGAGAGAAGCCCCTGCCCCCGACAGGTCTGTGACAGCCACAGAGCAAAGAAGAGGCCCACCCAACATCCAGTGCAGGCTCTGGTCACCACAACACCAAACATACCCTCATCAAGGGGATAATGGCTAGCACACTCTGAGGAAAGACATGACTGGCATCCATACCAAAACAGCCTGTGCACCAAAAATGTTAGACTCACACAGTCTACACAGGAATACTCCCACACAAAAACAGCCTTTCAAGACCACGGTAGATAACTGTTTCTCCTAAATTCATACAGTCAGAGAAATTTAATTAAAATGAAAAAGCAGAGGAACTGCTCCCAATTAAAAGAACAAGAGAAATTCTCTGAAAGAACAAACAATGAAACAGACATTTACAGTCTACCAGACCCCGAGTTCAAAAAGGATGTCATAAAAATACTGAGTTAAGAAAGACTGTCTGTAGAAATGCAAATCTCTGCAACAAGGAACTAGAAACTCTAAAGAGGAACCAATCAAAATTAGACAACTCAATTGCTGAGATAAAAACTGAACTAA
The DNA here is from genome assembly GCF_028021215.1 of Eschrichtius robustus. Classification (NCBI taxonomy): domain Eukaryota; kingdom Metazoa; phylum Chordata; class Mammalia; order Artiodactyla; family Eschrichtiidae; genus Eschrichtius; species Eschrichtius robustus. The sequence goes on from NC_090826.1 coordinate 106,660,978, forward strand.
AGGCAATAAATAGCAGACTAAATAATGCAGAAGAACAAATAAGTGATCTGGAAGATAGAATAATGGAAATCACCAAAGCAGATCAGCAGACAAATGAAACAACAAGGTTCCACTGTATAATACAGGGAACTATATGCAATATCCTGTAATAAACCATAATATTATGTATTATATATATATAATATATATTATACACTTTGCTGTACACCAGAAACTAACACAACATTGTAAATCAACTATACTTCAGTAAAAAAAAGACAAATAAAAAAATGAAAACTACATACGAGATCTATGGGATAATATAAAGCATGGCAACCTATATGTAATAGGGATTCCAGAAGGAGAAGAAAGAGAAAGGGGGATTAAAAATGTATTTGAAAAAATTATGGCTTAAAACTTCCCAAACTTAAAGAAGGAAACACATATCCAGGTACAGGAAGGACAGAGGGTCTGACACAAGATGAACCCAAACAGACCCAACCAAGACATATCATAATTAAAATGGCAAAAGTTAAACTTATAAAGAGGATTCTAAAGGTAACAAGAGAAAAACAAACAGTCAGTTACAAGGGAACACCATAAGGCTATCATCTGATTTCTCTACAGAAACGTGGCAGGCCAGAAGTGAGTGGTATGATAAATTCAAAGTCCTGAAAGGGAAAAACCTGCAACCTAGAAGAGTCTAGTCAGCAAGATTATCATTTAGAATAGAGGGAGAAACTAAGAATGTCTTAGAAAAGCAAAAACTAAGAGAACACAGTAATACTAAACCTAACTTAAAAGAAGTATTGAAAGGTCTTCTCTAAATAAAAAAGAAGCATTATTCTATAGAAAGTGGAAAACACAGTTGGAAAGGAAAATATATAAAGGATTAAAGATTACTTAAATAAGCCAGTACATAGATTAAAATTTTTTTTAATTTGTGAAAGTGATTATAACTACAATGAACAGCAAAAGGATAAACATGAGATGTAAAATACGACTTCAAAATCACAAAATGTGAGAAAGGGGAGTAAGAAAATGTAGATTTATTAGAAAGTGTTTGGACTTACATGATCATCAATCTAAAGCAAGTAGATATAATTATGTGTTAACATACTTGAAAACCAGAGTAACCACAAATCAAAAACATACAATAGATTTACAAAAACCAAAAAGAAAGGAACTAAAGCATAATGCAAAAGAAAACCATCAAACCACAAAAGGAAAAACAAAAAGAAGAAAGGAACTAAGAACTACAAAATCAGCTGGAAAACGAGGTTTAAAGTGGCAATAAATACAAGTGTATCAATAATCACTTTAAAGGTCAATGGACTAAATGTTCCAATCAAAAGACACAGAGTGGCAGATTGGATTTAAAAAAAAAAGAACCTAGGGGGTGGTGGTGGTGTGGTGGTAGGATGAACTGGGAGATTGGGATTGGCATATATACACCAATATGTATAAAATTGATAACTAATAAGAACCTGCTGTATAAAAAAAATAAAATAAAATAAAATTCAAATTCAAAAAAAATAAAAGAACCTACAATATGCTTCCTACAAGACATCCACTTTACGGCAAAAGACACACATAGATTGAAAGTGAGGGGATGGAAAAAGATATTTCATAGAAATGGAAACAATAAGAAAGTGGGAGGGATCATTAAACATCTCACTCAAGACTTCCTGGACAAGATGGCAGAGGAGAAGGACCTTGATCTCACCTCGTCTCATGAGCATATCAAAAAACTAACTACTGAACAGCCATCAGTAAAAAAGACTGGAACCTACCAAAAAAGATAGTCTATTTTCAGAGACATAAAGAAGAAACCACACGAGATGGTAGGAGGGGCACACTCACAATATAATTAAATCCCATAGCCGGCAGGTGGGTGACCCACAAACTGGAGAACAATTATATGGATGCAGTTCTCCCACAGGAGTGACAATTCTGGGCCCCACATCAGGCTCTCTGCTTGGGGGTATGGCATCAGGAGGAGGAGACACCAGAGCATGTGGCTTTGAAGGCCAGCAGTACTTGACTGCAGGAGGTTCACAGGACTGGAAGAAACAGAAACTCCACTCTTGGAGGGTGCATACAAGTTCTTGTGCACACCAGGACCCAGGGCAAAAGCAGGGACTTCATAGAAGCCTGGGCCAGATCTACCTGCTGGTCTTGAAGGGTCTACTGAGGAGGCAGGGCATGGCTGTGGCTCACCTTGGGGACAAGGACACTGGTGGTGGAGGTACTGGGGGGTATGCATCAGTGTGAGCTCTCCTGGAGGCCAACATTTTTGCACCAAGACCCAGCCCCACCCAAGAGCCTATAGGCTCCAGTGCTGGGACACCTCAGACCAAATAACCAACAGGGTGGGGACACCACCACATCCATAAGCAGACAGGCTGACTAAAGGCTTCCTGAGCCCACAGCCACCTCTAGGCACACCTCTTGACATGGCCCTGCCCACCAGATGGCCAAGACCCAGCTCCACCCCTCATTGGGCAGGCACTGGCCTCTCCCATCAGGAAGCCTGAACACGCCTTTAGACCAGCCTCACCCACCAGGGGGTAGACACCAGAAGCAAGAAAACTACAGGCCCACAGTCTGCAGAACTGAGTCTGCAAAGACATGCCAGAGACTACCCTGGGACCAGCTGGTCCCTGGCCCTTGGGTGATGAGAAGGGAGTGTACTGCTGGGACACATAGGACATCCCCTACAGAGGGTCACTTCTGCAAGGCCAGAAACATAACTAACCTTCCACATACAGAAAAATACAAATAGAAATTTAGACAAAATGAGATGGCAGCGGAATATGTTCCAGATGAAGGAACATGATAAAACCCCAGAAGAACAATTAAGTGAAGTGGAGATAGACAATCAACCTGAGAAAGAGATCAGAGTAATGATCTTAAGGATAACCCAAGAACTCAGTAAAAGAATGGATGCACAGAGCGAGAAGTTACAAGAATTTTTTAATGAAGAGTTAGAAAATATAAAGAACTAAACACAGATGAAGAACAGAATAGCTGAAATGAAAAATACACTAGAAGGAATCAATAGCAGAATAAATGAGGCAGAAGAACCAATAAGCTGGAGGACAATATGGTGGAAATCACTGCCATGGAACAGAATAAAGAACAAAGACTGAAATGAAATGAGGAGAGTTTAAGAGACTGCTGGGACAAAATCAAATGAACCAACATTTGCATTATAGGGGTCCCAGAAGGAGAAGAGAGAGAGAGAAAAGGCCTCAGTAAATATTTGAAGAAATGATAGCTTAAAACTTCCCTAACATGGGAAAGGAAACAGTCACCCAAGTCCAGGAAGTGCGGACAGTCCCATACACGATTAACCCAAGGAGGAAAATGCTGAGACACATAGTAATCAAATTGAAAAAATTAAACATAATGAGAAAATATTAAAAGCAACAAGGGAAAGGAAACAAATAACATACAGGGGAATCCCCATAAGGTTATCCCCCCCCCATAAGGTTAACAATGAATTTTTCAGCAGAAACTCTACAGGCCAGAAGGGAGTGCCATGATATATTTAAAGTGGTGAAAGGGAAAAAACTTACAACCAAGAATACTCTACCCAACAAGGCTCTCATTCAGATTTGATGAAGAAATCAAAAGCTTTATAGACAAGCAAAAGTTAAGAGAATTCAGGACCACCAAACCAGCTTTACAACAAATGATAAAGGAGCTTTTCCAAGCAGAAAAGAAAAGGCCACAGCTAGAAACAAGAAAATTGCAAAATGAGAAAGCTCACTGGTAAATGCAAACAACAACAACAAAAACCAGTAAAGGTAGGAAATCAACCACACACAAATATGATATCAAAACCAGTAATCAGGGCTTCCCTGGTGGCGCAGTGGTTGAGAGTCTGCCTGCCAATGCAGGGGACATGGGTTCGAGCCCTGGTCTGGGAGGATCCCACATGCCGCGGAGCAACTAGGTCCATGAGCCACAACTACTGAGCCTGCGCATCTGGAGCTTGTGCTCCGCAACAAGAGAGGCCGCGACAGTGAGAGGCCCACGCACTGTGATGAAGAGTGGCCCCCGCTCGCTGCAACTAGAGAAAGCCCATGCACAGAAACGAAGACCCAACAGAGCCAAAAATTATTTAATTAATTAATTAAATTTTTAAAAAAACAGTAATCATGAGAGGAGGAGAGTACAAATGCTAGATATTTGAAATTCATTTGAAAGTAAGAGATCAGCAACTTAAAACAATGTTGTATATATATAGACGACTATATCAAAACCTCATGGTGGGGAGTTCCCTGGTGGCATAGTGGTTAGGATTCTGGGCTTTCACTGCCTTGGCCCAGGATCAATCTCTGGTCAGGGAACAGATCCCACAGGCTGCATGGCATGGCAAAACAAACAAACAGAACACAAACAAACAAACAACCTCCTTGTACCAAAACCCAAAAATCTATAATAGGTATACAGGCAGAAAAGAAAAAGGAATCCAAAGAACACTAGAGATAGTATTCAAATCACAAAAGAGGAGAACAAAAGTGGAAAGGAAGAAAAAAGGCCTATAAAAGCAAACCCAAAACACTTAATAAAATGGCAATAAGAACATACATATCGATAATTACCTTAAATGTAAACAGATTAAATGCTCCAACCAAAAGACATAGACTGGCTGAATGAATAAAAAAGCAAGACCCATGTATAAGCTGTCTACAAGAGACCCACATCAGATCTAGAGAAACATACAGACTGAAGGTGATGGGATGGAAAAATGTATTCTATGCAAATGGAAATCAAAAGAAAGCTGGAGTAGCAATACTCATATAAGACAAAACAGACTTTAAAATAAAGACTATTACAGGAGACAAAGAAAAATACTACATAATGATCAAGGGATCAATCCAAGAAGAAGACATAAAAATTGTAAATATATATTCACCCAACATAGAAGAACCTCAATATATAAGGCAAATGTTAACAGACATAAAAGGAGAAAATGACAGTAACAAAATAGTGGGGGATTTTAACACCCCACATACATAAATGGACAGTCATTCAGACAGACTATCAATAGGGAAACACAAGCGTCAAATGACACATTAGAGCAGAGGGACTTAACTGATATTTTTAGACCATTCTGTCCAAAAGCAGAATACACATTCTTTTCAAGTGCACATGGAACATTCTCCAGGATAGATCACATGCTGGGCCACAAAGGAAGACTTAGTACATTTAAGAAAACTGAAATCATATCAAGCATCTTTTCTGATCACAATGCTATGAGATTAGAAATCAACTACAAAAAAAAATTGCAAAAAACCCACAAACACCTGGAGGCTAAACAATATGCTTCTAAACTGCCATTGGATGACTAAAGAAATGAAAGAGGAAATCAAAAATACCTAGGGACAAATGAAAATGGAAACACAATTATCCGAAGCCTATAGGACACAGCAAAAGCCGTTCTAAGAGGAAAGTTTATAGTGATACAATCTTACCTCAGGAAACAAGAAAAATCTGAAATAAACAACCTAACCTTACACCTAAAGCAACTAGAGAAAGAAGAACAAATAAAATGCAAAGTTAGTAGAAAGAAAGAAATCGTAAAGATCAGAGCAGAAATAGAGTTGAAGAAAATAGAAAAGATCAATGAAACTAAAAGATGGTTGAAAAGATAAACAAAATTGATAAACCTTTAGTCAGACTCATCAAGTAAAAAATGGAGAGAGCTCAAATCAATAAAATTAGAAATAAAAAAGTAGAAGTGACAACCAAAACCACAGAAATACAAAGGACTGTAAGAGACTACTATGAGCGACTATATGCCAATAAAATGAACAACCTAGAAGAAATGGACAACTCTTAGAAATAAACAATCCCCAAGGTGGAACCAGGAAGAAACAGAAAATATGAACAGATCAATTTCAGTACTGAAATTGAATCAGTAATATAAAAACTCCCCAAAAACAAAAGTCCATGACCAGATGGCTTCACAGGCAAATTCTATCAAACATTTAGAGAAGAGTTAACACCCATACTTCTGAAACTATACCAAAAAAAATTGCAGAGGAAGGAACACTTCTAAACTCATTCTATGAGGCCACCATAACCCTGATACCAAAACCACACAAAGATAACACACACACAAAAGAAGAAAATTATAAGCCAATATAACCAATGAACATAGATGCAAAAATCCCCAACAAAATACTAGCAAACCAAATCTAACAATACATTAAAAAGATCACTCACCATGATCAAGTGGGATTTATCCTAAGGATGCAAGCAGTTTTCAATATCTTCAAATCAGTCAGTGTGATACACCACGTTTAAAAAAGGAAGAATAAAAACCATATGATCATATCAATTGATGCAGAAAAAGTTTTTGCTAAAATTCAACATCCATGTATGATTTTTAAAAAAACTCTTTAGAAAGAGGGCAAAGAGGGAAACTAGCTCAACATAATAAAGGCCATATATGCCTAATCCATAGCTAACATCATACTCAATGTTGAAAAGCTGAAAGGGTTTCCTCTAAAATCAGGAACAAGACAAAGATGCCCACTCTCACCACTTTTATTTGACGTAGTATTGGAAGTCCTAGCCACAGCAATCAGAGAAGAAAAAGAAGTTTTAAAATTCCAAATTGGAAAAGAAGAAATAAAACTATTACTGTTTGTATATGACATGGTAATATACATAGAAAATCCTAAAGACACTACCAGAAAACTACTAGAGCTCATCAATGAATTTGGTAAAGTTTCAGGATACAAAATTAATACACAGGAATCTCTTGCATTTCTATTCATTAACAATGAAAAATCAGAAAAAGAAATTAAGAAACAATCCCATTTACCATCACACCAAAAAGAATAAAATACCTAGGAATAAAGCTGAAAGTAAGTATAAGGAGGCAAAAGACTTGTACTCCAAACACTATAAGACAACAATGAAAGAAATCAAAGATGACACAGATGGAAGGATATACCGTGTTATTGGATTGGAAGAGTCAATATTGTCAAAATGACTATACTACCCAAGGCAATCTGCAGATCAAATGCAATCCAATCAAATTACCACTGGCATTTCTCACAAAACTAGAACAAAAAAATTTTTAATTTGTATGGAAACACAAAAGACCCCAAATAGCCAAAGCAATCTTAAGAAAGAAAAATGGAGCTGGAGGAATCAGACTCTTTGACTTTAGACTATACTACAAAGCTACAGTAATCAAAACAGTATGGTACTTGCAAAAAACCAGAAATATAGACCAATGGAACAGGATAGAAACCACAGAAACAAATCCATACACCTATGGCCAATTAATCTATGACAAAGGAGGCAAGAATATGCATTGGAGAAAAGACAGTCTCTTCAATAAGCAATGCTGGGGAAACTGGACAGCTACATGTAAAAGAGTGACATTAGAACATTCTCTAACACCATACACAAACATAAACTCAAAATGGATTAAGGAACTAAATATAAGATTGGATACTATTAAACTCCTAGAGGAAAGCACAGGCAGAACACTGTTTGACATAAATCACAACAGTATTTTTTTGGATCAGTCTCCTAGAGTAGTAGAAATAAAAACAAAAATAAACAAATGGGAACTAATTAAACTTAAAAGCTTTTGCACAGCAACGTAAACCATAAACAAAACAAAAAGAAAACCTACAGAATGGGAGAAAATATTTGCAAATGATGTGACTGATAAGGGATTGATTTCCAAAACATACAAACAGCTCATACAGCTCAAAAACAAAAACAAAAAAAACAAAACAAAAAAAAACATACCACTCAATCAAACAATGGGTAGAAGAAATAAATAGACATTTTCCCAAAGAAAGTATACAGATTGCCAACAGGCACATGAAAAGATGCTCAACATCGCTAATTATTAGAGAAATGCAAATCAAAACTACAATGAGGTACCATCTCACACCAGTCAGAATGGCCATCATTAAAAATTCTACAAATAATAAATGCTGGAGAAGGTGTGGAGAAAAATGAACCCTCCCACATTAGTGGTGGGAATGTAAATTGATACAGCCCCTATGGAGAACAGTATGGACGTTCCTTTCAAAACTAAAAATAGAAGGAGAGTCCAGATAGTGGTGGAGTAGGAGGATGTGGAGTTCACCTCTCCCCACAAATGCATCAAGAATACATCTACAAATGGAACAGTTCTCACAGAGCACCTGCTGAACACTAGCAGAGGTCCTTGGACACATAAAAGGACAAGAAAGATCCCGCATAACTGGGTAGGATGAAAGAACGAAGAAGGAAAAAAAGAAGAGGAGAGGAAGTGGGATGGGACCTGCAACCCTAGGTGGGGGAGATGAAGGAAAGGAAAGGTTCCTGCATCTGGGGAAGCCCCCTCACTGGCGGGGAGATCAGTTGGGACAGAAGGAGAGCTTCAGGGGCTCAGAGGAGAGCACAGCAAATGGTCTGCATCAGGCATGAAAGAATGAGAACTACACAGATGGTCTGTGCCAAGCCCAGCATGACCCAGCCTGAGATGTGTATCCACTGGTGTGGACGGGGACCTGGTGCCAGAACGTGGGGTTTGGAGAGCAGACCCGGTGAGAGGACTGCTGTTCCCTATGAGGAGACAGCCTGAAGGGACAGGAGTGAGGAGCTCTGCAACCAGGAATGCTTGTGGAGGAAGCCTGGACCACCACAGAAGCTTAGGCTCATTGTTGAGTGATGTGCAAAGGGCGGGGCCACCACTGTAGGCTCTCTTCCCACGTGCCAGCCCCTGCCTCCCCAGTACTAAGTAGGGTTCCCACCAGGGTGGGCACTCACACCCCAGGCTGCTGCCTCCTCTGCACCCCCTCCCCACAGAGGCAAGCTCTTGTGCCCCCAGCCGCCACCTCCTCCATGCCCCCTCCCCACTGGGGTGGGCTTGTGTGCTGCAGGGCAGCCTAGGAGCAGACGTCTGTGGGTGGCCCACATGCAGAGGTGGGGCTGAAACCACAGCTGAGCCCCAGGGGCCATGCAACTAAGGAAAAAGTGCTGAAATCTCTCCTTACAGCTGCACAAACTGTGGATTTACACCCTTGCAACTGGCTTTGCAAACTCAGCACCTGCAGAACATCTGAACAGACAATGAGTAATCCTGCAGCCAAGACGGGTCTAGCTATAGCAGCTGTGAACATTGTGGGCACATACACATGGGAGTTGGGCCAGGCCAGAGTCTGAGTTGCCCCCACAGCACCCACAGTGGGTCCAGATCCATGATTACTACAATCCTGGGACCTGACTTCAGTAGATCTACACTGGTGGACTGATGAAAACAATGCCTGAGAAACACCAGGGCCAATTGCCTGCATAACCACAGATAAGGTGGGTCTGAGAGCAGTGCCAACAACAGTGTCATCCAAGAGCTCACACAATGGATGAAAGGTGACACAATAGAGCACACCCATGGGTGAACAGCTCCAGAGGAGGAACACTCAGTGGCTTCTCTCCCAGTAGGTGTGCTCCAATCTCACCTACTTCACACCACAGATCAAAAATACAGCTAAGAAACAGATCTGGGGGCCTCTACTCCAACAAATAGGGAGCAGACTCCACCCCTGACAAGGCAGTGACAACCACAGAGCAAAGGGGAGGCCCTGCTCAAATCCACTGTGGGCTCTGGTTACCACAGCATCAGTCACACCTCCTATCAAGGGGATAATGGCCAGCATAACTCAGGAAAGAGGTGGCAGATATCTCTACTAAAAACAGCCCTCGTACCAAAAAATGTTAAACCCACACAGGCTACACAGGGAAGTTCCCACATAAAAGTAGCCCTCCAAGACAGTCTGAGTGTCTGGCATCATGAGGAAGAACCACCAGAACATTTAGCTTTGAAGGCCAGCAGGGCTTGAGTGTAAGAGCTCCCCAGGGCTGGGGAAAACAGGGACTCCACTCTTGGAGGGTGCACACAAGGTCCCATGTGCACTGGGACCCAGCACAAAGCAGTACCTCCATAGGAACCTGGGCTTGACCTACCTAGAGGTCTTGAAGAATCTCATGGGGAGGCAAAAGTGGGCTATAGCTCACTGTAGGGGCAAGGACACCGGTAGCAGAGGCCACAGGGAATATTGGTCAGTGTGAGCTCTCCCAGAGGTTTGCATTTTGGCACCAAGACCTGGCCCCACCCAACAATTGCAGGCTCCCAGTGCTGGAAAGCCTCAGGCCAAACAACCAACAAGTTGGGAACACAGGCCCACCCATCAAAAGACAGGCTGTCTAAAGTCATACTGAACTCACAGCCTCCTCAAGACACACCCCTTGACACGGCCCTGCCTACCAGAGGGACAAGACTCAGATCCACCCACTAGAGGGCAGGCACCAGTCCCTCCCACCAGGACGCCTACACAAGCCCCTGGACCAGCCTCACCCACGAGGCACAGACACCAGAAACAAGAGGAACTATGATCCTGCAGCCTTTGCAAAAGAGACCACAAACATAGAAAGTCAGACAAAATGAGATGATGGAGAAATATGTTGCAGACAAAGGAGCAAGATAAAAACCCACAAGAACAACTAAATGAAGAGGAGATAGGGAAGCTACCTGAAAAGGAATTCAGAGTAATGGTAGTAAATATGATTCAAAATCTCAGAAAATGAATTGAGGCACAGACTGGAAAGATAAAATAAATGTCTAACAAAGAGAAAGAAGATTTAAAGAACAAACAAATGGAGACAAACAACACAATAACTGAAATGAAAAATACACTGGAAGGAATCAATAGCCAAATAACTGAGGCAGAAGAACGAATAATTGAGCTGGAAAACAGAGTGGTGGAAATCACTGCCACAGAACAGAATAAAGAAGAAAGAATGAAAAGAAATGAGGACAGCATAAGAGACTTTGGGGACAACAGTAAATGCACCAACATTCACAATATAGGGGTCCAAGAAGGAGAAGTGAAAGGGAAAGGACCTAAGAATATACTTGAAAAAAGTATAGCCAAAAACTTCCCTAACATGGGAAAGGAAACAGTCACTCAAGTTTAGGAAGTGCAGAAAGTCCCATACAGGATAAACCCAAGGAGGAACGTGCCAAGACACATATTAATCAAACTGACAAAAAATAAATACAAAAAAATATATAAAAAGCAACAATGGAAAAGCAAGAAATAACATACAAGGGAATCCCCATAAAGTTATCAGCTGATTTGTCAGCAGAAACTCTGCAGGCCAGAAAAGAGTGGCATGATACATTTAAAGTGATGAAAGGGAAAAACCTACAACCAAGAATACTCTACCCAGCAAGGCTCTTGTTCGGATTTGACAGAGAAATCGAAAGCTCTACAGACAAGCAAAAGCTAAAAGAATTCAGTACCACCAAACCAGGCTTACAACAAATGCTAAAGGAACTTCTCTAGGAGGGGAAAAAAAAGAGGGCACAACTAGAAACAAGAAAATCACAAATGGGAAAGCTCACTAGTGAAGGCAAACATAAAGTAATAATAGAAAATCATGCAGGCACAAAGTGATATCAAAACCAGCAACCATGAGAAGAGGAGAGTACAAATGCAGGAAATGGGAATTGCATTTGGAAGTAAGAGACCAGCAACTTGAAACAACTTTGTACATATGTAGACTGCTATATCAAAACCTCATGGGAACTGCAAACCAAAAATCTACAATAGATACACACACAAAAAAGATAAAGCAACCCAAACACAACACTGAAGATAGTCATCAAACCACAAGAGAAGAGAACAAGAGAAGGGAAGAAAGAACACTGATAAAAACAAATCCAAAACAATTAAGAAAATGGCAATAGGAACATACATACCAATAATTACCTTAAATGTAAATGGATTAAATGCTCCAAAAGACATAGACTGGTTGAATGGATAAAAAACAAGACTGGTATGTATGCTGTCTACAAGACACTCACTTCAGACCTAGGGACACATGCAGACTGAAAGTGAGGGGATGGAAAAAGATATCCCATGCAAACGGAAATCAAAAGAAAGCTGGAGTACCAATACTCATATCAGACAAAATAGACTTTAATATAGGGAGGGTGGGAGGGAGATGCAAGAGGGAGGGGATATGGGGATATATGTATACATATAGCTGATTCACTTTGCTATACAGCAGAAACTAGCACACCATTGTAAAGCAATTATACTCCTATAAAGATGTTAAAAATAAAATAAAATAAAAGTGGGCAGAGGACTTGAATAGACATTTTTCAAAAGAAGACATCCAAATGGCCAATGGGTCCATGAAAAGATGTTCAACATCATTAATTATCAGGGAAATGCAAATCAAAACCACAATGAGATATCCCCTCATACCTGTGAGAATGGCTATCATCAAAAAGATGACAAATAACAAATGATGGAGAAAAGGGAACAATTGTGCACTGTTGGTGGGAATGTAAACTGGTTCAGCCATTATGGAAAACAGTGTGGAGGTACCTCAAAAAATTTAAAACAGAACTACCACATGACCCAGCAATTCCACTTCTGGATATGTAGCCCAAAGAAATGAAAACAAGGTATAAAAGAAATATATGCACTCGCATGTTTATTACAGCATTATTCACAATAGCCAAGATATGGACATAATCTAAACCTAAACTGCCAGCTACACAATGAAAAAGTTCTGGGAATCTAATGTATAGCATAGTGACTTTAGTTACTAATACTGTATTGTATATTGAAAGCTGCTAAGACAGTAAATCTTAAATATTCTCACCATAAGACCAATCAAAAAACTGTGATTATGAGAGGTGAAGGATGCATCAACATTATGTGCTAAAAATATCACAATATGTACATGTATCAAATCATCACATTATATACCTTAAACTTACACAATATTATATGTCAATTATATCTCAATAAAGCTGGGGGAGCGGAAAATTTTTTTAAATAAATAAAAAATAAAGACTATTACAAGAGACAAGGAAGGACACTACATAATGATCAAGGGCTCAGTCCAAGAAGAAGACATAACAATTGTTAATATATATGCACCCAACATAGGAGCACCTCAGTACATAAGGCAAATGCTAACAGCCATAAAAGGGGTAATCGACAGTAACACAATAATAGTGGGGGACTTTAACACCCAAATTACACCAGTGGACAGAGCATCTGGACAGAAAATTAACAAGGAAACACACAGACTAAAATGACAAATTAGACCAAATGGAATTAATTGATATTTTTAGATCATTCCATACTAAAGCAGCAGAACACACTTTCTTCTCAAGTGCACAAGTAACATTCTTCAGGATAGATTACATCTTGGGCCACAAATCAAGCCTCAGTAAACTTAAGAAAATTGAAGTCATATCTTTTTCAACCAAAACTCTATGACATTAGAGGTAAATTACAGGAAAAAAAACTGTAAAAAACAAACACATGCAGGCTAAACAATATGTTACTAAACAACCAATGGATCACTGAAGAAATTAAAGAGTAAATTTTAAAATACCTAGACAGACACCAGAGGAGGTACCAAGAGGGTGGAGTAGAAGGACATGCTCTCACTCCCTCTTGTGAGAACACCAGAATCACAACTAGCTGCTAGACAATCACTGACAGGAAGACACTGGAACTCACCAAACAAGATACCCCACATCCAAAGACAAAGGAGAAGCCACAATGAGACGGTAGGAGGGGCGCAATCAGAGTAAAATCAAATCCCATAACTGGTGGGTGGGTGACTCACAGACTGGCGAACACTTATACCACAGAAGTCCACCAACTGGAGTGAAGGTTCTGAGCCCCACGTCAGGCTTCCCAACCTGGGGGTCCAGCAATGGGAGGAGGAATTCATAGAGAATCGGACTTTGAAGCCTAGTGGGAATTGATTGCAGGACTTCGACAGGACTGGGGGAAACAGAGACCCCACTATTGGAGGGCGCACACAAAATAGTGTGTGCATCGGGACCCAGAGGAAGGAGCAGTAACCCCGGGGGAGACTGAACCAGACCTACCTGCTAGTGTTGGACGGTCTCCTGCAGAGGTGGGGTGTGGCTCTGTTTCACCATGGGAACAAGGACACTGGCAGCAGAAGTTCTGGGAAGTACTCCTTGGCGTGAGCCCTCCCAGAGTCTGTCATTAGCCCCACCAAAGAGCCCAGGTAGGCTCCAATGTTGGGTTGCCTCAGGCAAAACAACCAACAGGGAGGGAACCCAGACCCACCCATCAACAGTCAAGTGGATTAAAGTTTTACTGAGCTCTGACCACCACAGCAACAGTCAGCTCTACCCACCACCAGAACCTCCCATCAAGCCTCTTAGATAGCCTCAACCACCAGAGGGCAGACAGAAGAAGCAAGAAAAACTACAATCCTGCAGCCTGTGGAACAAAAACCACATTCACAGAAAGATAGACAAGATGAAAAGGCAGAGAGCTATATACCACATGAAGGAACAAGATAAAACCCCAGAGAAACAACTAAATGAAGTGGAGATAGGCAACCTTCCAGAAAAAGAATTCAAAAAGTAATGATAGTGAAGATGATCCAGGACCTCAGGGAAAAAATGGAGGCAAAGATCAAGAATATGCAAGAAATATATAACAAAGACCTAGAAGAATTAAAGAACAAACAAACAGAGATGAACAATACAATAACTGCAATGAAAACTACACTAGAAGGAATCAATAGCAGAATAACTGAGGCAGAAGAACGGATAAGTGACCTGGAAGACAGAATGGTGGAATTCACTGCTGTGGAATAGACTAAAGAAAAAAGAATGAAAAGAAATGAAGACAGCCTAAGAGACCTCTGGGACAACATTAAACACAACAACATTCGCATTATAGGGGTCCCAGAAGGAGAAGAGAGAGAGAAAGGACCCGAGAAAATATTTGAAGAGATTATAGTGGAAAACTTCCCTAACATGGGAAAGGAAATAGGCACCCAAGTCCAGGAAGCGCAGAGAGTCCCATACTGGATAAACCCAAGGAGAAACACATAGTAATCAAATTGGCAAAAATTAAGGACAAAGAAAAATTATTGAAAGCAGCAAGGGAAAAATGACAAATAACATACAAGGGAACTCCCATAAGGTTAACAGCTGATTTCTCAGCAGAAACTCTACAAGCCAGAAGGGAGTGGCATGATATACTTAAAGTGATGAAAGGGAAGAACCTACAACCAAGATTACTCTACCTGGCAAGGATCTCATTTAGATTTGATGGAGAAATCAAAAGCTTTACAGACAAGCAAAAGCTAAGAGAATTCAGCACCACCAAACCAACTCTACAACAAATGCTAAAGGAACTTCTCTAAGTGGGAAACACAAGACAAGAAAAGGACCTACAAAAACAAACCCAAAGCAATTAAGAAAATGGTCATAGGAACATACATATCGATAATTACCTTAAACGTGAATGGATTAAATGATCCAACCAAAAGACACAGGCTTGCTGAATGGATACAAAAACAAGACCCATATATATGCTGTCTACAAGAGACCCGCTTCAGACCTAGGGACACATTCAGACTGAAAGTGAGGGGATGGAAAAAGATATTCCATGCAAATGGAAATCAAAAGAAAGCTGAAGTAGCAATACTCATATCAGATAAAATAGACTTTAAAATAAAGAATGTTACAAGAGACAAGGAAGGACACTACATAATGATCAAGGGGTCAATCCAAGAAGAAGATATAACAATTATAAATATATATGAACACAACATAGGAGCACCTCAATACATAAGGCAACTGCTAACAGCTATAAAAGAGGAAATCAACAGTAACACAATAATAGTGGGGGACTTTAACACCTCACTTACACCAATGGACAGATCATCCAAAATGAAAATAAATAAGGAAACAGAAGCTTTAAATGACACAATAGACCAGATAGATTTAATTGATATTTATAGGACATTCCACCCCAAAACAGCAGATTACACGTTCTTCTCAAGTGCGCACAGAACATTCTCCAGGATAGATGACATCTTGGGTCACAAATCAAGCCTCAGTAAATTTAAGAAAATTGAAATCATATCAAGCATCTTTTCTGACCACAACGCTATGAGATTAGAAATGAATTACAGGGAAAAAAAGTGAAAAGCACAAACACATGGAGGCTAAACAATACGTTACTAAATAACCAAGAGATCACTGAAGACATCAAAGAGGAAATCAAAAAATACCTAGAGACAAATGACAATGAAAACATGACGATCCAAAACCTATGGGATGCAGCAAAAGCAGTTCTAAGAGGGAAGTTTATAGCTATACAAGCCTACCTAAACAAACAAGAAAAATCTCAAGTAAACAATCTAAGCTTACACCTAAAGAAACTAGAGAAAGAAGAACAAACAAAACCCAAAGTTAGCAGAAGGAAAGAAATCATAAAGATCAGAGTGGAAATAAATGAAATAGCAACCAAGAAAACAATAGCAAAGATCAATAAAACTAAAAGTTGGTTCTTTGAGAAGATAAACAAAATTGATAAGCCATTAGCCAGACTCATCAAGAAAAAGAGGGAGAGGACTCAAATCAATAAAATCAGAAATGAAAAAGGAGAAGTTACAACAGACGCAGCAGAACTACAAGGCATCCTAAGAGACTACTACAAGCAACTCTATGCCAATAAAATGGACAACCTGGAAGAAATGGACAAATTCTTAGAAAGGTATAACCTTCCAAGACTGAACCAGAAAGAAACAGAAAATATGAACAGACCAATCACAAGTAATGAAATTGAAACTGTGATTAAAAATCTTCCAACAAACAAAAGTCCAGGACCAGATGGCTTCACAGGAGAATTCTATCAAACATTTAGAGAAGAGCTAATGCTGATCCTTCTCAAACTCTTCCAAAAAATTGCAGAGGAAGGAACACTCCCAAACTCATTCTATGAGGCCACCATCACCCTGATACCAAAACCAGACAAAGATACTACAAGAAAAGAAAATTACAGACCAATATCACTGATGAATATAGATGTAAAAATCCTCAACAAAATACTAGAAAACAGAATCCAACAACACATTAAAAGGATCATACATCACGATCAAGTGGGATTTTTCCCAGGGATGCAAGGATTCTTCAATATATGCAAATTAATCAATGTGATACACCATATTAACAATTTGAAGAATAAAAACCATATGATCATCTCAATAGATGCAGAAAAAGCTTTTGACAAAATTCAACACCCATTTATGATAAAAACTCTCCAGAAAGTGGGCATAGAGGGAACCTACCTCAACATAATCAAGGCCATATACGACAAACCCACAGCAAACATCATTCTCAATGGTGAAAAACTGAAAGCATTTCCTCTACGATCAGGAATGAGACATGGATGTCCACTCTCACCACTATTATTCAACATAGTTTTGGGAGTTTTAGCCACAGCAATCAGAGAAGAAAAAGAAATAAAAGGAATCCAAATCAGAAAAGAAGAAGTAAAGCTGTCACTGTTTGCAAATGACATGACACTATACATAGAGAATCCTAAAGGTGCTACCAGAAAACTACTAGAGATAATCAATGAATTTGGTAAAGTAGCAGGATACAAAATTAATGCACAGAAATCTCTTGCATTCCTATAAACTAATGATGAAAAATCTGAAAGAGAAATTAAGGAAACACTCCCATTTACCATTGCAACAAAAAGAATAAAATACCTAGGAATAAACCTACCTAGGGAGACAAAAGACCTGTATGCAGAAAACTATAAGACACTGATGAAAGAAATTAAAGATGATACCAACAGATGGAGAGATGATACCATGTTCTTGGATTGGAAGAATCAATATTGTGAAAATGACTATACTACCCAAAGCAATCTACAGATTCAATGCGATCCCTATCAAATTACCAATGGCATTTTTTACGGAACTAGAACAAATCATCTTAAAATTTGTATGGAGACACAAAAGACCCCGAATAGCCAAAGCAGACTTGAGGGAAAAAAACGGAGCTGGAGGAATCAGATTCCCTGACTTCAGACTATACTACAAAGCTACGGTAATCAAGACAATATGGTACTGGCACAAAAACAGAAACATACATCAATGGAACAAGATAGAAAGCCCAGAGATAAATCCACACACCTATGGTCAACTAATCTATGTCAAAGGAGACAAAGATATACAATGGAGAAAAGACAGTCTCTTCAATAAGTGGTGCTGGGAAAACTGGACAACTCCATGTAAAAGAATGAAATTAGAATACTCCCTAACACCATACACAAAAATAAACTCAAAATGGATTCGAAACCTAAATGTAAGACCTGACACTATAAAAGTCTTAGAGGAAAACATAGGAAGAACACTCTTTGACATAAATCACAGCAAGATCTTTTTTGATCCACCTCCTAGAGTAATGGAAATAAAAACAAAAATAAACAAATGGGACCTAATGAAACTTCAAAGCTTTTGCACAGCAAAGGAAATCATAAACAAGACGAAAAGACAACCCTCAGAATGGGAGAAAATATTTGCAAACGAATCAATGGACAAAGGATTAATCTCCAAAATATATAAACAGCTCATGCAGCTCAATATCAGAGAAACAAACACCCCAATCCAAAAATGGGCAGAAGACCTAAATAGACATTTCACCAAAGAAGACATGCAGATGGCCAAGAAGCACATGAAAAGATGCTCAACATCACTAATTATTAGAGAAATGCAAATCAAAACTACAATGTGGTATCACCTCACACCAGTTAGAATGGGCATCATCAGAAAATCTACAAACAACAAATGCTGGAGAGGGTGTGGAGAAAAGGGAACCCTCTTGCACTGTTGGTGGGAATGTAAATTGATACAGCCACTATGGAGAACAATATGGAGGTTCCTTAAAAAACTAAAAATAGAATTACCATATGACCCAGCAACCCCACTACTGGGCATATACCCAGAGAAAACCGTAATTCAAAAAGACACATGCACCCCAATGTTCATTGCAGCACTATTTACAATAGCCAGGTCATGGAAGCAACCTAAATGCCCATCGACAGACGAATGGATAAAGAAGTTGTGGTACATATATACAATGGAATATTACTCGGCCATAAAAAGGAACGAATTTGAGTCATCTGTTGAGACGTGGATGGATCTAGAGACTGTCATACAGAGTGAAGTAAGTCAGAAAGAGAAAAACAAATATCATATATTAACGCATGTATGTGTTACCTAGAAAAATGGTACAGATGAACCGGTTTGCAGGGCAGAAGTTGAGACACAGATGTAGAGAACAAACGTATGGACAGCAAGGGGGGAAAACAGTGGTGGGGTGGGGATGGTGGTGTGCTGAATTGGGCGATTGAGATTGACATGTATACACTGATGTGTATAAAATTGATGACTGATTAAAAAAAAAAAAAGATAGACGCCAGAGAGTTTGCTCCCTCTCTCTCTGCCATGTGAGGACACAGGAAGAAGGCAGTCATCTTCAAGCCAGGAAGAGAGTCCTCACCAGGAACTGAATCAGCCAGCATCTTGTTCTTGGATTTCTAGTCTCCAGAAGTATGAGAAATAGTTTTCTGTTGTTTAACCACCCAGTTTATGGTACCTTTGTTCTGATTTTGGGGGTATTTGATTTAAGATGAATATCTAGAAAATGCTGATTTAAAGAAATATATGCACACAGTAGTTTGCTCATGAAATGTAGTTCATGAAATGCTTTTGAAAGAAGAAAACAGCCACATTGATGTAGTTTCAGCTAGATTAAATAAAGACCCTGGCTTTCGTGATGAAAAAAATAAATAAATAAAAATAATAATAAAAATACCTAGAGAAAAATGACATGAAAACAGAATGATCCAAAACCTATGGGATGCAGCAAAAGCAGTTCTAAGAAGGAAGTTTATAGCAATACAATCTTACCTCAGGAAACAAGAAAAATCTCAGATAAACAACCTAGACTTACACCTAAAGCAACTAGAGAAAGAAGAACAAACAAAACCCAAAGTTAGAAGAAAGAAAGAAATCATAAAGATCAAAGCAGAAATAAATGAAATAGAGACAAAGAAAATAATAGAAAAGATCAATGAAATGAAAATCTGTTCTTTGAAAAGATAAACAAAATTGATAAACTTTTAGCTAGACTTATGAAGAAGAAAAAAAAGGAGAGGGCTCAAATCAATAAAATTAGAAATGAAAAAGATATAACAACTGACAGCACAGAAATACGAAGGATCACAAGAGATTTCTACAAACAACTACATGCCAATAAAATGTACACCTAGAAGAAATGAACAAATTCTTAGAAAGGTACAATCTTCCAAGACTGAACCAGGAAGAAATAGAAAATATGAACAGACCAATAACAAGTACTGAAATGGAAACTGTCTTAAAAACTTTCAACAAACAAAAGTCCAGGACAAGATGGCTTCACAGGCAAATTCTGTCAAACATTTAGAGAAGTGTTAACACCTATCCTTCTGAAACTATTCCAAAAAATTGCAGAGGAAGGAACACACCCAAGCTCAACTATGAGGCCACCATCACCCTGATACCAAAACCAGACAGAATATCACAAAAAAGATAATTACAGGCCAACATCACTGGTGAACATAGACACAAAAACACTCAACAAAATACTAGCAAGCCAAATCCAACAACACATTTAAAGGATCAAACACCATGATCAAGTGGGATTTATCCCAAGGATGCAAGGATTCTTCAATATACGCAAATCAACCAATGTGACACACCACATTAACAAACTGAAGAATAAAAACAATATGATCATCTCAGTAGATACAGAAAAAGCTTTTGACAAAATTCAATATCCATTTATACTAAAAACTCTCCAGAAAGTGGGCATAGAGGGAACCTACCTCAACATAACAAAGGGCATATATTACAAACCCACAGGTATCTTCATTCTCAATGGTGAAAAACAAATCATTTCCTCTTAGACCAGGAACAAGACAAGGATGTCCACTCTCACCACTATTACTCAACATAGTTTTGGAAGTCCTAGCCACAGCAATCAGAGAAGAAGAAATAAAAGGAATCCAAATTGGAAAAGAAGAAGTAAAAGTGTCAGTGTTTGCAGACAACAGGATACCATACATAGAAAATCCTAAAGATGCTACCAGAAAACTACTAGAGCTCATCAGTGAATTCGGTAAAGTTTCAGGATACAAAATTAATACACAGAAATCTCTTACATTTCTATACACTAACAATGAAAGATCACAAAGAGAAATTTCCATTTACCATCACATCAACAAGAATAAAATACCTAGGAATAAACTTACCTAAGGAGGCAAAAGATCTGTATTCTGAAATCTAACACACTGATGAAAGAAATCGAAGATGACACAAACAGATCATAAGATATACCATGTTCTTGGACTGGAAGAATCAATATTGTCAAAATTACTATACTACCCAAAGCAATCTGCAGATTCAATGCAATTGCTATCAAATTACCAATGCCGTTTTTCACAGAATTAGAACAAAATTTTTGTAATTTGTATGGAAACACAAAAGACCCCAAATAGCCAAAGCAATCTTGAGAAAGAAAAAAGAAGCTGGAGGAATCAGGCTCCCCATCTTGAGACTATAATAATCAGTAATATTATTGATTAATATTACTGTAATAAGCTACAGCAATCAAAACAGTTTGGTACTGGCACAAAAACAGAAATATACATCAATGGAACAAGATAGAAAGTCCAGAGATAAACCCAAGCACCTACGGTCAACTAATCTATGACAAAGGAGGCAAGAATATACAATGGAGAAAAGACAGTCTCTTCATTAAGTAGTGCTGGGAAAACTGGACAGCTACATGTAGAAGGATGATATTAGAACACTCTCTAACACCATTCACAAGAATAAACTCTAAATGGATTAAAGATCTAAATGTAAGGCCAGATACTATAAAACTCTTAGAGGAAAACATAGGAAGAACACTCTTTGACATAAATTGCAGCAATATCTTTTTGGATCCACCTCCTAGAGTAGTGAAAATAAAGACAAAAATAAACAAATGGGACCTAATGGATCCCATTTCCTTTTGCACAGCAAAGGAAATCATAAACAAAATGAAAAGACAACCTACGGACTGGGAGAAAATATTTGCAAACAATGTGATCGACAAGGGATTAATCTCCAAAATATACAAACAGCTCATGCATCTCAATATCAAAAAAAACCAAACAACCCAATGGGAAAATGGGCAGAAGATCTAAATAGACATTTCTCCAAAGAAGACATACAGATGGTCAAGAAGCACATGAAAAGATGCTCAACACTGCTAATTATTAGAGAAATGCAAATCAAAACTACAATGAGGTATCACCTCACACTGGTCAGAATGGCCATCACCAAAAAGTCTACAAATATTAAATGCTGGAGAGGGTGTGAAGAAAAGGGACTCCTACACTGTTGGTGGGAATGAAAATTGGTGCAGCCACTATGGAAAACAATATGGGTTCCTTAAAAAAGTAAAATAGAGTTACCATATGATCCAGCAACCCCACTCCTTGGTGTATGTTCAGAAATGACAAAAACCCTATTTGAAAAGATACTTGCATCCCAATGTTCATGGAAGCACTATTTACAATAGACAAGACACAGAAGCAACCTAAGTATCCATCAACAGATGAATGGATAAAGAAGATGTGGTACATAAAATATATACACAATGGAAATTAGTCAGTCATAAAAAAGAATGAAATATTGCCATTTGCAGCAACAGATGAACCTAGAGATTATCATACTAAGTGAAGTCAGAGAAAGACAATTATATGATATCACTTATATGTGGAATCTAAAAAAATAATACAAATGAATTTATTCACAAAACAGAAATAGACTCACATAGGAACAAACTTATAGTTACCAAAGGGGAAATAAGTGATAAATTTACCAAAGGGATAAATTAGGAGCTTGGGATTAACAGATATACACTACTATATATAAAATAAACAACAAGGTTTTACTGTATAGCACAGGGAACTATATTCAATAACTTGTAATAACCTATAATGGAAAAGAATCTGAAAAAATATATATGTATAACTGAATAACTTTTCTGTACACCTGAAACACAATATTATAAAAAATATATACTAAAATTTAAAAAAATATATAAAGAGGTCAGGTGACAAAGAGGTCGTATCTGAACATGGCAGCACAAGCACCTCCTAAGTGAAGAGTCAGCCCTAGGGAATGGTACACAGATAACTGCTTCCTCAGCCATGTGAGCTCTGGAGCCATTTGTGGGTGGGAGGACAAAGAGAGGTACAGCCATGAGGTAGAAGTGAAGGATCCAAAAGTGTGTGAGAAAAGAAACAAGCAACAGTGAATAACTCTAATGAAAACAAAGGTGTTTTTGAATCATGCTGGAAATGAAAAGGCTGTGATTCTTCTGGTTTAAATGCAGCCCCCTGAGATACACCTTGTAAGTCAGGAAGTTTTATCAGACCCCACATCACCTTAGAATGCTGGCCGCAGAGAACAAGGCTCAATAAGTCAGAGTAAAGGCTCTTTAGCTCCTCTCTGAAGGTCTCCAATGAAGGAGACCATCCTTCCCTACAGCCCCTTGCAATTTCTGGCTTCCTGCAATTTCTGATCCTTGCAAACACTCTAAAATCTGAGAATTTCTCCTTGTTCAGTCTTGTGTGTACAGAGAAAACCAACAAGGCAGCAATATTTCCCAGTAGCTTTCATTTATTGAGGGCTATATTCAGGTCATTCATCAGTCTGTTTCTATTTGAACTGTCCTTGGTGCTTTTCCTCAAAGAAAAATGTAAAATTTTACACATTCTTCTTTTAGTCTGTACCAATCTTTCATATACTTCTGAGTGTGGAGACAATTTGAGAATAATACTCTACTTCGCTTAAGCTCATGACTAGTTAATTAAGCAAGGGTATATTTCTCCCAACTTTATTATTCTTGATATATCCCATTATAATGTTGACTCAAATTCCCTCCCTGGCAACATATTGGGTTTCATACAACTTGAAGTCGGTTTTGGCATGCCTAACCCCCTACTTCCTCTTCTGTTGACTGTAGTTTTTTTTTTTAAGTTTCTATGAGAATTAAACTCTATACGTAACTTATGAATTTCATTACAATTCCATAGGATCTCTTTCCTACTTGTCAAAGGCATTTAAAAGTTTCACATATGTCTCCTTGAATACATGTAGTAAATCTGATGTTACTTTTATCTGCCTTTGGACAACCGGTATATTCAACAGGAGAAGATGCAAGGGCAGTTTCTATGCAACAGGTGCTGGATCTACCTGGATTGGCACATGCCAGGAACCTGTGGTTGTGTTTCAGATGTACATGGGGAAATATAAGCCATGATCAGGGGTGGAAAGGATATATTCCACACAGTTACAATAATGTTTAGAGGCACAGCAGCTGGGGTCAGGAAGAGAGATGGGGGCAAGACAGAGAGTCATCTTCTAACTTACATCATCCCATGGTTTGTGAGCCTGAAATGTGGGAAGTTCCCCTGATATGTGTTCACTATAACTCTGCTGGGATTGGCTAGGCTGGTGGTTTCACAAGGGTGGCAATGGCCACAATTTCCAAGTGTTCCACTAAGCATTCATGACTAAGTGAAGGAAGGAGTGAGCAGATTGCTTTTCAAAGTTGGGGCCCCACCTCCATCACAACTCCCATATAAACTGAGGGATGATACTGCTGTGTGGGGAAACTCAAAAGTGTATCTGTAGCAGAAAAAAACAGTTAACCAAATTCTTCCTAAACTGAGATCATTGAAACCTAAAAAAATTTAAGTGACTTGCCCAAAGTCACATTGCACTAATCTATTTGAAGTGTTATTAAAAATAACCTTAAGACCATATATTAAGCAATTATTACCAAACTTATTAAAAACCTCTGGGGCTTCCCTGGTGGCCCAGTGGTTGAGAATCTGCCTGCCAATGCAGGGGACACGGGTTCGAGCCCTGGTCTGGGAAGATCCCACATGCCACGGAGCAACTGGGCCCGTGAGCCACAACTACTGAGCCTGCGCGTCTGGAGCCTGTGCTCCGCAACAAGAGAGGCCGTGATAGTGAGAGGCCCACGCACTGCGATGAAGAGTGGCCCCCGCTTGCCACAACTAGAGAAAGCCCTCGCACAGAAACGAAGACCCAACACAGCCAAAAATAAATTAATTAATTAATTTAAAAAAAAGAAAAGAAAAAGCCTACCTGCTTTATAAAAAAAAAAAAAACAAACCTCTGAAGTGTTGGCCAGAACTTGCTCAGTGGGGAAAAGCTAGTTGAGAGTGATGATTTATTTTGTACTACTTGTACAATGGGAACCATTTTCTCAATAGGTCTCAACTAAGGTAGTATATGTTCTTTATAAAAATGTTACCATGAATAGAAAAATCATCATTGTCTAGAAAAAAAATCTGAGATGACTTGTTGAGAACAAAAGAGCGCTGCTCAACTCCACTGGTCCACAGAGAAACAGGAGTCTTTTCAGGTAAACAAGCTGTACATATATTTCTGTCTCTAAGATTATGTAATGATATAGAGACCTTCAATTTACAGGTTAAATTGACTGAAGATGATGACAAGGACCACAAGGCAACAGGGAAATATGGCTTTGGGCCTTTGGAGTTGCAAATGAGCAAATGCATAAGGATATATTATTTTGGAAGAAACCTTAGCAACATATTTGGCCATAAAAGCCACTGAACACTTAATCCATGACTTCACTCCTCACTCCTCACTCCTATTTCTTAGGTGGAGCTACCTGTTTACTCTGCTGCCCATATTGATAATCCCTGGAAGAAAGCAGTTTTCTCAATGTGAATATCCTAAACTATGGCCCTGTTCACCTCTTTCCCTCTCTCCACCAAGTTGGGCTTCTTTTTACACAGAAGCAGAGATAATGGGAAGGCCCATGATTTCATAGGATCTATGAAAGCATCAGCCTATGAAATGAAAGGTCCTCCCTCCCCCAAGGAAGAGTGTTCATGACTCTTCAGACATGAGTGATGACATATTTCAGTTCCTGGAATCATGTTGGGTAAGAATGAAATCACCTCTTGCCTTACCTAGAACCTCCCCCAGCCTCAGCAAAGAAGTTCCTCACTCTGGAGTAACTGGGGCCACCACGTCTAGCTGGATTTATACCCCCTTTCTCTTCTGACAATCCCAAAGGAAAACCGAAAAACTGGCAGTTTAGTTTCTGGGTACAGCAAGTACTCATAGGGACACAAATATTCGCGTTCACAGGTGTGCTCAATGCTATGGCCCATCACACTCTTAACCTCTGACTTTCCCAGTGACTTCTACTTCTGGAACTTCCCTGGTTCTATCATGAGGAATTATCACAGGAGCCAGGATTAGGGCCACTGGACTTCCCTTTTGTGTACACTGGTGACTTTCTGATACATTATTCATCTCCTACCTCTTGGTGTCTCATGCTAGCAAATACAAGGGGTGAAAAGTTATAGCCTCTAGGATGGGAATCCGCATCTAATTGGTATTTCACAGCAGACTGGGACCTCTGATAGCCCACGTGTCCCCTTTAGTGTCTGTTCTTAGCAATCACATGCTTCCTTGCCGATCCTTCTGTTCTGATACTGCTTCTCATTCATGTTTCTTCCTGCCCAGGTGTCAGCAATGTTCATCCTGTGCTTCCCCAGCCACATTGCCGACCAACCATTTAGAAGCCAGCTCTTCCCACTACCTCAACCCTGCCCAGCCCCTCTCTCCTCTGAGGGGCACCATAGAACTAGGCAGCATCCTCGAGCCTGGGTACTTGGGCAGCAGAGGCCAGTGGGACATGATGAGGCCTCAGAAAGGGAGCATATCTGGGGAACCGTCTTCAGGCTCCCCCATGTACCAGCTTAACTCCAAACCCACAGGTAAAGCACAAAGCCGAGCATGTCAGCCAGTGAAATGAAATCTCGGTTAGGATCCATGCCTTTCCTATCTGGGTAGTGTTTTCCATTTCTCCTCTAGTCTCTGGCTCACAGAGTGGGGATAAAAGGAAAGGGCCCCAGCAGTGCTCAGTCCTTCCTAAGTGCATCCGTTATCCTCTGTGCCCAGGGCCTCGGTGCTGAGCAAGGGTATGAGAAAGTCAACGGCTACCTCTGTGCTGTCACATTCATTCTTCTCTGTCCCTGCATCCTGGTCCCCTCGCAGCCCACTCTCAGACCCTTCCAGAATGCCAGGGATGAACAGTCACAGAACATTCTTCCATCAATCAGGAGTTGTTACAGAAAGGGGGGTGGTGGTGGTGCTATTTCTACACAGATCCCTACCCCTTACATAAATCCTGTGTACAAAACCCAATTCAAACTCTCCCTCTCCCTCCAAACTCTCCTGGTCAGGCCTGAGAGACATCTTACCAGCTGGAGAGGTATAGCTGTACAGGTGAATGCTGGGATGCAGCCCAGTTCCAACAGCAAGAGAATTGTGATTTTCAGAAAAAGGCTGCGTCCAAAGCAAAATGAGGCAGTTGATGTAGTTGGTCATTAGCATCCCACCCACTGCTCTTTTCCACATCTTTTTTGTTTTCTTGAGGGTGTTTTCTCCAAATCTCTCATCAGCCTTCAGATCCCTGGATCAGCGCAGACTGTTTCTTTTTTCCAGACTAAAAGTAATTTGAGGGAAGCGTCGGGTACTAGTCATTAATCACATAGGATGAGTTGACATGAGGTACTAACTTTTAACTTAGGCCTTCTCTCTAAGGGTGGAGGAAGGGCTCTGTCCCTTGCTAACGAATGTTCAGTCAAGGGTCAGTAAGAGGAAAGGTATTAGGGTAGAGTGAGGCCTTCCCTATTATACTCGAAGTCAACTCAGGAAATGGCCACACCTGTCTAGGTCCTAGACTGAAATCCACAGTCTTCAGTGATTTTTCTAAGCCATGTGAAACCCCTTACACTTACCAGTTACACTGGTAGCTGTACATGTACACTTGCAACTCCCTTACACGTACCCCTGTATGAGGAGGCCCATGGGGCTTGCTTAGCATCAGCTGTCCTGATGCCAATTTAAACGAAGTCAGCTGAGCTCCTGCATGCCCATGTGAGAGGACAGCCACGTTTAGGGATCTTACTGGCCCAGCCCCACCCCCCACACGGCCCCCACTAGTGACCGGGATTCTCCACCTCCCACCTCCTCCCGCCCTGCTGGGTGACTGCAGGGGCTGAGCTGCTAGAGGAGCACCTTGGTGAGATCCGGAGCCTGCGCCAGCGCCTGGAGGAGTCCATCTGCATTAACGACCGCCTGCGCGAGCAGCTGGAACACAGGCTCAGCTCCACCGCCCACGGAAGCGGTAGGAGAGGCCCAGGGCTTCCTGCTTCTGTGTCATTAGGGAGCTGTGGAAGGGCAAGCCCTAGGCAGAGCTTTGCAGACTTCAAAGCACTGAGGTCTGCTTTTCTGTATTCGCTCCTTACTGTCAGCAAGGCAGGGGGGCAAGTACTATTCTCCCGTTGCAGCTGTACCTGAGCTCAGAGAATAACTTTCCTCACGGCAGATCTAACCAGGTCTGGTCCCCAGAATCCTCTGACTTCTCATCCATCCTAATCTGCTCATATCTGCCTGCTGACTTCTGTGCCCTGGTCCTGTGATCGGCAAGTGGTAGAGCCAGGTCTGCAGGGCCTCCTCCAGCCTCTTACCGAGGTGGCCTTCCTCCCCACACTCTCGCCCAGGCTGCTGACACTTGGAGGCCGTCCCTTCCACACGCCCTTGTCCTGCCCACACCGCAGCAGCAGCTATTTAGGGGAAAGGGCCTCCTGAACAGCTACAGCCAGGGCACGTGATAAAGCACGCAAAGAACCCACACAGAGGAGCCGCACAAAAGCCAGGCATTCGGCCCATCAGGCTTTAGGCCCAGGATGCGAGTTCTCTGGGTTTTCTGCTGGGTTGGGATAGTATCTTTGGAGATACAGAATGAGCAACACAGAGAGCGTCTGTTACCCAAATGTGTAACTTGCCTGCTTGCACTTTCTGGAACAGGACCCACCTCTAACTTCTACAGTCTGGGTCTGGAGTCCACACCTCAGCTCTACAATGAGAACAGAGTCCTTAGGGAAGAAAACCAGAGGCTTCAGGCTCAGCTCAGTCATGCTTCCAGAGGTCGGTGGTCACTCCCAGATCCCTTTCCTCCCTGGCCACACCAGTCACCAATTAGAGAAGCCAAGAGAGAAGGTGGAGAGAACAGAGCTACCCAGACCCAGCAACCCTAAACTCCCATAGCTATTCTCAGTCTAAAAAAGGCTACTTTCTGGGGCTTCCCTGGTGGCGCAGCAGTTGAGAATCTGCCTGCCAATGCAGGGGACACGGGTTCAAGCCCTGGTTTGGGAAGATCCCACATGCCGCGGAGCAACTAGGCCCGTGAGCCACAACTACTGAGCCTGCGCGTCTGGAGCCTGTGCTCCGCAACAAGAGAGGCCGCGATAGTGAGAGGCCCGTGCACCGCGATGAAGAGTGGCCCCCACTTGCCGCAACTAGAGAAAGCCCTAGCACGGAAACGAAGACCCAACACAGTCAAAAATAGATAAATAAATAAATAAAATTTAAAAAAAAAGAAAGGGCTACTTTCTGACAATTCCCAACCACGGGCCCTCAGACTCCTAGGCTCCAAGGACAAGGGCTCTAGGAAATCCACCACTTCTGTGCAACCCCCCTGCAGATACTGTCATTAGTTATCAAACTAGATTCCAGTTAGTGCCTGTTCTACCTGCCCACAACTCACAGCTAGTTTGGACCTAGGAAAGGAAGGAACATGAGGCCTATACACTCTCTCAGGTTTCTCCAGACTTTGCTGCAGCTCTGTGTATCCCTCCCATGCTGATCTGCTGTCCCCATATCTCCTCACCACCTCCCTACTCATACACTCAGGGCTCCTCATTGGTTACTAATTCTCACGATTATTGTTGGGCTGCACCGTGCAGGTCTGCAAGCCTTGTAATTCCCCAGCTGCAACACCAAAGAAACAGTCCATAGACAGTGACAGAAACAACAACGTTCAAAGGATACAGAATCTTACAAGTCCTAAACAAAGGGTCCTGGAGCGACACTCCACAGTGTTCGGCAAACAGCAGGCAGAACAAGGCAGCAATCTTCACTACTCAAGGGTGAGGGAGGCAACCATTTATAGGGAGAATTGACGTCAAGTTGGCTCACCAATCACCAGGGAAACCAGAGCCTGGGGGTGGGGGCAAGCATGTAGGTGGTTACTGATTAAGCCCTATAATTAAGCAGATTGGATAGTCATGTAGGTGAAGGAGGGGCTGGTCAGCAGAGAATGGACAGAGAGCAAGAGAACAGCCATCTTGAATGGTCTGACCATACAGTTGTGTCTGGAGGTGCCAGCAAAACATCCTCGAGAGCTTTCCCAACACTATTCAGGGGGCATCCACAGGTGGGCATCGTTTCCTCTGTGGGCTGAGGGGGGATTGGGGAGCCGACCTAAGTCCGACCTAAGTGTTGATTGATTGAATCAAATTAATATATCATAATTCACAAATTATTTTTACTTATAAATATTTATTGAATATCATAAAAGACTAAGAGTATTGTCCAAAGGATTAAGCCCAGAATGAAAGAATGCTTGTGGAAAAGGAAAGAGACATCAAGAGTTATTTCTAAATTAGCCTCCTCAGAGAAAGAGATGTGAGAGGAAAGGTCACTGCTTGGGAAGATAACAAAAGCCATAGATAAGGGAGAAGGCAGAACTTCTAAACTACCATTGCATGCCTGGAAAGACCAGACAGACCTTAATGAGCGCAATCTGCCAGGTCCACCCCAGACGACTGACAGCACCGGGGCCTTATTCTCAGAATCCCTGTCAATAGTCTTTGAGAAACCATGAAGATCAGAGGGATGCTGCAGACCAGGAAAGAACAGTTGGCTCTATTTGCAATATGATGGAAATAATATATACTAAAAACTGTAGACAAGAAATTTTGATGTGGATCCTTGGCAAAATTCAAGAATGGATTACTGTGCAGAAAGTATGTGAGGACTTAGAAAACAGTGAGTGTCAGGAAGCAGTGTTTTCCCTAAAACCAAGGTGGGCCATATTAAATCAGAGGATCAAGGGCATTGCACAGATAGAGGTTCCCATTCCCCAGAGCGTGTGCATGTGGTGAACAGATACTCGCTTTTCCTCCCCTGGTAGCATAAGCTGGCCTTCCTTTTGCCTTGGTTCTTTTGTCAGGATGGAGGCAGACCTCTCCTCCACGGTGGCTGCTTTCAGTGCAGCTCTGACTCCATCCCCTCTCCCCCCGGCCCTGACCCCCAGGATAAGTAATCAAAGAGCAGAAGGAAAGGACATGGAGGAGGCAGAGACACGAGAGCCCTGGTAACCCATAAATGTTCCGTTTCTTTAACTTTCTGAAGTTTGGCTGTGCTGAAGTTCAGGGCCATGTTAAAACATCAACCTCTCCTTTCCCTTCCTAGCCCACCCCCACCTCCAGGTCCACATAGTCAGGCAGGATCACAGAATGTCACCAGGAGTCACCCAGCCTCTTGTAGCCCCCCCTGGAATCCCAGAAGATCACTTACATCTGCGTCTCAGGGTCAGGCCTGGGGAGAGTCAGCCTCCCCGAGGTGCTCTCAGATCTCGGACTGCTTTCTGGTTGGTGACCTTGGATAGGCAGGTTTCAGGATCCCTCCCAGGGGTTCCAACTCCAGACTAAGATCACTGACACTTTAGGGGCCCCAATTATGTTAATTCCAAGGAGGGAGCATTTTGCCATCTTGTGGTTGGCAGATATATTTACAAACTTACTGTCTCAGGCCAGCCCTGTCTCCCCAGGCATGATATCCAGGTATAATATTCCTAACGACCAAGTCTTACTTGTGATGTCCAAGTGATATAACTATGTCAGCACGAAATCTGAGCTCTTGTTCACAGCTGGGAGTTTCAGTGTGGCCTGGAGTCAGGTTCTCTGCAGCAACAGGAGTGTAGCCTGTGCTAATCTGCACGGGGGCTTCCAGGTCCTCAGTGTTCCCACCGCATAGCCCATCCTGAGCCATTACCTGCTGGAGGGATTGAGAGGCTTTAACGAGGGAAATCTGCTCCAAAAATACTTGAGAAGACTGTAGAATCCTATTTGGAGTTGTAAAGAGCCACAAAACACAGGGTGCTTTAGGCCTTCTGACCATTGACAGAGAGCCTGTTTTTCTTCCCAGGGTGAGTCCATGAAAAGGGAGCTTCTGGAACTGAGAACCAAACTATCCAAACAGGAGAGTCTCCTTCAGAGCACAGCTGAACATTTGAAGACCGCCAACCAGCAGAAGGAGAGCATGGAACAGTTCATCTTCAGCCAGTGTGGGTGCCCCCAGCCAGGGAATGGGACAGGAAATGGGGGTCCTTCCAGGTCCCCCACCTGTGCTGTGAATGGACAGAGACCAGAGAGGTTAGGGGACGGGGGAGACTGATGTGACGTCTCTAAACCTCCTGTGCCATCAGTAATCGTGGAGGCAGAGGAGTGGACACGGGGTAGGGGGTGCAGCAGGAGACCCCGAGCTGAGTGTGCAGAAAGACAAGCTTTAGAACACAAACCCAATGCAAGCGTGGGCCCACTGGTAATTTCTGCCTTTGGGGCTGCTTTCTTGTTTCAGTGACCAGGACACACGATGTTTTGAAGAAGGCAAGGACGAATTTGGAGGTAAGGAAACTACTGCACCAGTCAGAGCCATAGAGCCCACTCCAAACTTATCACCGTCTGTCGTCAGAGTGTGCAGGTGATCCTTGACCTGCTCTGACCTTCCAGGAGGCGATGTCTGGTCCATCTGTGGGAGCTCAGGTCCTCAATGAGCATCCCTCTAGATTCCATCCCCATCAGCCCTCCACCCCAATCAGCAACCTCCCTCGACCTCTCGGTTGACTCTTACTTTGTCATCATCTTCTCTCTTTATTCCAATTCTGTCTCCTTTACGCCAGGTCAGGAGTGGGGAGAAATGCAGTTCAGTTGATTCTCGAGGTCAGAGGACATATGGGGTCTGCCTCTGAAGGAGCTTTCAGTAAAGGGATCCTGAGTCCAGTCATGTGTTCTAGGGTTTCCTATACCACCTTATGAAAAAATAACAGCAAGATATAACTTTTTAAATTGATTTCAATGCATACTATCATGGTGAAGAAAGCAATTTGATTTGGACATATCTTTTTCTGTTAGCAATAACACAAAAGAAAATTGTTGGGTCTTATTGATCTAAAAGAGAATATGGTAATAATAAAGACTAAAACTTAAAGAGAAAGATCTTATATATATGGCAGACATTCTCAATGTTTATTTAAAACAGTAACATATTCTCTAGCAAGCTCTTTGAAGAGAACTTGAGGTGTTAAAAATGGCTTAAAAATCAGAAGCTAGTGGGGCCAGGTCAAGATGGCAGAATAAAAGGATGTGGAGCTCACGTCCCACAGATACATCAAAAATACATCTACATGTGGAACAGTTCTCACAGAATGCTTGCTGAATGCTGGCAGAAGATCTCATAAAACCAAAATTGCAAGAAAGATCACCACATCACTGGGTAGGACAAAAGGGGAAAAAAAAAAAGGAATCAGGACAGGACCTGCGTCCCTGGGAGGGAGCTGTGAAAGAGGAAATAGTCCGTCACCCTAGGAAGACCGTTCATCGGCAGGGAGATCAGCCAGGACAGAAAGGAAGCTTCAGAGGCTCAGAGAAGAGTGCAGCAGCCAGTTTGCAGCGGGCAAAACAGAGACAGACCAGCACAGAGGGGCCGTGCCACCTCCCTGCACTCCCCAGCCCAAGACATGCACTGGCTGGTATACACAGAGGCAGAGGGCTGAAACTCGGGCTTCAGGGGACAGACCCAGAGAGAGGACTGGGGTTGGCTGTGTAAAGACAGTCTGAAGGGGCTGGCGTGTGGTCCAAGCCACAACCAGCAGTATGGGCAGGAAGATGCCCAGGGTCCAGCATTGCAGCCCCACTGTTAACACGTTCCCTAAGGGATGGGCGGGGCCTGCCATGGCAGCCTCATTCTGGTGTGCTCACAGTGGGTGCAGCTCCACCTCTAAGAGTTCTGGGAGCACACAAACACTGGTAGGTTGGCCCACACATGGAGTCAGGGCTGAAATCCAAGCCGACCCAAGTGGGAATTCAGAAGTAGGGCTGAAATCTAAGTCTTCTCCCTGTGGCTGTGCAATTCACAGATTGACCTGCTGCAGGTGGCTTTATAAACTCAGTGCCTGCAGGACATCTGAGAAGTTTACTGGTTATCCCATGGCTAGGGTGGGTGTTGTGATATGGGCTGGCTGCAGGCTCTTCTGGCACATATATGTGGAGATGGAGCCAGGATCTGGGCTGACTCAGCAGCTCCCACAGCGGGTCCAGGCACACAACTATAGTAGTCCTGGTGCCTGACTTCAGCGGTTCTGTGCCAATGGATCTGTGCTAGTGGCTTTGTCAGCACAGTGACTGACAGACACCTGGGCCAATTGCCTGAATCCCCATGGTTGAGGCAAAGCTGAGGGCAGTGTCAAAAACAGTGTACTTTGTGAGCCCACACAAGAGGTGACAGGCAACACCACAGAGTGCACTTTCCAGTGGAAAGCCTCTAAGGATGAATACTCAGTGGCTCCTCTCTCAGCAGGAGTGCTCCAGTCCCACGTACCTCACACCACAGTTCAGAAATGGATCTGGGGGTGTCCACTTCAACAACTGGGGAGGAGACCCTGTGTCGAACAGGGCTGTGACAACCACAGAGCAAAGAGGAGGCCACACTAAACATCCAGTGCAAGCTCTGGTCACCACAACAATTACATTCCCTATCAAGGGGATAATGGCCAGCACACACTGAGGAAAGACAAGGCAGGAATCCATACTAAAAATAGCCCTTGCACCAAAAATATTAGACTCACAAAGGCTACACAGGGATGCTCCCACATAAAAACAGCCCTTCAAGACCACAGGAGATAGCACTACCATATGACCCAGCAATCCCGCTACTGGGCATATACCCTGAGAAAACCATAATTCAAAAAGAGTCATGTACCACAATGTTCATTGCAGCACTATTTACGATAGCCAGGACATGGAAGCAATCTAAGTGTCCATTGACGGATGAGTGGATGAAGAAGATGTGGCACATATGTATAATGGAATATTACTCAGCCATAAAAAGAAACGAAATCGAGTTATTTGTAGTGAGGTGGATGGTCCTAGAGTCTGTCATACAGAGTGAAGTAAGTCAGAAAGAGAAAACCAAATACCATATGTTAACACGTATATATGGGATCTAATTTAAAAAAAAAAAAGGTTCTGACGAACCTAGGGGCAGGACAGGAATAAAGACTCAGATGTAGAGAATGGACTTGAGGACACATGGAGGGGGAAGGGTAAGCTGAGACGAAGTGAGAGAGTGGCATTGACATATATACACTACCAAATGTAAAATAGATAGCTAGTGGGAAGCAGCCTCATAGCTCAGGGAGATAAGCTCGTGCTTTGTGACCAGCTAGAGAGGTGGGATAGGGAGGGTGGGAGGGAGATGCAAGAGGGAGGGGATATGGGGATATATGTATATGTATAGCTGATTCACTTTCTTATACAGAAGCAACTAACAAAACAATGTAAAGTAATTATACTCCAATAAAGATGTTAAAAAAAAAAAAAGACCACAGTAGATAGCTGTTTCTCCTAAACTCGTAGAGTCAGAGAAATATAAATGAAATGAAGAAGCAGAGGATCCACTCCCAATTAAAAGATCAAGAGAATTCCTCTGAAAGAACAATGAAAGTGACCTCTCCAGTCTACTAGACCCTGAGTTCAAAAAGGAGGTAATGAAAATGCTGAAGGAATTAAGGAAAACTATTGACAGAAATGCAGATTACTGTAAGAAGGAACTAGAAACTATAAAGAGGAGCCAATCAAAATTAGAAAACTCATTTGCTGAGACAAAAGCTGAGCTAAAGGCAATAAATAGCAAACTGGATAAGAAGAACAAATAAGTGATCTGGAAGACAGAATAATGAAAATCACCCAATCAGAACAGCAGACAGAAAGACAAATTTTAAAAAATGAAAGCAATATGCTAGACTGGTGGGATAATATAAAG
The DNA here is from genome assembly GCF_028021215.1 of Eschrichtius robustus. NCBI lineage: Eukaryota > Metazoa > Chordata > Mammalia > Artiodactyla > Eschrichtiidae > Eschrichtius > Eschrichtius robustus. The sequence continues at coordinate 106,696,927 of NC_090826.1, forward strand.
TGTGCCAAGCTATGCATAATTGGCATCCCAGAAGGAAAAGAAAGAGAAAAGGGGATCAAAATGTAAGAAATTATGGCTGAAAATTTCCCAAACCTAAAGAAGGAAACAGATATCCAGTTACAGGAAGAACAGAGGGTCCCAAAGAGATGAACCCAAACAGACCTATGCCAAGACATATTATAATTAAAATGGCGGAAGTTAAAGAGAGGATTCTAAACATATCAAAGAAAAACAAAGAGCTAATTAAAAGGGAACCCCCATATAGAGCTATCAGCTGATTTCTCTACAGAAACGTAGCAGGACAGAAGGGAGTGCAAGATATACTCAAAGTCCTGAAAGGGAAACCTGCAACCTAGGATACTCTACACAGCAAGATTATCATTTAGAATAGAAGAAGAGATAACGAATTTCTCAGACAAGCAAAAACTAAAAGAATTCAGCAATACTAAGCTTACCTCCCCAAAAACTATTGAAAGACCTTCTCTAAATAGAAAAAAAGCAGCAATCTATAGGAAAGAAAATCACAACTGGAAAGTAAATCACTTAAATAAGCTAGTACACAGATTTTTAAAACATCAAAAAAAATTTTTGTGAAAGTGATGATAACTACAGTGAACAGCAAAAGGGATAAACACGAAGATGTAAAAGAGGACATCAAAATCGTAAAATGCGGGGGAGGAGAGTAAGAAAACGTAGATCTTTTTTTAGAATGTGTTCGAGCCTATATGACTACAGGTCTAAAGCAAGTAGATATAGTAATGGGTTAATATACTTGAAAAACAGGGTAACCACAAATCAAAAACGTACAATAGATTCACAACAATCAAAAAGAAGACAAGCATAATACATAAGACAATCATCAAAGAGCAAACGGAAAAACAACAAAGAAGAAATACAAAATCAAATGGAAAACAAGGTTTAAAATAGCAATAAATACCCATCTATCAATAATCACCTTAAATGTCAAAGGACTAAATGCTCCAATCAAAAGACATAGAGTGGCACATTTGATTAAAAAAACAATATGCTGCATACAAGAGACCCACTTTAGGATGAAGAACACACATAGATTGAAAGTAAGGGGATGGAAAAAAATATTTCATGCAAATGGAAATGACAGGAAAGTGAGGATAAGAATACTATATCAGACAAAATAGACTTTAAAACAAAAGCCATAAAGAAAGATAAAGAAGGACACTGTAAAATGATAAAAGGATCAATACAAAAAGAGGATATTACACTCGTTAACATATATGTACCCAATACAGGAGCACCTAAATACACTAAAAAATACTAACAAATATAAAGGGAGAAAATGATGAGAAGATGGCGGAGTAGAAGGACGTGTGCTCACTCCCTCTTGCAAGAGCACCAGAATCACAACTAACTGCTGAACAATCATCAACAGGAGGACACTGGAACTCACCAAAAAAGAAGCCCCACATCCAAGGACAGGGGAGAAGCCACAGTGAAACGGTAGCGGGGTGCAATCACAATAAAATCAAATCCCATGGCTGCTGGGTGGTTGATTCTCAAACTGGAGAACTTACAGCACAGAGGTCCACTCACTGGAGTGAAGGTTCTGAGCCCCACATCAGGCTTCCCAACCAGGGGGTCCAGCAACGGGAGGAGGAATTCCTAGAGAATCAGACTTTGAAGGCTGGTGGGATTTGACTGCAGGATTTCAACAGGACTGGGGGAAGAAGAGACTCCACTCTTGGAGGACATGTACAAAGTAGTGTGTGCATCAGGACCCAGGGAGGGAGCAGTAACCCCATGGGAGACTGAACTGGACCTACCTGCTACTGTTGGAGGGTCTCCTGCAGAGGCGGGGGGTGGCAGTGGCTCACCACAGGGACAAGGACACTGGCAGCATAACTTCTGGGAAGTACTCCTTGGTGTGAGCCCTCCCGGAGTCTGCCATTAGCCCCACCAAAGAGCCCGTAGCCTCCAGAGCTGGGTTGCCTCAGGCCAAACAACCAACATGGAGGGAACCCAGCCCCACCCATCAGCAGACAAGCAGATTAAAGTTTTACTGAGCTCTGCCCACCAGAGCAACACCCAGCTCTACCCACCACACATCCCTCCCATCAGGAAGCTTGCACAAGCCTCTTAGATAGTCTCATCCACCAGAGGGCAGACAGCAGAAGCAAGAAGAACCACAACTCTACAGGCTGTGGAACAAAAAACACATTTGCAGAAAGATAGACAAAATAAAAAGTCAGAAGACTATGTACCAGATGAAGGGACAAGATAAAACCCCAGAAAAACAACTAAATGAAGTGGAGATAGGCAGAAAAATAATTCTTCCAGAAAAAGAATTGGGAATAATGATAGTGAAGATGATCCAGGACCTCGGAAAAAGAATGGAGGCAAAGATCTAGAAGATGCTTAACAAAGACCTAGAAGAATTAAAGAACAAACACCTAGAAGAATTACAGAACAAACAGAGATGAACAATACAGTAACTGAAATGAAAAATACACTAGAAGGAATCAATTGCAGAATAATGAAGGCAGAAGAACGAATAAGTGACCTGGAAGACAGAATGGTAGAATTCACTGCCATGGAACAGAATAAAGAAAAAGAATGAAAAGAAATGAAGACAGCCTAAGAGACTTGTGGGACAACATTAAACACAACATTTGCATTATAGGGGTCTGAGAAGGAGAAGAGAAAGAGAAAGGACCAAAGAAAATATTTGAAGAGATTATAGTTGAAAACTTCCCTAACATGGGAAAGGAAATAGCCATCCAAGTCCAGGAAGCACAGAGAGTTCCAGGCAGGATACAGCCAAGGAGAAACACGCCAAGACACATAGTAATCAAATTGACAAAAATTATAGACAAAGAAAAATTATCAAAAGCAACAAGGGAAAAATGACAAATAACATACAAGGGAACTCCCATAAGGTTAACAGCTGATTTCTCAGCAGAAACTCTGCAAGCCAGAAGGGAGTGGCACGATATATTTAAAGTGATGGAAGGAAAGATCCTACAACGAAGATTACTCTACCCAGCAAGGATCTCATTCAGATTCAACAGAGAAATCAAAAGCTTTACAGACAAGCCAAAGCTAAGAGAATTCAGCACCACCAAACCAGCTGTACAACAAATGCTAAAGGAACTTCTCTAAGTGGGAAACACAAGAGAAGAAAGGACCTACAAAAACAAACCCAAAACAATTTAGAAAATGGTAATACGAACGTACATATTGATAATTACCTTAAATGTGAATGGATTAAATGCTCCAACTAAAAGACACAGGCTCACTGAATGGATATTAAAACCAGACCCATGTATATGCTATCTACAAGAGACCCACTTCAGATCTAGGGACACATAAAGAATGAAAGTGAGGGGATGGAAAAAGATATTCCATGCAAATGGAAATCCAAAGAAAGCTGGAGTAGCAATTCTCATATCAGACAAAATAGACTTTGAAATAAAGAATGTTACAAGAGACAAGGAAGGACACTACAGAATGATCAAGGAATCAATCCAAGAAGAAGATATAACAATTATAAATATATATGAACACAACATAGGAGCACCTCAATACATAAGGCAACTGCTAACAGCTATGAAAGAGGAAATCGACAGTAACACAATAATAGTGGAGGACTTTAACACCTCACTTACACCAATGGACAGATCATCCAAAATGAAAATAAATAAGGAAACACAAGCTTAAAATGACACAATAGATTAGATAGATTTAATTGATATTTATAGGACATTCCATCCAAAAACAGCAGATTACACTTTCTTCTCAAGTGCACATGGAACATTCTCCAGAATAGATCACAACATGGGTCACAAATCAAGCCTCAGTAAATTTAAGAAAATTGAAATTCATATCAAGAATCTTTTCTGACCACAACGTGATGAGATTAGAAGTCAATTACAGGGGGAAAAAACATAAAAAACACAAACACAAGGAGGCTAAACAATAAGTTACTAAATGACCAAGAGAGCATTGAAGAAATCAAAGAAGGGGCTTCCCTGGTGGCAGAGTGGTTAAGAATCCGCCTGCCAATGCCGGGGACATGGGTTCGAGCCCTGGTCCAGGGAGATACCACATGTCATGGAGCAACTAAGCAAATAAGAAATCTAACCTTACACCTAAAGGAAGTAGAGAAAGAAGAACAAAGAAAACCCAAAGGTAGTAGAAGGAAAGAAATCATAAAGATCAGAGCAGAAATAAATGAAATAGAAACAAAGAAAACAATAGAAAAGATCAATAAAACTAAAAGCTGGTTCTTTGAGAAGATAAACAAAATTGATAAACCATTAGCTAGACTCATCAAGAAAAAGAGGGAGAGGACTCAAATCAATAAAATTAGAAATGAAAAAGGAGAAGTTACAACAGACACTGCAGAAATACAAAGCATCCTAAGAGACTACTACAAGCAACTCTATGACAATAAAATGGACAACCTGGAAGAAATGGACAAATTCTTAGAAAGGTATAACCTTCAAAGACTGAACCAGGAAGAAACAGAAAATATGAACAGACCAATCACAAGTAATGAAATTGAAACTGTGATTAAAAATCTTCCAACAAAGAAAAGTCCAGGACCAGATGGCTTCACAGGTGAATTCTATCAAACATTTAGGGAAGAGCTAACACCGATCCTTCTCAGACTCTTCCAAAAAATTGCAGAGGAAGGAACACTCCCAAACTCATTCTAGGAGGTCACCATCACCCTGACACCGAAACCAGACAGAGAGACTACAACAAAAGAAAATTACAGACCAATATCACTGATGAACATAGATGCAAAAATCTTCAACAAAATACTATCAAACAGAATCCAACAACACATTAAAAGGATCATACACCACGATCAAGTGGGATTTTTCCCAGGGATGCAAGGATTCCTCAGTATACGCAAATCAAACAATGTGATACACCATATTAACAAATTGAAGAATAAAAACCATATGATCATCTCAATAGATGCAGAAAAAGTTTTTCACAAAATTCAACACCCATTTATGACAAAAACTCGCCAGAAAGTGGGCATAGAGGGAACCTACCTCAACATCATAAGGGCCATATATGACAAACCCACAGCAAACATCATTCTCAATGGTGAAAACCTGAAAGCATTTCCTCTAAGATCAGGAACAAGACAAGGATGTCCACTCTCACCACTGTTATTCAACATAGATTTGGAGGTCCTAGGCATGGCAATCAGAGAAGAAGAAGTAATAAAAGGAATACAAATTGGAAAAGAAGAAGTAAAACTGTCACTGTTTGCAGATGACATGATTCTACACATAGAAAATCCTAAAGATGCTTCCAGAAAACTCCTAGAGCTCTTCAATGAATTTGGTAAAGCTTCAGGATACAAAATTAACACAGAGAAATCTCTTGCACTTCTATACACTCACAACAAAAGATCAGAAAGAGAAATTAAGAAAACAACCCCATCTACCATCACATCAAAAAGAATAAAATACCTAGGTATAAACCTACCTAAGGAGGCAAAAGACCTGTACTCTGATATCTATGACTCTGATGAAAGAAATCAAAGATGACACAAACAGATAGAAAGATATTCCATGTTCTTGGACTGGAAGAATCAATATTGTCAAAATTACTGTACTACCCAAAGCAATCTGCAGATTTAATGCAATTGCTATCAAATTACCAATGCCATTTTTCACAGAATTAGAACAAAAATTTTTGTAATTTGTATGGAAACACAAAAGACCCCAAATAGCCAAAGCAATCTCGAGAAAGAAAAACGAAGCTGGAGGAATCAGGCTCCCCATCTTGAGACTATAATACAAAGCTACAGTAATCAAAGCAGTATGGTACTGGCACAAAAACAGACTTATAGATCAATGGAACAGGGTAGAAATCCTACATATAAACCTATGCGCCTATGGTCAATTAATCAACAACAAAGGAGGCAAGCCTATACAATGGATAAAAGGTAGTTACTTCAATAAGCGGTGCTAGGAAAACTGGACAGCTACATGTAAAAGAATGAAATTAAAACACTCCCTCACACCACACACAAAAATAAACTCAAGATGGATTAAAGACCTAAATGTAATACCAGACACTATAAAACTCTGAGAGGAAAACATAGGAAGAACACTCTTTGACATAAATCACAGCAAGATCTTTTTTGACCCACCTCCTAGAGTAATGAAAATAAAAACAAAAATAAACAAATGTGACCTAATGAAACTTAAAAGTTTTGCACAGCAAAGGAAACCATAAACAAAACGAAAGGACAACCTTCAGAATGGGAGAAAATATTTGCAAATGAAGAAACGGACAAGGGATTAATCTACAAAATATACAAACAGCTCGTGCAGCTCAATATCAAAAAAACAAACAACCCAATCAATCAAAAAATGGACGGAAGACCTAAATAGAGATTTCTCCAAAGAAGACATACAGATGGGGCTTCCCTGGTGGCACAGTGGTTGGGAATCTGCCTGCTGATGCAGGGGACACGGGTTTGAGCCCTTGTCTGGGAGGATCCCACATGCCGCGGAGCAACTGGGCCCGTGAGCCACAACTACTGAGCCTGCGCGTCTGGAGCCTGTGCTCCGCAACAAGAGAGGCCACGATAGTGAGAGGCCTGCACACCGCGATGAAGAGTGGCCCCCGCTCGCCACAACTGGAGAAAGCCCTCACACAGAAACGAAGACCAAACACAGCCAAAAATAAATAAATAAATAAACAAATTTATATATTAAAAAAAAGACATACAGATGGCTAAAAAACACATGAAAGGCTGCTCAACATCACTAATTATTAGAGAAATGCAAATCAAAACTACAATGAGGTATCACCTCATACCCATTAGAATGGGCATCATCAGAAAATCTACAAACAATAAATGCTGGAGAGGGGTGGAGAAAAGGGAACCCTCTTGCACTGTTGGTGGGAATGTAAATTGATACAGCCACTTTGGAGGATGGTATGGAGGTTCCTTAAAAAACTAAAAATAGAATTACCGTGTGACCCAGCAATCCCACTACTGGGCATATACCCAGAGAAAACCATAATTCAAAAAGACACATGCACCCCAATGTTCACTGCAGCACTATTTACAATAGCGAGGTCAGGGAAGCAACATAAATGCCCATCGACAGATGAATGGATAAAGAAGATGTGGTACATATATACAATGAAGTATTACTCAGCCATAAAAAGGAACGAAATTAGGTCATTTGTAGAGACGTGGATGGACCTAGAGACTGTCATACAGAGTGAAGTAAGTCAGAAAGAGAAAAACAAATATCGTATATTAACGCATATATATGGAATCCAGAAAAATGGTACAGATGAACAGGTTTGCAAGGCAGAAATAGAGACACAGATGTAGAGAACAAACATATGGACAGCAAGGTGGGAAAGTGGCGGGGTGCATTGACGGTGGTGGGATGAATTGGGAGATTGGGACTGACATATATACACTAATATATATAAAATAGATTACTAATAAGAACCTGCTGTATACAAATAAATAAAGAAAAGAAAAGATAATGATGGGAATACAATAAGAGACATTAACACTCTGCTGACATCAATGGACAGATCTTCTACACAGAAAAATCAATAAGGCAACAGAGATCCTACATGACACAATAGAACACTTAGGCTTAATTGATATTTTCAGAACATTACATCAAAAAAAAAAAGCCCAGAATACACATTCTTTTCAAGTGCATATGGAACATTCTCTATGATTGACCACATACTAGGACACAAAACAATCCTCAACAAATTTATTAGGATAGAAATTATTTCAAGCATGTTTTCTGACCACAATGGGATGAAACTACAAATTAACCACAGAAAGAGAAATGAGAAAACGATTACATGGAGACTAAACAACATGGTGCTAAAAAAACCAATGGGTGAACGATGAAAGCAAAGAGAAAATTTTAAAAATACCTTGAGACAAATGACAATGAAAACACAACCATACAAAATCTATGGGATGCAGCAAAAGCAGTTCTTAGAGGAAAGTTCATAGCAATACAGGCCTTCCTCAAAAACAAGAAAAATCTGACATAAACAACTTAACATACCACCTAGAAGAATTAGAAAAAGAAGAACAAATAAAACCTAAAGTCAGCAGAAGGAAGGAAATAATAAAGATCAGAGAGGAAATAAATAAAATAGAGATTAAAAAGTAGAAAAAAATCAATAAAACCTAAACCTACTTCTTTGAAACCATAAACCAAATCAAACTTCTGGCCAGGCTTACCAAGAAGAAAAGAGAGAAGATCAAAATAAACAAATAAGAAAATAAGAGAAGAAAAACAACTGATACTGTGAAATATTGTAAAAGAGTACTGTGAACAATTATATGCCAATAAATTGGACAACCTAGAAGAAATGGACAAGTCTCCAAAAAACAGACAGCCCACCAAAACCAAATCAGGAAGAACAGATGATCTGAACAGACTGATTACTAGAAGTGAAATAGAATCTGTAATAATAATTTAAAAAAACTCCCTGCCAAGAAAAGTCCAGGACCAGATGGCTTCACTAAGGAATTCCTCCAAACATACAAAGAAGAACTTATACTGATCCTTCTCAAACTCTTCCAAAAGACTGAAAAGGAGGGAACACTCCCAAAATCATTCTATGAAGCCACCATTATCCTGACCCCAAAACCAGACAAAGACAATACCAAAAAAGAAAATTACAGGTCAATATCTTTGATGAATATAGATGAAAAAATTCTCAATAAAATATTAGCAAAGCAAATCCAACAACACATAAAAAAGATCATACACCATGATCAAGTTGGATTTATCCCAGGGTCACAAGGATCGTTCAACATGTGCAATTCAATCAATGTGATACACCACATCAACAAAAGAAAAGACAAAAACCACTTGATCATCTCAAAAGATTCAGAAAAAGCATTTGACAAAATTCAACATTCATTCATGATAAAAACTCACCGAAGTGGGTACAGAGAGAACATATCTCAACATAATAAAAGCCATTTATGAGAAACCCACAGCCAACATAATATTCAATGGTAAAAACCTGAAAGCCTTCCCACTAAATTCCAGAATAAGACAAGGATGGTCACTGTCACCACTTCTATTCAATATAGTATTGGAATCCTAACCACAGCAATCAGACAAGGAAAAGAAAAGATATCCAAATTGGAAGAGAAAGGTGAAATTATCATTATATGCAGATGACATAATACTGTATATAGAAAACCCTGAAGACTCCACAGAAAAACTACTAGAACTGATAAATGAATTCAGCAAGGTAGCAAGATACAAGATTAACATACAGATCTGTTGCATTTCTTTACACTAACAATGAAATATCGGAAAAGGAAAGTAAAAAAACAATCCCTTTTAAAATCACATTAAAAAAAACCTTAGGAATAAACCTGACCAAGGAAGTGAAAGACTCATATGCTGAGAACTATAGAACATTGATATAGGAAACTGAAGGTAATTCAAAGAAATGGAAAGATATCCCATTCCCTGGGATTGGAAGAATTAATATTGTTAAAATGGCCATACTACCCAAAGCAAACTACAGATTTAATGTGATCCATATCAAATTACCCATGACATTTTTCATTATAACGAGGACAAGTAATCCTAAAATTTATATGGAACCACAAAAGACCCAGAATTGCCAAAGCAGTCATGAGGGAAAAGAACAAAGCTGGAGGCATAACCCTCCCAGACTTCAGACAATACTACAAACCAACAGAAATCAAAACAGCATGCGACTGGCACAAAAACAGACATATGGAGAAGTGGAACAGAATAGAGAGCCCAGAAATAAACCCAAACACTTACAATCAATTAATCTTCAACAAAGGAGGCTACAATATACAATGGAGAAAAGACACTCTCTTCAGCAAATGGTACTGGGAAAGCTGGATAGCCACATGTAAATCAATGAAGTTAAAACACACCCTCACACCATATACAAAAATAAACTCAAAATGGCTTAAAGACTTAAATATAAGACATCGCACCATAAAACTCCAAGAAGAGAAGATAGGCAAAACATTCTCTGACATAAATCATACCAATGTTTTCATAGATCAATCTCCCAAGGCAATAGAAATAAAAGCAAAAATAAACAAATGGGACCCAATCCAATTTATAAGCTTTTGCACAGCAAAGGAAACCATAAGCAAACCAAAAAATCAACCTATGGACTGGGAGAAAATATTTCCAAATGATGCAACTGACAAGGGCTTAATTTCCAAAATACACAAACAGCTCATAAGACTCAATAACAAAAAAAACCAAACAAAATGGGCAGAAGACCAAAACAGACATTTCTCCAAAGAAGACAAACAGATTGCTAATAGGCACATGAAAAGATGCTCAACATCACTAATTATTAGAGAATTGCAAATCAAAATTACAATGAGGTACCATCTCACACCAGTCGGGATGGCCATCATTAAAAAGTCTACAAATAACAAATGCTGAAGAGGATGTGGAGAAAAGGGAACCCTCTTACACTGTTGTTGGAAATGTAAATTGGTGCGGCCACTATGGAAAACAGTAAGGAGGATCCTTAAAAAACTAAAAACAGTGTTGCCATATGATCCAGTGATCCCACTCCCAGGAATATATTCAGAGAAAACTATAATTTGAAAAGATACATGCACCCTAAGGTTCACAGCAGTACTATTTACAATAGCCAAGACATGGAAGCAACCTAAAGGTGCATCAACAGATGAATGGATAAAGAAGATGTGGTAGATATACACAATGGAATATTACTCAGCCATAAAAAAGAATGAAATAATGCCATTTGCAGCAACATGGATGGACCTAGAGATTATCATACTAAATGAAGTAAGTCAGAAAGGGAAAGACAAATATCATATCACTTATATATGGAATCTAAGATATGACACAAATTAACTTATTTACAAAAGAGAAATAGGCTCACAGACATAGAAAACAAACTTATGGTTACCAAAGGGGAAAGGGGGTGGGGGATGGATAAATTAGAAATTTGGGATTAGCAGATACAAACTATAAATAAAGCAGAAAAATAGTTAAAAAATAAGGTCCTACTGTATAGTACAGGGAACATTATTCAATCTCCTGTTATAAACCATAATTGAAAAGAATATGAAAAGGAATATATATCACTGAATCACTGTGCTGTACACCAGAAACTAACATAACATTGTATATCAACTATACTTCAATAAAAAATAAAAGAAAAAATTAAAAAATCAGAAAATAAAACTTTTACCTTGGACTTTAAAGCTTTGCCATAAGCTATTGAGCATATTCGTAAGAATGTTCCTAAATGTTCCTCAGAGAATGTGGAGCCCACAGTGTGAATAGGGGCTGGGCCATGATTTATTTATTTTTTTATTTTTGGTAATTCCTTATGTTTTCCTCTGATGATTCCTTTCTTTCCTGAGCCTTTTTAGAAGAACACTCAACATTGCCTCTATAAAGCCTTATTCCTCTCCCAGCAAAGGTAACCCAACAATCTCTCATACTCGCTGGCTTCACCAGTTTGGAAGTTTCCTCTCTACTTTCCCTAGACCACTGGAAAGGCCCCAAGCCTGGGATCTAATCCCAGGCTTGTGATTAACTGGCTGTGTGGCTTTGGCTGGCCCCAGTCTCTGTGAGCCTGCTGACCCTCATCTGTAAGAGGCCGCACTAGACTTAGATGATCTCTGAGGTCCCTGCTGACCTGGCCCCTCCCTCTCCTCATCAAGTAAACGGAACATAAACTTTAATAGGAGAACGTCCCTGCAAAATGTTCTCTCCTTCCTACAACAGGCTGCTTCTATATATGCCTGTTTCATACTAAGCATTTCTTTTCCTGGGAAATCACAAAAGCCATCCTTTCGCTCCAAAGTGAATTGGAGAGTGAACTGACCCCTGACGAGGGAGTGGTAGGATCCGGCCACCTGGTGTGCAGTGGCTTTGAGCAGAGATATGATCACGGGAGGTGGTGGGAAGCTTTTCCTCTAACCTGGTGGCCCCAGTTGCTCCTGCAAACCTCAGCGCGTCCCCTCAGCTCATCCTCGTGACAGGCTCTCAGCGTGCTCCCGGCTTCTGTCACCACTCAGCACTCTCTCCAGCCTCAGTTAGCCATCAGCAGGTCCTGATAATGGACTCTTACTTTGATTGTGGTATTTTGGCCTCCAGGTGAAACCGCTAAGAGCTCTGCCATGCACTCCAGTCCTGTGACCCTTGCCTTCCAGGAGCCATGCAAGAAGCAAAGCCACCAGAGGTCCTTAAAACTGCAGGAAGGATGGGCTGCCCCCTTCTTCACAGCTCCCTGTCTGCTGAGGAGGATCTGGGCCCCACTCCTCCACACCTGCTGGAGGGTCTGGAAGGAGTCAGAGATGTGGCCTGGTGGGGCAGGGCGAAAGGCAGAGGGCCTCTCCTGCAGTTGTTGAGGAACAACCAGCCAAGGTCCACTGGGCCCAGCACTAAGCAAAACAGGCATCGTTGATAGAGGACCTTGTGGCACTGCTTCTGAACGCCCCAGGGGCTTGGGAACCAGCAACAGCACATTTCTCGCCTCATCCTCCGAGGGTCAACTCGGGGGAAACGGGACCTGCTTCCTAGCAATGGAGCATGTGGTCCCCACGCTGGAGCTCCACGGCAGATCGAAAAGCTCAGGACTGAGCAGCGGTGCCCTGCAGGACAGTGTCGGCAGGGGCCCGACGACCTGACCCGGGGCCAGCGCGGCTGGGTCACAGTCAGGCTGGGCGTCGGTCTACACTGCAGCACCTGAGTTCTTTGAATCCACGTGGTGAGAGCAGTGATTCCCAGATGCCGTCTCGTGCTTAGCCTAGACCTCCTATTTCTATGCTTTTATGATCTCCAAGAAGTGTACTGACCTCACTCTAAATATACTGTCCGATTTTGTCATCCTAACTTCACTCTGGGATTTGGGACTAACGGCCACAACAAGCTCATTGGAAGTCTTGTGTAAAGCAAACCAGTGATCATTTTTAAGTGACATGTGTGAGGTCCCCAGTTGTGCTAAAGCCTAATCTGTGTCTTCACAGTGCTTAGAATGAGCTTATGTGTGTATAAATGTATAATATATATTTATATGTGTTGCTATAGTGATATGTTAAAGGCCAACATAACTGACAGACAGGATCAGTGTGAGGAAATGAAAGTCTTTCTGGTGGCTATTAAAGGGAAATGTACATAAAGAAATAAAAAGTTTTCACTGCCTGTTTTGTTTCCCATTTCTGCACCAGTCCTTAGTGGGTGAGAATAGGAAAGACAAACTGGCACTAAGAGCTCACCTCACTGTCTAATGCTTGAAGTGTAAGTTTAAAAGAATGATTTACTCTGTCATTTTGTAAAAATCTCCAGTCTAAAAATATAAAAGGGTAGTTCTTACATTTAGAGTGCCTTAGAATCAGCTGTGGAGATTATAGAAGCTACTTCCTGGGCTCCAATCCCAAGAGATTTCATTGGTGTGGGGCTCTAGAGTCTACATATTTCATATAAACACAAGCAGATGTTTCTGATGCAGGTGGCGACAGGTCACAGTTTAAAACACATTGCTCTATAACACTGAATTATAAATTCATTCAAAATTATAAATTCATTTCTTTTCCTTTAATTAAGAAGCTTTAAGAGTTACAGAAAGATAGAGAAGATGAAAAGGCAGAGGGCTATGTACCAGATGAAGGAACAAGAAAAAACCCCAGAAAAACAACTAAATGAAGTGGAGATAGGCAACCTTCCAGAAAAAGAATTCAGAATAATGATAGTGAAGATGATCCAGGACCTCGGAATAAGAATGGAGGCAAAGATTGAGAAGATGCAAGAAATGATTAACAAAGACCTAGAAGAATTAAAGAACAAACAAACAGAGATGACCAATACAATAACTGAAATGAAAACTACACTAGAAGGAATCAATAGCAGAATAACTGAGGCAGAAGAACGGATAAGTGACCTGGAAGACAGAATGGTGGAATTCACTGCTGTGGAACAGACTAAAGAAAAAAGAATGAAAAGAAATGAAGACAGCCTAAGAGACCTCTGGGACAACATTAAACGCAACAACATTCGCATTATAGGGGTCCCAGAAGGAGAAGAGAGAGAGAAAGGACCAGAGAAAATATTTGAAGAGATTATAGTCGAAAACTTCCCTAACATGGGAAAGGAAATAGCCACCCAAGTCCAGGAAGCGCAGAGTCCCATACAGAATAAACCCAAGGAGAAACACGCCGAGACACATAGTAATCAAAGTGGCAAAAATTAAAGACAAAGAAAAATTATTGAAAGCAGCAAGGGAAAAACGACAAATAACATACAAGGGAACTCCCATAAGGTTAACAGCTGATTTCTCAGCAGAAACTCTGCAAGCCAGAAGGGAGTGGCATGATATACTTAAAGTGATGAAAGGGAAGAACCTACAACCAAGATTACTCTACCCGGCAAGGATCTCATTTAGATTTGATGGAGAAATCAAAAGCTTTACAGACAAGCAAAAGCTAAGAGAATTCAGCACCACCAAACCAGCTCTACAACAAATGCTAATGGAACTTCTCTAAGTGGGAAACACAAGAGAAGAAAAGGACCTACAAAAACAAACCCAAAACAATTAAGAAAATGGTCATAGGAACATACATATCGATAATTACCTTAAACGTGAATGGATTAAATGCCCCAACCAAAAGACATAGACTGGCTGAATGGAAACAAAAACAAGACCCCTATATATGCTGTCTACAAGAGACCCACTTTAGACCTAGGGACACATACAGACTGAAAGTGAGGGGATGGAAAAAGACATTCCATGCAAATGGAAATCAAAAGAAAGCTGGAGTAGCTATACTCATATCAGATAAAATAGACTTTAAAATAAAGAATGTTACAAGAGACAAGGAAGGACACTACATAATGATCCAGGGATCAATCCAAGAAGAAGATATAACAATTATAAATATATATGCACCCAACATAGGAGCACCTCAATACATAAGGCAACTGCTAACAGCCATAAAAGAGGAAATCGACAGTAACACAATCATAGTGGGGGACTTTAACACTTCACTTACACCAATGGACAGATCATCCAAAATGAAAATAAATAAGGAAACAGAAGCTTTAAATGACACAATAGACCAGATAGATTTAATTGATATATATAGGACATTCCATCCAAAAACAGCAGATTACACGTTCTTCTCAAGTGCGCACGGAATATTCTCCAGGATAGATCACATCTTGGGTCACAAATCAAGCCTCAGTAAATTTAAGAAAATTGAAATCATATCAAGCATCTTTTCTGACCACAACGCTATGAGATTAGAAATGAATTACAGGGAAAAAAACGTAAAAAAGACAAACACATGGAGGCTAAACAATACGTTACTAAATAACCAAGAGATCACTGAAGAAATCAAAGAGGAAATCAAAAAATACCTAGAGACAAATGACAATGAAAACACGACGACCCAAAACCTATGGGATGCAGCAAAAGCGGTTCTAAGAGGGAAGTTTATAGTTATACAAGCCTACCTAAAGAAACAAGAAAAATCTCAAGTAAACAATCTAACCTTACACCTAAAGAAACTAGAGAAAGAAGAACAAACAAAACCCAAAGTTAGCAGAAGGAAAGAAATCATAAAGATCAGAGCAGAAATAAATGAAATAGAAACAAAGAAAACAATAGCAAAGATCAATAAAACTAAAAGTTGGTTCTTTGAGAAGATAAACAAAATTGATAAGCCATTAGCCAGACTCATCAAGAAAAAGAGGGAGAGGACTCAAATCAATAAAATCAGAAATGAAAAAGGAGAAGTTACAACAGACACCGCAGAAATACAAAGCATCCTAAGAGACTACTACAAGCAACTTTATGCCAACAAAATGGACAACCTGGAAGAAATGGACAAATTTTTAGAAAGGTATAACCTTCCAAGACTGAACCAGGAAGAAACAGAAAATATGAACAGACCAATCACAAGTAATGAAATTGAAACTGTGATTAAAAATCTTCCAACAAACAAAAGTCCAGGACCAGATGGCTTCACAGGTGAATTCTATCAAACATTTAGAGAAGAGCTAACACCCATCCTTCTCAAACTCTTCCAAAAAATTGCAGAGGAAGGAACACTCCCAAACTCATTCTATGAGGCCACCATCACCCAGATACCAAAACCAGACAAAGACACTACAAAAAAAGAAAATTACAGACCAATATCACTGATGAATATAGATGCAAAAATCCTCAACAAAATACTAGCAAACAGAATCCAACAACACGTTAAAAGGATCATACACCACGATCAAGTGGGATTTATCCCAGGGATGCAAGGATTCTTCAATATATGCAAATCAATCAATGTGATACACTATATTAACAAATTGAAGAATAAAAACCATATGATCATCTCAATAGATGCAGAAAAAGCTTTTGAAAAAATTCAACACCCATTTCTGATAAAAACTCTCCAGAAAGTGGGCATAGAGGGAACCTACCTCAACATAATAAAGGCCATATATGACAAACCCACAGCAAACATCATTCTCAATGGTGAAAAACTGAAAGCATTTCCTCTAAGATCAGGAACGAGACAAGGATGTCCACTCTCACCACTATTATTCAACATAGTTCTGGAAGTCCTAGCCACGGCAATCAGAGAAGAAAAAGAAATAAAAGGAATACAAATTGGAAAAGAAGAAGTAAAACTGTCACTGTTTGCGGATGACATGATACTATACATAGAGAATCCTAAAACTGCCACCAGAAAACTGCTAGAGCTAATTAATGAATATGGTAAAGTTGCAGGATACAAAATTAATGCACAGAAATCTCTTGCATTCCTATACACTAATGATGAAAAATCTGAAAGAGAAATTATGGAAACACTCCCATTTACCATTGCAACAAAAAGAATAAAATACCTAGGAATAAACCTACCTAGGGAGACAAAAGACCTGTATGCAGAAAACTATAAGACACTGATGAAAGAAATTAAAGATGATACCAACAGATGGAGAGATATACCATGTTCTTGGATTGGAAGAATCAACATTGTGAAAATGAGTATACTACCCAAAGCAATCTACAGATTCAATGCAATCCCTATCAAATTACCAATGGCATTTTTTACGGAGCTAGAACAAATCATCTTAAAATTTGTATGGAGACACAAAAGACCCCGAATAGCCAAAGCAGTCTTGAGGCAAAAAAATGGAGCTGGAGGAATCAGACTCCCTGACTTCAGACTATACTACAAAGCTACAGTAATCAAGACAATATGGTACTGGCACAAAAACAGAAACATAGATCAATGGAACAAGATAGAAAGCCCAGAGATTAACCCACGCACCTATGGTCAACTAATCTATGACAAAGGAGGCAAAGATATACAATGGAGAAAAGACAGTCTCTTCAATAAGTGGTGCTGGGAAAACTGGACAGCTACATGTAAAAGAATGAAATTAGAATACTCCCTAACACCATACACAAAAATAAACTCAAAATGGATTAGAGACCTAAATATAAGACTGGACACTATAAAACTCTTAGAGGAAAACATAGGAAGAACACTCTTTGACATAAATCACAGCAAGATCTTTTTTGATCCACCTCCTAGAGTAATGGAAATAAAAACAAAAATAAACAAGTGGGACCTAATGAAACTTCAAAGCTTTTGCACAGCAAAGGAAACCATAAACAAGACGAAAAGACAACCCTCAGAATGGGAGAAAATATTTGCAAACGAATCAACGGACAAAGGATTAATCTCCAAAATATATAAACAGCTCATGCAGCTCAATATCAGAGAAACAAACACCCCAATCCAAAAATGGGCAGAAGACCTAAATAGACATTTCTCCAAAGAAGACATACAGACGGCCACGAAGCACATGAAAAGATGCTCAACATCACTAATTATTAGAGAAATGCAAATCAAAACTACAATGAGGTATCACCTCACTCCCGTTAGAATGGGCATCATCAGAAAATCTACAAACAACAAACGCTGGAGAGGGTGTGGAGAAAAGGGAACCCTCTTGCACTGTTGGTGGGAATGTAAATTGATACAGCCACTATGGAGAACAATATGGAGGTTCCTTAAAAAACTAAAAATAGAATTACCATATGACCCAGCAATCCCACTACTGGGCATATACCCAGAGAAAACCGTAATTCAAAAAGACACATGCACCCGAATGTTCATTGCAGCACTAATTACAATAGCCAGGTCATGGAAGCAACCTAAATGCCCATCAGCATACGAATGGATAAAGAAGTTGTGGTACATATATACAATGGAATATTACTCAGCCATAAAAAGGAATGAAATTGAGTCATTTGTTGAGACGTGGATGGATCTAGAGACTGTCATACAGAGTGAAGTAAGTCAGAAAGAGAAAAACAAATATCGTATATTAATGCATGTATGTGGAACCTAGAAAAATGGTACAGATGAGCCAGTTTGCAGGGCAGAAGTTGAGACACAGATGTAGAGAATGGACATATGGACACCAAGGGGGGAAAACTGCGGTGAGGTGGGGATGGTGGTGTGCTGAATTGGGCGATTGGGATTGACATGTATACAGCGATGTGTATAAAATTGATGCCTAATAAGAACCTGCAATATAAAAAAAGAAACAAAACAACTAATACTAAACTTTCATTGGGTTATTTGTATGGAAATATGTTAATATAAATGTTTCAGACATTAAAAAAAAAAAAAAAAAAGAAGCTTTAATTGAAAAGTGTTTAAGTCACACCGTAAATGTTGACATAATGATCTTAAGATCTTCCTTTGGGAAAAGACCTTAGTTATGTTCTTTTGCATTCCAGAATTAAAATAAAGCTATCATTCCACAATTATACCCTAGAGGCAGTAGTAAATTAAAACAAACAACAACACAACAAATTCAACCATGATCACAACCACCAACAACAATAACAAACGTATTCATCAACAGACTCAGGTCTGAGATAGAGACATGCCCCACTTTCACAGTAGATGGAGTGACCTCAACTTCTGCTTTTACACTTGGTTGTTTAAGCATTTTCCATGAGTGCCTTTGGCTGTCAATAAAGAGGAACTCACTGACAGAATCAGCAGAATGGATGAAAAGTTGGCCAAACTATGGAGTATTACTTAAAGACAAAGTAGGAAAATTTGAGGGCCTCTTGCTCCACGGTTATTCAAGCATCCCAGCAATTCTTCCTAAATCCACTGGAGAACTCAAACATTGCTTCTAAGAACTTCATTTTATGGACATAACATTTATGAAAGCAACAACATGAATCATACAGATCTCAGAGCTGGTCAGGATCAAGTCACAAATTACTTATGGGGGAAAATTCCCAATAGCCATTCTTGTGTTTCACCCTTTGAAATGTAGTTCTTTACCCTATTAAAAAAGTTGCAAAAAATGTATCTTTGGAATGGATTCTCCAATATTCAACTTTCCATAAATTACATTCTTTTCCTCTATATGTCAGAAACAGAACTCATTCTTAAAAATAAATCAACCTGCATGACCACCAATGTCTTCCAATTTGCCATAATTCAAATGAGAACCATGTTGGGTTCTGTGCAGGAAATAGGGTGAGAGCACTTTAGGAAAAAAATGGAAAGGAAGAAAGACGGCAGGTACCTAATGTAATGCTTCAAACATGTACAAACATCTCTTCTTTTAATAAATTTATTTTATTTATTTATTTTACTTATTTATTTTTGGCTGCATTGGGTCTTCGTCGCTACACGCAGGCTTTCTCTAGTTGCGGCGAGCAGGGGCTACTCTTCATTGCGGTGCCAGGACTTCTCAATGCGGTGGCTTCTCTTGTTGCAGAGCATGGGCTCTAGGTGCACAGGCTTCAGTAGTTGTGGCTTGCGGGCTCTAGAGCACAGGCTCATTAGTTGTGGCACACGAACTTATTTGCTCCGCGGCATGTGGGATCTTCCCGGACCAGGGCTCGAACCGGTGTTCCCTGCATTGGCAGGCAGATTCTTAACCACTGTGCCACCAGGGAAGCCCAAACGTACAACTATCTCTTGATCTGTCAACCTAAGACAGGCAAACAACCTGCAGAATTTATACAGGGTTTATTATATCCTCCAGATCTTATTACTGCTAAAGTGAATATGCTAGGCACTTACTGAATTGGTTTTCTATTTCTGCTGTAACAAGTGACCATAACTTTAGTGTCTTAAAAGAACACACTTTTATTATATTACACTTCTGTAGGTTAGGAGTCCAACAAAGATCTCACTGGACTAAAATCAAGGAGTCAACACAACTGCCTTACCTTCTGGAGGCTCTAAGGGATAATCTCTTTCCTTGCTTTCCTAAAAAGTTTTTAGAGGCCTCCCACATTCCCTGGCTTTTGACTCCTTCCTACAACTTCAAAACCAGAACAGCAGGTAAAGTCCTTCTAATTTCACACCATTTTGACCTTTTCTGTCTCTCAAGTCTAAGGCCCCATGTAATTTCACGGGGCCCACCTGAATGGTCCAAGATAATCTCATCACAAGGTCTTTACCCTAATCACATCTGCAAAGTTTCCTTTCCTATGTGGTGTAATATATGAACAGGTTGGGGGAATTACAGCAGGGACATCCTGGGGGAGACAGTATTATTCTGCTGGTCACGAAACTATTAACTCAGATGCCAACTAATATTGGAACTATGAAAAAAAGAACTTCTCTAATTTCAACAAAGTTTAGTTAAAATAAGACACTACCTGAAGGCACAATCTAGACCAGTGAATCAAGATAAAGTCAGCTTAGAACCCTAGAAGTGCTTCACTGCTGTCCATAAAATTGCACAAGTACTAGTCTCTTTAGATTTTTTTTTTTCCAAAATGTAGCATTTTCCCCCCTCCAAGCCTGACTCTGATGGTAGAAATCTCATCCAAGACAAAGAGTACGTGGTGGAGGAGGTGAAGGTGGTGGTGGAGTCGGTGCACCTGGGACCCCACTAACGTCTGACTATGAACCTTCAGCTGATCTCCATGGAACAGATGGGAGGGTTTTCTCAGACCTACCCTTGCATGAACAGAGGGATCCTTGTGCGCCTTCGCCAGGCGGCTAGGAAGGGGAGCCACAGTCCTTCCCTTGGAACTTGCCTTGTAAAGAAGGCAGGCACCAAGATATTAACTTGTTTGGAATCTTGTGGACTAGATGTCAGCAATCCATGTCCAGAGGTTCCTGACTTTTGGTCACACATCCCCGGGGTCGGCCTAAGGCCCGTGCTGCCTGGGTTGGCTGTGGAGGATGAGCTCCTGAGGCAGCATCTTGCTCTGTCTCCTCCAAACCAGGTTCTGACCAGAGAGAAAAGTATTCGTGTTTCTCAGGCTGGTGGAAAATACTCCCTCATCGTCCTCTCGGACTGGGGCAGCCCCTTCCCATGTTGGCCTGCTTTGTGGGGGGAAGGGATGGGGAGGATGGGAGCAAGAGGAGCGGGGACAAGGAGGAGGAATGGGAACAAAGTAAGCCTGGGGAGAGGATAGGGGAGGACGGCGAGGAAGGAGAAGGCGGAAGCTGAGGAAGAATAAGGAGGACGATGACCAGAGCGTGAATGCCATGGAGGTTCTAGTCTCTGGTCCCAGAATGGCAGCTGCCCTCTCTTGAACTTCCCCTGACCTCATGCTGGACACACACACACCCCAGCCTCCTCTCTCATCATCCAAACTCCTTTATTCACAGAAGAACAGCCTCTCAGCCCCTGCCCCCTCCCGTGCCCTGATTCTGGGGATTGTTTCCTTTTTCCCTAGGTTTCCCCAGAGCTAGGCACAGATTCCTCACCAGCAGCCAAACCCTGGTCTGTGGTTCTGGAGAGTCCAAAGCACGGAAATCTCTCGTGAGAAAAGGAAATGCAGGCCACATGGGGTCATGGGGTCACTCTGCAGAATCTCAGTCCAGCTGTCCAAGTCACACTAGGTTGACATTTGGGAAGCTGTCAAACTCGTTCAAAAGAAACTCTAAGAAGATCCTTGGTGCAGGTCATTGTTACATGTAGCAAATTATGCTATTGAAATCCTAAACCAGGTGATCAATCTTCATTCCAAAGTCATGAATCAGCCTTAAGAAGGGCAAAGCAGGTGGTGAGTGCTAATTACAGGAAATGAACAAAACAGGGGCAGATCCCAGAAAGGACCATGTAGAAGGTGCTTAGGCCAATGGCTAAGTAACCATCTGTATTAGTCAGCTTGGGTTTCCAGAAAAAACTACTATAGACCGGGTGCCTTAACCAGAAATCTGTTTTCACACATTCTGGAGACTGGTAGTCCAAGATCAAGATTGGAAGTTCCTGCCAATTCAGTTTCCGACGCGAGCTCTCTTCCTAGCTTGTAGATAGCAGATGCCTCACTGGGTCCTCACATGGCCTTTTCTCCTTGCTTGAGCTGGGGTAGGGCAGGAGCCCAAGCTCTCTTCATTTAAGGACACTAATCCTGTCAGATCAGGGCTCCAAGCTTATGACCTCATTTAATCTTAATTACTTCCTTAAAGGCCCCTTCTCCAAATACAGCCCCACAGGGATTAGGGTTCAAGATACGAATTGGGGGGTGGGTGGTGGGACACATACATTCAGTTCCTAACACCCTCCCCAGCCTCTTCCTCCCATGAAGGCATTTGCAGCTCTCAGCTCTGGTCCCTGGGAACTTCCCAGGCACTGGGTCCTCAGATTCCTCTCCCCACAGACTTTCCCCTTCTCTCTCTCTGACTCAAATGACTCAACACTGGGCACAGCTGTTGACTGGCTGACACTCAAAGGCAGTGGACTGAGTTGCTTTCACCTGGCTGACTTTCAGAAGAGAGGGGCCACCACTGACTGATACGTTTGCAGAAATGTATTCACTGAGGAGACTGGCTGTGGTGGCAGAATAATGCTTCCCCAAAGATGTCCACATCCTGGTCCCTGGAATTTGTGAACATGTTACTTGACATGGCAAAGGACACTTTGCAGGTGTGATTAAATTAAGGACCTTGAGATGGGGAGATGATCCTGGAGGGTCCAATGGAATCACAAGGGTCCATATAAGTGAAAGAGGGAGGAAGAAGATTTGGTGTCAGAATAATGCATTGTGAGAATAACCTGATCAGCTGTGACTGGCTATGAAGATGGAAGGGGGCTATGAGAGTAGAATGTGGGCATCTTCAAGAGGCTGGAAAATGCAAAGAAAGAGATTCTCCCCTAGAGCCTCCAGAAAGAACCTCACCTCCACTGTCAGATTGATTTTAGCCCAGTGAGATGCATCTTGGACTTCTGATCTCCAGAACCATAAGATAATAAATGTGCGTTGTTTTAAGCCACTAAGTGTGTGGTAATGTGTTACAATAGCAACAGGAAACTCCTACAGTGGACATTGGTAGATAGAGAGGATTTAAAAACCAGTTCTGCCGCGATAGTGAGAGGCCCGCGCACCGCGATGAAGAGTGGCCCCCGCTCGCCGCAACTAGAGAAAGCCCTCGCACAGAAACGAAGACCCAACCCAGCCAAAATAATAAATTAATTAATTAATTAATTAATTTAAAAAAAAAAAAACCCAGTTCTGGTGGCTATTTGTTACCATGGCTTTAGAACAATTACTCTATCCCCAGAAATGTGAACTTTCAAACTTTTCAATTC
Organism: Eschrichtius robustus; assembly: GCF_028021215.1. NCBI lineage: Eukaryota > Metazoa > Chordata > Mammalia > Artiodactyla > Eschrichtiidae > Eschrichtius > Eschrichtius robustus. The sequence goes on from NC_090826.1 coordinate 106,720,530, forward strand.
TCAGTGTAGGTAATGTAAATAATACTGAGTGATATACCAACCATCACCATATAAGGAGTCAAAACCCTCACCCTGTGCTCAGGGTAAACGTCTAACATCATCCAAAATTGGGTGTGCACGGGTGTATGTTTGGGACAGGGTAGCAGGGGCTTCAGAACTGGATTTACAATGCTCCCCACAGGGCTGGCTGCAGGGTGTTGGGCACAGGAGAGTCTTTTGTCATATCTAGGCCATCTAGTATCTGAGCCCCCTTTGTTTGTATGAGAAACTTCCCACATTCTGAAACTTTTAAGGATCATGCACTTGCTGTCTTAGTTTTTCTAGGGGCTAAGATGTGGGTCTATTACCAAGAGCTGGCAAATCCCCATCAGCAACAACTACTCCAGCATTTGACAGAAGTTGAGAGACACAAGGAGCAGGCCCTGGGGATATTTTTTCTGCAACAGAAGAATCTCCCCACCTCAAGATCCTTAGTTTAACACCGACCAGGTGCAGCAGAAGTCATAGGGCCATTGGCAGTGTCTAGTGTCCAGGGCCAGTAGTGTCACCTGTGCAAAGCTACAGGGTCTGTCACTCAGCAGGAGGCACTAGTGTCCTTTCCATTTGGTCTGTGGGCTCCCTTCCATTGGCCTTCTTTATTCCTCCCTGTTTGTATAGTCTGGTTCTCCAGTTTGCTGGAGATTCTCTGAGCTATTACTATCCCTTGAATAAAGTATGTTTCAGATGAAACGAGCCAGAGTTTATTTCTGATGGCTGCAGAGAGGAAAAGGAGGGGAAAGAGGGAAAGCAGGGAGGAAGAAAGGAAGCCTCTTCCTGGAAGTTGGCTGGGTGCTGAGTTCCTTTGCTGTCAGCTCCAGGATTCTCCGGAAGAGTCAGCTTCCCCCTTAAGCCAAAGGCACCCTCAAGGATCAAGTTACTCCACTCCTTGCTCTCTGGTCTGAAAACACAAGTTGGCTGCTTTCGGCGGTCTCCCCGCTCCCCGCCCTCAGGTCTAACCCAGTCTTACCCAGTAAGAGAAAACAAACAAACAAACAAACAAACCTCACTCTTCAAGCAAACACGTCATCTTTCTATCCCTTATCTTGGTCATCAGCTTCTTTTTCAGAATCGTCATTTCTTGTATTCTGTATGGTGAGGAAAGGAAAAACATGGTCCCTGGGATACCATGAGAATGAAGTAGGAAGGACGTGCACAGAAAATACACCGAGTAGCACTCTGAGATGTAACCCTAAATCTGTATGTTTATACACAAGACACATACATAAATATATACTTGTATCCATTGTTTTACAACTTCTTTACTACTTAAAAAATTTTTGGATCAGCGTAACACACGATCCCAGAATTCCTTTCCCCGGCGTGTAACGCAGGACAAAAGGTAAGAAGAATTCGAGGAGGCTGGCAAAATCCGCCGGTATCTCAGATAAAGGGTAAGAGGCGTGTTACCTCGGCTTGGTGGGCTCCCGAAGTGGGCGGACGTTATGACGTCACTTCCCCCTTCAGCAGCCGGCCCGCCCATTGGTCATCTCGGCAGGGCGGGGACAGGGCGGGGGTTGGAGGAGAGGAGCCGCCTTAGAGGTCAGGAATGGGGCTTGGCTTATGTAAATCTTGCAGCGCAGGGGTACAATTCCCCGCGAGCCACTTCCCGGGCTGTGGAAGTTTTCCAGAGAAGTTGCTTGGATTTTATTAGCAGAGTCGTTTGGAGGGGCTGAGATGCGTGGAAGAGGAGGGGGCGCGGAGGGTGGGTGGGGAGCGTGTGTGTACAGTGTAGGAGTCTAAGGCTGTACGGGGGCGGGGAAAACATAGCTCATACTTACCTGGCAGGGGAGATACCATGATCATGAAGGTGGTTTTCCCAGGACGAGGCTCACTCATTGCACTACGAGTGTGCTGACGCCTGCGATTTCTCCAAATGGGAGAAACTCGACTGCATAATTTGTGGTAGTGGGGGACTGCGTGCGCGCTTTCCCCCAGCAGTTGGTGTTTAATAGTAGAGCTAAGTAGTTGCGGAAAATAAAAAGAGTGAAAATATGTAGACTGTGACTGTCTTGTATTTACGTGCTTGCATTGCAGTAGTGGTTTTTGCGGGGTTTTTTTGTGTGTAGTTTTCTGTATCTGCCCCCGTTTCTGACTTCTTGAACTGTGGCGATTTGAAGAAGGATGTTATCGTACTCCGCCGTGTGATAAACGTTTTTCTGTATGAAATTTGTTTTCAGTGCGTTTTCAACGCACACATAGCGGTGGTGTTACCATGTAATCAAGATTTCTTCGGGTCTGATCCAATTGCCCACAAAAAAAAACACACTTTGTGCCCCAAAGAAGCCGGCAGCAACCTACGATCGCAAGAGAAGATCATCACCCCCTAAGTCCCAAAGGCTGTTTGACGATGTTCCAAAACTCCCAGAACAGCGGGAAAAGAACAACTGCGAAAAAACGGAAAAAAGTTTTATTTTTTCTGGCAGGGATTCTACATCAGAGGGACACACTAGGGTTGCTCACAGCGCAGGTGGATTGGGGAGAAGCCCCAAAAACATTTCTTATCGCTCAGCCAGAATAGATTTCGTCTCTTTCCACCAGGTAGAAAGCTGAAGAGACGGCGGAGGGAAGGCGCGTCAGGTTCCTCCTGGCGTCGCGGAGGAAGCGGGCTCGGGGCGGGGTGATGAGAGCCCCCGACGCGACGCCGCTCCTGCGCCCGCGGAGCTGGGCGCGGCCTGGCTCAGTAGCGGGAGCAGCGAATCAGCCAGCGGAGGGTTCCATGGTGTAATGGTGAGCACTCTGGACTCTTAATCCAGCGATCCGAGTTCAAATCTCGGTGGGACCTTTCCTGTGTTCAGTCAGAAGAAGGGGATTTTTTACTTCTCAGATGGGACGTGCTTTCCCTCTCCCAGTTCCCGGAGAGGCGCGGTTCGCGCGCTCCACGCGGACGTGGCGGGCAGGCGGGGGGACGAGCCCGCGGCGTCCCCGCTGGACCCTGGCGACTCTGCCCGTCGCGGGCCATCGGAGTCCCCGGCCCCGCCGCCCTGGGGCGCAGCGACCGAGCCAGTGCCACCCGCTCGTCGGGTCACCCTGGGTCTCGGGGGCGGAAGGCAGAGGCTGCGCCCACTGAGTCCTGCCCCGCGAGGGGGCTTTGCCCCGCACGTCTTGTAACTAACTGCGCGGTTGTCCCTGTGAGTAAATGGTCGCGGGGCGGGGCTGTGACGTCGCTGAGCAGCCAGGGTAACAGCGTCTTATGGTTCCAGACCTGGATGGGAAGTACTGAATTGTGTTCAGGTGCCCTACTTTATTCTGAATTTTAATTGATCCTATTCCACTTTGTTCCGATTTTATTCAGAATTTCTCACTCCTAAGTCTAAATTGGACAAGAAAAGCCGCTGTTAGGCTAAGATTTGAACCTTGACTCCAGGAAACCTCGTCCTTTCGTCCCAAGCTCAGCCAGAAGGAGGAGGAAGGCCAAGGATTCCGGCGTCTGAGGAGAGCAGGGATCCCTGACCCACCTCCACCCAGGCCTTTGAGACACGTGCAGATCTTATAGTCAAGGCTAGACTGTAGTGAATATGCTTGTTTGGTTTGATTTGAGTTGGGAACCACATTCATTTTTTTTAATCATTATAAAATTTATCTTTTAAATATCACCTCTAGGGGCTTCCCTGGTGGCGCAGTGGTTGGGAGTCTGCCTGCCAATGCAGGGAACAAGGGTTCGAGCCCTGGTCTGGGAGGATCCCACATGCCGTGGAGCGGCTAGGCCCGTGAGCCACGACTACTGAGCCTGCGCGTCTGGAGCCTGTGTTCCGCAATGGGAGAGGCCGCGATAGTGAGAGGCCCGCGCACCGCGATGAAGACTGGCCGCTGCTCTCCGGAACTGGAGAAGGCCCTCGCACAGAAACGAAGACCCAACACAGCCAAATATAATAAATAAATTTATAAATGTCACCTCTAGACATTGAAAACACAATGTAACAAATGAACCTGTGTATGTCTTTTGTGGAACAACCATATTGGATAAGAACTCTCCGAAGAGACCATAAAACACAATATATATACCCCAGGACCATGACAAAATTTAAAAAACTGCTTTCCTCAATTGTGTTATTATTGGCATTGTTGGTATTTCTTTATTCTTTTGTCTATATAATGCGGGAAGAAGCAAAGGAGACTGTAAAAGATATTGTATTTCTATTACTCCCAGTGTCCTTAAAGACAAAAATATTGGTGTTAGAGAAAAGAGTTTCAGATGAAAGACGTTCAATAAAAAGCCTGTAGTTCTGAATTTGAATTATGAATGTGAATATATGTGAATACATACATACAAATATGAGTATGTATTTTCTAGCTCTGTCCACTGGAAAGGCCTAGAAAGAAACCAATTCCAATGAGTATCTTTAGGTTACACAATTTGATCTGGGAATAACGTTTTGCATAAAAAGAAACCAGAGATTCTTAGAGAAATGACTGAGTCCAGGTCAGGGGCAGAAAATATTCAGTATGAGACAGAAGCACCTTGTCATACTGATATCAAGAAAGGTCTCAAAGACTATTAGAATCTTATCAAAAGGATGAAGGAGCCAGCTTAAAGTCACTTTCACTGCTGAAAGAGAGGATAATTGGAGTATCAGTAAAGACTATATTGCAATGAATTGAAATACTTCAATGTGTTTGAAACTTTGAATTCATATTAGCACAGGGGAAAAAAAAAAAAAGAAATAAAAGAAACTAACTGGTGACCACAGAGGATGCTTGGGGAACTGCTCATTAAGCTGCAGTTTTCTTTACAGAGGGTACCACTAAGTAACTAAACAGTATTTAGTATTTAAGGGAAGTTTCTTTTTATACAAGTGTTCCAGTTAAATAATACATGACCATGGAATATCACCATTTTACTCCACATAATCAGTTAATGGATCTAGGCCTTGAACTCCGAGGGCTGCTACTATTATTAGAAGAGACACACAGAACTTGATGTGCCTCCTGATCAGAGAGCACACACCACTTCTGAGGTAGTCTTGCCAAGATAGCAAATGTGAATCTCATCAGTCTCTATATCTGCCAGGTCCAAAATAGGGGCCACTAGACACATATGGCTATTGAATACTTAGAATGTGGCTAGTAGGACTGAGGAAGTGGATTTTAATTATATTTAATTTATAATTCATGTGAATGTAAACTTAAAAGCTGAAGACATGCACAATATTTTTCTATTAAACACAACTTTAAAACTTTGCTGGAATTATATTTCCTTTAATGTGTAGCGTTAATTAGCTATGTAGAAGATTATATTTGTATTATTGTCTGCTTATACTTTTTAATTTTCATTGTGGCTACTAGAAAAATTTTAATTACATATGTGGCTTGCATTTTTATTACATTACAGCACTGCTGTAGATTCTACCACCAAAAAGAAAGTATGGACATTGGCTCTTGTCCATCCACTTGCTTATGATCATTTTGATTGTCTAGTAAGAAATTCAGAGACAGTGGGTCACAATAAGCAAATCACGCCTCACACATACCTACTCAGTGAACACACCACAAGGACATTAATATTCTCAGTGCAAGAACATAATACATTAGCAGAGACATTCCAGGACACTTAAGTCTTAGAATTAGACTGGACCCCAGACCCATCAGGGAAATTCTCTTATTGATCTGGTAGAGCGCTCTCCCAATATCCTTTGTTCTGAGCCTGTATAAATAGTTAATAATATATTTTCCCCAGTGATCCTAGAAAATGAGCTGAGTTATTTTCTAGAATTGTTTCTACAATATTGGTTAGTCCCATCAGATTATGTGGTTGCTGATGGTTTAGAGGAATTTATACTTGAGACTAGAGTGATGGATGAATTGTATAAACCCTCAAACCAAAAAGAATCTTTGGTGCGACACAGAAACCATGGCCATTCAAGGCTGAAGGGACTGCCAGAGCCCAGCCTTGCTTCATGGAAACATCCAAACAAGGCAGTGGTACAGCTGTGTCTGTCCTGGTTTTCGGATGACTGCTTAGTTAACAGAAGCCAACATAGAGAAGATGGAGACTGGGACTGAGAGCAGGGAAACAACCTCTCCTAATGTATATGCAAGTCTGCCATTGTGTCTGGATAGGGAGAGAAAGGCCAGGGACATTGTACAAAAAACCAAAAATTAGATCACTGCAGGTGACAAGACACATTTGATCCAAACTAGGTCTGACAAACACCTCCTGTGGATTTCCACCCAAGGTGGATGAGAGTTTGTCACACCTGATTTGGGTCCAAATGCCTGACACTGGTGCCAGGGTGACAAAGGCATGACTGGGGCCTAGAAAGGGATAAAGGCTCCCTGAGCCACCTGATGTCTGTGTTTCATAATAGATCCTTTTCCCTGATTTAACAAAGATGCGTCTATAGGGACTATCTTCAGAGATGACCTTCCTCAGTCTACACAGGTGTGGGGAACAAAGAATATGGAGGCTACCTGGGAGATCGGTTGGAATTTCATCCTCTTTAGCATGGGAGCAACCACAGGCTCCATCCGGAGCAGGGCCCACTTCTGATTCATCAAATGCAAATTTGCCATCACTGTAAGGCTGGTTGCAGTCAGAACTTCCTTGGAGAATTGAAGGAGTCAAAACACATTCATCCTGGGATTCCTGAGGCACTTCCTTCTTTTCAACCTCCTGCAGCTCCACACTGTGCCAGGTGGGAGAGGGATGACAGAAAATTAAACGAAGGGGATCCGACCCCAAGCTGCCCTGGCTGGTTTTGATGGGAGGCATCGGGAGTGTCAGAGAAACCAAAAGGGCAGTCCCCTAAAGAGGGAAGGAACTATCCTCCCGTATGTGAAGTGGAGTGTGGCTGCCACGGGGCAGGAGAGGGAGGCCAGCAGGTGCTCTGTGCACTGGCCACACAACGTCTGATGAGGAGTGAGACTCAACCATCCCAGTATGGTACCTTCAGGAACATGAAACACACATGAACTTCCATACCAGATGCTACCCCCGGGGTCCTAAGCCATGTTCAATTTAAGATAAATAGTCAAGTGAATATGGCTATTAAGGCATTATAGACTCCCAGAGATATTATGCCTTCTTTTTAGGAATAGAACTTACTACTGTCACATGACAAACAATCTTTTTTCTAGATAGTTGTCCTGATGCTTAATTTTTCTGGTTACTTCTCTACTAATTCCTTTGCTAGGTACCTTCCTCCCAAGGACCTAAAACAACTGTGTAGGAGTAGTTATTTATCTCACCTTGGAGTTCCTTTAGGAGAGAATAGATATTCTCTGTGTGTGCAGGAAATCCTAAGGGTGGTGCATTCACCTTGGGTCATACATACAAGTAGCACGGAGACAACAGACAACCAAGTTAACAGGGCCATTTCCATGTGGGTTGAGTAAAGTAAATCAATACAATCTGCAGCTTTGCTTATCCTTGCATCTGGTATCTTGACTCTCTCTGACCCTGTCCATAATTTACCTACGCATTACCCATTACCAGCTCCTGATAGTTCACTGTTACCTGGGTGTGAGTGTCTCTTGTGCTTGTTCATCCTCCTCATCTTCATGAATTTCTGCAGACAAATTCAGAAATATCCAGTCAGCTTCTTGCCACTTCACTCACTACAAACACAGCAACTCACATGGTCATAGCGTCATAAATACCTATGTATGAATTAGTACCGTATGGAAGTTCTAATGCATTGTCTTTAAACAATTGCCCGAGCATGGATTTCTGATCCATCAGGCAGTCTGACTCTAAACCAGAGGATCACCATCATGACACCTTCTGCCTGAAATTGGACAAACATTTAAAGTGTCCTTTCTTCCTTATATCACTGCATACTTGTCCACCTTCCATCTTGACTTCTACAACTGGATCATCCATCCTGCCACAAATTCTGCCAAAGACACAGGCTCTATACATCTTCACAGCTCTCACAAGATCCCCTCCTTTCTCTAAGGAGAAGAACCATGTCCCACATCCCTGGGCTCTTCAAGGTGGCTTCTCTTGGTTATCAAGGGAAAGTCTCTCTATGGAAAGTGGTCCATTCTAAACAACTTTCCCAACACCGAGTCTGACTACATCAAGTACCTTATCTGGCACCACACAGTGAAGGGCTTTCTTTTTTCTGCAGTGCATTCGTAAATATTTCCCCATTTCATCACTATAGCTACCATCAACAGATTATTTGATCCATTTTACAAAAGAGGAAACAGATACTGGGATAGGAAAAAAATCACTCACTCACTCACTGTTACTAAAGGCAGCCCTCAGGCTGGACCCTGGGAACTTTCATGCTTAGTCCAGGGCTCTTTTCACTCTAACAAGCTGCCTCCTGTCACATCGTCCTTTCTGTGCTTTAACACTGGGCGGATGCTGCCTCCTGCCCCAAAGGCCATGGTCTATCAGGGAGGAATCAGACAGTTGGAATACTATGCCCTCCACCCTGCGCATTTCTCCTCTGTTCTCCCACTCAGCCAGTCCTGCTCCTATCATAGCCCCAAACGGGACATGAAACAGGAAGGCTGATAAAAAACATTCCTAGTGCAGGTGTGGAGTCTCTTGTGAGCAGGGGACCTTGGAGCAGCTCAGTGCTATCAAGTACTGTGGCCCCCTTACCTGGGCTGAGCTTGTGGGCAAGGTGCTCTGCCAGCCTGTGTCCCTCCGTCAGCCGCTCTTGGAAGCCCTGCCCCTGGTGGTTGTCAAGGTCGTTGTGGATGAGGAAGTCCTTGAGGTGCTGCTGGAGTAGGACAGTCATCTTTCACTTCCTGTAATGTCCGCCGTAACTGGGTCAGCTTTCGTGCCTGACTTCGAGTTAGGATATCACATGTCCTAAGGTGGGACAGAAGATACAATTTTAAAATGCAAAGATGACAGACTATTAGGGATTTCTGTGAGAACACCCCCAAGGAGTGTGGACAGATACAGCCGGTGTGAATTGGAAAAAAACATGAGAATGACAGGGTCAAGAATAGATGATAAGGTGTAGTCAGTCAGGAGGGGGTTGTGATGTAAAGGTAAATGAGGTATTGAATGCACAACATTGTGATGGTACCAAATGCCACTGAGTTGTTCACTTGAATTTGGTGAATTTCATGATATGTGATTTTAAGTCAATAGTGTTTCTAAAAGCGGAGTAAATGAGGCTCTGAATAACAACTGGAGTCCGCAATTCACCAATTGGTGTTCTCCTGCTGGTTTATAAATATTGTGCCATGTGCCTGCCATGAACATCTCTGCCCTCCTTACCTCACCTCTCAGCTTGCGTGGGCTTCTCTGCCAGCTTCTCTGCTAGCCTCAGCGCCTCAAACAGCAGCTTCTCCCCCAGCACAGATTCAGTGATGTCCTTAAATGCTTCACACTCTGGGGAAACAGAGACGCTGCCTCAGGGGAAAGCTGGACAGGCTGCTGCGGTCACCGCCTTCAAGGGAGGAGGCAGGGTCCATCCCGGGGACAGATGTAACCTCGGTGCCAGGCTCCACGCAGGGATTTCCACATCTGATTCCTCAGCCTCCCACCTGCATGGCATTCGGTTACTCCCTGTTTTAGAGCTGAGGAAACAGAAGCTCCAAGGCACAGAAAGTAACTAGACAAGATGAACTGGTGTTTGGCAAACTGACACTGAATCCTGGGCCACTTACCAATATTTGCAGCCTCTTAGGTGAAACGCTGAGCAGGGGCATTCCTGGTGATTCCTGTGTGGTTGGGAAGACCCCTAGGACCATAGGACGGATGGTTCCCTTGTGCTGGGATTTCAGTAATGAACAAGTATCTCAAAGGTAAAAAACTCACCTGGATACACTTGTGTGAAAGAGAATACATGAAACCGTAAGGACCTGGAAAACAATGTGCCCAAATACTATGAAAGTTTGTGTTATTAGACATAGTAGAACTTGAACTTACTGTGTTACACTGTGCCAGGGACTATTGTCAGAGCTTTGTCAGAAGTGACTCATTATTCATTACAACTCAAACAGGTAGCCATGGTTTCAGTGAGGGGCAGTCTCACCCTTAAGCTCCTTTTGAGCAGGTACTATCCCCTGCTATCCCATGTATAACCACCACATTAGCCCAGTGTAGCTAGCACAGGGCTTTGCCAATGGGACCTCAGGGAAACTTGGACTGATGAACTCCATCCAATTTCCAGTCGTTTAGCCAACAGTGATGCAGGATCAGATACAGAACAGAACAGATTCCAATTGACACAGTTTAGCTTTGTTCCTGAGAGAACCAGGCAGTTCAGTGCCTGAACCAAGAATCAATATCTGGGATTTTAACTCTAATCTCACCCTACAACTCACCGCAAACCTGGAAAAGTGGCTCAACTCTTTGTGCCTGGGTTTTCCCATCCTCAGGGAACTGAGGGTAAAATAGCCACTTCCACCTTTCCTGGATTGTGGTCAGAATGAAATTCAAAATGACAAAGGGATTAGGAGACAAAGTCTGGAGAGTTTTTGTTTCTCAGAGGGAAGACAGTGACCATTCATCACTTTGGTGACCACGACCCCTAGGACTTAACTGTATCTCTGCAGCTGGTTGGCCAGGGAGTAGGCAGTAGCTTGGGATACAAGGAATTTCTCTGGGAGGTCTTGGAAGTTCTGCTTGTTCTTTGCCAGCTACAACTGAAGCTCCTGGTTGATTTCCGTGAGTGTAAATTCTACCCTTGGATCAGATAAAGGGCCAAGAGATACTGCCATGGTGACATGTGGGAGAAAAGGTAGAGCCAGGGACTGGGGAGAAGAAACCCAAACATATGATGGATTGAAAACATGTGAAATCACATAAGTTTAATCAGGACTGAGGGATGACAGAAACTGGAATTCTTAACTTACTGTTGGGAGAAACTTGAGGGTTTGCAACTGCAAAAACAAGGTTCATTATGCCAGCGCTCAGAGCCAAAGGCACCGTCTGTAGCTCACACTCAGACAGGAATGACAGAGGGGGACCCAGCATGCTAGGTTACCGTTTGGAGTTGCAATAACAGAACTGGTAGGTGTGGGGGCGGTCATGGAACCTTGGGGACACCTGCCTTCCAGTTGCCTAGGCCATGCTAATGCACAAGGCTGCCTGGGGGCTTGTGAAGGTCACCACTGATAGCAACCAACCCCTCAGCAGTCACTCTTAAGTTGTCTACACATGTCCTGATACCACTTACCTACCTCCTTCCAAAAAATATCTAAGCGGAGTTCTCATTGTTCATTCTTTTGTGTATAAAAAAATTCACAGGAGAAATAGTTTCTCCACAGGTCTTAATTTCTGTAGGGCTATCATGAAGTCACCCCACCTTCTCTTTAAACAGATCTTAAGGCTTTGCCACAAGTGAGAGACCTCAAACTTATAGACTGTCATGACGTTCTTCGACCCTGCTGGAGGGTCTGGAAGGAGTCAGAGATGTGGCCTGGTGGGGCAGGGCGAAAGGCAGAGGGCCTCTCCTGCAGTTGTTGAGGAACAACCAGCCAAGGTCCACCGGGCCCAGCACTAAGCAAAACAGGCATCGTTGGTAGAGGACCTTGTGGCACTGCTTCTGAACGCCCCAGGGGCTTGGGAACCAGCAACAGCACATTTCTCGCCTCATCCTCCGAGGGTCAACTCGGGGGAAACGGGACCTGCTTCCTAGCAATGGAGCATGTGGTCCCCACGCTGGAGCTCCACGGCAGATCGAAAAGCTCAGGACTGAGCAGCGGTGCCCCGCAGGACAGTGTCGGCAGGGGCCCGACGACCTGACCCGGGGCCAGCGCGGCTGGGTCACAGTCAGGCTGGGCGTCGGTCTACACTGCAGCACCTGAGTTCTTTGAATCCACGTGGTGAGAGCAGTGATTCCCAGATGCCGTCTCGTGCTTAGCCTAGACCTCCTATTTCTATGCTTTTATGATCTCCAAGGAGTGTACTGACCTCACTCTAAATACACTGTCCGATTTTGTCATCCTAACTTCTCTCTGGGACTTGGGGGCCACTGGCCACACCAAGCCTGTTGAAAGTCTTGTGTAAATGAACCAGTGATCATTTTTAAGTGACATGTGAGCGGCCCCCAGTTGTGCCAAAGCCTAGTCTGTGTCTTCACAGTGCTTTCGAATGTGTGTATGTGTGAATAAATGTATGATATATATTTATACATGCTGCTATAGCGATACGTTAAAGGCCAACATAACTGGTGGACAGGGTCAGTGAGAGGAAATGAAACAATCTTTTCGGTGGCTATTAAAGCAAAATGTGCGTAAAGAAATAAGGTTTTCTTCCCCTACTTTGTTTCTAATTTCTGCACGCGTCCCTAGGCTGAGTGGGGAAGAATAGGAAAGACAAACTGTCAGGAAGAGCTCACCTCGCTGTCCAACGCTTGAAGTCTAACTTTAAAAGAATGATTATTTACCCTCTTGTCATTTTGTAACAATCCCCTTATCTACAAATATTAAAGGGCAGTTCTTACAATTAGAGTGCCTCAGAATCAGCTGTGGAGATTACAGAAGCTCCTTCCTGGGCTCCAACCCCCAGAGGTTTCGTTGGTGTGGGGCCCTAGAGTCTGCATTTTTCACGTACACACAAACCACATGTTTCAGATGCGGGTGGGCTGCGGACCCCAGTTGAAAACCTGTTGTTCTGTAAGACTGATTCGAACCTATAAATAAGTTTGTTTTCCTTTAATTAAGAATCCTTAATTGAAAAAGTGGATAAGTCACACCACAAATTGACATAAAGATCTCAAAGCATTCCTTGGGAAAAGTCCTTAGTTACGTTCTTTTGCTTTCCAGCATTAAAACCAAGCACTTGCTCCACAATTATTTCCTAGTAACAGTTGAAAAATTAAAACAAACAACAACATGAACAAAAAAACTCACGGACTTCCCTGGCGGTCCAGGGTTTAGACTGTGAGCTTCCACTGCAGGGGGCACGGGTTCGATCCGTGGTCGGGGAACTAAGATCCCGCAGGCCCCGCCGGCGTGGCCAAAAAAATAAATAAATAAAATAAAGATAAAAAATAAAATAAAAAATAAAACAACTCAAACATTGTCACCACCGCCGCCACCAGTTACCAAAAGACCCATCAAAAGACTCAGGCCTGAGGTAGACACATGCCCCACTTCCGTAGTAGATGAAGTGACCTCGACTTCTGCTTTTACACTTGGTTGCTTAAGTATTTTCCGTAAGTGCCTTTGGCTGTCACTACAGAGGAACTCACTGGCAGAATCAGCAGAATGGATGAAAAGTCAGCCGAACTATGAAGTATTACTTAAAGATAAAGCAGTAAACTTTGAGGACCTCTTGCCCTGTGGTGATGCAAGCATCCCAGCAATTCTTCCTTCCTCCCTGTGCTGCCAGGGCTGGAAGGTATTGATGATATAACCAGTAATCAATGGAGAACTCAAATAATGCTTTTAAGAACTTCATTTTATGGACGTTAACGTTTATGAAAACAACAGCATATGCATCGTGTAAGTCTCAGACCTGGTCAGGGTTGAAACCGTGTACGAGCCCCCGTGTCCTTGTCTTTTGAAGTAAAGTGCTGCCTCAAGAGTTAATGATTAGGGAATGTGAAGGTGTAGAAACAAAGAACAGCTGTTGGGCTGGGGAACGGGCAACAATTTAGACTCTAAATCCGCCACATGGCAGAATCACCGAACTCCCAGTTCACTGAAGCTACAGATAAAGGCCTGACACACACTCCTAAGTGGTTTTACAGGGAGCAGACCCCCTCCAGATGGAAAGTGCTGCCCATAAGCACATAGACCCTGGACTGGCTGAAACCAGAAACCAGAAAGTTGATGACGCTTGAAACTTCCCCTTGATGCCAGCCGGTCTGAGAACTGTCCGCGAGCTGATCACGCCCTGCTCCTCGGACGCTGTAAGACTCCTCACTACGCCCTCCAGGGTGGGTCACACAGTCTTGAGGGCATTAGCCCGCCGTGGCCCCCTCTGCCTGGCAAAGCAATAAAAGCTACTCTTTTCTACTTCACCCAAAACTCTGTCTCCGAGTTCCTCTTCGGCACCGGTGAACAGAGGCCAAGTTTCGGCAACAGGATCCAGTCACAAATTACTTTGGGGGAAAATTCCTAAAAGCCAGTCTTGTGTTTCACCCTCTGAAAAGTAGTTCTTCACCCTAAAAAAAAGGAAAAAAAAAAAAAAAAGTTGCAAAAAATGTATCTTTGCAATGGAGGATTCTACGGTATTTAACTTTCCATAAATTATATTCTTTCCCTCTACGTGTTAGAACCCATTCTTAAAAGCAAATGAAATCGACCTGTGTCACCACCACTGTCTTCCAATTTGCTGTAATTCCAGTGAGAACCATGTTGGTTGGGTACACCTGTGCTGGAAATAGGGCGAGAGTCCTTTAGGGAAAAAACGGAAAGGAAAAAAGATACCTAATGTAATGCTTTAAACATGTACCAATATCTCTTGACCTGTCAACCTAGGACAGACAGACAACCTGCAGATTTATATAGGGTTCATTAGGTCCCCCATCTTATTACTGCTAAGGTGAATGTGCTAGACACTTAGTGAATTGGTGTTCTATGTCTGCCGTAATAAGTGACCATGAGTTTAGTGGCTTAAAAGAACACACATTTATTATATTACAGTTCTGTAGGTTAGGAGTCCAACAAAGGTCTCACTGGACTAAAATCAAGGGGTCAATAGGGCTGCCTTACCTTCTGGAGGCTCTAGGGGATAATCTGTTTCCTTGTCTTTTCTAGAGATTTTTCTAGAGATCTTTTTCAGAGATTCTCTGAGCTATTACTCTCCCTGGAATAAAGCATATTTCAGATGAAATGAGCCAGAGTTTATTTCTGATGGCTGCAGAGAGAGAAAGGAGGGGAAAGGGGAAAAGCAGGGGGAGGAAAGGAAGCTTCTTCCTGGAAGTTAGCTGGGTGCTGAGTTCCTTTGTTGTCGGCTCCAGGATTCTCCGGAAGAGTCAGCTTCCCCCTTAAGCCAAAGGCACCCTCAAGGATCAAGTTACTCCGCTCCTTGCTCTCTGGTCTGAAAACACAAGTTGGCTGCCTTCTTCAGCCTCCCCTCGCCCCGCCTTCAGGTCTAACCCAGTCTCACCCAGGAAGAGAAGACAAACGAACAAACCAACCTCGCTCTTCAAGCAAACAGGTCATCTTCCTATCCCTTATTCTGGTCATCAGCTTCTTTTTCAGAATCGTCATTTCTTGTATTCTGTATGGTGAGGAAAGGAAAAACACGGTCCCTGGGATACCACGAGATTGAAGTAGGAAGGACGTGCACAGAAAATACACCGAGTAGCACTCTGAGATGTAACCCTGAATCTACATGTCTACACACAAGACACATAGATAAATATACACTTGTATCCATTGTTTTACAACTTCTTCTTAAAAACATTTTGCATCAGCATAACACACGATCCCAGAATTCCTTTCCCCGGCGTGTAACGCAGGACAAAAGGTAAGAAGAATTCGAGGAGGCTGGCAAAATCCGCCGGTATCTCAGATAAAGGGTAAGAGGCGTGTTACCTCGGCTTGGTGGGCTCCCGAAGTGGGCGGGCGTGATGACATCACTTCCCCCCTCAGCAGCCGGCCCGCCCATTGGTCATCTCGGCAGGGCGGGGACAGGGCGGGGGTTAGAGAAGAGGCGCCGCCTTAGAAGTCAGGAATGGGGCTTGGCTTATGTAAATCTTGCAGCGCAGGGGTACAATTCCCCGCGAGCCACTTCCCGGGCTGTGGAAGTTTTCCAGAGAAGTTGCTTGGATTTTATTAGCAGAGTCGTTTGGAGGGGCTGAGAGGCGTGGAAGAGGAGGGGGCGCGGAGGGTGGGTAGGGAGCGTGTGTGTACAGTGTAGGAGACTAAGGCTGTACGGGGGGGGCGGGGGCAGAGTGGTTCATACTTACCTGGCAGGGGAGATACCATGATCATGAAGGTGGTTTTCCCAGGGTGAGGCTCACTCATTGCACTGCGAGTGTGCTGGCCCCTGCGATTTCCTCAAATGGGGGAAACTCGACTGCGTAATTTGTGGTAGTGGGGGACTGCGTGCGCGCTCTCCCCTGGCAATGAGCGTGCTAACAACAGAGTTAAAATCACCCGCGGGGCCCCGTGCCTATAAAAGAGCGCTTAAGTAAAGGTAATAGCCGGTTTTCTCACGTGCTGTCTGTTGTGTTGTTGTTGTATTTGCTGGTGCTTTTGTGTTCCCAGGCGTAGAGAATACCCCAGCACCCCCCCGGGCCCCGGTACGTGTGAGCCCCCCGGGCGCCGGTACGTGTGAGGGTGGGCGTTAGTTCTTTTTGTTTTTTTTCCTTTCTTTTCTTTTCGTGTGAGTTGAGTATTAGCGTTCTGCGCAAGCGCCGAGAGTTTGTCTTAACTACTTAAGAAGTCGGTCTTCCTTAATCGGTTCCTTGCAAGACTCTTTCAGGAGTTTCCACAGGTTGCGTCCCAGCTTTGAACCTTGCAACCGGGGGGAGGTGAGGGGTCACGCCACACGCAGGCACGGCAACTGCATTTGTTTCTCTGCTTCAAACAACAGTTACGGTACCATGCAGGCAACGTGCAAAAACGTTTTCCCGGGCACTGGTCGTCTCGGCCTCCCTCGTAGTGCAGTGGATAGCAATTAGCCTGCCAAGGCAAGGAGCACGGGTTCACGGTTTCAAGCCCTGATCCGCGAAGATTCCCATACGCTGCAGGACAAGTGAGGCCCTCCTCTGACCACGCCTCAAGCCGGCGCGCCTGGAGCCCGTGCTCCGCAACGAGAAAGGCCACCCCTCCCGCTTTCGACAATCAGGGGATAACCCGGGAGCAGCAACCTCGCCGCAATGCACCCAAAAATGAATAGAATCAATTTGTTAAAAGAAAAAAAAAGGAGAGAGAGGGGGCTTCCGGTGAACGAGGGCAGCGAGTGGTCCCCGAGGGCGGGGAAGCAATGGCTCCAATCTAAGGCCGGGAGAGTTTTCCAACCAAGGCACACGGGGGCCAACGGAGTGGACCTTGTTGAGCTAAGAGTCCAGGAAGGCCGAACGACTTCGCGTCCGCAGGACAAGACTCCCAGGGGGAAGAGAGAAATGCTAAAAGTAAAGCAGCGAGGAATGCAGCACCGGCCTGACCCGTGCAGCTCTGGGAGGAAACTCCCCGAGGTCGGGGGAAATTTTTGACAGCCTCGGAGACTCGCACAGATAATGCTCCTCCCCAGCAGATAGGCTAGAAGGAAAAAAAAAAAAAAAAAAAAAGAAAACAACCGCAACCAGAAAACATCGTAATCCAGGAGGGCATAGGGTGGAGTACTCAGGAATGTCTTGCTTCAGTAGCGGAAGCTAGTTAGCCCCAGACTCATCGCTGCTCGGAACCACTTCGCAAATCCTAGAAGCAAGAGCGGAAACGACCGAACTGTTTGCAAGTAACTTAAATGCATCCATGAACAAAGTTGAGCAGTTACAGGAACACACACACCTTTCCAGCAAGGCACCATTCACCATGCCTGGCCTTCCATCAGAGATTTTGGGGTATCCAATGACCCCCCCTCCATCATGCAGAGACACATCGGTCATTTGCCAGTGACCCAGAGCTGACACAGATGTTAGAATCACCAGAGAAGGACAATTAAAACATTTATTCCAGCTGTATTCCGTAACTTCCAACAGTTAAATGTACACACGGGAACCATTTAAAAAAGACCCACTCTAACGTAAAGAGGTGAAAACTACACTGTCTGAAAGGGAGTGTACTGCAAGGGATTAACAGCGAGCAATTCGAAAACGCAGAAGAAAGAATTTTGAATAGGAATTGCATTGACTCTGCAGATCACTTTGAGTAGAAAGCGGCAGTCCCAAATGCAAGGGCTGAGGCGTCCTGAGATGGGGCGGTGGATACTCCGCGCGGGTGGTGCCATGGAGCGTGATTTCCGACGTCGCAGCTTGAGTAAGGGATTGCCGCCACCCGTGTGCGTGTGCCTTCACCCTCTGGCAGTTGTCCTGGAACGTACAAGGCAGATGACTTAGTGAGGGCAGCCCTCCACGTAGTGCAGAGAGACCAGGGGCACCAGGTAAAAACCGGGAGCAGGCCGAGATCAGCTGGGTGGAGATTCCGGGAGAGGGGCGCTGGGGAGGAACTGAAAGGGCAGACGCATAAAAGCGACAGCTGAGACCTCGCTCATCAGATCCCAAGAGCCAAGTTCGTCCCTGGGTGGGCTCGAACCACCAACCTTTCGGTTAACAGCCGAACGCGCTAACCGATTGCGCCACAGAGACAAGCCGCTGCGAAGCTTTCTTGTAACATCCCGGAATCAGAATGTATTCCCCGTCCCCTCCAACCCCAGCGGAAAAGAGATTCAAATGTCTCTATCTTGTCCAACCTCGCCGGCGCCAGAGACACTGAGTCTCGTGGACCGTGGACACCGAGCCCGAGTGAGCTGGGGGCTCCGACGAAACAAGGCCGGGCCCACGACCATCCTCGCCTGCTCCTGGCCGCCTCGAAAGCGGCCCCTCTACACGAGACGACTGCCGCCTCTCTCGGCCTCAAGTCCTCCATTTCCCACTCGTGATCGGCCTCAGCCGTCGCGCTCACCGCAAGTCCCCCTCCAGGCCCGGCTGGTCGTACGGGGGAAGGACAGCAACCGGCTGTGTCCCCACCGTTCTGCCCCCTCTGGGCGCCTCCAGAGAAGGGCTCCACGAGGCACGACCCGGAGTTTGCTCACCAGGCAGCCCCTCGCCCGGAGCAGGGCCTGGCATCCAGCAGGCGCCCAATAAATGCCTCGCGGAGGATGCATTCCGCCGCCGGGGCCAGGGGTGGGGGGTAGACCAAGAATTCTTATGCCACCTGTAAGGTTTTAGTCCTCGAGGAACCTAGGCTTTTTCAGGTCAGGTGTTCTTCAAAACCTTTCTTCCAGCAGCTGATTTAGAACCAGATAAAAGTCCTGGAAGGGCCAGGAGGGCACCACCACGACCGGCTCTGAACTCCCCACCCGAGACGGTGCGGCGGCCTCAGCCTGCGGGCGCAGGTGTCGGGTCTGAGAGGCGTGAAGGAGGAAAGCTGCAAAGGAGAAAGACGGCTGGGCTAACGTGGATCCAACCACAGCTCCGTAGGTCCCCGGTGGAGCACAGTGGTCGTGGTGTGATTGGTGCGGTGATGGGAGCCTGGCTGCTTGGGTCTGAATTCGAATCCTAACAGAAAATGGGCTTCCCGTGCCTGATCACCACCGGCAACACCGTATGGTTCTACCTTTTGGACTTGGTGCCTTGCCCCCTACTGGCCACAGAGCAGGCGGGCGAGGTGGCGAGGCGCACACCTCACCGGAGGACTCCACGTTCTGAGGACGCCCAGACTCCGCCCGAGACCCCCAAGGCCTGGAGTCAGCATTCCCTCCAGCTGCGCCCTCGCTGACGCTCCCGGTGCCGCCCACCCTGCGGAGAGCGCCTGCGGTTCCAAGAACAACCTTCTCCTCTGTCTGGGAGCATTTGGCTGGGTTGATCGGAATCTGCCCTTTTCGGGCCTCACACGTCCCGGAAAATCCTAGGGCCTAGCGCCGGCCTTGCATGGGCCTGGAGGGGTCACTGTGCTCCTGCCGGTTGGAGCTTGGCTTGCAAAGAAAGGCTCCCGCCGATTTCGATTTCCCTGGCCTAGGCTGTGCATGCTGATCCAAGACTCAGGGGCTGCAGCGACCCAAAACAGGGAACCTCTCCTGTCGTTGTTTTTGCGAATGGCGTGCTCCTATACATAGAAAAATTCTCAATAACCCACACAAAACTACCAGAGTCAACAAACGAATTCTGTATAATGGCAGGGTACAAGATAGACAAAAATCAGTTGTGTTTCTATACACTAGCAGTGAACAATTGTAAAAGAAATTAAGAAAACAATTCAGTTTACGATAGCACCCAAAACGAATAAAATATCTACGAATTAACTTATCCAAGGAGGTGAAAGACTTGTAGACTGAAAACTACAAAACATAGCTGCAGGTGATTAAAGAATACCGAAGGCAATGGAAAGACAGCCTCTACCTATCTCTTTCTTTCTCCCTCATACTCCCAGGTTACCTAGCCCAGCCGTCTTTCTCCTTTGCAGCTTTCCTCCTTCACGCCTCTCAGACCCGACACCTGCGCCCGCAGGCTGAGGCCGCCGCACCGTCTCGGGTGGGGAGTTCAGAGCCGGTCGTGGTGGTGCCCTCCTGGCCCTTCCAGGACTTTTATCTGGTTCTAAATCAGCTGCTGGAAGAAAGGTTTTGAAGAACACCTGACCTGAAAAAGCCTAGGTTCCTCGAGGACTAAAACCTTACAGGTGGCATAAGAATTCTTGGTCTACCCCCCACCCCTGGCCCCGGCGGCGGAATGCATCCTCCGCGAGGCATTTATTGGGCGCCTGCTGGATGCCAGGCCCTGCTCCGGGCGAGGGGCTGCCTGGTGAGCAAACTCCGGGTCGTGCCTCGTGGAGCCCTTCTCTGGAGGCGCCCAGAGGGGGCAGAACGGTGGGGACACAGCCGGTTGCTGTCCTTCCCCCGTACGACCAGCCGGGCCTGGAGGGGGACTTGCGGTGAGCGCGACGGCTGAGGCCGATCACGAGTGGGAAATGGAGGACTTGAGGCCGAGAGAGGCGGCAGTCGTCTCGTGTAGAGGGGCCGCTTTCGAGGCGGCCAGGAGCAGGCGAGGATGGTCGTGGGCCCGGCCTTGTTTCGTCGGAGCCCCCAGCTCACTCGGGCTCGGTGTCCACGGTCCACGAGACTCAGTGTCTCTGGCGCCGGCGAGGTTGGACAAGATAGAGACATTTGAATCTCTTTTCCGCTGGGGTTGGAGGGGACGGGGAATACATTCTGATTCCGGGATGTTACAAGAAAGCTTCGCAGCGGCTTGTCTCTGTGGCGCAATCGGTTAGCGCGTTCGGCTGTTAACCGAAAGGTTGGTGGTTCGAGCCCACCCAGGGACGAACTTGGCTCTTGGGATCTGATGAGCGAGGTCTCAGCTGTCGCTTTTATGCGTCTGCCCTTTCAGTTCCTCCCCAGCGCCCCTCTCCCGGAATCTCCACCCAGCTGATCTCGGCCTGCTCCCGGTTTTTACCTGGTGCCCCTGGTCTCTCTGCACTACGTGGAGGGCTGCCCTCACTAAGTCATCTGCCTTGTACGTTCCAGGACAACTGCCAGAGGGTGAAGGCACACGCACACGGGTGGCGGCAATCCCTTACTCAAGCTGCGACGTCGGAAATCACGCTCCATGGCACCACCCGCGCGGAGTATCCACCGCCCCATCTCAGGACGCCTCAGCCCTTGCATTTGGGACTGCCGCTTTCTACTCAAAGTGATCTGCAGAGTCAATGCAATTCCTATTCAAAATTCTTTCTTCTGCGTTTTCGAATTGCTCGCTGTTAATCCCTTGCAGTACACTCCCTTTCAGACAGTGTAGTTTTCACCTCTTTACGTTAGAGTGGGTCTTTTTTAAATGGTTCCCGTGTGTACATTTAACTGTTGGAAGTTACGGAATACAGCTGGAATAAATGTTTTAATTGTCCTTCTCTGGTGATTCTAACATCTGTGTCAGCTCTGGGTCACTGGCAAATGACCGATGTGTCTCTGCATGATGGAGGGGGGGTCATTGGATACCCCAAAATCTCTGATGGAAGGCCAGGCATGGTGAATGGTGCCTTGCTGGAAAGGTGTGTGTGTTCCTGTAACTGCTCAACTTTGTTCATGGATGCATTTAAGTTACTTGCAAACAGTTCGGTCGTTTCCGCTCTTGCTTCTAGGATTTGCGAAGTGGTTCCGAGCAGCGATGAGTCTGGGGCTAACTAGCTTCCGCTACTGAAGCAAGACATTCCTGAGTACTCCACCCTATGCCCTCCTGGATTACGATGTTTTCTGGTTGCGGTTGTTTTCTTTTTTTTTTTTTTTTTTTTTCCTTCTAGCCTATCTGCTGGGGAGGAGCATTATCTGTGCGAGTCTCCGAGGCTGTCAAAAATTTCCCCCGACCTCGGGGAGTTTCCTCCCAGAGCTGCACGGGTCAGGCCGGTGCTGCATTCCTCGCTGCTTTACTTTTAGCATTTCTCTCTTCCCCCTGGGAGTCTTGTCCTGCGGACGCGAAGTCGTTCGGCCTTCCTGGACTCTTAGCTCAACAAGGTCCACTCCGTTGGCCCCCGTGTGCCTTGGTTGGAAAACTCTCCCGGCCTTAGATTGGAGCCATTGCTTCCCCGCCCTCGGGGACCACTCGCTGCCCTCGTTCACCGGAAGCCCCCTCTCTCTCCTTTTTTTTTCTTTTAACAAATTGATTCTATTCATTTTTGGGTGCATTGCGGCGAGGTTGCTGCTCCCGGGTTATCCCCTGATTGTCGAAAGCGGGAGGGGTGGCCTTTCTCGTTGCGGAGCACGGGCTCCAGGCGCGCCGGCTTGAGGCGTGGTCAGAGGAGGGCCTCACTTGTCCTGCAGCGTATGGGAATCTTCGCGGATCAGGGCTTGAAACCGTGAACCCGTGCTCCTTGCCTTGGCAGGCTAATTGCTATCCACTGCACTACGAGGGAGGCCGAGACGACCAGTGCCCGGGAAAACGTTTTTGCACGTTGCCTGCATGGTACCGTAACTGTTGTTTGAAGCAGAGAAACAAATGCAGTTGCCGTGCCTGCGTGTGGCGTGACCCCTCACCTCCCCCCGGTTGCAAGGTTCAAAGCTGGGACGCAACCTGTGGAAACTCCTGAAAGAGTCTTGCAAGGAACCGATTAAGGAAGACCGACTTCTTAAGTAGTTAAGACAAACTCTCGGCGCTTGCGCAGAACGCTAATACTCAACTCACACGAAAAGAAAAGAAAGGAAAAAAAACAAAAAGAACTAACGCCCACCCTCACACGTACCGGCGCCCGGGGGGCTCACACGTACCGGGGCCCGGGGGGGTGCTGGGGTATTCTCTACGCCTGGGAACACAAAAGCACCAGCAAATACAACAACAACACAACAGACAGCACGTGAGAAAACCGGCTATTACCTTTACTTAAGCGCTCTTTTATAGGCACGGGGCCCCGCGGGTGATTTTAACTCTGTTGTTAGCACGCTCATTGCCAGGGGAGAGCGCGCACGCAGTCCCCCACTACCACAAATTACGCAGTCGAGTTTCCCCCATTTGAGGAAATCGCAGGGGTCAGCACACTCGCAGTGCAATGAGTGAGCCTCACCCTGGGAAAACCACCTTCATGATCATGGTATCTCCCCTGCCAGGTAAGTATGAACCACTCTGCCCCCGCCCCCCCGTACAGCCTTAGTCTCCTACACTGTACACACACGCTCCCTACCCACCCTCCGCGCCCCCTCCTCTTCCACGCCTCTCAGCCCCTCCAAACGACTCTGCTAATAAAATCCAAGCAACTTCTCTGGAAAACTTCCACAGCCCGGGAAGTGGCTCGCGGGGAATTGTACCCCTGCGCTGCAAGATTTACATAAGCCAAGCCCCATTCCTGACTTCTAAGGCGGCGCCTCTTCTCTAACCCCCGCCCTGTCCCCGCCCTGCCGAGATGACCAATGGGCGGGCCGGCTGCTGAGGGGGGAAGTGATGTCATCACGCCCGCCCACTTCGGGAGCCCACCAAGCCGAGGTAACACGCCTCTTACCCTTTATCTGAGATACCGGCGGATTTTGCCAGCCTCCTCGAATTCTTCTTACCTTTTGTCCTGCGTTACACGCCGGGGAAAGGAATTCTGGGATCGTGTGTTATGCTGATGCAAAATGTTTTTAAGAAGAAGTTGTAAAACAATGGATACAAGTGTATATTTATCTATGTGTCTTGTGTGTAGACATGTAGATTCAGGGTTACATCTCAGAGTGCTACTCGGTGTATTTTCTGTGCACGTCCTTCCTACTTCAATCTCGTGGTATCCCAGGGACCGTGTTTTTCCTTTCCTCACCATACAGAATACAAGAAATGACGATTCTGAAAAAGAAGCTGATGACCAGAATAAGGGATAGGAAGATGACCTGTTTGCTTGAAGAGCGAGGTTGGTTTGTTCGTTTGTCTTCTCTTCCTGGGTGAGACTGGGTTAGACCTGAAGGCGGGGCGAGGGGAGGCTGAAGAAGGCAGCCAACTTGTGTTTTCAGACCAGAGAGCAAGGAGCGGAGTAACTTGATCCTTGAGGGTGCCTTTGGCTTAAGGGGGAAGCTGACTCTTCCGGAGAATCCTGGAGCCGACAACAAAGGAACTCAGCACCCAGCTAACTTCCAGGAAGAAGCTTCCTTTCCTCCCCCTGCTTTTCCCCTTTCCCCTCCTTTCTCTCTCTGCAGCCATCAGAAATAAACTCTGGCTCATTTCATCTGAAATATGCTTTATTCCAGGGAGAGTAATAGCTCAGAGAATCTCTGAAAAAGATCTCTAGAAAAATCTCTAGAAAAGACAAGGAAACAGATTATCCCCTAGAGCCTCCAGAAGGTAAGGCAGCCCTATTGACCCCTTGATTTTAGTCCAGTGAGACCTTTGTTGGACTCCTAACCTACAGAACTGTAATATAATAAATGTGTGTTCTTTTAAGCCACTAAACTCATGGTCACTTATTACGGCAGACATAGAACACCAATTCACTAAGTGTCTAGCACATTCACCTTAGCAGTAATAAGATGGGGGACCTAATGAACCCTATATAAATCTGCAGGTTGTCTGTCTGTCCTAGGTTGACAGGTCAAGAGATATTGGTACATGTTTAAAGCATTACATTAGGTATCTTTTTTCCTTTCCGTTTTTTCCCTAAAGGACTCTCGCCCTATTTCCAGCACAGGTGTACCCAACCAACATGGTTCTCACTGGAATTACAGCAAATTGGAAGACAGTGGTGGTGACACAGGTCGATTTCATTTGCTTTTAAGAATGGGTTCTAACACGTAGAGGGAAAGAATATAATTTATGGAAAGTTAAATACCGTAGAATCCTCCATTGCAAAGATACATTTTTTGCAACTTTTTTTTTTTTTTTTCCTTTTTTTTAGGGTGAAGAACTACTTTTCAGAGGGTGAAACACAAGACTGGCTTTTAGGAATTTTCCCCCAAAGTAATTTGTGACTGGATCCTGTTGCCGAAACTTGGCCTCTGTTCACCGGTGCCGAAGAGGAACGCGGAGACAGAGTTTTGGGTGAAGTAGAAAAGAGTAGCTTTTATTGCTTTGCCAGGCAGAGGGGGCCACGGCGGGCTAATGCCCTCAAGACTGTGTGACCCACCCTGGAGGGCGTAGTGAGGAGTCTTACAGCGTCCGAGGAGCAGGGCGTGATCAGCTCGCGGACAGTTCTCAGACCGGCTGGCATCAAGGGGAAGTTTCAAGCGTCATCAACTTTCTGGTTTCTGGTTTCAGCCAGTCCAGGGTCTATGTGCTTATGGGCAGCACTTTCCATCTGGAGGGGGTCTGCTCCCTGTAAAACCACTTAGGAGTGTGTGTCAGGCCTTTATCTGTAGCTTCAGTGAACTGGGAGTTCGGTGATTCTGCCATGTGGCGGATTTAGAGTCTAAATTGTTGCCCGTTCCCCAGCCCAACAGCTGTTCTTTGTTTCTACACCTTCACATTCCCTAATCATTAACTCTTGAGGCAGCACTTTACTTCAAAAGACAAGGACACGGGGGCTCGTACACGGTTTCAACCCTGACCAGGTCTGAGACTTACACGATGCATATGCTGTTGTTTTCATAAACGTTAACGTCCATAAAATGAAGTTCTTAAAAGCATTATTTGAGTTCTCCATTGATTACTGGTTATATCATCAATACCTTCCAGCCCTGGCAGCACAGGGAGGAAGGAAGAATTGCTGGGATGCTTGCATCACCACAGGGCAAGAGGTCCTCAAAGTTTACTGCTTTATCTTTAAGTAATACTTCATAGTTCGGCTGACTTTTCATCCATTCTGCTGATTCTGCCAGTGAGTTCCTCTGTAGTGACAGCCAAAGGCACTTACGGAAAATACTTAAGCAACCAAGTGTAAAAGCAGAAGTCGAGGTCACTTCATCTACTACGGAAGTGGGGCATGTGTCTACCTCAGGCCTGAGTCTTTTGATGGGTCTTTTGGTAACTGGTGGCGGCGGTGGTGACAATGTTTGAGTTGTTTTATTTTTTATTTTATTTTTTATCTTTATTTTATTTATTTATTTTTTTGGCCACGCCGGCGGGGCCTGCGGGATCTTAGTTCCCCGACCACGGATCGAACCCGTGCCCCCTGCAGTGGAAGCTCACAGTCTAAACCCTGGACCGCCAGGGAAGTCCGTGAGTTTTTTTGTTCATGTTGTTGTTTGTTTTAATTTTTCAACTGTTACTAGGAAATAATTGTGGAGCAAGTGCTTGGTTTTAATGCTGGAAAGCAAAAGAACGTAACTAAGGACTTTTCCCAAGGAATGCTTTGAGATCTTTATGTCAATTTGTGGTGTGACTTATCCACTTTTTCAATTAAGGATTCTTAATTAAAGGAAAACAAACTTATTTATAGGTTCGAATCAGTCTTACAGAACAACAGGTTTTCAACTGGGGTCCGCAGCCCACCCGCATCTGAAACATGTGGTTTGTGTGTACGTGAAAAATGCAGACTCTAGGGCCCCACACCAACGAAACCTCTGGGGGTTGGAGCCCAGGAAGGAGCTTCTGTAATCTCCACAGCTGATTCTGAGGCACTCTAATTGTAAGAACTGCCCTTTAATATTTGTAGATAAGGGGATTGTTACAAAATGACAAGAGGGTAAATAATCATTCTTTTAAAGTTAGACTTCAAGCGTTGGACAGCGAGGTGAGCTCTTCCTGACAGTTTGTCTTTCCTATTCTTCCCCACTCAGCCTAGGGACGCGTGCAGAAATTAGAAACAAAGTAGGGGAAGAAAACCTTATTTCTTTACGCACATTTTGCTTTAATAGCCACCGAAAAGATTGTTTCATTTCCTCTCACTGACCCTGTCCACCAGTTATGTTGGCCTTTAACGTATCGCTATAGCAGCATGTATAAATATATATCATACATTTATTCACACATACACACATTCGAAAGCACTGTGAAGACACAGACTAGGCTTTGGCACAACTGGGGGCCGCTCACATGTCACTTAAAAATGATCACTGGTTCATTTACACAAGACTTTCAACAGGCTTGGTGTGGCCAGTGGCCCCCAAGTCCCAGAGAGAAGTTAGGATGACAAAATCGGACAGTGTATTTAGAGTGAGGTCAGTACACTCCTTGGAGATCATAAAAGCATAGAAATAGGAGGTCTAGGCTAAGCACGAGACGGCATCTGGGAATCACTGCTCTCACCACGTGGATTCAAAGAACTCAGGTGCTGCAGTGTAGACCGACGCCCAGCCTGACTGTGACCCAGCCGCGCTGGCCCCGGGTCAGGTCGTCGGGCCCCTGCCGACACTGTCCTGCGGGGCACCGCTGCTCAGTCCTGAGCTTTTCGATCTGCCGTGGAGCTCCAGCGTGGGGACCACATGCTCCATTGCTAGGAAGCAGGTCCCGTTTCCCCCGAGTTGACCCTCGGAGGATGAGGCGAGAAATGTGCTGTTGCTGGTTCCCAAGCCCCTGGGGCGTTCAGAAGCAGTGCCACAAGGTCCTCTACCAACGATGCCTGTTTTGCTTAGTGCTGGGCCCGGTGGACCTTGGCTGGTTGTTCCTCAACAACTGCAGGAGAGGCCCTCTGCCTTTCGCCCTGCCCCACCAGGCCACATCTCTGACTCCTTCCAGACCCTCCAGCAGGTGTGGAGGAGTGGGGCCCAGAACCTCCTCAGCAGACAGGGAGCTGTGAAGAAGGGGGGCAGGCCCATCCTTCTTGCAGTTTTAAGGACCTTTGGTGGCTTTGCTTCTTGCATGGCTCCTGGAAGGCAAGGGTCACAGGACTGGAGTGCATGGCAGAGCCCTTAGGGATTTCACCTGGAGGCCAAAATACCACTATCAAAGTGAGACTCCATTATCAGGCCCTGCTCGTGGCTAACAGGCTGGAGAGAGTGCTGAGTGGTAACAGAAGCCGGGAGCACGCTGAGAGCCTGTCACGAGGATGAGCTGAGGGGACGCGCTGAGGTCTGGAGGAGCAACTGGGGCCACCACGTTAGAGGAAAAGCTTCCCACCACCTCCCGTGGTCATATCTCTGCTCAAAGCCACTGCACACCCAGTGGCCGGATCCTACCACTCCCTCTTCAGGGGCCAGTTCACTCTCCAATTCACTTTGGAGCGAAAGGATGGTTTTTGTGATTTCCCAGGAAAAGAAGTGCTTAGTATGAAACATGCACACGCAGACATGGTCTTTTGTAGGAAGGAGAGAACGTTTTCTATAGTGAAAATAGCTATTGGAGTTTTGGGTTTATTTTGCTCAAGAGTTCATTGAGAGTCTTCATTCTGTGTGTTTATACTTTTCCAAAAAGTTAGAAAATGTTGAGCCTTTATTTCTTCAAATATTTTTCTACCCCTGTCTCTCATCTCTTTTTGAGACAACAATTTCGGATATACTATATTACTTACCATCATCCCACAAGTCACTAAAACTTTTTTTTTCAGTCTTTTTTTCTCTTTGATTCATTTTGGATAAATTCTTTTTCTATGTCTTCAAGTTTAATGAAAATTTCTTCTGCAGTCTCTAATCTGCTATTAACCATATCCAGTAATATTTCTATTTCTGATATTTTGTTATCTCTAGGAGTTCCATTTATACTTTTATCTTCCATTTCTCTCCTTCTTATGCTCATATTTCTTTTCATTTTTGAACATATAAGCATAATTATATGTTTTAATATTTTTGCCTAAGTACATCATCTCTTTCATTTCTGAGTTTGTTTCTGTTATCTGATTTTTCTCCTGGTTATGGGTCATATTTTCCTGTCCTATGTATAATACTTTTTATTAGAAGCTGGACATTGTGAATTACACATTGTTGGTTACTGAATTTTGTTTTTAAAGACTGTTGAACTTTATTTTCCCCAGAAGTTAAGTTACTTGTGTTCAGTATGATTCTTTTGAGGCTTGTTTTAAAATTCATTCAGGGCAAGTCTATAGTAGTCTTTGCTCGAGGGCTGACTTGGACCCACTTCTAAGGCATGGCCTTTTTGATGTCTCTATTGGGTGCCCTGTATACTCAGTGAGATTTCTCCATTTTTCCACTCTGGCTGTAATGATCTCCAGCACAGTGTGATCTCTAGGAATTATTTGTCTTCTTCCTAGTCACTGTTCTTTGCCTGGAATCTGTTCTTTCCCAGCCTCATGGAGGTTTACCCTACCATACACAGATTTATATTCAACTATTGATTCATGGGGCGCATTATGTATATTTCAGTAACTTCTCTGTGTGTCTCCCTCCTCATTTACTCTGTGCAAAAATTCAAGATTTCTTGAATTGTGTTTATTTTCTTTAACTCAGCAAGTTTCCCGCACTTTTTTGTTGTTGTTGTCGTCGTTCCTTCCCTGTGCCATATTCCAGAAATTGTCTGCAAGAGGAAAGCTTAGGTGTGGTAGGATTCACCTTGTTTGTTTTCTTTTAGGGCTCACAGTTCAGAGCTTCCTATTGTCCAATGTCTGAAGACTTTTTTTCTATATTTTGTCCAGTTTTTTTTAAAAGAGTCACAGATTTATTTATTTATTTATGGCTGCATTGGGTCTTCGTTGTTGCGCGTGGGCTTTCTCTAGTTGTGGCGAGCAGGGGCCACTCTTCGTTGTGGTGCGCGGGTTTCTCATTGCAGTGGCTTCTCTTTGTTGTGGAGCATGGCCTCTAGGTGCACGGGCTTCAGTAGTTCTGGCATGAGGGCTCAGTAGTTGTGGCTTGTGGGCTCTAGAGCGCAGGCTCAGTAGTTGTGGCGCATGGGCTTAGCTGCTCCGTGGCATGTGGGATCTTCCTGGACTAGGGCTCAAACCCGTGTCCCTTGCATTGGCAGGCGGATTCTTAACCACTGTGCCACCAGGGAAGCCCCTCTCTTGTCTCCTTAAACTAGCTTGTGTTCATCTGCCTTAGGTGATGGAGGATTCACAAGTAGAAAGCATGAGCCTCTGTTCCTGTGGCTCAGTGAGGCAGGGTGTTGTCTGGTTCCAGTGGAGTTACAATGAAGAAGCCTCTCTATCCTCCCTTCCTTAAGCTTTCCCAGTCTTGGGTGTGGAAAGAACTCAGTTGCTCCAGTTCAGCAACCCCTCAGCTCATTCTGCTTCACTAGTTGAACCAGCTTTTAAAAATTTTACAGCTGCATATTACTCCATTGTGTGGTTGTGCCATAATTTTCCAGCCCGTATCCTAGGTATGAATATTTAGGTAGCTTCAGTATTTTGCAATTAAAAATAATGCTCAAATAGATCATGTGTATTTATCTTTTCTTAGTAGACATAGATCTTCAGGGTAAATTTATATAAGTGGGATTAATAGGTCAAAGAGTAAATGAATATGTAGTTTTGTTAGCTATTCCCCTATAGGGGAATTTGTATTCGCACTAGCAATATAATAATAGTGCCTATTTAGTTATACCTCTCTAAAAAAGCTTTTTGTCAAACATTTGAATTTTTGCCAATCTGATAAATGAGAAATGACTTATAAGTGGAGTTTTGAGTTTCACTAATCATAAGTGAAGTATAATAAAATTCTGGTTAATTGTCTGCTCATATCTTTTGTCCATTTTTTGTCATTTCTACCCTGATTTTTAAAAATGTATTTATTTAATTTATTTTTGACTGCATTGGGTCTTCGTTGCTGCATGCAGGCTTTCTCTAGTTGCAGTAAGTGAGTGCTACTCTTCGTTGCGGTGTGCGGGCTTCTCATTGCGGTGGCTTCTCTTGTTGCGGAGCATGGGCTCTAGGCACACATGCTTCAGTAGTTGTGGTATGTGAGCTCAGTAGTTGTGGATCGCAGGCTTTAGAGCACAGGCTCAGTAGCTGTGGTGCACGGGCTTATTTGCTCCGCAGGATGTGGGATCTTACCGGACCAGGGATCGAACCCATGTCCCCTGCATTGGCAGGTGGATTCTTAACCACTACACCACCAGGGAAGTCCCCAGGGGTATTTTAAAGTTTTCCTTGTATAGGTTTTACTCATTTCATGTTGATTTTATTCTTGAATATTTTATTTTTATTGTTGCAATTTTATTTTATTTTTTATTAAAGTATAGTTGATTACAATATTGTGTTAGTTTCAGGTTAGAGCAAAGTGATTCAGTTATATATATATATATATTATTTTTTTCAAATAATTTTCCATCATAGGTTATTACAGCATATTGGATATTGTTCCCTGTGCTATACAATAAATCCTTGTTGCTTATCTACTTTATGTATAGTAGTTTTTATATGTTAATCCCATACTCCTAATTTATCTCTCCCCTCTCTCCCTTTCCCCTTTAGTAACCATAAGTTTGTTTCCTGTCTGTAACTCCGCTTCTCTTTTGTATATAGATTCATTTGTATTAGTTTTTACATATAAATATTTTTCCACATATAAGTGATATCATATAATATTTGTCTTTCTGTGTCTGACTTACTTCATTTAGTAGAATAGTCTCTAGGTCCATCTCTGTTCCTGCAAATGGTAATATTTCATTCTTTTTTATGGCTGAGTAATATTACATTGTGTGATATATATATTACATCTTCCTGAACGACTCATCTGTTGATGGGCACTTGGGTTTTTTTCCATGTATTGGCTATTGTAAATAGTGCCTCAGTGAACACTGGGATGTGTGTATCTTTTCAAATTAGAGTTTTCATCTTTTCTGTATCTATGCCCAGGAGTGGGATTGCTGGATCATATGGTAACTCTATTTTTAGTTTGTAAGGAATCTCCATGCTGTTTTCCATAGTGGCTGCACCAAGTTACATTCCCACCAGCACTGTAGGGGGGTTCTCTTTTCTCCACATCCTCTCCAGCATTTATTATTTGTAAACTTTTTGATGATGGCTATTCTGACTGGTGTGAGGAGATAACTCATTGTGGTTTTGATTTGTATTTCTCTAATTTAGTGATGTTGAGCATATTTTCATGTACCTGTTGGCCATCTGTTGTCTTCTTTGGAGAAATGTCTATTTAGGTCTTCTGCTCATTTTTTTTTTTTTTTAATTTTAAAATTTTTATTTTATTTATTTTTGGCTGTATTGGGTCTTCGTTTCTATGCTAGGGCTTTCTCTAGTTGCGGCGAGCGGGGGCCACTCTTCATCGCGGTGCATGGGCCTCTCACCGTCGCGGCCTCTCCCGTTGCGGAACACAGGTTCCAGACGCGCGGGCTCAGTAGTTGTGGCTCACGGGCCCAGTCGCTCCGCGGCATGTGGAATCTTCCCAGACCTGGGCTCGAACCCGTGTCCCCTGCATTGGCAGGCAGATTCTCAACCACTGTGCCACCAGGGAAGCCCCTTCTGCTCATTTTTTGATTGAATTGTTTGTTTTTGATATTGAGTTGTATGAGCTGTTTGTATATTTTGGAAATTAAGCCCTTGTCAGTCACATCGTTTGCAAATATTTTCTCCCAGTCCATAGGTTATCCTTTTGTTTTGTTTATGGTTTCCTTTGCTGTGCAAAAGCTTTTAAGTTTGATTAGGTCCACTTGTTTATATTTGCTTTTATTTCTATTGCCTTGGTAGACTGACCTAAGAAAACTTTGGTACAATTTATGCCCTATAGTGTTTTGCATGTGTTCTTTTCTAAGAGTGTTATGGTGTCATGTCTTATGTATAAGTCTTTAAGCCATTTTGAGTTTATTTTTGTGTGTGGCATGAGGGTGTGTTCTAACTTCATTGATTTACATGAGGCTGTCCAGCTTTCCCAACATCACTTGCTGAAGAGATTGTCATTTCCCCATTGTATATTCTTGCCTCCTTTGTCAAAGATTAATTGACCGTAGGTGTGTGGGTTTATTTCTGGGCTCTCTGTTCTGTCCCATTGATTTATATGTCTGTTTTTGTGCCAAAACCATGCTGTTTTGATTACTGTAGCTTTGTGGTATGTCTGAAGTCTGGGTGGGTTATGCCCCTAGCTTTGTTCCTTTTCCTCAGGATTGCTTTGGCAATTCTGGGTCTTTTATGTTTCCATATAAATTTTAGGATTATTTGTTCTAGTTCTGCGAAAAATGTCATGGGTATTTTGATAGGGATTGCATTAAATCTGTAGATTGCTTTGGGTAGTATGGCCATTTTACAATATTAATTCTTCTAATCCAAGAGCATGGGATATGTTTCCATTTCTTTGAATCATATTCAATTTCCTTTATCAGTGTTTTGTAGTTTCTAGTATATAGGTTTATTTTCATTGGAATTTTAAATGTGTTCTTCTTCCTTGATGTTTTCTAATTATATATCATTTGTATATATGAAGACTGTTGAATTTGTATGTTAAAATTTTATATATTGCTACTTTACTGAGGGTTTTTATTTTTTTAATTGCCTGAGTTTATAATTGATTATTTAGTTAAACTCTCATATCACCTTTTAACATAGATAGTCTTACATCATCTTTCCAATTCTTATATCTCTGTTTTCTCTTTCTAGTTACATTGGCTAAAACCTCCAGGACAATGTTAAATAGTAGAGGAGATAATAGGTATCTTTCTTGGTTCTTGACCTCATTAGAAATGGCTTTAGTGTTTTCCCATTTAGTAAAATATTGGCTGTAGGAGTAAGGTGTATATATTTTATCATGTTTAGGCTGTATCCATCAATTCCTAATTTGAGTATTTTAAAAAATCAGAATGATTAGTGAAGTTTGTTAAAGACTTTTGTGGCATCTATGGTGATAATCTCATCCTTTTTTCCCCCTTCGATATGTTAGTACAGAGAAAATTACCTCAATTTATGCTATATATATAATTTGGTATAGTTAATCTTATTTCATGTGACTTAAGTTTCTCTTTTCTTTTTTTAAATTTTGGCTTTATTGAAGCATAATTGACACATAAATCTATGATATATATCTAGATAGATATAGCAAGAGAAACCATTTAAAACTATAGTTGTAAGTACAAAACAGTTAATGACAGTTATATTTTTCTTATACCTTTTATCGGTGTGATGTAATTTTCTTTGATGCTTTCTCTTGAACTTTATTTTGTTTAAAATTAACATTTGCCAATTCTGATTCTTGCTCTTAGTATTTCCTTGGCAAATAATATTTCCTTGGCAAATTTCCATATATTATTATTTTATTATAAAAGGGAAGTAGTTTGCCATTTAATACAGTGTTGTTTGGCACCTGTGCAGTTCTTGCTGGGTGACAACCCAAATGTTAGTTGACTTATTTCCAAGTATGTGCAAACCATGTTATGATTCTGGGATCAAGTTTATGAGAGAGCTAGATATTTCATTTTCATCATACCTACTATCTCAATTGTTAAAATGAAATGGCTGTTTTCTCATTGTTTGTATTAGTTAATTTTTGATGTATAACAAACAACCAAACACTCTAAGTTTTCTACAGCAATAAGCATTTATTTCACTCGTGGATCTGCAAGTCCTCTGCTTTAGCTGAGGGAGCCCTGCCTCTCACTAAGTTCTGCAAGTCAGCCAGAGATAGCTTTGCTTCACATGTGTTCCACTAAGGTACAGGCTAACAGGATTACAGCTACTCATTGGAAGATCACATGGTGATAGCACAGGGCAAGAGGGCAACTATAAACAATTGAGGCCTCAAGACTGAGGCTCAGAATGGCAGACTATCACTTCTACCCACATTCCATTGATCCAAACAGGTGATATAGCCACCCAAAGTCCAGGTGTGAGGATGTGGATACTGTAAAGGGTAAGTGTTAACACCAGTAATTTAACCTACTACATTTACCATCTACCTTTGGTTCTATTTTTCATCAGTGATTTTTTTTTCTTTGTTACATTTACTTATCTCTATATAGGACTACAAAAATAATTGTATATTCTATTTAACTCCCCATCACCCATCTATTGAGACAGCTAATATATTTAAGCTTATTCCAGGTGACTAACATTTATTCTCTTTTTTTTTCTTTTAAATTTTGGCTTTATCGAGGTATAATTAATATATAAAACTGTATGATATTTTAAGGGTATATTGTGATGATTTGATACATGCATACATTATGAAATGATTCCTTCCAAATTAACACAACCAATACCTCACATATTTATCTTTTTTTCTTCCTTTTGGTGAGAACATTTAAGTTCTACTCTCTTAGCAAATTTCGATTATATAATACAGTGTTATCAACTATAGTCACCATGTTTATATTAGATCTTCAGACCTTATTCATCTTGTAGCTGAAAGTTTGTACCCATTTACCAACCTCTCCCTATTTCTCCCAGCCTCCATCCCTGGCTTCCATTTTTCTACTCTCTGAGTTTGACTTTTTCTTTTAAGATTCCACATATAAGTGATACATGCAGTATTAGTTTTTCTCTGTCAGGCTTATTTCACTTACCATAATGCCCTCACAGTCCATCCATGTTGTTGCAAATGTCAAGATTCCCGTTTTTTCCTCTTTGATATTTTGTATTTGGAAATATAACCAGAAATGGATCACTGGGCCAAATGGTAATTTTGTTTTTAAGTTTTTGAGGAACCTCCATATTGTTTTCCACAGTGGCTGCACCAATTTACATTCCCACCAGCAGTGTCCAAGGGTTCCCTGTTCTCCACACTCTCCAACACTTGTTATCTCTGTAGCCATTCTAACAGATGTGAGGTGTTATCTCATTGTGGTTTTGACTTGCATTTCCCTGATGATTAGTGATGTTGATCACTTTTGCATCAACCACTTAGCCATTTGTATGTCTTCTTTAGAAAACTGTCCATTCAGTTTCTCAACCTACTTTTTAATTGTAGTGTTTGTGGTTCTTTGCTATTGAGTTGTATGAGTTTTTAAAATATTTTTTGGATATAAATCCCTCATCAGATATATGACTTGCAAAAACTTTCCCCTACTCTGTAGGTTCCTTTTCATTTTGTTGATGATTTCC
The DNA here is from genome assembly GCF_028021215.1 of Eschrichtius robustus. Taxonomy (NCBI): domain Eukaryota; kingdom Metazoa; phylum Chordata; class Mammalia; order Artiodactyla; family Eschrichtiidae; genus Eschrichtius; species Eschrichtius robustus. Next base: position 106,756,290 of record NC_090826.1, read on the forward strand.
TGTACAGAAGTTTTTAATTTCATATAGTCCCACTTATTTATTTTTGCTTTTGTTGCCTTTGTTTTTTGTGCCAAATCCAAAAAAAATCATTGCCAAGACTGATGTCAATGACCTTACCACCTATGTTTTCTAGGAGATTTATGATTTTAGGTCTTATTCAAGTCGTTAATCTATTTTGAATCAATTTTAGTATATGGTGTAAGATAGGGGTCCAGTTTCATTCTTTTGCATGTGACTGCCCAGTTTTCTCAGCACCATTTACTGAAGAGATTCTCCCTTCCCTTTGTATGTTTTGGGCTCCTTTGTTGTAAATTAATTGGCCATATACGTATTTCTGAGCTCTCTATTCTGTTCCATTGTCCTGTGCATCTGTTTTTATGTCAATCCCATACTCTTTTGATTACTATAGATTTGTAATATAGTTTGAAATCAGGAAGTGTGATGCTTCCAGCTTTGTTCTTATGATTGCTTTAGTTATTCAGTTATTTAGTTATTCATGGTTCCATGCAAATTTAAGGATTATTTTTCTATTTCTGTGAAAAATGTCATTGGAATTTTCACACAGATTGCATTGAATCTGTAAATTGCTTTGGGTAATATAGTCATGGTAATAATATTAAATTTTCCAACCCATGAGCACAGAATATCTTCCCATTTATTTGTGTCTTCCTCAATTTCTTTCATCAATGTCTTATAGTTTTCACTGTACAGGTCTTTCACCTCCTTGGTTAAATTTATTCCCAGGTATTTTATTCTTTCTGATGCAATTGTAAATGGGTGTGTTTTCTTTATTTCTCTTTTCTGAGAGTTGTTATCAGTGTATAGAAATGCAATAGATTTTTGTATATTAATTTTTGTATCCTGAAACTTTACTTAATTTATTAGTTTTAACTGTGTTTTGGTGGAGTCTTTAGGGTTTTCTGTATATAAGATTATGTCATCTGCAAATAGAGACAGTTTTACTTTTTCTTTTCCAGTTTGGATGCCTTTTATTTCTTTTTCTTGCTTACACACTCTGGCAAAGACTTCCAATATTATGTTGAATAAAAGTGGCAAATTGGGCATCCTTGTCTAGCTCCTTACCTTAGTGGAAAAGCTTTCAGCTTTTAAACACTGAAATTGATGTTAGCTGTGGGCTTATCATATGTGGCTTTTTTATGTTGAGGTATGTTCCCCCATGCCCACTTTGTTGAGAGTTCTTATCATGAATAGATTTGAATTTTGTCACATGAATTTTCTGCGTCTATGAGATGATCATATGGTTTTTACCCTTCATTTTGTTAATATGGTGTATCACATTGATTTAACATCTACAATTCAATTGTTCTTACATTCCCTGGGATAAATCCCACTTGATCATTGTGTAAGATTCTTTTAATGTATTATTGAATTTGTTTTGCTAATATTTCATTGAGGATTTTTGCATCTATGTTAATCAGGGATATTGGCCTATAATTTTCTTTCCTTGTGGTGTCCTTGTCTGGTTTTGGTATCGGGATAGTGCTGGCCTCATAAAATGAGTTTGAAAGTGTTCCCTTGTCTTCTATTTTTGGAAGAGTTTGAGAAAGATTGATGTTAATTCTTCTTTAAATGTTTGGTAGAATTTGCCAGTGAAGCTATCAGGTACTGGACTTTTGTTTGTTAGGAGGTTTTTAATTACTGATTCAATCCCCTTACCAGCAGTTGGTCTTATTTCTTCATAATTCAGTCTTGGGAGGTTATATACATTTCTAGGAATTTATCCATTTCTTCTAAGTTGTCCAATTTATTGACACGTAATTTTTCATAGTATTCTCTTATGATCCTTTGTATTTATGTGATTATCATTTGTAATATATCCTTGTTCTTTGTAATTGTACTTGAGTTCTCTTTTTTTGGTAAGTCTAAGTTTTTCTCTTTTGTTTATTTTTTTTTAAAAAAGCTCTTAGTTTCATTCATCTTTTTTATTTTCTTTTTAGTCTCTATTTATTTCCACTCCAGTCTTTAGTTCCTTCTTTCTACTAATGTGTTTAATTAGAAGATTGCCCCTAAGGCCACAGCTGTGAAGATAAGCTAATTGGCCCCTTTCACAGGAAGATGGTGGGTTCATCTTAGTGGCAGCTGGTTAAGAACTCTTTCTCCATTTGTTACAGTCCTATGGGACCCCTGAATGTAAGACCCACTGCCACAAGAGCCAGGTGATTGAGAGGTGTCGCCTCTGCCTGATAAATCAGCCCCAATCAGGGCCTTCTGGTGGGCGTAGCACTGGGAAAGTTTCTCTTCCTGCTTCCCTTGTGACCACACTCAAACACAGTTGACTCAAACACGAGTTTCAACTATGTGGGTCCACTTACTTATATGTGGATTATTTTAATAGTAAATACAACAGTACTACATGATCTGAGGTCTGTTGAATCCATGGATGTGTAACTGTAGATACAGAGGAACCACGAGTATATGGAGGGCTGACTATAAGTTCTATGCAGGTTTTCAACTGCACAGAGGGTGGGTGCCCCTAACCCCCATGTTGTTCAAAGGCCAATTGTATTTTTTTTCCTTTTTCTCCAGCGGTGTCTTGTATTCTCCCTTCAGGAGGGCTGGACTCTGCAGGTTCTCTCTTGTGGGTGAGTACCTAGCCACTTCAGCACTCACCTAATTCTTGCTCAACAGTAGCAAGAGGCGTCCAGGAAGTCTCACTGGCTCTGCTGGTTCCACAGTTTGTATGGAGGTATGTCTGTCTGCTACTGGCTGAACTGGTGGGCAAGATTCCCGTTGGATCCCCGGGGAAAGGTGCAAGATCTGGAAACCCTCACTGCGGCGCCCTTGTTCGTTATGGATGTCCAATTTGTTGATTGAAGAGGAGGATTAAAAAGGAGGAATATCTTATGCTGCCACATGCTGATGTCGCTTTCCAACTTGTATTCTAAGTAAGTAGAGAATTCCTCTTTACTAACTGGTGTGGAAGTTTTTCATTGTTAACAAGTAGTGCTCTTGTACAGTGAGTATTAGCTGAGAATCAGCACCTTTATTCCCACCTGTTATATGCCAGAAGTGTCAGATAAACTGATAAAATGTGTAGAAAAAGTTGACATTTTTGGAAGATTTACTAAAGATGAGTCACCAAAAAATTGATGTCAAATTACATTTGGACAAGATAATTGTAAAAAGTAGAGGAAAAAATCATTTTAAAACATGTAGGACAATGCACTCAGTAGGCAGATAAGTCTTAAGTTCTTTTACTTGCTAAGTTATGAGAATAGATTTTTAATATTAATCTGTTAAATACAAAGTCAGTTTAACCGAATTAGTCCATACACATTGCCAGATTTGATTTGTTTTTATGTTATTTAGAATTTTTATACTTATGTTCATGAGTAAGAATAGCCTACCATTTTCCTTGCTTGTATTGGCTTTGTTTTATTAAGGTTATACTGGCCCCATGAAATGAATCAGAGACACCACCTCTTTATCTATCCTCTGGAAGAATGTATATATGCAAAAAGGGAATGACCTTCTGGGTTATTTGGTAGAAATTTTTTGTAAAGTGTTGTGGGCCTGGTGTTTCGGTATTCATTTGCCTGAGAATGTCTGTTTTGTTCTAATTTTTAAGTGATATTTTAACCAAGTAAACAATTCTAGGTTATTTTCTTTCAGCAATTTGAAGATATTATTCTACTATTTTTACCCTTCCATTTGCTATTGAGAAATTTGTTCTCAGTATAAATTTTATTCCTTGAAGTTTATCTGGTTCATTGGTTTTGTTTATTTTTGTTTTTCTGTTTTTTTATTTATATTCGTTTTTCCTGTATGTCTATTTTAAGATCTTCTCTTAGTCTTTGGTGCCCTGAAGTTTTACTATGATATGTTTACATGGGGATTTCTTTTCATTTATTTATTCCCTGTTCGGGAATCATTGCTTCCTGAAACTTAAGTTTTAATATATTTCATAAATTTTAGAAAATTTCACCCATTGAATTTCCAGCGAATTGACTATTACATCTCACCCATTGTCCCTATTCTCTTCTTTCATACAGTAAGTCCCCTGCATACAAACCTTCAAGTTGTGAACTTTCAAAGATGTGAATGTGCCCTTGTATGCCAGCTGTTATACTGTACTACTGTACTTTTCAAAGTAGTGTACTGTAAGATTAAAAATGTTTTCTCTATTTTTTGTGTTTGTTTTTTATGTATTATTTGTGTGAAAAGTATTATAAACCTATTACAGTACAGTACTATATAACAGATTGTGTTAGTTGGGTACCTAGGCTAACTTTGTTGGACTTATGAACAAATTGGACTTACGAATACACTCTCAGAATGGAACTCGTTCATATGTAGGGGACTTACTGTATTTTCCTTCTTTGTCCTTCTTCACTGCATTCTTTAGATCTATGTTCCATTCCACTAATTCTCTTTTCATTGTGTCTAATCTGATTAACCCATTGTAGTAGTTTACTATTGCAGCCATATCAAATTGCCACAAATTTAAACAATGTTTAAAACAATAGAAATTTATGACCTTACAGTTCTATAGTTCAGAATTTCTAAATGGGTCTCCAGGCTAAAGTCAAAGGTTGTATTCCTTTCTGGAGGCTCTAGAGAAGAATCTGCTTCTTCGCCCTTTCCAGCTTCTAGAAATTGTTCACATTTGTTGGCTGATGGTTTGCTTCCTCCAGTTTGAAAATCACATCCATCACTCTGACACTGACTGTTTTGCCTCCCTCTTCAATTTTTAAGTACCCAAGTGATTGTATTGGGCCCACCCAGATAATCCAGTATTAGTCTTTTTATATTAAGGACATCTGATTATCAAATTTAATTCCATCTGCAACCTTAATTCCTGCTGTCATGTAACATAACATATTCATAGGTTCCAGGGATTAGGACATGGACATCTTTGGGGGACCATTATTCTGCCTACCCTCCACTGAGTTAATTTCAATGATTTTATATCTCATTTCTTTTTTTTTTTTTTTTTTGCCTTTTGTTCACTAAATGTCAGAGTTTTTTTTTTTTTTTTTTACACACACACACTGTATTTTATTTTTACAAGAGATAAATAGACTGACACCAAGCATTGTACATGGATGACCACAACAAAAGCAACAAGGATTGCAATTACCAAACATGAAACACACTCATACTATGTCATAATATTGACATTCAGTCCAGCAATCCTCCACTGTAACAGCTCCTTTACTTTGCAGTGAAAATTGATTTGTATATTCTTTGCCTCTGAGTCCTTGTGGGATTTGTTTTTTTTAATTCAGACAGAAAGTCACAAAAATTATACTCATCCTCATCAGTTCACTCAGTCCCATGTAATTAATTTTTTTTTCATCTTGATCTTTTGTTAGCACTTTTATGAGTTCATCAGTTTTTCATTAGAGTTCTGAAAATGCTTATTCATTCAGTTCAGCAGTACAGTCAGTTACCAGAAACCTGTACTTGTCAGAGTCTTTTCCATGACTTTCTTGAAGATGAAACCCTTTTATAGGAACATATTTGCAAAATCATCAGAGTACACCCAGAACTGTCTGTAAATGACAAAAGACTTAAAAATGACCACAGTTAAAGATTTGATGAAAGTTTGTAATAATGCAGTTGACAAGAAAATTAGTTATTTCTGAGATATACATTTTAAAGTAATAACTAGGATTATTACTTATAACATTATACCAGAACATATAAGATTTTTAGAAATTTCATGTAATGTCTGAAACATTTATATTAACATATTTCCATACATATTTCCATACAAATACAAATATAAGATTTTTAGAAATTTCATGTAATGACTGAAACATTTATATTAACATATTTCCATACAAATAGCCCAATGAAAGTTTAGTATTAGTTGTTTTGTTTGTTTTTTTATACTGCAGGTTCTTATTAGGCATCAATTTTATACACATCAGTGTATACGTTTCAATCCCAATCGCCCAATTCAGCACACCACCATCCCCACCCCACTGCAGTTTTCCCCCCTTGGTGTCCATATGTCCATTCTCTACATCTGTGTCTCAACTTCTGCCCTGCAAACCAGCTCATCTGTACCATTTTTCTAGGTTCCACATACATGCATTAATATACGATATTTGTTTTTCTCTTTCTGACTTACTTCACTCTGTATGACAGTCTTTAGATCCATCCACGTCTCAACAAATGACTCAATTTCGTTCCTTTTTATGGCTGAGTAATATTCCATTGTATATATGTACCACAACTTCTTTATCCATTCGTCTGTTGATGGGCATTTAGGTTGCTCCCACGACCTGGCTATTGTAAATAGTGCTGCAATGAACATTCGGGTGCATGTGTCTTTTTGAATTACGGTTTTCTCTGGGTATATGCCCAGTAGTGGGATTGCTGGGTCATATGGTAATTCTATTTTTAGTTTTTTAAGGAACCTCCATATTGTTCTCCATAGTGGCTGTATCAATTTACATTCCCACCAACAGTGCAAGAGGTTTCCCTTTTCTCCACACCCTCTCCAGCATTTGTTGTTTGTAGATTTTCTGATGATGCCCATTCTAACAGGAGTGAGGTGATACCTCATTGTAGTTTTGATTTGCATTTCTCTAATAATTAGTGATGTTGAGCAGCTTTTCATGTGCTTCGTGGCCGTCTGTATGTCTTCTTTGGAGAAATGTCTATTTAGGTCTTCTGCCCATTTTTGGATTGGGGTGTTTGTTTCTTTAATATTGAGCTGAATGAGCTGTTTATATATTTTGGAGATTAATCCTTTGTCCGTTGATTCATTTCCAAATATTTTCTCCCATTCTGAGGGTTGTCTTTTCGTCTTGTTTATGGTTTCCTTTGCTGTGCAAAAGCTTTGAAGTTTCCTTAGGTCCCACTTGTTTATTTTTGTTTTTATTTCCATTACTCTAGGAGGTGGATCAAAAGAGATCTTGCTGTGATTTATGTCAAAGAGTGTTCTTCCTATGTTTTCCTCTAAGAGTTTTATAGTGTCCAGTCTTATATTTAGGTCTCTAATCCATTTTGAGTTTATTTTTGTGTATGGTGTTAGGGAGTATTCTAATTTCATTCTTTTACATGTAGCTGTCCAGTTTTCCCAGCACCACTTATTGAAGGGACTGTCTTTTCTCCATTGTATATCTTTGCCTCCTTTGTCATAGATTAGTTGACCATAGGTGCGTGGGTTAATCTCTGGGCTTTCTATCTTGTTCCATTGATCTATGTTTCTGTTTTTGTGCCAGTACCATATTGTCTTGATTACTGTAGCTTTGTAGTATAGTCTGAAGTCAGGGAGTCTGATTCCTCCAGCTCCGTTTTTTTCCCTCAAGACTGCTTTGGCTATTCGGGGTCTTTTGTGTCTCCATACAAATTTTAATATGATTTGTTCTAGCTCCGTAAAAAATGCCATTGGTAATTTGATAGGGATTGCATTGAATCTGTAGATTGCTTTGGGTAGTAGAGTCATTTTCACAATGTTGATTCTTCCAATCCAAGAACATGGTATATCTCTCCATCTGTTGGTATCATCTTTAATTTCTTTCATCAGTGTCTTATAGTTTTCTGCATACAGGTCTTTTGTCTCCCTAGGTAGGTTTATTCCTAGGTATTTTATTCTTTTTGTTGCAATGGTAAATGGGAGTGTTTCCATAATTTCTCTTTCAGATTTTTCATCATTAGTGTATAGGAATGCAAGAGATTTCTGTGCATTAATTTTGTATCCTGCAACTTTACCATAGTCATTAATTAGCTCTAGCAGTTTTCTGGTGGCAGTTTTAGGATTCTCTATGTATAGTATCATGTCATCCGCAAACAGTGACAGTTTTACTTCTTCTTTTCCAATTTGTATTCCTTTTATTTCTTTTTCTTCTCTGATTGCCGTGGCTAGGACTTCCAGAACTATGTTGAATAATAGTGGTGAGAGTGGACATCCTTGTCTCGTTCCTGATCTTAGAGGAAATGCTTGCAGTTTTTCACCATTGAGAATGATGTTTGCTGTGGGTTTGTCATATATGGCCTTTATTATGTTGAGGTAGGTTCCCTCTATGCCCACTTTCTGGAGAGTTTTTATCAGAAATGGGTGTTGAATTTTGTCAAAAGCTTTTTCTGCATCTATTGAGATGATCATATGGTTTTTATTCTTCAATTTGTTAATATGGTGTATCACATTGATTGATTTGCGTATATTGAAGAATCCTTGCATCCCTGGGATAAATCCCACTTGATCGTGGTGTATGATCCTTTTAATGTGTTGTTGGATTCTGTTTGCTAGTATTTTGTTGAGGATTTTTGCATCTATATTCATCAGTGATATTGGTCTGTAATTTTCTTTTTTTGTAGTGTCTTTGTCTGGTTTTGGTATCTGGGTGATGGTGGCCTCATAGAATGAGTTTGGGAGTGTTCCTTCCTCTGCAGTTTTTTGGAAGAGTTTGAGAAGGATGGGTGTTAGCTCTTCTCTAAATGTTTGATAGAATTCACCTGTGAAGCCATCTGGTCCTGGACTTTTGTTTGTTGGAAGATTTTTAATCACAGTTTCAATTTCATTACTTGTGATTGGTCTGTTCATATTTTCTGTTTCTTCCTGGTTCAGTCTTGGAAATTTATACCTTTCTAAGAATTTGTCCATTTCTTCCAGGTTGTCCATTTTATTGGCATAAAGTTGCTTGTAGTAGTCTCTTAGGATGCTTTGTATTTCTGCGGTGTCTGTTTTAAATTCTCCTTTTTCATTTCTGATTTTATTGATTTGAGTCCTCTCCCTCTTTTTCTTGATGAGTCTGGCTAATGGCTTATCAATTTTGTTTATCTTCTCAAAGAACCAACTTTTAGTTTTATTGATCTTTGCTATTGTTTTCTTTGTTTCTATTTCATTTATTTCTGCTCTGATCTTTATGATTTCTTTCCTTCTGCTAACTTTGGGTTTTGTTTGTTCTTCTTTCTCTAGTTCCTTTAGGTGTAAGGTTAGATTGTTTACTTGAGATTTTTCTTGTTTCTTGAGGTAGGCTTGTATAGCTATAAACTTCCCTCTTAGAACTGCTTTTGCTGCATCCCATAGGTTTTGGGTCGTCGTGTTTTCATTGTCATTTGTCTCTAGGTATTTTTTTATTTCCTCTTTGATTTCTTCAGTGATCTCTTGGTTATTTAGTAAGGTATTGTTTAGCCTCCATGTGTTTGTCTTTTTTACGTTTTTTTCCCTGTAATTCATTTCTAATCTCATAGCGTTGTGGTCAGAAAAGATGCTTGATATGATTTCAATTTTCTTAAATTTACTGAGGCTTGATTTGTGACCCAAGATGTGATCTATCCTGGAGAATGTTCCGTGCGCACTTGAGAAGAACGTGTAATCTGCTGTTTTTGGATGGAATGTCCTATATATATCAATTAAATCTATCTGGTCTATTGTGTCATTTAAAGCTTCTGTTTCCTTATTTATTTTCATTTTGGATGATCTGTCCATTGGTGTAAGTGAGGTGTTAAAGTCCCCCACTATTATTGTGTTACTGTCGATTTCCTCTTTTATAGCTGTTAGCAGTTGCCTTATGTATTGAGGTGCTCCTATGTTGGGTGCATATATATTTATAATTGTTATATCTTCTTCTTGGATTGATCCCTGGATCATTATGTAGTGTCCTTCCTTGTCTCTTGTAACATTCTTTATTTTAAAGTCTATTTTATCTGATATGAATATAGCTACTCCAGCTTTCTTTTGATTTCCATTTGCATGGAATGTCTTTTTCCATCCCCTCACTTTCAGTCTGTATGTGTCCCTAGGTCTAAAGTGGGTCTCTTGTAGACAGCATATATAGGGGTCTTGTTTTTGTATCCATTCAGCCAGTCTATGTCTTTTGGTTGGGGCATTTAATCCATTCACGTTTAAGGTAATTATCGCTATGTATGTTCCTTGACCATTTTCTTAATTGTTTTGGGTTTGTTTTTGTAGGTCCTTTTCTTCTCTTGTGTTTCCCACTTAGAGAAGTTCCTTTAGCATTTGTTGTACAGCTGGTTTGGTGGTGCTGAATTCTCTTAGCTTTTGCTTGTCTGTAAAGCTTTTGATTTCTCCATCAAATCTAAATGAGATCCTTGCCGGGTAGAGTAATCTTGGTTGTAGGTTCTTCCCTTTCATCACTTTAAGTATATCATGCCACTCCCTTCTGGCTTGCAGAGTTTCTGCTGAGAAATCAGCTGTTAACCTTATGGGAGTTCCCTTGTATGTTATTTGTCGTTTTTCCCTTGCTGCTTTCAATAATTTTTCTTTGTCTTTAATTTTTGCCACTTTGATTACTATGTGTCTCGGCGTGTTTCTCCTTGGGTTTATTCTGTATGGGACTCTCTGCGCTTCCTGGACTTGGGTGGCTATTTCCTTTCCCATGTTAGGGAAGTTTTCGACTATAATCTCTTCAAATATTTTCTCTGGTCCTTTCTCTCTCTCTTCTCCTTCTGGGACCCCTATAATGCGAATGTTGTTGCGTTTAATGTTGTCCCAGAGGTCTCGTAGGCTGTCTTCATTTCTTTTCATTCTTTTTTCTTTAGTCTGTTCCGCAGCAGTGAATTCCACCGTTCTGTCTTCCAGGTCACTTATCCGTTCTTCTGCCTCAGTTATTCTGCTATTGATTCCTTCTAGTGTAGTTTTCATTTCAGTTATTGTATTGGTCATCTCTGTTTGCTTGTTCTTTAATTCTTCTAGGTCTTTGTTAATCATTTCTTGCATCTTCTCAATCTTTGCCTCCATTCTTATTCCGAGGTCCTGGATCATCTTCACTATCATTATTCTGAATTCTTTTTCTGGAAGGTTGCCTATCTCCACTTCATTTAGTTGTTTTTCTGGGGTTTTTTCTTGTTCCTTCATCTGGTACATAGCCCTCTGCCTTTTCATCTTGTCTATCTTTCTGTAACTGTGGTTTTTGGTCCACAGGCTGCAGGATTGTAGTTCTTCTTGCTTCTGCTGTCTGCCCTCTGGTGGTTGAGGCTATCTAAGAGGCTTGATGGGAGGCTCTGGTGGTGGCCAGACCATATTTTGAGCAGGAGTCTTCCTGATGGAGCCAAATGATTTCCAAAACCAAAGATCTATTTTTAAACATATTTTAAAGTAGTTGAAATAAGGAAAGCTATGCTCAGCTAAAAGCAGTTCAGCTACAGTGTAAACTGTAAAGGCAGGAGTTAAGCAAAGGATAAGGATGCAATAGAGAGATGAGAAATGGACAAAGGACTTGTGGCTAAATAAGACGTAAAAATGTCCTCATAAAGGAGCAGTATATATAGTTTTTGAAGCCAAGGCCTGAAGCCAGACTGCCAGGTGTACCTCCCTGCCTTTTCACTTACTTGCAGAAGAAGTGCTTGATAGTACTTTCTCCATGGGGTTGCTGAGAGGAATTCCTGTGTCCCTTCCTATTCTGCCTTTTGCACCATTACAAGGTAAACCCTTGAGAAATAACCATTGGTCTGGGAAGGATACTTCTGCGGTGAAGTCAGTAAGTCAAACCCAGGGCTGGGGACTTCCGTGGTGGCACAGTGGTTAAGAATCTGCCTGCCAATGCAGGGGACACGGGTTCAAGTCCTGGTCCGGGAAGATCCCACATGCCGCAGAGCAACTAAGCCCATGCACCACAACTACTGAGCCTGTGCTCTAGAACCCATGAGCCACAACTACTGAGCCCACGTGCCCCGACTACTGAAGCCTGTGTGCCTAGAGCCCATGCTCTGCCACAAAGAGACGCCACCACAATGAGAAGCCCGTACCACAACGAAAAGTAGCCCCTGCTCGCCACAACTAGAGAAAGCCCTCACACAGCAACAAAGACCCAATGCAGCCAAAAATTAATTAATTAATTTATTTATTTATTAATTTAAAAAAAACCCAGGGCTGGCATTATTGGCAACAAATCACCTTCAGCAAAGTTGACTCAGGCATTAGTAAAAGTGAAACTGATAGGTGGTGTTTTGGGGGGCTCCAAGGAGCTGCAGTCCTTTATGTCTCAACACAGAAAGGATTCAGTGAGAGGCAAAGTGATCGATAAGAAGTGATTTATTAGAATAGGATGCTTGCAAAGCTTGTGAGTGGGCAGGCCAGAGGGTGCCATGCCCTGAGAATTTAGCAGACTACAGTTTTATAATCAAAGGAAAAGTAGGGAGGGGGAAAAGACCACCTTGTTCCTCATTCTTTAGTAGACGTCACGCTTGCATCTCAGCTCCTCCTCCAGGCTGGGCGGGGGAGTTTTCTTGTCCCTACATGGTCAAGCTATGACTGTCATGGCACTATGGAAAACTTATTTCAGGTCTCAGTACAATGAGAGTCTTTCACTTTGAAATGTCACCTTTCCATAAATTATTGGTTTTTAAGTGTGCAGAGAGCATGTCCTAGGGGTCATTAACTTACTGAGCTCACTGGGCAGGATGTGGGTCTCATACCACCATTGTTTTATTGTTTTGGGACATGTTTTGTCTTATGCTTCTGCTGCATGGGTTTTGTTGCTAAACAGGCCTGCTTGGTTTTGTGGTTAAGCAAACCTGCTTTCTTGAATGATCATTAACTTACAGGGGTCACTCATACTATTTTCTTTACTTACAATCCCCTAGTGGGGTTAACTATTTAAGTACCTAATTTGTCCCTTTACTCTGTCCCTAACATAAGGGGCGCAAAGATGCATAGCATCAGCCACAACGTACCTCTCCCAGAACCCCTTACACCTGTCAAAACAGACTCCTGGGTTGAATGAGCCCTGATTCTGACCCAATGTGTGAAATCTTATATCCATTACATTGGTATTTCGTGCATGATTTTGTATTTGAAGAATCTGTTACATTTTAAAAGTGGATATTTTGTGTTTGTAATCACACAGGTAACTGTGTGAGGAAAGCGCTTTTTTACAGTATTTTTATCTTTTTGAAATTATCTGTTTGTGTATCAGTCTTCTCTACTAAACTATAAGCTCCTCTAAGTAGGAAACTTAATCCACTCACTCCTCACTGTACCCCAGCACACAGCTCAGTGCATGGGTATTTTAAAGTAAATTTCTTCCCGTAGCACAGAACCAAAGATCCGATTTGTGGGGTTGGGGGTTGGGTTGGAGAGGTGGATGAGGGGCCGGGATGTGTTTTAACAGATCTCCTGAAAGATAGATGTTCTCCACTTAAGCTTTTGGAGCAAGACTTGCTTCGGGGTTGTTGGTGACAGTTTCCCTTCACCAGTAGGAGTTTGTCACTATAAGACAACACCAGGAAGTTAAAAGTGAATGGGAAGGGCGGGTGATGGAGATTCCGACCCCTAGGGTCTCCCCTGAGAGTAGCTGAGAGTGCAGGCAACTGCAGGTGAAAAACAGAGAGGTCATAGGGTTAATTTTTTCTGCCCAGAGCAGGTTTGGCCCACGTTTTATACCCTCTGTGAGAGTAATGGGTGCTGCTGAGTGGGTGGTGTGTTGCCTGAAAGGAGGTGGAGCTGAACAGCCCCTCCACATTGGCTATTGCTGCTGTTTGTACTTTGTTGCTTTACATTTCTTTGCAAAGAGCTGAAAGTGCAGTGCCCTCCAGATCGCAGCTGAAGGATCTGCCAGTGTTGGGGCAAAGGCAGCGAGGTCGGGTACCGCAGCAGAGCTCTCAGCTCTGGGTCTCAGCTCTTGGTCTTCCAGGCACAGGGCTTACCCATCCAAGGTGTAGTAGTTCCCGGTGGTCCACAAGGACACTGGAATCTGGGTTCCCCAAAGGCACCTGCTGTTGCAGCATTTATCTAAATGCCACATTCAAGCTCTTCTTTGAAAGGTGTTAACTGATGTGTGCTTTCTGTCTTTTGTCATCCTTTCTTTAGGACAGGTTACACTGACCCAGCCCGGTGAAGATCTCTGGAGACCATGACTAAGAAAAGAATTGCTGTGATTGGGGGAGGAGTGAGTGGGCTCACGTCTATCAAGTGCTGCCTGGAAGAAGGCTTGGAGCCCGTCTGCTTTGAAGGGACTGATGACATCGGAGGGCTGTGGAGGTTTCAGGTAAATCTCCTGGTTCCTTAATACTTGGAACTCTCGCCGTAACTAGGTGCATAAGATATTTTACCTTGTGTCAGGAAGTATGACGGGCTTCACAGTGATTAAACCTGCCAGACTTCAACATGCTGACCTCTTCTCAGCAGCCATCACCTCAGGTTCTATGCATGTTCCTCTTTCCCTACGCTGGCAGCAAAATGGGACGCAGGTATCACTCGTTTTTTCCTTTACTGATGTCTGTGAAAATGGCACAGAGATCATTTTCATTTACAGATCTTCCTTGATTTACAATGAGGTTACATCTTGATAAGTCCATCGTAAATTGAAAATATCCTGTTACAAATGTATTTAATACACCTAACCTACCTAACACCATAGCTGAGCCTAGCCTACCTTAAACGTGCTCAAAACAATTACGTTAGCCTACAGTCAGGCAAAATCATCTCACACAAAGCCTATTTTATAATAAAGTGTCGAATAGCTCATGTAATTTATTGAATGCTGTATTGAACATGAAAAACAGAATGGTTGTTTGGGTACAGAATGGTTGTAAGTCTATCAGTTGTTTACCGCCCTGATCCTTCCAGCTGACTGGAAGCTGCCACTGCCCAGCATCACCAGAGTATGATACAAAATATCGCTAACCGGGGACAAGATCAAAATTCAAAATTCGAAGTGTGGTTTCTATTGAATGTGTATCACTTTTGAACCATTGTAAAGTCAAAATATCACAAGTTGGGCACTGTCTGTAATGAGTTTTGCTGCTATCCAGAAAAGGGTAACAATCTTGGGGGGGGGGGTGTAGCAGAATGGAAGACATGTAAAGTGGTTGCTCTTGGTCTGCGTTCATCGGGAAGTGACCTAGAATACTGCTTACAACTCCTTCCAGGAATCCCCCTTTTCAATCTCTTCTAACCTTACTGTTTTTTTTTCTTTTCTTTCTTACCTTCCTTCCTTTGTTGCTTCCTTCCTTCTTTACTTTAAACAATTCTCTAATGATTCTAGTGCTTGAATAGGATATAAAATCTGGCTGCCTTCCTTGCTTTGCACTTTTCCTTCACTTGAGAAATCAAAGCAGTAGTCCTGTCTTCAGGGAAGGGCAGAGGGCACCTGCAACTGGGTTTTCTTGTCCTTGCATAGACTCAGTTTTAAAGTTGAGTTGCTTTAATATGCACACCCAGCCCTGCAACTTGTTACTAACAGTTAAGGTATCTTCTTACTTAAATGATAGTTAAGCTTATTATATGTCAAAGAATATCACCCTCCTTAACTGATCTCCAAAGCAACATCCATTGGGTTTGCTTTTCAACTCACTTTTTAAGCCAGTGAATGGTATTAAGGTGTCCAGATTTGTTTCATATTTCACAAAATGAACACGGTGTTGGCCAGCTACTTAAAAGTGGTTTCATTCGTTCATAGCATTCCTTAGTAGAAGAGCAGTACAGTTGTTTTGCATCTTGGCTCTGCCTTGGGGACTAACTCTATTTGACAATCGTCCTTATTCGGATCTAGGGCGGATACCCCTTAGCACACCACCCATGCCTCGGTCACAATCAGTCTTGGGCATGGGCTGAAAAGACTGTTAATAAATATTTTGTAATCAATAGAAAATTTTACTTTTGAAATCCAGCCCAACATAGTGTAGAGGTTAAGAGCACCTCTACTTTGTCTGGGTTCAAATCCTACTGTGACCTTGGGGAAACCCATTAAACCTCTCTGTACCTCTGTGTTGTCATCTTAAAAACTGGTACCCACTTCATAGAGTTATTGTGGGGATTAAGTGAATGAATAATTATGTCATGACTAATAACAGTGGCACAATAATTGCTAAACATCAGTTATTATTCAGTAGGCCTAGAGTGTGGCCCACACATTTGGTGTCTGGTAAGCATCCTAGCCAGGTCTGGCAACTACTGACCAGGCATGAAATTAGTGAAGGGTCCACCATCCTACCTGATTATCAGGTTTTATTTCCAAAGTGATTTAAACTTCTTCTCTGTTAAAGACCCAATTTGGAGTTTTTCTGATTATACCCTTGGTAAAATTTCAACACCTTATAAACTGCTTCCTTGAAAATAAATGTGCTATATTTCATTATAACATTCTGACTTCTGTTAAGACAGACCACATCTGTGTCTATATATTATATATAACATACATATATTTTACATATATTATACACACACACACACACACAAACACCACTATATCTCTAGAGCCACGGGTGATGCCTGGCATATATTAGGCACCAAATATATTTACATTTTATAAATGAATCCTAGAGAAGCAAAATATCTTGGGTGGCTGCTTAGAATGCTTGTGGAAATAGAGACCTTCATTCTCACATATTCCACAGTTACACAGTTGTGGAGCCTGAGGTATTATAAACATCCATTAATTGTGGATTAAACATGTTTTACATGCTGATGCTGATTTCCTCAAGAATTGCCTCTGAGATCTGCTTTTCTATGACCCCCTTGCTTGTTATTTGGAGTCTTCCTGTCCCCCATCCTACACCCCATAAATTTTCTGTAATTCATTGGGGATTTCATATATAGGATCATCCCAAGCGATTTGGAATTCCACCATTGCTACCGGGTGTCCAGTAAGCCACTGGGAACTCAAGGCTTCCATTTTCTCTTTCTTTTAACAGGTCTCAGGGACTCAGTATAAATTTCTTTCTTCTTGATCTCCTCATTAATGTTAGACCAGACTGATGGTGAAAAGTCGGTAGTAACGTGAGACATATCACTTCAATTTTCATACTACAATATTACTTTATGAACGAAATAGCTTAAAATGATAAATCCCTTATGAAATGCTGAGGTTTTAAGAAGTATGTAATGCTGGAAAATAATTTTTAATATTCTTTAGTCAATCTGAATTTTAAAAATCCTTAAAGTATACCAAAGCAGTGCTTCTCCAAGTTTAATGTGCACATGAATCACTGGAGCTTTTGCTGAGGTGTACATTGCGATTCATTAATCTGGGGTGGTGCCAAGATTCTATATTTCAGGTAAAGCCCCAGGTGATGTTGATGCTGCTGATCTGATAACTACAGTTCACGTAGTGAGGTTCTAAAGTGTATATGTGATACAAAGGTACCACACGGATACAATATAATGTAAAATGAGGCATATTTAATACATTTATTTAAAGTATGAAATTAAGTAATAAACACCCTTAGATGAATAGGTGTTTTTAATTCTTAAATATCAACCACCACCCCCAAAAAAAGACAACTGAATGGATACAAAAATATTTAAAAGAGGGTAACTGTAGAGCAGTGGCTGTCAGCTTTGGCTGCAGCACTGAACAATCACCTGGGGAACTTTAACAAACTTTAACAAATACTGATATCAGTCCATCCAGATTCTGGTTTTATTGGCCTGGGGTGTCAATAAAGCTCTCCACTAGTTATTTCTAATGCGCAGCCAACATGGAAACCTTTGCCCTTCAGCTTTTACCCCAGCTTTCCCAGGTGATTAATGAGGATGACATTGCATCTTTAAAACAAAATCGATAACAGTTCATTGAACAAACATTTCTGAAGCTCAGACTATGTTAGAGGGTGTGGAGATACAGAGTTATATAACCTCCTGCCACTGCCCTCAGGCATTCTGCAGTTTAGCTAAGGATGTGTGGAGAAAAGACTTCTGAGGTGGATGGGATAAACTCTGGTGCCCTGAGCTTTCTGGGGCCAGCACACGACCTCTTACCAGCAGATACACATTCTTGTCTACACATTAGACAAGGAGCAATTAAAACAGGGTCTCTGGGAGTAGGGACCAGGCATTAGTATTTTAGAGTTCCCCAGATGAGTCCAATGTGAAGACAACTCTGAGAACAACAGTCCTAAAACAGCTTCTGTCCCACGGGATTCTGAGAGTCTGTCAAAGGAACAGAAGTGCCACACTGTTCTCACTCCTCCCACTGACGGGGAGTCATTTTGCTCCTTTCTTCTGCCCCTACTATTGCCTCCAATCCCTTCAGTTCCAATTACACCACCCTACGTCCCTGGTTCTCTCTTTTCTCATATGAACTTCCTACTCAATGCGAGTCATGTGCTTAGGCAGGAAATAGAATCAAGATATATCTCTAGAGGGCAGATTATTCGCCGATAGTAGGAAATACTAAAATGCAGGAGCAGAATCTTCCTTTTCCACTCACTGACTCAGTACTGCTCTGCCCTCACTCTCTTTTGTAAAGCAGTGAGTTGACAGTAATGAACCCTACGTAGGGTCCAATCAGGTGTTTAGAAGGGCTTGAAGGTTTTTGTTGACACACAATAACACTTTGTTGTCTTAGTTGCTTGAAAAAGAATACAAATATATTATTATTGTCACAGGGGTAAGATCTGTGATTCATTTAGCTTAGTGACCCCAACAGACCTGCTGTGGAAAGCATGGCTCTACCCCTTGTACTAAACTTTGAACCCTTGGAAAACAGGGACAGACTTGTATTTTTTAGCATTAATATAGTGTTTTTATTACAGAGAGACTTTAGAAATATCTACTGAATGAATGAATGAAGTCAAATTTGATAGTTAGGAATGTGTCTACCCCTGCTGCCTCAAACATCTTGGTTCCAAAAGGACCCTACCACTCATTAATTTTTTCAAAAAAAGCGTACTATGTAAAAACAACATGTTTAAATAAACTTTGAATTTTAGAACTGTGTTAGACTTACAGAATTATTAGGAAGATAGTACAGAGTTCCCATATACCCCATGCCCAGATATTATTAACCTCTTATATTAGTATGATACCTTTGTCCTAATTAATGAACCAGTATTGATACATTATTATTAATTGAAGTCCATGCTTTATTCAGATTTACTTAGGTTTTTCCCTAATGGCCTTTTCCTGTTCCAGGTGTTCCCATCCAGGACAACACATTACACGTAGTTGTCATGTCTCCTTAGGCTCCTCTTGGCTGTGACAATTTCTCAGACTTTCCTTGTTTTTGATGACCCTGACAGTTTTGAGGGTTACTGGTTAGGTATTTTATAGAATGTCCCTCAACTGGGATTTGTCTGATGTTTTCATCATGGTTAGACCGGAGTTATGAATTTTGGAGAGGAAGGCCTTAGAGGTAGGGTGCTGTTCTCATCACATCATATCAATGGTACACATTATCAAACTTATCACACTGATTGATGTTAACTTTGACGACCTGGCTTGAGATGGTGTTTATCAGGGTTTGCCACTGTAAAGTTGCTCTTTTTTTTCTCCCTTGTCATACTATACTCTTTGCAAGAAAGTCACTAGGCACAGTCCACATTTAAGGACAAAGTTGGCTATTCTAGGCCTTTTTTCTTTCCACATATATTTTAGAATCAGTTTGTCAATATCTACAAAATAGCTAGCTGGGATGTTGATTGGGATTGTGTTGAATCTACAGATCAAGTTGGGAAAACTGACATCTTAACAATACTGAGTCTTCCAATCTATGAGCACAGCATATATTTCCATTTATTTATATCTTTGATTTTCTTCTTCTGTGTTTTATGGTATCTGCATATCAGTCTCATACATATTTTGTTAGATTTTTACCTAAGCACTTAATTTGGGGGGAGTGTTATTATAAATGGTAGTTTTTTTAAATTTCAAAGTCCAATTTTTCATTTCTGGTATATAGGAAAGTAATTGACTTTTGTATATTAACCTTGTATCTTGCAACCCTGCTATAATTGCTTATTAGTTCCAGGAATTTGTTTTTTAAACCTTTGAGATTTTCTACATAGTCATATCATCTGTGAATAAAAATAATTTTATTTATTCCTTTCCAGGCTGTATACTTTTATTTCCATTTCTTATCTTATTACATTAGTTAGGATTTCTAGTACAGTGTTGAGTAGAAGTTGTAAGAGAGGATATCCTTGCCTTGTTCTCAATTTTATGGGGGGGAAATTGTTCATTTTCTCACTATTAAGTATGCTGTTAGCTGCAGGTATTTTGTAGATGTTCTTTATTAAATTGAAGATGTTTCCCTCTATTCTTAGTTTGTTGAAGTTTTTTATCATCAAGGTGTAGTATAAACAACATTTCTACAAAAAGAAAAGAAAAAATCCTACCTCCTTAATAAATCAATTTTTTTCCTACTTTGAAGTTTTATTGATTTAAAATAAATAAAATATACTCATATAACAGGCGAGAGATTATACAATGTATAATTATATGAACATGGGTAGACATAGGTATACAATTGCCCTAGGCATACATAATATTATATATTTGGTGATTAGAATGTGACCTTAATTTTGTAATATTACTTTTTCCACTTAAAGTTATATCATAGGCCATTTTCAGTGTTCCTATACAGATTTCAAAATCATAGTTTTAAGTATCTCCAAATTCAATCTCTATAATTCACTCATTAATTCATTTCAAAGCATTTATTAAGCATCCACTATATATGAGATACTGTTTTAATGATAGAGATGCAAAAAATAAGACATAAATCCTACTTTCGGGTACCTCACAGTCATAGAAAGAAATGCAGAATATTGTGTGTTCTAATTTGCCTTGATGGCAATCTGAGCAGAGAGTTTTGGCAGCTTGGAGGTTGATTGTGGCATTTAACTCAGTGGAGAGAACAAGAAATACTTCACCAAAGAAATGACATTTGATGTGACTCTTGAATTATAGATAGGAATTTTCCAAATGAAGGAGCAGTACTATACTGTTACAAAAGTTTAAAGTTGTGAAAGAGTCTGGAATGTTTCAACAACAATTTAATGACTCAGAAGCTTGAAATTAACTGAGGAGAGCACTAAATGAAGATAAAAAGATAGACTGGGATAAATTGTGAAACATGCTGAGTTTCAAAATAAGAAATTTGGTTTTCCAAATGGAATCAGTTGACGCTGTTAAGCAGTGGGATGACAGGATCTGCTTTGAGTTTAGCAGGATACTTAAGGAGTGGTGTGATATGTAAATTCTGCATCATATTGAGATACCATAATTTATTAAACCCTTTTCCTATGGGGGGAGGGAGGAATTTTAAGTGGTTTCTAATTAATAGCTATTTTAAATACTATAAAATGAATATATCTATGCATTTGATTTTGTATTATTTTGCAATTTTCCTTACAGCAAACTTTTGTGAATAAGATAAAAATATCTTATTCAACTGTTTCTGAAGTGAATTTTGATGTATTTCATTATTTTGTTATGCATTTTGTGAAATGTATTTCCTTTTTTTATATGTACCTTTCTCAGTATAATTCAACGTACATCTATTAAATATCTACTAAGTGCTATTTACAATTTTATATGCTGTAGGAAGGATCATGAATACAAGTCAAGGGGCTTACAGTCTACTTGGGGAGATAAAGAATAGACTCTAAGACATTACGGAGGTCTTTGAATCCTAAGCTGAAAAATATAAACTAGAGAAAATGGGGCAGTATACAAAATTTTAATTAGGGCAGAGATACAACCATACCCTAGAAAGAACACTTTGGTGGAAGTAGGTAGGATAGATTAGAAGAGACTTGTAAAAACATCATTAGCAGCCAAAGGGAACGAGATCTTGAAGTATAGGGCAGAGAAATGCAAATGGTCTCTTCAGGTTTCTGAAATTGAAAAATTCTTCTCTAAAAATGGGAGGAAAATCATCTCTAATGTGGGCAAAGCCAGTGAACACTCTCCTTCGTGGCCATTTAATGTTCAGTAACATCCAAATATCTTTTTCTGGAATAAAAAGAGAAGAGGGGGTCCAAATTGGTTAAGGAAATTTTCCATAATCAAAACAATTTTTAAAAATTCTAGTAGAGTTGAAAAGTCATCGTTTGTGATATCTCAGTGACAGACTAATATAACAATCTGGGTAGATATGGCGCTATTTTATGTGATCGCTACAACACCCCCGTGAGGTAGTTATTAGAAGTTTTTGAGGAAGCAAAGAAGATAACCTTGATGGGGAAAGAACAGTGAACTGCGGTTAAATGTCAGCTAGAGCAATGCCTCTCTGCTTTCAGATGCATCTGAAACTCTTGAGGACTTTGTTAAAAGGCACGTTCCGATTCAGTAGGTCTGGGGTGGGGCCTGAGATTCTGCGTTTCTAACAATCTCCCAAGTGCTGCCCCTGCTGCTAGTCCACAGATCCTACTTCAGGTAGCACAGATCTGGAGCAGTGCGTTCTCAAAATTACAGTGAATTTTGTTGGGCATTAAATGGTTCTGAGACCAATTCCAGTGTGTGTATGTGGGTGGCGAGTGGTCCCCAGACACCAGCAAACAATTCTCAAACAGTAGCAGGATGTCCAAGAATTAAACTCAATTCTGATCCCTATCTACCCAGAGACAGCATCAGATTCCACAAATTGAGGGCTCAGTCCTACAAGACTTCCCCCTCGACCCCACTTCAGACACCAGTCATAAGCCCTGGTTATTACCTGGGCTTCTGACCAACCAGCTACAGATTGGAGGTTCCAACAACCCCCTCCTTGGATTTGGACTTCAGTTGCCAGTCTCAAGTCCAGGTTGTTACGTATACTTCTGACCAACTGACTATAAATCAGAAATTCCCACGAACCCCTCCCCCATTGGGTTTGATTAATTTGCTAGAGCAGCTCCAGAATACAGGAAACCCATTTACTCACTAGGTAACTGGTTTGTTATAAAAGAATATAATTTAGGAACAGGCAAATGAAAGAGATACATAGGGAAAAGGACACTGAGCTTCCATGCCCTCTCCAGGCACACTGCTCTTCTCTAATCTCTTCCATTCACCATCCTGGGAGCTCCCTGAACCCCACTCTTTTGGGTTTTTATAGAGAATTTATGAAATAGGCATGATTGATTAAATCATTGGGCATTGGCTATTGATTCAACTTACAGCCCCTGTCGCCTCCCCAGAGGTCAGGGGATAGGCAACTGAAAGTTACAACCCTCTAATCACAGGGTTTGCTCCATTGGTAACCAGCCCCCATCTTTAGTTGCTTTCTAAAGGTCACCATACTAACATAACAAAAGACACTTTGTATCACTCTCAACACTTAGGAAATTAGGAGAGTTTTGGGAGCTCTAAGCCAGGAACTGTGGAGAAAGACCAAATATATATGAGAAATATATTTTGACCATCTGGATAACCAAATATATATTTCTTATAAATCACAATATTGTAGGCATTTAACTTATTTCATTTTTATGTTATAAATAATGCTATCGTTAACATCCTTTAACATAAATCTTTGTCTACAATGCTGAATCTTTCTTTAAAAGGCTATGTTGCAAGGGTTTCATATTCTTGCCACATTGCTGTCCAGAAAACATTGTACTAAGATCTCATTTCACCTCATTTTTGCTAACACTGAGTAATTGTCTTTTAATTTAGTAAAAATGAGGTAAAATGAGAACACACAGTGGACAGAATGTAAGTTAGTATAGTGTTTCCTGGAGAACAATGTGGCAAGTGTATGAAACTCTTGAAACTTCCCAAGGCTTTGAAATATATATACTATTTAAAAGACTATTACTCAGATGGGCAGTTCTCACTTGGAGTCTTATGTCATGGCAATCAGGTGACAGCTGAGACGACGTGTGCTATGACCTCTCTGCTCACATATTTAGAACGTCAGCTGGGATAACTAGAACTTCTGGGGGCTGGCTGCACATCTCTCTATCCCAAACATGCTCTTCATGTGGCTAGCTCGGGCTTCCTCACAGGATGGTGGTCTCAGGGTAGCTGGACCTCTTACGTGGCTGCTGACTTCCACCAGAGCCAGCTTTCTAAGAGACCCAGACAGAAGTTGCAAGACTACCTATCACTTAGTCTTGGAAGCCATTCAGTATCATTCCAACTGCATGCTGTTGGTCAAAAGCAAGTCATAAAGACAACGTAGATTCAAGGGGAAGAGACTGCATGAGGGCACAAATACTGGGAGATGTGAAGGGTTTTGGGGGGGGGGACTTTTTTTAATTGGCATTTCTTTCAGAAAACATTTTCAAATGTTTGTTGGCTGTTTATAAACCATGACCTTAATTCTCAAGTTGCTATGAATGCTTTTTATTTACTGCAGGAAGAACCTGAAGAAGGAAGGGCCAGTATTTACAAGTCAGTGATCATCAATACTTCTAAGGAAATGATGTGCTTCAGTGACTATCCCATCCCAGATCACTATCCTAACTTCATGCACAACTCCCAGGTCCTGGAGTATTTCAGGATGTATGCCAATGAATTTGACCTTCTAAAGTACATTCGATTTAAGGTAGGGGATTTCATGGGTATCTCTGTGTTCTGAGTTGTTCGTCAAGTAAATGAATAACCAGTCTCATTTACCGGTGCTTAGATTGGTTTGATATGCTCATGTATCTATCCTATCCAGACTCCACTCTGTGTCTTCTCTGTGTCTGAAAATATTCATGGAAAGGTCCCTCTTCTATGTATTTTGACTGCAGATCTGGGAAGCCACCTTCATTTCATTGCCTTCATTCTATATCATTTGATTACAATAAAACAATGAAGGGAACTGACAGGTATGGGAACTTTAAAACCTTCTGGTTCCACAACTTGTTCCACAACTTGCTGCTTAGCCCTTTCATAGTTTCTGAAGTACTTTCCAGTGCATTATTTATGTGATCACAACAACCCAGTGAAGTAGGTACTGAAAAGTTATGAGGAAGCAAATAAGTTAACTCTGGTGTAGAGGGAAGAACACTGAATTGGGAAGCAAAAACTTGAGTTCTAGTCTTTGCTCTACCACTAATCAACTTGTGACTTCAGACAAGTAAGTTCCTCAATGTTGATGTGTCTCAAGTTTATTTGTAAAACAAGATGATTGTACTAGATCACTTCATTGGTTCCTTCCTGCTGTAAAGTCTTCCATGATATTCCTATCATTCTAAACCACGACCATAAAATAATCGATATTTCTAACAGCTGGCAAAAAGCCCAAATCTTCTACCTTCTGATCATTCTACTAAATCATGACTCTTTCTCTTTAACAACAAAATTAAAATGGCAATATCCAGTGACGACTTCCAAAGTCAGTCATTTACAGACTAGTGGTGCTTCTCTTCACTTCTTTAAACACTTATTGAACAGGTTTGTTACCATACTAAGCACTGAAGACACAAAAACAAAAAAAATTAGTGATTTCACAGTCTAGTTATAGAGATAGAAAAATGAAGAGAAATTTCATTGTAAACATAATTATTAAAAATAAAGAGTTAGGGGCTTCCCTGGTGGTGCCGTGGTTGAGAATCTGCCTGCCAATGCAGGGGACGCGGGTTCGAGCCCTGGTCTGGGAAGATCCCACATGCCGCGGAGCAGCTGGGCCCGTGAGCCACAATTACTGAGCCTGCGCGTCTGGAGCCTGTGCTCCGCAACAAGAGAGGCCACGATAGTGAAAGGCCCGCGCACCGCGATTAAGAGTGGCCCCCACTTGCCACAACCAGAGAAAGCCCTCGCAGAGAAACGAAGACCCAACACAGCCATAAATAAATAAATTAATTAATTAATTAAAAAATAAATAAATAAAGAGTTAGTGATAAATGCCACTGAAATCTATACATTGCAGCTCAAAGGAGGGACACTTAACCCATCAGGGCATGAGGCATCAGGCACCAGGGAAATTTTCTTAGAGGAGATAATACCAAGCTAAATGTTGAAGGGTGAGTATCTCCAAATGAAGAAAGAATGAAAGGATGATCCAGGCAGAAGCACCAGCCTGTGTAAAAGTAAGAACGTGATAGAGAAGAACAATAAATAGTATAGGATGGCTCGGGTATACAAGAGGGGTATCTCTATTAGTCAACCAAGACATTATGGTCATAAACCCAGAAGCACATAGGAACACATTCTTAATGTTTCCTTAACCTGGGTAGAGTAACCCATATTTATTATTATTTTTTAAAGCTAAAAATTGTGCCACTGACTATCCCATCTCACACCTCCTTTCTTTATAGTTACTTGTAAAATGGGCATTTATGGGAGTGAAAGAGAGGTTCATTTACGTAAAATATGAGCCACTGAGATGTTTTTCTACTCTGTTAGGAAAGGGAGCCCTCTAGCTCAGTCACAAGTTTAAGGCCAGACAGTGAGAACAGGACTTGAGGTAAGGAGGCATCAGAGAGTCTCAGGATGTCTGGGGATATGGGGAGGAATAGGCATTTAGTGCATGGAGTGTCTCAGAAGCACAAGAGAAGCCCAAACTTTATTCAAGTATCACATTGCCTTAGGGTATGGTCCAAGAGAACTAGTAATCTGCACTTTTCTAGAAGCAGAGGAGAGTGCAACATTAGTCTGCCAACTCTGTTTTATTTAGCTTGCCTCATGGAAGTTTTCTCACTCTGACCACAGCCCCAAACAAAGAAGATCTGATTTGTGGAGTATGAAAATCAAATATCCCTGCATGAGGCCTGTTATGTGGTATCAGCCCTTTGTGTAACCCTCTGCAAGGAGAGTCCTGTCAGGGAAGATGTCCACTATATAGGCTGTGGTTATAGTCTCCTGTGGCTACCCCTTTTCTTTTCAGACCACCGTGTGCTGTGTGAAGAAGCAGCCTGATTTCTCTACTTCAGGCCAATGGGAGGTGGTCACGGTATCTGAAGGGAAAAAGGAGGTGAATGTCTTCGATGGAGTTATGATTTGCACTGGCCATCACACCAATGCTCACTTACCCTTGGAAAGCTTCCCTGGTAAGTAGCCTACAAGGAAGGAAGACACTTGAACCATGCCTGTGACCTGATCCCTAAAGAATGGGAGGATTGTTGTCTGAGTGATTCCTACCTTGGGATGAAATAAGGCTTATCCTAATTCTGCATATTCTGGGGTATGGGGTACCCCAGATGATGGGGTAACTTGTATTAATGCTATTTAGGAGGTAGAGATAACAGTTATTTGGGGGACTAGAGGAAAATTAGAAGGCTCTATATTTAGTTTCACAATAATTTTAGTTTTTTTAAGGATAAAAGTTGATCTGCATTAGATTGAATGAGGGATTTTTTTCTTTTTTAATTTTTATTGGAGTATAGTTGATTTATAATGTTGTGTTAGTTTCTGCTATACAGCAAAGTGAGTCAGTTATTCATATACATATATCCACTCTTTTTTAGATTCTTTTCTCATATAGGTCATTACAGAGTACTGAGAAGAGTTCCCTGTGCTATACAGTAGGTACTTATCAGTTATCTATTTTATATATAGTAGTGTGTGTATATGTCAATCCCAGTCTACCAGTTTAGGTGTCCCCCCCACCTTTCCCCCCTGGTAACCATAAGTTTGTTTTCTACCTCTGTGAGTCTATTTCTCTTTTTTAAATAAGTTCATTTGTACCATTTTTTTTTCAGATTCCACATATAAGCAATATCATATGATATTTGTCTTTCTCTGACTTACTTCACTCAGTATGACAATCTCTAGGTCCATCCATGTTGCTGCAAATGACATTATTTCATTCTTTTTTATGGCTGAGTAGTATTCCATTGTATATATTTACCACATCTTCTTTAACCTGAATGAGGGCTTTTTTAGCAATCAAGGAAATAAACAGAAATATTGAGTTTCTAAGGAAGAAAATAAAGCTTAAAGAAAGAGTTTAATTACAGTCTTTGGCCTGGATTTTCATTCTGAGAGGAAAAAAGCACTCTATGTATAGTTTAGAGTATATAAGAACATATATACTCCAATTGGAATGGAAGTAGATATTTACAGATGATGAAAAGAGGGGGTGGGGGCTGGGCAAAATAGGTGAAGGGGATTAAGAGATACAAGCTACCAGTTATAAAATAAATCAGTCACAGGGTTGTAATATACAGCACAAGGAATATAGTCAAAAGACTGTAATATTATAATAACTTTGTATGTTGCAAAATCTATAAAAATATCAAGTTACTATGCTGTACATCTGAAACTGATATAATATTATAAGTCAACTACACTTCAATTTAAAAAACAATAAAGAGGATGAAAAGACAAAAGAGAATGGAGGTTTTTGGAAGCAGTTTGGATTTGTGAGTCCACAGGTCTAAAATACTAACAGATCCTGAGTTAAGCAGACTACTTATAATAAGGAAATCACAAGGTTCCACTCTGAGGCTATGGGAAAAGAAAACAGGCAAAAATATTCAGAAAGGCAAGAGTGCACCTGAGTAAAAGGAGAACATACAGAGAATATATGCATAAACTCTACACACTGCAAAAAAAAAAGAATGATTTAACAAATGATATCAGATAAACCATCACCCAGTAATTATTTTCCCTTCTCTTGCAGGAATTGAGAAGTTCAAAGGACAATACTTTCATAGTCGAGATTATAAGAATCCAGAGAGTTTCACTGGAAAGAGAGTCATTATAATTGGCCTTGGGAATTCTGGAAGCGATCTGGCTGTGGAAATTAGCCACACAGCCAAGCAGGTTTGAATTAGTAAATTATTTACTTTGCTTCACCAAGGAAGCTGCAGGTGGACCCAGCAGAGTGTATGGATACCTGCACACAGCCCATCAGTGCCAATGGCAAATGCAGGGCTTGGTTTCACTGCCTCAGTTGGCAACATTATGATTGATGATGTGATGGAGCCAAGGTTACAAGTTAGATTCCCATCATTCATTTGGCCTCGCACTAAGGAATTTGGTCATGACCACAGACTGTGCTCATAATCTCACTCAGCTGTCTCTTCAGATTGTGCCTCTGGCTTTTAAGAAGACCAGGTGATTGCTGGGAGAGCTTGTTAGAATGCAGCGTTCGGAGTGTGGATCACCTGTTGGCCAGCAGAAGTGCTATGCTCTTATCTGAAGGAAAGTGTACTCAGTCATTGAAAGCTTTTCACTCATAGGATGGTGGGGGAATTTTCCTCTTCACTCTTCTTCACTCCCCAAATGGAAAACAGAAGCAGTCTAATCCTTCTAAAGACAACATGGATATCAGTATGAAAAGCATCCACACTCTAGCACATGCAAGCAGCTCTCCCCAGCCTTTGCATACAATTAGGTAACACAGGATTACATTTACTCTAAAGCAATCTCTATGTCCTTGACGTTTTTTGGTTTGCTTGTTTTGTTTTTTGTATCATAGCTTTTTTAAAAAATAAATTTATTTATTTTAGTATTTATTTATTTATTTTGGCTGCATTGGGTCTTTGTTGCTGCGCACGGGCTTTCTCTCTAGTTGCAGTGAGCAGGGGCTACTCTTCGTTGCAGTGCGCAAGCTTCTCATTTCGGTGTCTTCTCTTGTTGCGGAGCACGGGCTCTAGGCGCGTGGGCTTCAGTAGTTGTGGCACGTGGGCTCAGTAGTTGTGGCCCACGGGCTTAGTTGCTCTATGGCATGTGGGATCTTCCCAGACCAGGGCTCGAACCCGTGTCCCCTGCATTGGCAGGCGGATTCTTAAACACTGGGCCACCAGGGAAACCCTGTATCATAGCTTTTGAACTGGGAAAAAAGTATCTTAATTATAAATTCCTAGAAAAAGACATCATTAATGTATTTTGTTATTCATGTCTTTATTGAATCATAATTTTGTTGGCAATACGTAAATGCCTGGTTGTTCTTCAGTAACTTTAATTAAGTTGTGCTTCTCCACAAATTGTTTTTAAATTATTTTTAAAAAATGAAATTTAATGCCACAATTTTGTTAAATGAACTTTACCCACAAACTCCATTCAGTAACACTTCTCAGGCCTATCCGCATCTATCCCCACAAAACTGATTTCATATATTACTCCATGAATTAATTCAACAAGCATTTATTAGGAGATAGGTATATAAACAATAAAGGGTATGGGTGCTATGATAAAAGAATGTACAAGGTATGTGGTGGGGACCGAAGGCATGAGCTTTCTTTAATACCATTGGCTTGTTAAATGGTCAGTTATAGAGGAGCTGGGCCTTACAAGCACTGAGCAATTGTAAATTGCCAAAGAACGAGGCAGCAAGAGCGGGTGGAGGTAAGGTGGTTGTGTCTGAGAGAGCTTTGTGACGTATGTATTTTTGTCACTATTTTATACATAGAGAACTTTTTAACTGAAGCTCTGAGCATTTACATTACTCATAACCTATATTGAAAAAGTTATATAGACTGCACACAAAACTATTTGATTTCTAACATCACGCAGGCTCTTTCAATTGTGACACGTAAAAGTGCTTATTTATGATAGCGGTTATGGTCACCATCGGTGAGAATATATGTATGAAGTACATGATTATCCCTCTATAGACCGGTCACCTTTTAACATGAAGGGTTAGACAAAACACCATAAAACAATGCACTTATATAGCTTACAACCGTGGAAACTATCTCCAGAGAGTTTTATAATATAGAGAAAGTGATGCTTTTGCCAGGTAGTTGAATACCAAACTTTTATCAGCTCTGAATGTGGACTTTAGCCAGCAGATAACAGAAAGACAGACCAGCTTCCTGTGGTTCTACTTGCAATCTTCAGTTTTTCCCTTAAATAATCGATGAAACATTACTTAAGCACAGGCTTTGGAGTCAGTCAGACTTAGGTCGGAAATTCAGCTCTACCATTTAGTAGCTACATGACCTCAGGCAAGTTATTCATCCTCTCCATGCTTCTCATCCATAAAAAGGACATAACAGTACCTACCTCAAGAGGTTGTTGTATTGATTAAATAAAAATATAAAGGACCTAGTACAGTGACTTACAGGTTACAATTCTCAACAAAAGGAAGTGATGCTGATGATAGGCTGGGGACTAAAGGGTGTATATGCTCTACCTCCCACCTTGGAGAAAACACATTTGGAAAGATAAAAGATAAGAATATATAATGTTAAATATCAATATAAATAAGTTTTTTTGTAATAATGTAAACAATGTCAAAGGCAAAATAAAGACTGAAGGTTTTGGATTAAATGATGTCCAGTTGCTTTCAGCTTTACTGTTCCACGATTTTAAATGAGTTGGACAGGTGACAAGTGCTAGAGAAGTTCAGAAGATGGAGAGAAAATTATCAGCCAGAACAGTCAGTGGTATCTTCATGGAGGAGGGAGACTTGATCTGGATCTTAAAAATGAATAGGCTTTGGAGAATGAAGGGGATAGGGGGCTTTTCAGGGAGGCATAATGACATTAAACAGAAATGCACTGGTAGTTCAGAGCAAGACATAGTCTTGGTCAGTGACTACACCAATTTAATTGTAAGCTTAGTGCTTGAGAAGAAAACGGCAGGAAATTTAAAAATATATATATTGCCAGGGAATAAAAAGCCAGACTAATGAGTTTGAACTTCATCCTGAAGAAACTGGATTCCCATTCCTTCAGAGAAATGAGTCAGAGAATGGCAAAAACAAACATTTTTTTCCCATGCCTCAGGTTTTCCTCAGCACCAGAAGAGGGGCTTGGATCTTCAATCGTGTCGGAAACTATGGATATCCTTTTGATGTGTTGCTGACTTCTCGATTTCAATATTTTATGAGGAAGATTTGTGGTCAATCATTAGCAAATACATTTTTGGAGAAAAAGATGAACCAAAGGTTTGATCATGAAATGTTTGGCCTGAAGCCTAAACACAGGTATGTTCCCAGGCTGGGAGGTGGGCAGTAACAGCCAAGACAAAGAAAAAGGACTGTTCACATAGGCTAATAGTATAGCTACCTCTATCTGTACTTTAAGCAAATCCACAAAATCTGAGATTAGATTTCTACCTTTCCCCCACAGAAGTCCAAGATCTACTGGTCTGTAATTTTCAGGCTATAATTCTCCTTGGCATTAACCATTTTATCATTCCCTGAGGTACCAGTTCTTTTTACATGATGCCCAATAGCAACAACAAAATGGTAGTAGAGGGCAGGGCATCATTCATTCATTCATCCAACAAACTGAGCATCTGTTATGAGCCAAGCATTACACTGGCATGAGAATACTGAGACTAAAGACCTAATAGTAATACTAATAGTAATAATAACACCCTACCTTTTTGAGGACTTAATGTAAGACAAGCATGGTACTAAATGAGTTACGCGCATTATCTCATTTAATCCTCACAACAGCCCTATAGGTTGGTACTACTTTGATCTCCATTTTGCAAATATAAAAATTGACACTTAGAGAACCTAATTTGCCCAATATCACACAAGTAATACATGACAGGCTGGAGAAATGGATATTTCCTTTAATACTCTAACAAGAAGACAGACAATAGAATATGATAAGGAAATGCATGGATTCCTGTATGTATGAAGGATAGGAGTCCTCACACAGCCTACAAGGTAGACTGTGATAGCATTTCCAAAGGCTGATTTTAAATGCTGTTTTCCCTTCTGACTTTTATTTTATTTTATTTTTAATAAATTTATTTATTTATGGCTGCGTTGGGTCTTTGTTGCTGCACATCGGCTTTCTCTACCTGTGGCGAACAGGTGCTACTCTTTGTTATGGTACTTGGGCTTATCGCGGTGGCTTCTCTTGTTGCGGAGCATGGGCTCTAGGTGCGCAGGCTTCAGTAGTTGTGGCATGCAGGCTCAGCAATTGTGGCTCATGGGCTCCAGAGCGCAGGCTCAGTAGTTGTGGCGCACATGCTTAGTTGCTCCGCAGCATATGGGATCTTCCTGGACCTGGACTCGAACCCGTGTTCCCTGTATTGGCAGGCGGATTCTTAACCACTGTGCCAACAGGGAGTCCAATGTTTAGGTTTACTTGCTATAAAATAGTAAGTACAATATGCACCCGTATACCCTTCACTTAGATTCACCTATTATTCACAGTTTACTATATTTGCTTTTTCCCTCTCCCTCACTGGAGATAGATAGATTCATACATATATAGCATCCATATATACATACATGTATACATACAATTTTTTTCTGAACCATTCGAGAGTAAGCTGCAGTCAGTAAGATATTTTACCCTACATTCTTTAGCATATATTGCCTAAGAAAAAGGGCATTCTTCTACATAAACATAATTATCACACTTAGAAAATTTAACATTGATAAAAATACCATTACCTAATATATTGCAAATTCAAATTTCCCAAATTGTTTCAATAATATTTGTAGCTTTTTAAAATTTTTAGCCGTGCCGTGTGGCTTAAAGTGCAGAGTCCTAACCATTGGACTGCCAGGGAATTACCTGTAGCTGTTTTATTTTTAAATCCAGGATCCTATCAGGTATTACACCATTGCATTTAGTTGTCATATCTCTTTAATCTCTCAGTCTGAAATAATTCTCTCTTTTTTTGACATGGATTTTTTTAAAGAATTGAAGCCATTTGTTTTGCAGAAAGTCTCTAAATTTGGACTTTCATAGTTGTTCTTCCTCTATTATATTTAGGTTAAACAATTTTGGTGTGAATACTCATATGTTATGTTGTGCCTTCTTGGTGGATCACATCAGGAGCCATATGATAGCAGTTTATTGCATATTAATGATGTAAAATTTGATCACTTTGATTAGGTGTTATCTACTAGGTTTCTTTATTGTAAAGATATTTTTTCCTTTGAAATTAATCAGTGGGGTGATATTTTGAGACTGTGTCTGCCAAGAACCTTTCAGGCATTTATTTCACCCAATTATGGAAACTGTAGCATCCATAACTTTGGTGATCACAAAATATATTGAGGTTATATGGCATAATAGAACAGAGTCAAACAAATAGGGGAAGGAAGTAGCATTCTAATTATAAATACAAGGTCTTGGAATAGCAAAAAATACATTATGCTCTGAGGCTGCACATGGTTTGGTTTGGCTGGACTATAGGCGAAGATGGAAGAGTGACTGAGTACATCTCCTGGTTCACTGGGCAGATACATGAAAATGTTTGTATGCTCTGCTAAATAAAAAGTTTAGAATGAAGACAGCCCAGAGCCATTGAAAGATTTTAAGCAAGTGAGTGACATAATAATAAATACATTTTGGAACAATCACTCCAAAAATGATGTAGAAGATAGATTGAAAGGGGATAGAGCAGGAGGCCCTAAAGACAGCTGTAATGGCCCAGGTGAAACAGAATAAGTAAAACTATTCTGGGGATGTTAAGAGGAGAAAGGGTGGCCTTGGTGATCAGATGTAAGACTCACAGTTTTGTGGCTTGGGCAACAATGTGGATGATGGTACTGTTAGTGAAAAGGAGTAAGTTTGGAGAGAAAGATGAAATGATGAGGTTGGAATGAGAACAAAATCTGTACCTAAAGGTTTGCGTCAAAGAATTACTAAATGCAGCAAACCAGTAATACTGTTTCAACATATCTTGTTCCTAAGAAGAGGCCAGCTCTGTCTGAACGTGATGGGCTGAGGATTCTCAGAGCCTGTTAACACAGGATCCAAGTATTCACACTGCTTTTAGAAAGGTCCAAGGTTCTGCACCTTATCCTATGCTATTTCTAGGAAATAACTACTTACCATGCCCAGAGTATCTCAAGGGAGTTCATAAAAAAACATTTTGATATAAATCCTAAAATCCTAGGCTGTGTGACCTTGGGCAAGCCACTTAACTTCTTTAGGCCTCAGTTTCCTCATCTATAAGACCTGGATAATGACAACTGTCCTGCTTCCTTCGTTGGGTTTGCGTGAGACTCAAATACGTTAATGTATGTAAAAACAGTTTATAACTCTAAGTCAGTATACACATGTAATTTATTATACCGTTTGGAAAATGATGGTCCAAGCCTAGCTCTTGGGCCTTTGAAGCGGAAAAGAGACTCAGCAGAATGCTGATAGTCCAGTTCTGCAGATTTCTTGACATATGGATAGAAGCTACTAGACTGTGGCCTTATCATATCACTGAGAGCATTATTAGTCCTTGAGAAACCATGCATGTACTCTTCAAATAAAACAATCCTTCCCTCACTTCTCCAACACCTTCTCTTTCAATGCCATCCAGGGTCCAACTTTTACTCTGAGATCCTTATCTTTATCAAGCTGGTATACATTAGACCTTTCCCAAATATCATGAATAAAGGGAGACTATTGGCATATTGATTAACCACCTCAATCAAAATAGAATTTTATTTACATGGCAATGATCTCTCTCGTTTTTCCTTCTTTATCATCTTTCACAGAGCTCTGAGTCAGCAACCAACCATAAATGATGATCTGCCAAACTGTATAATTTCTGGCTTGGTGAAGGTGAAAACAAACGTGAAGGAATTCACAGAGACAGCGGCCATATTTGAGGATGGCTCCAGGGAGGATGACATTGATGCTGTTATCTTTGCTACAGGCTATAGCTTTGCCTTTCCTTTTGTTGAAGATTGTGTCAAAGTAGTCAAAAACAAGATATCTCTGTATAAAAAGGTCTTCCCTCCTAACCTAGAAAAGCCAACTCTTGCAATTATAGGCTTGATCCAGCCCTTGGGTGCCATTATGCCCATTTCAGAGCTCCAAGGACGCTGGGTCACTCAAGTATTTAAAGGTAAGTGACCATGCAAGATGACTACCTAATTACTTAGTGGTTTGTTTAATTATGTTTATGTTCTTGCTTATAAATAGCTGAGACAGTATGTATGATTGTAACAGTGCCTGGCACAAAATTAGTGCTCAAAAATTAATTTTTGAGGGAATATAAAGTAGTAACTTATAATCATGGACATATAGCAGAATCTCCTAGGAAGTTTCCCTAAAACAGACATGCTTTTCCTGATGGTGTTTATTTAATAAGTCTGGTGTGGGACTGACATAAGATTGCTGAGAAAATGTTCCCCAGGTGATTCCAATGTGCACTCCAGATTAAAATCCACTCATCTAGATTTTAGACAACAGATACATATTTGTGAAGCAAAAGAATTTAATCTTCTTTCATTATAGTTAGAGAAAGTCAAATATAGAAGTGCTGTGATTTCATTTCAGACAAAAATTAAGAGCTGGTTAAAGACTAGTCCAGAATGAAGAAGATTCAGCCACTCAAAGTCTTACTTTCCCCCCCTTTATATTCCCTCTTTCAGAAAGTTTTGGCTAGGAAAACATGAGAAAAAACTTTGAGGTTTGGGATAGCAGGCTCAATATGAATCAGCAGAATGATGTGGCTTCCAAAAGACTTAACTATATCTGGCATTATTAAAAAACTATAATGTCCTGGAATTTACAACTGTTCTTCCCTGAACTGGTGAGACCACACCCACAGACATTTTAAAAATGAATCTGGAGTATGTTAAAAGGAGAGAGACAAGAGTGGTTAAGGGGTTTGAAAATGTGCCATTTGAAGTACAACTAAAGGAGCTGGAGAGGTTTGGCCTGGAGAGGATAAGATTTAGGGGAGATATGAAAGTTCCCTTCAGATACCTGAATAGATGCCCCATGGCAGAAGGTTTTATATATTTGCTTAGTATCACTTCAAAGGGTCGAACCAGAAGCAAGGAGTGAAATTCTGAGAGTTTGCACAGTATCAGCTTAACATTAAAAATAAACTTTGACCAGGCCAATATGAAGCAGATTCAAGCCTCAGAATAGGGAGAAATCAGATGACTTTTAAGGTTCCTTCTAACAAAGAAGTCCTTTGATTCTATGGTTACTATAATAAAATTTGCTACCATTACTAATGTTTAATTAAAACTATTCAAAGTTCTTGTTGAGGGACTTCCCTGGTGGTCCAGTGGCTAAGACTCCACATCGCCAATGCAGGGGGCCTGGGTTTGATCCCTGGTCAGGGAACTAGATCCCACATGCTGCAACTAAAGATCCTGCATGCCGCAAAGAGGATCCTGCGTGCCACAACTAAGACCCGGCACAGCCAAACAAATAAATAAACATGTTTTTTAAAAGTTCTTATTGAAATTACAGATTCTTCTTACCTATTGAAGATCCTCATGGTAGCAGAGAAAAAAGAAGCAATGATGTTAGAGTTGATAGATAAAAAACTTTTCCAAATTCCCCAAAGTTCTTTCATTTTTTTTTTTTTTTTTTTTTCAATTTTTTGGCTGTGCCATGGGGCATGTGGGAATCATAGTTCCCCAACCAGGGATCGAACCCATGCCCCCTGCAGTGGAAGCATGCAGTCTTAACCACTGGACTGCCAGGGAAGTCCCAAAGTTCTTTTATTTCTTAATTCCTTTTAATTCTATCCAGTAGATCATGTACTCCTTGAGCAATGGACCAGCAATCCAATGCAAGTAACCCGTTAAGTTGGCTTAATTCCAGTCATATAAAGTGGATCTTTTAATTGGGTCAATTAAGTAAGAGGAAAAAGTTGCATTAAAATAGGCCACGACATCTTGTACACTTTGAACAACTGAGACTCTTTTCCAGGACCAAGTGAACCATTGAGAGGATTAGGGAAAATGAGTATTTGGAAGATTCTGCATTATGGCTATAGGATTAGGGGATCTTAGGGGAAATGTACAAAAAGCCCAGTTTCCTCTGCTAGCAAATCTTAATGCTAATCCCTCTAGCTTTCTTCTAACACTTGGAAGGAAGGAATCATCAGAGAATCCCTATAACTTTATCAAGTTTCCAAAAGGAACCCTGAGTTTTTTGTTCTACTGTCTGCCTACCAAATCCTTGCTTTCTCACCTCTGAATTCTGCTTTCACTGTGCCAGTTTTAAGACCTTAGAATCAGCTAGTTTCTCCCATTCTTTCACACCTGCCCAACTCAGCCTGTCGTCTTCCCTGGCCTGTCCTTTACCCACCAAGCCTCGTTTCCCTTCTTCCTTTGTCCTCTACAATTACTCTTCTCTTGTCAAGAAAATATTCCACTCTTTTATAGAACACTGAACCCACTTGCTTGCCTTGACAGAAATCTAGTTTTCTTTTGTCTCATTTGTAGCCCTCTCAAGAGCCCTTGCAAGTGTTCCACTTTCATTTAGTAGCTTTCTTCCCTTGCAAACCGTATGAAATGATACCAATTCTCTGGATCACAAGGAGGCATTATGTCATACCATGGCATTCAAGTTCCTCCACAAATTGGATACAGGCTGCTTTCTCAGGCCCATCTTTCACTCATCTTTACCATCCATCCTACAATCTTCTAGATGCACTGAATGACTTACCCACTATACAGCAAACACAGCAGGTACTCTTGTACCCTGTGCCTTTGCTTCTGCTGTTCTCTCTGCCTGGTATGCCTGCCCTTTACTCATTATTTGTGTGGAAAAAGCCTGTTTATTTCCTCCCTCTCTTTGTAGTATATTGAAAGCTCTTTAAGTAAAAGAATCATGTTTATTTGCCTTTGTCTTCCAACACTAGACCAGTGCCTAGCACATGGGAGGTAGCTAATACATCTCTATTCAGTGAATGCAAATTTATTTTTGGAGGTTTTCTAAACTCTATAGTAGAAAGTTCTTATCTGAGGATCTCAGCTTGTGAACTACCTTCTCAATTTCCAGTCATGGTAAAAGGCTGGACTGGACTGAAAGGGCAGAATGACAGCCACACCTCCTTTGTCTTGTAACATTATCTTTACATTTAATGTGCAGGGACTAGTCAGGACTACATAAATACAATCTGCCTTAGGCCTGAGAGCCCACTGAAAGACTTAGTTCCACAGAGTTATAATTCAGTCTCACCCCATTTGAACCTTGTCTTGCAACCCTTAGGAAATCTCTGAACTTCAGTTCCACACTGTTCTTCAACAACATTCTTCAGCTAACATTTATTGGCCTCTTAGTATATGCCAGACCCTCTGCTAGGTGCTGGAGATGCAAATATGACCAAACAGAAAATTCCTATCTTTATGGAACTCAGAGTCAAGCAAGGTAGACAAGTAAACAGACATTTAATGTGTTCATTCATTCAGCAGGTATTTACTATATCCTAAACAAGGGTCCAATAACAATGTAGAGGAGCTGGCTATGGGAGCAGGAAGGAACAAGTACCCAATTCTCCCTACAACTGCAAATAAACCATAAAAAGTAAGCGTTTACTAAAAGGACAAGGCCATCTTGACCATAACAGAGAAGAGAACAATTAGTAATATTTATGCAAAGTTAGAGAAAATGACAAAACAAGCCAAGTCCTGAGAACTATAAGGAGTTCAGAATTATGGAAAACAAAGTGTTATAGGAATTAAAGAAAATGAAGCTGGAGATATTTATAGAGGCAAAACCAAGAAAAATCCTTAGGTGCCATGCAAGAAGTTCACATTCAATGTAGGCAATAGAAAACAATTGAAGGATTAACTGGGAGAGGGAGAGTCAAATCAGATTTGTAATTCAGAAGATGTATTAGAGGGAAATGAAATGGGAAATAGGTCAGTTGCGAGCCTGTGACAAAAGTCCAAGAAAGACGTAATGAGGGCTTTAAACTAAGGTAAAGGAATACAAGGAGACAAATTTGAATGAAATTTCGTTGGTGAATTTGAAAAGATTTGGATGGAATGTATGTTGGAGATGAAAGCGAGAAAAAGATTCTGCTCAGGTTCTATGGTCATTGATGTAAACTGGTAATATAAGAGGAGGAACAAGATAGGAAGGAGGGAGATACATATGGTAAAAATGACATGTGCCTGAATGAGGAAACACTGCAACAACAGTATCGATTGAATTAAGAACTGCACCACCGGATACAGTACATATCTTTATATATTCCTATCTATCTACCTATCTAATTTATAGTGATTTTTTGTTTGGTTGGGTTTTTGTTTTGTTTTGTTTTTTGGATGAATTGGCTGCGTCACAGGCAAGAAATGACCTCCTCCTCCATAATGTTTCTAGCTAAGAGAAGTAAAAATTACAGTTGTTCTATGAGAAATAATTTGGAAATCAACTCTCAAACTGTGTTTCATGAGCATCTTAAGACCTGTGATTAACTTCAAATGAAGCATTTCAGTGATTCCTCATTGACTTATGAACATACGTAATAATTCCCAAGGCTAAAATGAAAAGAACACATGGCAAAACACAGAAGGCTATTTCTTGAGTGTTGAATTTGAGTCTCATGTTTTAAGAGGGACACACCAGGATAGTTACTAGAGTGTGCCCAGAGAAGGATAACCAATGTGGCAGAATGTGAAACCTGTTATATGGGGAACTGTTAAGGCTTTAAGGCTGATAATGAAAAGAATTAAAGAACTTATGACAGTTGTTCTCAAATGGTTCAAAGGCTGTCATTTGTTAATACTAGACTCCTTGGCCCCAGAAGGCAGAGCTAAGTCCACTAGTGCCAGTTGCATAGAGCCAGGTTCTGGGGTCAATGAAAAGAATAATGTTCCAGCAAGTAGAGCACCCAAACAATTAAGTCATCTCCTCAGGTGATGAGATCCCCATCACCAGAGATATTTAAGGAGGAATGAGATAACCCCTTGAATGTATTTGTAGAGAGAAGGATTGTATTAGGTAAGATATATTCCCATTCTAAAATTACACGTTCCAGAATTTTGTGGAGTAACACTTTAGAGTTGGGTGTGGCTAAAGTTTTCTACATGGCATAGTGCCTGTAAATCCGGGCATAAAGCTAATCATTTAAATTGAGAGTTGTCTATGTCGACTTAAATACTATTCTACCTTTGTCTAGCCATGTCCTTGGAGTTAAATTTCTGCTACTGGAACTGTTCATTGGTGCTTAAATTTATCTGTTAAGATTGCGTATTATGAGTTGCCCTTGACCTTACCCCTCACTCTCAGTAAATAAAAAAATTTAGAAGGTAAGGCTTATCTTCCATGGAACTTTAGGCATAAAACAGGACTGAGAGTTTACTTTTACCTCCTTCTCCCTGTGGTATAAAGCCTCTTTGTTATTAAGAGTACAAGTACAGATGTGTTTCCCATATTCCCACCACCCTTTTACTTTGTACCTCATTTTCCGTATACTTTTAAGGCCATTTATCATTTCCTCATGTCCATATTTCATTTCCCAATTGAAAGACTATGTTAGGGAGGAGGCAGGTATTGGTTGGAAAGCAGATTAGGAGAAATATCTTCCAAAGGCAAAGTAGAAAAGAGTAAGCTACTGAGGTTAATATGATTATATTCTGGTGGTGGTAGGCTAAGGTGATCAAGTGAAGGTGTAACCTCCTTGGTACAGACAACTAGCCTGTATTCCTTTGAATTTTCCATAGCATGGTAATTGTTAATAGGATTAGTGTTCATACTGAGGTAATTTTACACTTAAAATTTTGATTTTCCTCTTTAGGGTTAAAGACATTGCCTTCACAAAATGAAATGATAAAAGAAATAGCTAAGGTTCAAGAGGATATGGCCAAAAGGTAAGAGTTCTCCCAAGAAGACAGGTGGTTAATTTTTCCCAGTTAGTTCTTTTTTTTTGGCAGGGGCTGCATTGGGTCTTTGTTGCTATGCGTGGGCTTTCTCTAGTTGCGGAGAGCAGGAGGCTACTCTTCTTTGTGGTGCATGGGCTTCTCATTGTGGTGGCTTCTCTTGTTGCAGAGCATGGGCTCTAGGCACGCGGGCTTCAGTAGTTGCAGCATGTGGGCCTTAGAGAGCACAGGCTTGTAGTTGTGGTGCATGGGCTCAGTAGTTGTGGTGCGTGGGCTCTAGGGCACGCGGGTGTTAGTAGTTGTGGCACATGGGCTCAGTAGATGTGGTGCACAGGCTTAGTTGCTACACAGCATGTGGGATCTTCCTGGACCAGGGATCAAACCCGTGACCCCTGCATTGGCAGGCGGATTCTTAACCACTGCACCACCAGGGAAGTCCCCCCACTTAGTTCTTCATAAGAGCAATGTTGTGCTGTATTTATTGTCCTTGTGTTCGTTTAAGGATTTAGATTATATTTTGAAGGAAAAGGAAATAATAGTTTGTGACAATAGAATAGAGAATTACCACCAAGTGGTTTGAATATGGATGGGAAAGGAGAGAAAAGCTTAAGAAAATTCTATGTTTAGGGCCTAAAAGAAAAGTCAAGTAGGAAAAAGCACATGGAGAGAAAACCAGGTATATTATTTTGGCAAGGATTACTTGAAGGGCTGTTAGAGCTACCAGAGGAAGGAAGGGTAGCGATGAATTAATGAGAGGTAGATATGGTTAAATTAAAAATCTGTAGGTAGATTTACAAATCTGCAGAGGCCACTTTGCTGGCTGTCATGTGACAGCGTACTCAGGTCACAGTGGCTCTTGGTATGAGTAATCTATAGGATCTGGGAAGGTGGTACCATCAGCCAGTATTTTAGTGCTTGGGTGGACACATTTAGCAATCTGAATTTCAGAACTTGTGCTTATTCACTTGGTGATCTTTATTTGAACAAAGTTGATGTAGATGAAGTTCCTAAATTTTTGTGGAAAAGTCAGAGGCACAATCATCCCATGCCCAAAGATGTGGTTTTCTTCAACTGATTATACCAGCATAACTCTCCCTTCTGCAAGGAGGAGAAAGACAGTTTTTACTTAACCCTGATACCCTTTCTAGGTGCTCTCCTATTTTCCTCCTTCCTTTCACTGCCAAACTTCTACAATATATATTCTACATTATATATATTGACTTGTAATAGTTTCCTCTTTGTTCTCAGCTTATCTATTTCTTCCACATCCTTCAAGGACTTATCATAGCTCTATTTTAACTACCCACTTCTACATTTCTATTTAGCAGTCTAAAACCACGTGATTTACCATAAGTCTTATATTCTTGTCTGTTTCGTGTGAAGTCTTACATTCTTCTGTTTCACGTGTATCTATCTTATCTAGTTCAGTAGATTATAAGGCCCTTAAGAATAGAGACATGTCTTTTCTTTCTTCTCTATTTTCTACAGCTGCTAGCCCAATATTGAGCCAAGAGCAGATAGAAAGCATTGACTAATGGATGGATTGACTGAACTGTTAATAGGCATGCCTTCTGTCTTCTCTGCTTCAGGTATGTGGACAGCCAACGCCATACCATTCAGGGAGACTATATAGATACCATGGATGAGCTTGCTGATCTGGTGGGCGTCAGGCCCAATCTGCTGTCCTTGGCCTTCACTGACCCCAAACTGGCATTACAGTTATTTTGGGGACCCTGTACTCCAATCCAGTATCGGCTACAGGGCCCTGGAAAGTGGGATGGAGCTCGAAAAGCTATCCTCACCACAGAAGATCGTATCAGGAAGCCGCTAATGACAAGAGTAATTGAAAGCAACAATTCCACAACTTCAACAATAACAATGGCCAGGTTTATGCTGGCTGTGGCTTTCTTTGCTATAATTATGACCTATTTTTAGCTGTTCCATTGTCATTGTCCCAGTTTTCTTTGAAAGCTGGATCTGGAGATGCCTTCAGAACCTGACAAGATTGAACAACTCTCAGCCTCACATTGCCCAGAAATCTACTTTTATTTCTCTTTCCAAAGCATTAATCCTTTTTCCTCTTTTCCCTACAGTGAAATCCCACCTTTTCATTTGTACTGACTTACCGCCCTTACTCTTAGGACCCGTCACTTTTTCCTTTCAGTCATTCCTGGACTGTGAGCTCAGATACTCTTTTAGTCATCTTTGTTTTGTCCTTAGCAGAGTTCCTGACATGTGGTAGGTGCTTTCTTTTCTTTTTTTCACATCTTTATTGGAGTAGAAAGGCTTTACAATATTGTGTTCGTTTCTGCTATACAACAAAGTGAGTCAGCTATATGTATACATATATCCCCATATCCCCTCCCTCTTGAGCCTCGCTCCCACCTTCCCTATCCCATCCCTCTACCTCTTCACAAAGCTCCGAGCTGATCTCCCTATGCTATGCAGCAGCTTCCCACTAGCCATGCATTTTACATTTGGTAGTGTATATACGTCAATGCTGCTCTCTCACTTCATCCCAGCTTCCCCTTCCCCACGGTGTCAAGTCAGTTCTCTACGTCTGCATCTTTATTCCTGCTCTGCCACTAGGTTCATCAGTACCGCTTCTTTAAATCCCATATATATGCGTTAACATACGGTATTTGTTTTTCTCTTTCTGACTTACTTCACTCTGTATGACAGATTCTAGGTCCACGCACCTCAGCACAAATAACTCAACTTCGTTCCTTTTTATGGCTGAGTAATATTCCATTGTATATATGTGCCACATCTTCTTTATCCATTCATCTGTTGATGGACACTTAGGTTGGTTCCATGTCCTGGCTATTGTAAATAGTGCTGCAATGAACATTGTGGTACGTGACTCTTTTTGAATTACGGTTTTCTCAGGGTATATGCCCAGTAGTGGGACTGCTGGTTCATATGGTAGTTCTATTTTTAGTTTTTTAAGGAACCTCCATACTGTTCTCCATAGTGGCTGTATCAATTTACATTCCCACCAACAGTGCAAGAGGGTTCCCTTTCCTCCACACCCTGTCCAGCATTTATTGTTTGTAGATTTTCTAATGATGCCCATTCTAATGGGTGTGAGGTAATACCTCACTGTAGTTTTGAGTTGCATGTGTCTAATAATTAGTGATGTTGAGCATCTCTTCATGTGCCTCTTGGCCATCTGTATGTCTTCTTTGGAGAAATGTCTATTTAGGTCTTCTGCCCATTTTTGGATTGGGTTGTTTGTTTTTATGATATTGAGCTGCATGAGCTGATTGTATGTTTTGGAGATTAATCCTTTGTCAGTTGCTTCGTTTGCAAATATTTTCTGCCATTCTGAGGGTTGTCTTTTCATCTTGTTTACAGTTTCCTTTGCTGTGCAGAAACTTTTAAGTTTCATTAGGTCCCATTTGTTTATTTTTGTTTTTATTTCCC
The DNA here is from genome assembly GCF_028021215.1 of Eschrichtius robustus. NCBI lineage: Eukaryota > Metazoa > Chordata > Mammalia > Artiodactyla > Eschrichtiidae > Eschrichtius > Eschrichtius robustus. The sequence goes on from NC_090826.1 coordinate 106,800,683, forward strand.
TTATTCTAGGAGGTGGGTCAAAAAGGATCTTGCTGTGATTTATGTCATAGAGTGTTCTCCCTATGTTTTCCTCTAAGCGTTTTATAGTGTCTGGCCTTACATTTAGGTCTTTAATGCATTTTGAGTTTATTTTTGTATCTGGAGTTAGGGTGTGTTCTAATTTCATTGTTTTACATGTAGGAGTCCAGTTTTCCCAGCACCACTTATTGAAGAGACTGTGTTTTCTCCATTGTGTATTCTTGTATCCTTTATCAAAGACAAGGTGACCATATGTGCATGGGTTTATCTCTGGGCTTTCTATCCTGTTCTATTGATCTATATTTCTGTTTTTGTGCCAGTACCATACTATCTTGATTACTGTAGCTTTGTAGTATAGTCTGAAGTCGGGGAGCCTGATTCCTCCAGTTCCATTTTTCTTTCTCAAGATTGCTTTGGCTATTCGGGGTCTTTTGTGTTTCCATACAAAATTGTGGAATTTTTTGTTCTAGTTCTGTGAAAAATGCCACTGGTAATTTGATAAGGATTGCATTGAATCTGTAGATTGCTTTGGGTAGTATTGTCATTTTCACAATATTGATTCTTCCAATCCAGGAGCATGGTATACCTCTCCATCTGTTTATGTTATCTTTGATTTCTTTCATCAGTGTTTTATAGTTTTCTGAGTTCAGGTCTTTTGCCTCCTGAGGTAGGTTTATTCCTAGGTATTTTATTTTTTTTGTTGTGATGGTAAATGGGATTGTTTCCTTAATTTCTCTTTCTGATCTTTTGTTGTTAGTGTATAGGAATGTAAGAGATTTCTGTGCATTAATTTTGTATCCTGCAACCTTACCAAATTCATTGATTAGCTCTAGTAGTTTTCTGGTGACATCTTTAGGATTTTCTATGTATAGTATCATGTCATCGGCAAACAGTCACAGTTTTACTTCTTTTCCAATTTGTATGCCTTTTATTTCTTTTTCTTCTCTGATTGCTGCGGCTAGGACTTCCAGTACTATGTTGAATAATAGTGCCAAGAGTGGACATCCTTGTCTTGTTCCTGATCTTAGAGGAAATGCTTTCAGTTTTTCACCATTGAGAATGATGTTTTCTGTGGGTTTGTCATATATGGCCCTTATTATGTTGAGGTAGGTTCCCTCTATGCCCACTTTCTGGAGAGTTTTTATCATAAACGGGTGTTGAATTTTGCCAAAAGCTTTTTCTGCATTTATTGAGATAATCATATGGTTTTTATTCCTTAATTTGTTAATATGGTGTATCACATTGATTGTTTTGTGTATATTGAAGAATCCTTGCATCGCTGGGATAAATCCCACTTGATCATGGTGTATGATTCTTTTAATGTGCTGTTGGATTCTGTTTGCTAGTATTTTGTTGAGGATTTTTGCGTCTATGTTCATCAGTGATATTGGTCTCTAATTTTCTTTTTTTGTGATATGTTTGTTTGGTTTTGGTATCAGGGTGATGGTGGCCCTCGTAGAATAATTTGGGAGTGTTCCTCCCTCCACAATTTTTTGGAAGAGTTTGAGAAGGATAGGTGTTACCTCTTCTCTAAGTGTTTGATAGAATTCGCCTGTGAAGCCATCTGGTCCTAGACTTTTGTTTGTTGGAAGATTTTTAATTACAGTTTCAATTTCATAACCTGTGATTGGTCTGTTTATGTTTTCTAATTCTTCCTGGTTCAATCATGGAAAGTTGTACTTTTCCAGGAATTTGTCCATTTCTTCCAGGTTGTCCATTTTATTGGCATAGAGTTGTTTGTAGTAGTCTCTTATAATCTTTTGTATTTCTGTGGTGTCAGTTGTAATCTCTCATTTTTCGTGTCTAATTTTATTGATTTGAGTCCTCTCCCTTTTTTTCTTGATAAGTCTGGCTAAAGGTTTATCAATTTTGTTTATCTTCTCAAAGAACCAGTTTTTAGTTTTATTGATCTTTGCTATTGTTTTCTTTGTTTCTATTTCATTTATTTTTGCTCTGATCTTATGATTTCTTTCCTTTTACTAATTTTGGGTTTTCTTTGTTCTTTTTCTAGTTGCTTTAGGTGTAAGGTTAGATTGTTTATTTGAGATTTTTCTTGTTTCTTGAGGTGAGCTTGAATTGCTATGAACTTCCCTCTTACAACTGCTTTAGCTGTGTCCCATAGGTTTTGGAACATTGTGTTTTTGTTGTCATTTGTTTCTAGGTATTTTTTGATTTCTTCATTGATCTCTTGGTTATTTAGCAGCACACTGTTTAGCCTCCATGTATTTGTGTTTTACTGTTCTTTTTCCTGTAATTGATTTCTAATCTCGTAGCATTGTGGTCAGAAAACATGCTTGATATGATTTCAATTTTCTTAAATTTTCCAAGGCTTGATTTGTGATCTATTCTGGAGAGCAATCCATGTGCACCTCAGAAGAAAGTGTATTTTTCCATTTTCAGGTGGAATGTCCTAAAAATATCAATTAGGTCTCTTTGGTCTATTGTGTCTTTTAAAACTTGTGTTTCTTTATTTATTTTCTCTCTGGATGATCTGCCTATTGGTGTAAGTGGGGTGTTAAAGTCCCCCACTACTATTGTGTTACTGTCGATATCCCCTTTTATGGCTGTTAATATTTGCCTTATGTATTGAGGTACTCCTATGTTGGGTGCATAAATATTTATAGTTGTTACGTTTTCTTCTTGGATTGATCCCTTGATCATGATGTAGTGTCCTTCCTTATCTCTTGTAACAGTCTTTATTTTAAAACTATTTTATCTGATATGAGTATTGCTACTCCAGCTTTCTTTTGATTTCCATTGGCATGGAATATCTTTTTCCCTCCCCTCACTTTCAGTCTATATGTATCCCTAGATCTGAAGTGGGTTTCTTGTAGACAGCATATATAAGGGTCTTGTTTTTGTATCCATTCAGCCAGTCTGTGTCTTTTGGTTGGAGCATATAATCCATTTACATTCAAGGTTATTATCAATATGTATGTTCCTATTACCATTTTCTTAACTGATGTGGGTTTGTTTTTGTGGGTCTTTTTCTTCTCTAGTGTTTCCCGCTTAGAGAAGTTCCTTTAGCAGTTTGTTGTAAAGCTGGTTTGGTGGTGCTGCATTCTCTTAGCTTTTGCTTGTCTGTAAAGCTTTTGATTTCTCCGTCAAATCTGAATGAGATCCTTGCCAGGTAGACTAATCTTGGTTGTCGGTTTTTCTCTCTCATCCCTTTAAATATGTCCTGCCACTCCCTTCTGGCTTGCAGAGTTTCTGCTGAAAGATCAGCTGTTAATCTTGTGGGGATTCCTTTGTATGTTATTTGTTGATTTTCCCATGTTGCTTTCAATATTTTTTCTTGTATTTAATTTTTAATAGTTTGATTAATATGCGTGTCAGCGTGTTTCTCTTTGGGTTCATCCTGTATGGAACTCTCTGTGCTTCCTGGACCTGATTGATTATTTCCTTTCCCATGTTACGGAAGTTTTTGACTATAATCTATTCAAATATTTTCTCAGACACTTTCTTTTTCTCTTCTTCTTCTGGGACCCCTCTAATTCAAATGTTGGTGTGTTTAATGTTGTCCCAGAGGTCTCTGAGACTGTCTTCAATTCTTTTCATTCTTTTTTCTGCTCCCTGCATTTATTTCCACCATTTTATCTTCCAGCTCACTTATTCGTTCTTCTGCCTCAGTTATTCTGCTATTGATTCCTTCTAGAGTATTTTTAATTTCAGTTATTGTATTGTTCATCACTGTTTGTTTGCTCTTTAGTTCTTCTAGATCCTTGTTAAATGTTTCTTGTATTTTCTCCATTCTGTTTCTGAGATTTTAAATCATCTTTAGTATCATTGCTCTGAATTCTTTTTCAGGTAGGTTGCCTATTTTGTCTTCATTCATTTGGTCTTGTAGGTTTTTACCTTGCTACTTTGTCTGCAGCATATCTTTTGTCATTTTTTTTTTTATGGGTGGGGCTGTATTCCACTCTCACTGGTTGTTTGGCCTGAGGCATCCAGCACTGGAATTTGCAGGCAGTTGGATAGAGCCGGGTCTTGGTGCCAAGATGAGGACCTTTGGGAGGCCTCACTCTGATTAATATTCCCTGGGGTCTGAGGATCCTTGTTAGTCCAGTGGTTTGGATTCAGAGCTCCCACCACAGGAGCTCAGGCCCAACCTCCGGCCTGGGAACCAAGATCCCGCAAGCCACGTGGCATGGTTAAAAAGAGAAAAGAAGGAACAGTACAATAACAATGAATAAAAAACAAAATAAAATTAGAAAGATAAAAAATGTATTAGGAAAAATAAAAATATAATTGAAACAACTGCAACAAGGTAAAACAAAACCACAACAGAAAAAAGAAAGAAAAAAAAGGGGGGGGGGAAGAAGACAAAAGGAGCAGAACAATAACAAAGTATAAAGAATAAAATAAAATAAGAAAAATAAAAGATTTATTAGAAAAAATAAAAATATAAACGAATCAACAACAAGGTAAAACAGAACCCCAATCTAAAAGAGGAAAAAGAAAAAGCCTTGGCTATGGGGGGCAGAGTTTAGGCAGGGGTGGAACTTAGGCAGTGGTGGGGGTGACTTTTGAGCGTGGGGCAGGGCCTAGTCAGGGTGACGTTCAAGCGTGGGGCGGAGCCCTGCTTAGGACCTGCCCGTGAAAGGGGAGAGGTAGCACCTCCAACGGAGGGCCCTCGGAATGTGGAGTTCCGGAGTTTGGAGGTAAGGCCCTGGGTGAGGGCGTGTGGATGGGGTTTAGGCCCAGCGTGGTTGGAGGGGCTTTCAGAGGGGGTCTCCGAGTGTAGAGGTAGGGCCCTGGGTGGGGGTGTAGGGGCGGGGCTTGGGCTCTGTGCGGCAGGAGGGAGGCTCCGAGGGAAGAGGATTAGGCCAGGGAGCTCCCCGGTGCCCAAGTGCACAGGGAAAACACTGGCCGGGTTCCCTTCCATTCCTCCACGCCCCCCTCCCCTGGTCTCCCCCAGGCTCTCCCCCATCCCCGCTGGACCCCTAACCGTGGGTGGGCCCCACTGGGTGTAGGACTCCTCCCCTCCCCCAGCCAACCTTCAGGGGTGCTGGTCCTGTAGGTCCAGCCTTTACTTTTGCTCCCCTTTCCCTCCCTCCCACTCCCTCAGGACCTGTACAGCTGGAGGGGGCCTTGGTGCACAGAGGATCAGGCCCGGGATCTCAGCAGGCTCCCGGGGGCCCAAGTGGGCAGGGGAAACCTGGGCATGCTCCCTTTTGATCCTCTGCCCTCCCAATGACCAATTTTCCCCTTCAGGAGTGGGATCCCTTCCCTTCCCCCAGCTGCCCCTCAGGAGTGCCAGTCCCATCCTGCCTTCACTTCTCCTCCCGCCTCACACGCCGCATGCCCCACATCCTACCCGGTGGCTGGGGGTTCCTCCCATCCCCTTAGGTGTCCGTGGTCCCCCACCAGTACCTGGGAGGTGCCTTAGTTGTGCAGAGACGCGAATTCCGCGTTCTCCTAGTTCATCACCTTGACTCTGCCCTTGTGGTAGGTGCTTAATAAATGTTTGCTGTCATTTATCAAATATTATGGTGGGGAGCATAAGCCAATATCTACATAAGAAATGGGTGACTCCATGTAACTGTGCCTCTGACAGTATTTGGTTTTCTACTGGAAGTTTAATCTTTTATTTGTTTTTAATATTGTAACTACATGTATTTTTCCTGAGAGATAAGGGAAATAATGGATTTATAACAGTTGTATATATATATCTAAGATAAGATATACAGATACTTAAACACTTTGTTTCACTAGCTGTTCACTAGGGTGTCTGATACCTTGTCATTTTCACTCTTTTCCTCTAAGCAAAACATCTCTATTTTCTCAATGAAGAAACTACCTTCAACTTTCTAGGCTCATGGATCATTCTAACAATCTAGCAGCTGCCAACAGGTCCAACTTAGCTGGAAAAATTGGGATTTTAAATGAGCTGTCCAGTCTTTTTTTGATCTCTTAGTTCCCGTATTAGGATACAAGACTTTATCTTAGGAACTATGATAAGTAGCCATCAACTGCTGTGGTGTGGCCTACAAATGTGATTGGATTTTCTCCCCCCAACTCCTACTTTCTCCCCTCCTCACCCTCCCACACAGAGAGTCTAAGTAATAAGTATTCAAAGAGGTCAATTATGTAATAAATTAGGATTGATAACAACTAAATATAGGGGTATTCTGCTTATAATAGTTCTTCTTATGTCACACACTGTAGTTATGAAAAACAAAGCAAATGAAATGAAACCAGGGACTCCAGTTTATGTCCAAGTGCTGCTGTTGATTCTGTTTTCTCATCCCTAGAAGTTTTGCTCTGTTCTTGTCTGTCAGAGTAGTTAACTAAGTGTTAGATGTCTGGCACACCTAATTTCATGAAGAAAGGAACTGGATGTACCAGCCAAGTGTGTTCATAAGCTGTGGTGTAATACATTTGGGATTGCTACCTATTGCTTAACCAAAGAATAAATTTGAACAACTGGAAGAACAACATTAGAAATCATTATCTTTCCCAATGTACAATAAATAAGAGAACCGGAAATGTGAGAACAACAACTTCCTCCTAATCATGTAACTATTTGTACAATTCCCTGCTATTTCACCTAATTTCTCCTGTGGAAATGCTTTTTGAGAATTAGAAGGTCTTTTTTCTTCCATAATCCTTGTGATACTGGGGATTTATCCTCTATTGAAATGGACCTAGTATCTTTTAATCTTCAGACTCTTCTAGTTCAAAAATAAATTGAAAGCTGCTTCTTTTAACAAATAAATTTGACTCTTTCAGCATGTAAGTATGTTGAATTAAAGTCCTTTGATAATGTAATTCCTAGTTATCAGCAATAAGTACCCCAGTTTCCTCTTTAAATAAAAAGCATGTAATTCTAAGTTCATTGACTCTCTCATTTTACTTATAATATGAAAGGTTACCCCCCCCCCAAAAAAATCATTGGTTAAATTCTAATCCAAGCTAAAAGTAGGATGTGAATAAGAAAGTGAACTCAAAACAACTCAAGATACAAAGCCCTAGCTACTGGTGAATGTGTATTAATATTCATCAATTTACCACATCTTGCTTTTGTAATTATATTAAAAGGTTGTATCATTTTCCCAATTATATTGTACAGAAAAATGCTTTCTTGTAGTGCCAGAAAGTAAGGAAGTGCTCAAAAAGCAAACTGATGGGGGGTATGTCACAGGGACACAGGAACCAACTGAAAATGGTCCCAATGGCCAAAGCTGGAACAATTTGAACAACAATATAAATTGCCTAGCATTGGATTATAATATAAAGTATAAAAAATACCCATCAGTCCATAATGGTATAAATAAGTGATTGAATAATAAGTGGGGTAGAATAGACAAAACTCCCATACGGAAGAATTTGAAACAATTTACATAAATACTCTGCCCTCCAGGAGTTGGAGCATAACTCCCCATTCCTTAAGTGTAGGCTGTATAGAGTGACTTCCTTCCAAAGAGCGGTAAAGGGAGAAAAATAACTTTACAGTGGAGAAATCTGACAAACACTACCTTAGCTGGGTGATCAAGATTAACATCAATAGTAAAGTCATGTGGATAGTATGTACTCTTGATATGATGTGATGAGAAGGGTACTTTGCCTCTGTGGTCTTCCTGCCTAAAACCATAACCCAGTCTAACCATGAGGAAAACATCAGACAAACCCAGGTTCAAGAATATCTTACAAAATACCTGACCATCTCAAAACTGTGAAGCTCATCAAAAAAAAAGGAAGGTCTGAGAAATTGTCATAGTATAGAGGAGCCTAAGGAGACCTGATGTCTAAATGTAATGTATCTTGGATGGGATCTTGGAACATAAAAAGACATTAAGTAAAAATTGAAGAAATATTAATAAAGTATGGATTCTGGTTAATAACAATGTACTGATTGGTTTATTGGTTGTGACAAATGTAGCACTGTAACGTAAGATGTGAACAATAAAATAAATTGGGTGTGGGATATACAGGAACTCTGTACTATCTTCCCAATTTTTCTTAAATCTAAAACTATTCTAAAATTTTTAAATTATTAAAAAAAAATGTATTCTTTTGGTTCAGGATTTGACCCAGAGGCATAGTCTAGTGGAATTTTCTCAGAGGAGGAAGAATATTGGATAGTACCATTCATTTAAATTACTATCTTTTCCCTTGATTACTCTACAAATTAAGTTCTTCTAATAAAGCATACTATTACTTACTATAACAATTTTGTTTCTTTGTTGAGTAAGTATAGACTACAGTTGTAGAGAGGAGAAAATGGTAATATGAGCTCAAAAGACACATTTTCTTAAAATACTTAGGTAAGTTCTTATAGCTGAGCACATTAAGCCAATAGTCTCCACTAGCAAAATGTACGGTATATTAATAACAAGTACATTCATGAATGAGATAACTTTACTCAATACTGGATCTGTGCATGGTTACTTTTGTCAGTAGTAATATAATGTATAATACTATACAAACATCCTCCAAGCTGCCTACTTGGAATTTCCCAAAGTGCTGTGTTTTTCCATGTTTCTACATACATTCTTATGTTTCCACTTGCCCAGCCTATTTCACCTTCAAGAGTCACGTAATCTGTTATATGTTCTAGAAATCTCCAGGATGAAATAGGTGACCTATCTTTATGCTTCACACTGCACCTGGTATATTGCTCAATTATATGTGGTGACTATCATTTGTCACACTATATAATGTCAACTGTTTCTGTCACCTAGTTCCTCCTTGAACTAGTAAATTTCTTTGAGGAAGATACTTTGTAATTAATCTGTATGTTCCTAGTGCCTAATATAGTACCTGAAACACAGTAAGACCTCAGTAAATCAATGATTAATTAAATGATTAATTAATTAAGTTCAACATGGGAGATAAAAATATGGATGAGTTTTTAAAGGAATAAATAAAATAGTGAATAATACTTCACTATTTTATTAAAAAGTTATTGAGGAGATTATGGGGTGCTTAACATTTTGAAATATCTGTGGGGCCAGCATGTTCCTCCAGAAAATATTCTGGAATAGATCATTGATCTGAGTCAGTATGTCATCTCTAATATTCTGTTTGGTTTGAAACACAAGTGACATGTCCTATCCATAACTTATTTCCTCAATCAAACACAGGATTTAACAAGGCAATATCTTAGTGCAGGAACGAAGGTGGGGTGCGTGTCTTCCTTGATCCTCCTTGCTGCCTTGGTCCTCACTGCTGTTTCTCCCTGCTTTCTCAAATTCCCCAGCTTCTTTAAAGCACCCACTACCTCTCCTGTTTGAAATTATTTACGGACCTCCCATTTACTCCTCTTCATTCAGTGAAGATTTTAGCACCAAGCTTTCCACCTCTCTCTATATATAACTACTCCTGTAGTTAATTTTTTCAGCAGTTTTTTTAACCTCAATTTTTTTATTGATATATAATTGACATATAACATTATATTAGTTTCAGGTGTACCATATAATAATTTCTATATATATTATGAAGTGATCACCAAAGTACGTCTAGTTTACATCTATGGCCACAAATAGTTAACAAATTTTTTTCTTGTGATGAGAACTTTAAATATCTACTCTCTTAGCAACTTTCAAACTGTAGTCACCATGCTGTACATTATATCCCCAGGACTTGTTTATCTTATAACTGGAAGTATTTACCTTTTGACCCCCTTCACCCATTTTGCCCACCCCCCGCCTCTGCCAACCACCAATCTGTTCTGTGCATCTATGAGTTCAGGTGCTTTGTTCTGTTTTTTAGATTCCACATAGAAGTGAGATCATATAATATTTCTCTTTCTCTGTCTTACTTATTTCACTTAGCATAATGCCTTCAAGGTCCATCCATGTTGTCGCAAAGGCAGGATTTCCTTCATTTCTTTGCTGAATAATATACTATTGTATATACACCACATTTTCTTTATCTGTTTCTCCACTGATGGACACTTAGGTTGTTTCCATGTTTTGGCTGTTGTGAATAATGCTGCCATGAACATGGATGTGCAGCATTATTCTGTAGTTCACATCTGTGTAGGTAATACTTTCACCAATACAGTGTATTAGTTAGGATTAGATTCAACTGCATATAATAGAAAAACCCAAAGTAACAATGGATTAAACAAGGTTAAAGTTTATTTCCCTCTCATATGAAGAAGTCTGGAGGAAGATAGTCCTGAAATGGTGTAACAGCTCCACAGCATCTCTTTCTGCTCCACTATCAGCATGTGGCTTCTACCTTATGGTCCAAGATGGCTGCTGGAGCTCCAGCCATTATATGGACATTCTACACAGAAGGAAAGAGAAATATAGAAGGCCACGCCCCTTTTCTTTTAAGGAAAATTACTAGAAGTTCCATATAACATTTCCACTTAGATCTCATTGGAAGTATTTAGTCACATATATCTAGCTACCAGGGAGGCTAGGAAATGTGTCTTTATACAGAGAGGCAATGTGTCCAGGTAAAATCAAGGTTCTGTTATTAAGGAGGAGGGGAGAATGAGTATGAGTGTTGAGGTAGACCTTTACCACCTGGCCTCTCACTTCAATAACCTTCTCATTCCAATGATTTCATTATCTATCTATGTCATTACCACCAAAATCTCGATTTCAAGCAACCCACTCTCCAAAACCTTCTCTTATCTTTTCAGCACATTCACTCCAGTACTCTAACTCCACAGTGTTTTGACTCTACTTCATGCCCTCCATCAACCTGCTCTATCTTCACTTCCTAGCCCACCTGGTCTATAAGCCATGGTCCAACATTATAATCATACCCTACCATGCACTCTCAATTCCTTAGCCCTTTCCTCCATACTTGCTTGGCTAAACATTACCTTTGGTTATGTGCCTGCACTAAAACACTTAAATATGGCAAGAGAAAAATATCACTATGCACACTTGACGTCTTAAATTCATGACCACTAAACCTTGCTTCTTTTTTCTCTAAGAAAGTAAAAGCAGTCAGAAGACTTTCACAGCTTTCCACTCTGTGCCCAAGGTCTGTAATGAGGGCTAGTCACACAGGCACCCTCTGTCAGCACATATCAAAATTCCAGACTCCCAGAAGGAGAGCAGGTGTTCAGTATAAACCACACGGTTACACAGTGTATGCACAGCAAGCCACTCTTATCGGTTAGGTGGTAAGAACCCACCCAAAATCCAAATTCCCAGACACGAGCCATCGGCGAAAGATGCAAGGTGGCCTTCCAAAGGACAAGCAACCTCAGGCCTGGGGTTATGCTCCACCTCCTTGAGAAGGCAATATATACATACATGTGGGATTTTTCTGTATAGAAGATTTGTTCCCCATATTCTGGTTGGTTTTAATTCTTTATTTTTGGAGATATGGGAAGCACTATTATGGTTCCAAGTGTCAGCTAACTCTTTCCTTACACTGCATTTTATTAGGGATCTCCCATACTGGTCTACAGACTGTTGCCTGCCCCAGTGTTTCTCAAAATTTGGTTCTTGATCCAGAAACATCAGCATCATCTGGAACTTGATAGAAATTCTCAGACCCCATCCCAGACTTACTGAATCAGAAGTTCCGGTCACTAGTCATCTGTGTTTTAGTAAGCCCTCCAAGTAATTCTGATGCATGGTAAAGTTTGAGAAACATTGATTTAGCCAAAAGGTGAGGAAGACGCGTACCTGCTCTTTCTGTCAGCCCTCAAACTGATCCTGACGTCTCCACTATCTGCCGGAACCAACAGATGTTGACTTTTGAAAACTGAGTTGGGATGAGACTGGTGTGGAGCTGGGGTGTATTCAAACTAGCATCTTCCCTTCCTTGAGAATTTTATTTTTATTTTTAAAAAATCTTTATTTGGTTGCACTGGGTCTTAGTTGTGGCAGGCAGTCTCCTTATTTGCAGCCTGCAAACTCTTAGTTGTGGCATGCATGTGGGATCCAGCTGCCTGACCAGGGATTGAACCTGGGCCCCCTGCATTGGGAGCGTGGAGTCTTAACCACTGCACCACCAGGGAAGTCCCGAGAATTTTAAATAAATTTATTTTAAACTCTCTTTAGAGCATTCTTTTTCTCTGTTTCTTTGGGTGCAAATTCTCTCATTTGAAGAGTCTTCTGACTAAAGATCATGGCATTGGACTTCCTCATGTGTTTTACTATTTGCTACTAGCCTTTACTGGCAAAGGTAACGGCATAATTTCAGAGACTATAAACTTGACCCATGCACCAAAATTTGCCCATAGATCTTTTGTTGACAGGACTGTGTTTGTTTTCCTTCTTAATTAAATGCTTTTTGACTGTCATGCCTTACCATCAGATTAGTCACATGTAATGTCACTCTTTCTGTTCTCCACCCAGCAGTATACTGTTTATGCAATCCACCTAGCTAATCCCCAAAGCCTTTTGAGTTTTCCAACCCTGGTATTTAACCTTTGTGACATATTTCCACAGAAGTAACAGGACATCTCAATAATAAAATCATGAAGTCAAATGTTTCTCATGACTCAGCCTACATTGAGATAAATTTAGACAATGTGAACTTGTTAGCAGAGCCTACAATCCCATGAACCCCCTTCTGCTGTGGCTGACAAGAGCACAAAGCCATCTCATACCCTAACCCCACAAAGCTGGGTCTTAGGTTTGAAAAATGAGCACACCTGTTACAGATATGTATTCCTGAGACACTGTTATAACATTGATACAAGGGAGTTCTCCCAACTCCATCCTCCCAAACTACTCAAAATTGGCATGCACAATTAATACTCATAATCAAAGAGTTTTAACAATAAGAGAGTGCTTCTGGAAGGCCTATGATACACAATAATTTATAATGAGGATAAAATAGCTACCCTATAATGGTGTTGTTAAAATTAAATGAAATAATTTTTTACAAGGAACTAAACACAAATTTGAATGTCCAGGATATTGTGAAGGAACAAAAAAGTTAAGTTGGGAATGAGCCTGGTGATCACCTAAGTATCTACATCTTACCAGTGAAGATACAAGAAATCAGGAATTATCTCTCATTGTTGAGGTCCCATTGTAACCTCATTTGCTCGGGGAATCCACAGGCAAATGTTCCATAGTGTTTTTCTCATATGTGTGGCCCATAGATACGGATTCTGAAGGTAAATAGAAAACACACACTCACACATAGAGTGTGGGATGTCTACTCAGTGGTGGGGTCATGGGGTCGTGGATAGCCAGTTTTGGTAGATGGTATTACTGTTCCCAACTAGTCACTTTCTCCCCTGTAAAATGATTGTACATCCATGCCCTTAACTAATGACTTCAGTGCCTCCCAATAGGCCGGGGCCATATGATTTGCTTTGGTCAGTGGAATGCAAGTGGATGTGATGTTCTCTATGTGAGCTAAAGCTTTAAATGTGCTTGCTTAGATTGTTCCTACCCATTGCCATGAGAGCTATAGAAACCAAACAGGGGCTGTGCTGGTTAAAATCTTTGCTAATCTTTCCATGTCAGTACAATAAATTCACCTCATTCAAAATAAATTTTAAAAAATATACATATATCTATATCTATCTATCTATCTATCTATCTATCTATATATATATATATATATATATATATATATATATATATATATATATGTCTATAGTATGGTATCCCATAATAGAGTCCTTCCCCATCTTGATGAACTTTTATGAAGTTATTTCAAATTTTTCACTATTAATGCCACCTGATAACTTGAACTCGTTGTGCCAGGCCATGTGCTGAGAACTTTACATGTATATTATTTTCTCTGTTCCTCACAACAATGTACAGGGCAGGTAATATTCTATTCCTCATTTTACAGATGAGAAAGCTGAGCCACAAAAATATTAAGTTGCCTGAGGTCAGAAAAGTAGTTAGTGGTAGAGTCCACATAGTCCGGCTCCAGCACCTAAGCTATACCCCAAACAATGCTACAATAAACATCTTTGTTTATACACATGTGTAACTATTTCTGCAGGAAATCCTGGAAAGGAATTGGTGGTAAAAGGAACTCACAGTTTTGATAAACTTGTTCCACATGAAGGCTTAATCAATTTATCTTCCACCCACAGTAGATGAGCATGCCCACTTCCATCACTTCTCCAATTCTGAATATGACCAATCTTTTTGTTTTGTTTTGTTTCCAATCTGATGAGGAAAACAGATAGCACATTACCTAAAATTTCTCTGGTTACATGTCTGATTGAAGATCATTTTATAAACTAATTGGCCATTTTTAGGTCCTTCTTTTTTGAATGGCCTGTTCATATCTTTGCTTATTTTTCTATTGTCTTGTATTTTTAAAATAGTTGTGTGAAGCTCTTCATACATTTTAAATGTTAATCTTTTGTTGAATTCCTTATTTAGTATTATTTATATTCAGAAGTTTTGAATTTGCATGTGTAAAACTTTTCCTTCACTGTTCTTGTATTTGTCTCTTACTTATAAATGCCTTCCTTTTCTCACAGATTATACAAATAGTTTCTTATATTTTCTCCTAGTAGTTCTCTAGTTTTGTTTTTTATATCTATCTCTGGAATTTGATGCAGTACAAAGGCAGGACATAACTTTAACTTTTTCCCCAAATAGATAATAAACATCATTTATTGATAATTCATCCTTTCTTACAATCATTTGAAATAGCATCTTTATTGCAAACTGAATTCTTTTATATAAATGAGGCTATCTTTTTACACAACAATACCACACTGTTTCAATCAATATAATGTTTGTTTTTAAATTTTTCTCTTCAATTTTTGTCTTCCTTTTAGTTTTTTGATGCATTTTCTTTTCCAGTATTCAATATAATTTAAGAATCAACTTATCAAGGTCCATAAAAATTTCAACTGAAATTTTGATTGGATTGCCAATTAATATTGGGAGACTGGCAAACAATAATTTGTACAATACTAAGATTCCCTATCTGGGAACAAGATATTTATCCAAGTCATATTTTATGTCTTTTAGTCAGGTTTTATTGTTTTCTTCAAATAGGTCTTGCATATTACTTTTTTGTTTATTCTTAGGAACTGTTTAGCTTTTCCTGCTATTGTTAATCGGATCTTTTATTCTATTACTTTTTTAAATTGGTATATGGGAAAAACATCAATTTGCATATGTTGATCTTATATTCTGCCCCTTCATTGAACTCTGTTTTTAGTACAAATAGTTATTCTGTTGATTCTTCTAGATTTTTAAAATTTCCAACTGTAAAAATGTTACTGCATGTTACTGTGACCTTTAGTATATGGTTTAAAAGGTAAAATAAATGTGTTTTCAGAGTGAGAATGAGTCGGTTATGCGTAACAGAACCATAGAAAACCATTAAAAGATACTGGCATATATGGGGTCAGAGAGGATGAATACCAACCATCTTATTTTTGGCACTATCAGCCATAAAATTGTAGACTATGCGGATTTTCAGTTTGCCCCAAGACGATGAGTCCAACTTCTAATATATCTCAACTTATTTATCTATTAATTATTTTAAAGTTTACATACAGTAAATTCACTCTTTTTTTGGTTTACTGTTTTATGAGTTTTAAGAATGTATAGATTCGTATAACTACCACCACAAGCAGGGTAAAGAACAATTTTAATACTCCTTAATCAGTCTCTCAACCCACCCCTAACTCCTAGAAACCATTGATCTCTTCGCCATCACTTTAGTTTTATATTTTCCAGAATGTCACATAAATGGAAATATATGGTATGTAGCTTTTTGAGACTGGCTCCTTTCACTTAGCATAATGCATTTCAGATTCATCCATGTTGTTTGTGTATTAATAGTTTATTCCTTTTTACTGAGGAGTAGCACTCCATTGTATGAATACACCACAGTTGTTTATCCAACTGTTGAAGGACCATTTTGGGTTGTCTTCAGTTTTTGACAGTTATGAATAGTACTGCTATGAACATTTGTGTACAAGTTTTTGTGTGGACATGTGTTTTCATTTCTCTAGGCTAAATACATAGAAAGTAGAATTGCTGGGTCACATTGTAGGTATGTGTTTAACTTTATTAGAAACTATCAAAATATTTTCCTGAATGATCATTCCATTTGCATTCTCACAAGCTAAGTAGGAGAGTTCCAGTTGCTTTAGATCCTTACCAGCACTGGGTATTGTCATTATTTTTTATTTTAACCATTATAATATGTGTCCAAGAGTTTCCCATTTGGTTTTCATTTTCATTTCCATAATGACTAATGGGTTCGTCATGTGTTTTTGCCATCCATATATCTCCTTTGGTGAAGTCTCTGTTCAAATCTTTTGCCCCCTTTTTTTAAATTGTATTTTTTTTCAAGTTTTAAGAGTTCTTTACATATTCTAGGTAAACATGATATATGTCATGTATGATTAGTAGACTTTGTCAGATGTATGATTAGTAAACTTTTCTCCCAGTCCATGGCTTGTCTTTTCATTCTCTTAATGTCTTTTGAGGAGAAAAGTTTGAAGTTTTAACAAAGTCTAATTTATCAATTTGTTCTTCTATGGATTATGCTTTTGGTTTTGTATCCAAGAAATCTTTGCCCTACCCAAGGTCATGAAGATTTTCTCCTATATTTTCTTCTAAGAGTTTTATAGTTTTACATCTCACACTTAGGTTTATTATCCATTTTGAATTCATTTTCTATACAGTGTGAGATGTAGGTCAAGGTTCACTTTTTTTTTTTGCATATGGATGTCTAATTTTTCCAGGATTATTTGTGCAAAAGACTGTCCTTTCTCCATTGAATTGCCTCTGCACCTTCATTAAAAATCAATAGACTGAATTTATGAAGATCTATTTCTGGAGTCTATTCTGTTCCACTGATCTATGTGTCTATCATTTCACCAATACCACTGTCTTCTTTACTGTAGCTTTATGATATATCTTAATGTGTAATGTGAGTCTTCGAACTGGTTCTTGCCCTTCAAAATTGTTTTGTCTACTTTAGCTTCTTCACATTTCCATATGAATTTTAGAATCATCTTTTCTATATTTGCAAAGAATTCTGCTGGGATTTTAATTGTGATTGCATTAAATCTTTATATCAACTTAGGGAGAATTGACATCTTAACTATATTGAATTTTTCCATCAGTGAAAAGGGTATGTCTCACCATTCATTTAGGTCTTCTCTGATTTCTTTCATCAACATTTTTTGATTTTCAAAATAAAGATCCTGCATATCCTATTATAATTATACCTAGTGTTTCATTTATGACAAGCTATTGGTACTGCTTTTAACTTTTGGATTCCAGTTGTTTATTACAAGTATACAGAAATGGAAGTTGATTTTTGTATGTTGACCTGTTTTATACTGTGACCTTGCTAATCACTTGTAAGTTCTAGTAGCTTTTGTGTAGATTCCAGTTTCTGGATTCTCTATGGTGTCCTATTAATCCATTTGACTCTTCTTTTTTGTGTGTTATTACTTAAAAATATTTTATTTATTTACTTGGCTACACAGGGCCTTAGTTGCAGCACACAAAATCTTTGTTGAGGCATGTGGGATCTAGTTCCCTGACAAGGGATCGAACCCAGGCCCCCTGCATTGGGAGCATGGAGTCTTAACTGCTGGACCACCAGGAAAGTCCCCATTTGATTATTATGATACCAGCACAACACAATTGTAGCTTAGTACAGCTAGTCTTCCATCTTGTTTTTTTTAATGAAGAGAATTATTGAAAAAAATGTTTTTTAAGATTCCATTTTTTTAGACTTTATTTTTTTAGAGCAGTTTTAGCTTCACAGCTAAATTGAGAGGTTCAGAGATTTCCCATGTACTCCCAGCCCCTACACATGCATAGCCTACCAAATCATCAACATCCCCCACCAGAGTGGTACATTTGTTACAATCAAAGAACCTACATTGAAACATCATTATCACCCAAAGTCCATAGTTTACATTAGGGCTCACTCTTGGTGTTGTATATTCTATGGGCTTGAACAAATATATAATGACATGAATCCACCATTACAGTATCATACAGAGTATTTTCACTGCCCTAAAAATCCTCTGTGTTTCACCTATTCATCCCTCCCTCCCCTCAAACCCCTGGCAACCACTGATCATTTTACTATCTTCATAGTTTTGCATTTCCCAGAATGTTATATAGTTGGAATCATATAGTATGTAGCTGTATTAGTCAAGGTTCTCCAGAGAAATAGAACTAATAGGATATATAGATATATTAAGAGACTTATTATGAGGGATTGGTTCACTGATTACAGAATCTGAGAAATCCCATGATCTGCCGTCTGCAAGCTGGAGTACAGGAAGGCCATAGTTCCAATGCAAAATTTGAAAGCCTGAGAACCAGGGAAGCCAATGGTTTAAGTCATAGTCCAGTCCAAAATCCCAAGAACCAGGAGTGACCTGGTTCTTGTGAGGGCAAGAGAAGATGGATGTCCCAGCTCAAGTAGAGACCAAATTTGCCCTTCCTTCACCTTTTTGTTCTATTCAGGACCTCAGTGGACTGGATAATGCCCACTCACATTGGTGAAGGTGATCTTCTTTATTCAGTCTGCCAATTCAAATGCTAAATCTCATCTAGCAACACCCTCTCAGACACACTCAGCTATCTGGGCATACCCTACTCCAGTCAAGTTGACACATAAAATTAACCCTCACAGTAGCCTTTTCATTTTAGTTTCTATCACTTAGTAAGATGCATTTCAGTTTCCTCCATATCTTTTCATGGCTTGGTAGCTGATTTCTTCCTAACACTGAATAATACTTTGCTGTCCAGATGTACCATTCGCCTACTGAAAGACATCCAAGTTGCTTCCAAGTTTTGGCAATTACAATAAAACTGCTATAAATGTCTGTGTCCACAAAAGACTCCAAAGACCCAAAACAACTTTGAGAAAAAAGAACAGAGCTGGAGGCATTACACATCCTGATTTCAAACTACATTAAAAACCTATAGTAATCAAAGCAGTATGATATTAGCATAAAAACAGACACATAGACCAAAGGAAGAGAGTCGAGAGCCAGAAATAAACCCATACATATACAGTTAACTAATCTTTGACATGGGTGCCAAGAACATAAAATGGGAAAAGGATAGTATCTTCAATAAATGGTGTTGGGAAAACTAGATATCCCCATTGCAAAAGAATGAAATTGGACCCCTATCTTACACCACTCACAAAACTAACTTGAAATGGATTCAAGACTGAAATGTAAGACCTGAAACCATAAAACTCTTAGAAGAGAAAACATAGGGAAAACTCCTTGACATTGGTATTGGCAATGATGTTTTTTAGATGATCCAAAAGCACAAGCAACAAAAGCAAAAATAAACAAGAGGGACTACATCAAACCAAAAAGCTTCCGTATAGAAAAGGAAACAATCAAGAAAATGAGAAGACAACCTACAGAATGGGAGAAAATATTTACAAACCATATATCGGATAAGGGGTTAATATCTTAAATGTATGAGAAATTCAGGCAGCTCAATAGCAAGAAAACAAATAATCTGATTTTAAAAATGGGCAAAGGACCCAAATAGACATCTTTCCAAAGAAAATATACAAATGGCCAACAGGTACATAAAAAGGTGCTCAACATCAATAATCATCAGGGAAATGTAAATCAAAACCACAATGAGATATCACCTCACACCTGTTAGAATGGCTATTATCAAAAGAAATATATGTAAGAAATAACAAGTGTTGGCAACGACGTTGAAAAGGGGAACACTTGTACATTGTTGGTGGGAATGTAAATTTGTACTGCTATTGTGGAAAACAGTATGAAGGTTCCTCAAGAAATTAAAAATAGAACTGTGATAAGATTCAGAAATCTCACTTCTGAGTATGTATCTGAAGGAAGCAAAATCAGTATCTGGAAGAGATATGTGCACTTCCATATTCATTACAGCATTATTCATGATAGTTAAGATATGAAAATAGCCTAAATGTCTGCCAACAGATGCATGGATAAAGAAACTGTTATACATACATACAATAGAATATTACTCAACCATAAAAAGGAAATCCTGTCGTTTGTGACAACATAGATGAACCTAGAAGCCATTATGCAAGGTGAAATAAATCAGAAGGGAAAGACAAATGCTGTATGCTATCACATATAGTATGATGTGGAATTATTTTATGTGGAATCTGGAAAAAAAAAGTTGAGTTCATGTAAACAGAGTAGAATGGTGGTTACCAGGGGCTAGAAGGTAGGGAAAATGAAAAGATGTTGGTCAAAGGGTATAAACTTTCAGTTACAAGATGAATAAGTTCTGAGGATCTAATGTACAGCATGGTGACTATAGTTAATAATGCTGTATTGGATACTTGAAATTTGCTAAGGAAGTAAATGTTAAGCATTCTCACCACACATACACAAAAGGTAACCGTGCTAGGTGATGGATCTGTTAATTAACTTGATTGTGATAATCATTTCACAATGTATATAAATGTAGCAAATCATCATGGTGTACACTTTAAATATGTATAATTTTATTTGTCAATTATACCTCAATTAAGCTGTGGTGGGGGTATGGAAATCTGAGTGCAGGTTTATGTATGCACATAAGTTTTCAACTCCTTTGGGTAAATACCAAGACTCATGATTGCTGGAGGGTTGGATGCCTGGTAAGAGTATGTATAGTTTGTAAGAAACCTCCAAAGTGGCTGTACCATTTTGCATTCCCACCAGCAATGAAAGAGTATCTGTTGTACCATAGCCCTGCCAGCATTTGGTGTCATCAGTGTTCTTGGTTTTTGGCCATTCTCATAGGTGTGTAGTGTTACCTCATTGTCACTTTAATTTGCATTTGCCTGATGACATATGATGTGGAACATCTTTTCATATGCTTATTTGCTATCTGTATATCTTCTTTGGTGAGCCTTGTTCTTTTTCAGGTGTCTTGGCTAAGATTTTAAAATCAGCTACACACATACAGACACACACAAACACAGACACACACACACAGTTCTACACATTGAGATTTTGATTGGCATTGCATTGAATCTGAAGACTAAATTGCAGTGACCTGACATCCTTGTAATATTGATTCATAACTCATAAACATGGTATCTCACTCCATTAATTTAGGTCTCTTTAATATTTTCCAATATTTTTTCCCACTTTCTGCATAGAGGACTTGTATATTTTTGTTAGGTTTATTCCCAGGAGTTTAATATTTTGATATGGTGTAAATGGTATTTTTAAAATTTTCACTTCATATTCTTTTTAAAACACTGTTTGCTGTCTAAAACAATAATACTGTCAATGTATTATGGGGTTCATAACATGTTAAAACATATCATTGTAACATATGTAACATATATGACAATGATAACACAAAATTCAGAAAAGAAAAATAAAATTATAATTATACTGTTGTAAGGCTCTTACATTGTTTGTGGAGCTATTGAGTGCTAATTCAAGACAGATAGTAATAAATTAAAGATGTATATTGTAATCATTAGAGTAACTAGTAAATATATAAGAAATATATGTAAAAAGACAATAAAAGAGGAAAAATGGAGAACTAAAACATGCTTGAATAAGCTAAAGAAAGCTGGAAAGGAGGAACAAAGAAACAAGTAACAGATGGAACAAATTAAAAAACAAATATGGTATACTTAAAGCTAACCATATCAGTAATCACAATAAATTTAAATACACTAATCACTCTTTAAAAGAAAAAGATTGTCAGACTATTTTTTTAAAAAGACCCAACAATATCTTGCCTACAAGAGACACACTTTAAATATAAATGATTTAAATATAAGTCATTGGAAATAAAACATGGGAAAAGATAGTCCGTGAAAACAGTAACCATATGAAAACTAATGTGGCTATATTATTAATGGTCAAAGTAGATGTTAAGGAAGAAGTAACAGAGAAAAAAAGGAAATTAATAATAATTAGAAGATTAATTCCATAGAAGAAATACATAATCCTAAATGTGTATGCACCTAATACATAATCCTAAATGTGTATGCACCTAACAATATAATAACGTCAAAATTTATGAAGTAAACAATTGACAGAACTGTATGGGCAAGACCAATCTAGAATCAGAGTTAGAGATTTTAACATACCTCCTCAGTAATCAATAGAACAGGCAGACAAAATATTAGTAAGGATATAGAACATTTGAGCAACGATACCAAGCAACTTAATTCACACTTGTAGAAAACTATACTCAAGAACTGTAGGTTACACCATCTTTTCAAATGCATATGGAACATTCAACAAAATATATGTTGAGCCATAAAACTAGTAATCAATTTCAAAGGATTAAAATTATACAAAATATGTTCTTTAACAACAGAAAAATTAAACTGGAAATCAATAGCAATAAGATATCTTTTATGGAACCAAAACTTGGGTCCACTCGGCTGCGAGCAGTAAAGCCAATCTACTGACACCAGGTTGTGGTGAAGGAAAGTGCAGCATTTATTTTAAGGCACCATATAAGGAACCCGGGACAACTAGTGCTCAAAAAGCCTGAACTTCCCAATGGGTTTCAGCAAGGCATTTTTAAAGGCAAGGTGAGGGAGGGGCATCCCAGTGTATGTGATGAGCTCCTGCCGATTTCTCTGATTGGTTGATGGTGAGGTAACAGGGTGATGTCACAGAGGTTAACATTATCAGTCCTTAGGCTCCAGTAGGTCTGCAGGCTAGTGCTCATGGTCATTAAGTACTGAATTTCTTCCATTTGGTGGGGGATTTAGCATCTGTAAAACAACTCAGGAACTGTGCGTCAGATACAATCATCTAAGTACTTCAGAGGAGCTAAAGCAGAGGTTATGGGGGAGGGGTCTGTCAGGGGAAGGACCCATAGGGGCCTGCTTGGTTACATATCTAGAAAATCCCAAATTATCTGGAAATTACGTAACTTATTTCTAAATAATCCTTCATCAAAGACAAAATTACAATAGAAATTTAAAATGTTTTGAAAGTAACAGTAATGAAAATACAGCATATCAAAATTTGTGAAATGCAGCTATAGTAGCTCTTAGATGGAAATTTGATGAATTAAGTATCTATTTCAACAAGCTACAAAAAAGAGAAGGTAGAAAGAAAGAAATAAAATCAGAAATTAATGAAATAGAAAACAGATATAAAACAGAGAAAGTCAGGACTTCCCTGGTGGTCCAGCAGTTAAGACTCGGTGCTCCTAATGCAGGGGGCCTGGGTTTGATCCCTGGTCAGGGAACTAGATCCCATGTGCTGCAACTAAGACCTGGTGCAGCCAAATAAATAAATGAATATTAAAAAAAAAAAAGAGAGAGAGAAACTCAATGAAGCCAAAAGACGGTTCTTTAAAAAGATTAATAAAATTGACAGAATTGTTCAAGGAAAGTAGTGAGAGAGAAAACAGGTGTACCTAATATCAAGAATGACAGAGGCAACATCACCATAGATGCTACACACGTTAAAAAAATAAAATGAGGATTCATAAATAACTTTATGTCAATAAAAACACTTATAGAACTTTTGAACTTACAGAAATTTTGAATAATCCTGTATCTTTTAATGAAATTAAATCCATAATTTATAACATTCCAACAACAAAAACACCAGATCCAGATGGCTACCCTGGTAAATGCTACCAAACTTTTAGGGGAAAATATTAACAATTCTACACAAAATCTTTCAGAGAGGCCAGCATAACCTTGATACCAAAACCCATCAAGGGCATTGCAAGAAAAAAAATTACAGAGTAATATCCCTTAAAAATACAGATGGTGGGCTTCCCTGGTGGCACAGTGGTTGAGAATCTGCCCACCAATGCAGGGGACACGGGTTCGAGCCCTGATCTGGGAAGATCCCACATGCCACGGAGCAACTAGGCCCATGAGCCACAACTACTGAGCCTGCGCGTCTGGAGCCTGTGCTCCACAACAAGAGAGGCCGCGACAGTGAGAGGCCCACGCATCGCGATGAAGAGTGGCCCCCGCTCGCCACAACTAGAGAAAGCCCTCACACAGAAAAGAACACCCAACACAGCCAAAAATAAATAAATAAGTAAATAAATAAATAAATATATATATATATATAAAAAAACAAAAAAAAATACAGATGGAAAAAAAAATTCCTAATGAAACACTAACAAATCAAATACAGTATTATGTAAGAACCATACACATCATGGTCTTGTGAGTTTATTACAAAAAGACATAGCTGGCTTAACACTTAAAAAGTCATGCAATATAATTTTAACAATGTGATCATCTTAAAAGGTACAGAAAAAACATTTTATAAAATTCAAAACCCATTCATAATAAAAACTATTAGTTGGCTAAGAACAGAGAGAAATTTCCTCAATTTGATAAGATTATTTACCTAAAACATACAAATAATATCACACTTGATGGTGAAATAGTGAATGCTTCACCCTAACAAGACAAAGGTATCTGTTATCACCACTTCTATTCAACATTGTATTGGAGTTCCTGTCAGTACAATAAGAAGAGAAAAAAAAAATTTTTAATTGCAAAGGAAATAGAACAATCTTTATTCATAAATGACATGACTGTATACATAGAATATCCAAGGAATGTACAAACTACTAGAAGTAATAGGTGAATTTATCAAGGCCATGCGACACAAAGTCAATATACAAATATCAACTGTATTTCTTTATACTTGCAGCAAACAATTGAAATATGAAAATGTAAAAATAATACCATTTACAATAGGATTTAAAAAATAATAAAGTACACAGGACTAAATAAAATGCATAAGGTTCTACAGTGAAAATTGTAAGATAGGCGAAATCAAAGAAGACCTAATAAAAGAAGAAAGAGCCTATTTCACAGAGGAAGATTTAATTGTTACAATGTCACTTCTTCCCAGTTGGTCTATACATTCAACGCAATCCTAATCAAAACCCCAGCAGGCTTTTTTGGTATAAATTGATAGGATAATTTTAAAATTTAAGTGCAACTGCAAAAAAACCTAGAATAGTCAAAATCATCTTTAAAATAAGCATAAAGATGGAGGATTTATACTACCAATTTTCAAATTTTACTCTCAAGGTAAGTAATTAATACACTGTGGTATAGGCATAAGGATAAACAAATAGATTAGTGGAACAGAATACAGTCCAGATATAGGCTCACACATATATTGTTACTTGACCAATGAAAAAGACACCAATGCAATTCTAGGGGAAAGAAAGGTCTTAGAATAAATGGTGTTGGAAGAACACAGCATCCAGATAGGAAAAAAAATAAACCTTGACTCTTACACTCATACCATTCACAAAAAATTAATTTTAAATGGATTGCAGATCTACATGTGAAATCTAAAATATAAATCTTCTAGCGAGAAACACAGGAGACTATATGAGCTCGGGGTAGGCAAAGATTTCTTAAATAAGAGCAAAAGGTATTAACCATAAAGGAAAAATGATAAAGTAGATTTCATCCAAATTTAAAACTTCTGCTCATCAGAAAACACCATTAAGAAAGTGAACACTTAAGTCACAGACTGGGAGAAAATATTTGAAATACATATATTTGCAAAGGATTTGTAACCAGACTGTACAAGAACTCTTACAACTCAATAATAAAACCACTCAGCTTTTAAAAAACAGGCAAAACATTTTCACAAACACTTTGCAAAAAAAGATACACAAATGGCCAAGAAATTAAATAGAAAGAGGTTCAACATCATTAGTCATCAGGGAAATTCAAATTAAAAACACCATGAGATAATACCACACACTTACAAGAATGGCTAACAGTACCAAGTGTTGAGAGGCTATGGAGCTACAGGAATTTATATATATAACTGGTGATTTTATAAAATGGCACAACCTCTGGCAGTTTCAACTAAAGTTAAACATATACCTACCCTATGACCCAGCAATTCTATTCTTAGGCACAAAAGAAAAATGAGAGCAGATGTCCAAAAAAAGACTTGTTCAAGAATAAAACACCTTCTTCATAACACCAAAAAGTGGAAATAACCCAAATGTTCATCAATAGGAGGATGGATAAACAAATTATATATTCATACAATTAAAAAGAGCACCCTACTGATCATGTAACTACTTGGATAAATCTTAAAAATACTACATTGTATAGTGATTCCAAGCACAGAGAGTACATACTATATAATTCTATTTATATGAAGTTTGAGAACAAATAAAGTCATCAAATGTTAACTAGACTTATTGTGGTGGTCATCTCACAATATATGAACAGCGTATTCATATATACAAGCATTATACACCTGAAACTAATATGTTACATGTCAATTATATCTCAGTAATAAAAAACAAAAACAAAGGAATCTATGGTGATAGAAATAAAAACAATGCTTACCTCTGGAGGTGGATATTGGCTGGTAAAGTGCACAAGAAAACTCTTTATAGGACACCTCTGCTCCCCATCCTTCATTACAGTCATTCTACCTCTGAACCATACCTAGAATCATCTCCTTCTCATGATCTCCACTGTCCCCACCCTAGGCCAAGTGTCAACTGTCTCTGATGTGCAGGCCACAAGAAGGACCCTGTGCCTGAAGAGTGAATGGGAGGACAAGAGCCCCCAGAAACTCATCAGATATGAGTGCTGTTCTTCTCAATGTGAATGAGCCATTACCACAAGACTTCCATTCTTACTGATCCAGAATTTTAACTGATTTTCTTTTGTGCTTCAATTGGTTTTTACATTTCCAGTGCATTAACCATGGAAAATGACATTGTTCCTATGGGAATACGTATTTTGATTTTCAGTAATTGATTAAAATTGGTTAACTTTTTAGAACCCAGTCATTTCTTCATTGGAGATTTTCCTCTTGTTTTTTATGGTATTTTTAAGTATCTTTAAATCTTTTTAATGGGTTTATTTTCTGTATTTCCAATCATCTTTGAAAATCACAAAGGGCAGGGTCTTCCATTGCTTGTTTTTGTACCTTAGAGCAGGGGTCCCCAACCCCCGGGCCAGGGACCGATACTGGTCTGTGGCTTGTTAGGAACCGGGCTGCACAGCAGGAGGTGAGGGTGGGTGAGCGAGTGAAGCTTCATCTGTATTTACAGCTGCTCCCCATCACTCTCATTACCACCTGAGTTCCGCCTCCTGTCAGATCAGTGGCAGCATTAGGTTCTCATAGGAGTGCGAACCCTACTGTGAACTACACGTGTGAGGGATGTAGGTTGCGTGCTCCTTATGAGAATCTAATGCCTGATGATCTGAGGTGGGGCTGAGGAGGTGATGCTAGCACTTGGGAGTGGCTGCAAATACAGATTATCATTAGCAGAGAGGTCTGACTGCACAGAGACCATAATAAATCAATTGCTTGCACACTCATATCAAAACCCTATCAGTGAGGGGCAAGTGACAATTAACCTGCATCTGGTGGCAGGCTTTATAGTGGCAAGTGAGTTGATGTACTTCAATTGTACAGCTGCATCTGGTGGCAGGCTTCAAGTCAGAACCCGACACTTATTTTAGTCCACATGTGGCCCACCCATCATTTTATTTACCACTTCCATTTGCGCCTCTTTCCTGCACTGCGCACTTGTCTCAGTCACAGTTTTGGTAAGCCCACAAGCTAACCCTAGCCAAAATGAGTAAAAAACAAACGTTGCTGGAGAGCGTCTTTGAAAAGGGGGAAAGACCCATTGATGAGACAGCAGAAAACTCTAAGACTGCCAACAAAAAGAAAGCTGCATTTAAAAGAAAATACCGAGTCCTACTTAAATTATGGTTTCATTGCAACAGGTGATTCACATTCTCCAAGCCGGTTTTGTATAATTATGTGGCGACTGGCTATCCAACGAAACCATGAAAGCTTCAAAACTGCTTCACCACATGGAGACCAAGCACCCTGCATTAAAAGACAAGCCTTTAGAGTTTTTCAAAAGAAAAAAAACATGAACAGGAAGAATAGAAGCAATTATTGAAGGCCACCACTTCATCAAATGTGTCTGCACTGAGAGCATCATTCTTAGTGGCTAACCGCATTGCTAAAGCTAAGAAGCCCTTTACTGTTGGTGAGGAGTTGATCCTGCCTGCTGCTAAGGACATTTGTCGTGAACCTTTAGGATAGGCTGCAGTTCAAAGGGTAGCACATGTTCCTCTTTCGGCTGGCACCATAACTAGATGAACTGATGAAATAGCAGAGGATATTGGGGCACAATTTTTAGAGAGGACAAATGAGTCACCATGGTACACAATCCAGGTTGACGAGTCTACTGATGTTGACAACAAGGTAACAATTGCTTGTTTTTGTGTGATATATTTTTCAGGAGGATGGGCATGAGGATAAGTTATGGGCACTTTTGTTGCCAAACAACACCACAGCTGCAGAACTAGTCAAGTCTTTGAATGATCACATATCAGGAAAACTGAATTGGTCATTTTGTGTCAGAATATGCACGGACAGAGTGGCTGCCGTGACTGGACCACTTTCTGGTTTCACTACTTGGGTCAAAGAGGTTGCTTCTGAATGTGAGTCTACGCACTGTGTCATCCATAGAGAAATGCCGACTAGCCAAAAAATGTCACCTGAATTTAACGTTTTGCAGGATGTGATTAAAATTATCAACCACGTTAAGTACATGCCCTTAACTCACGTCTGTTGGCGCAGCTCTGTGAGGAGATGGACGCAGAGCACACACGTCTTCTCTGATACACAGAAGTGAGATGGCTTTCTAAAGGTAGATCACTGGCCAGGGTTTCTGAGTTACAAGAGTCGCTCCAGAGATTTCTTTTAGAAAAACAGTCACCACTGGCAGCACATTTCAGTGACACAGAATGGGCTGCAAAACTTGCTTCCTTGTGTGACATATTCAACCTGCTCAACGAACTCAATCTGTCACTTCAGGGGAGAATGACAACTATGTTCAAGTTGGCAGATAAAGTGGCTGCATTCAAAGCCAAACTGGAATTATGGGGGTGACGAGTGAACATTGGGATTTTTGACATGTTTCAAACATTAGCAGAGATTTTGAAAGACACTGAGCCAGGGCCTTCTTTCTCCCAGCTGGTGCATGATCACCTATCTCAGCTTTCAAAAGAGTTTAAGCATTACTTCCCAACCACAAAAGACCCCAGAACTGGGAAGGAATGGACACGACCCATTTGTGAATAAGCCAGGTGAATCGACTTTGTCCGTGCTAGAAGAGGATCAACTGCTTGAGATCGCAAATGACGGTGGCCTTAAAAATATGTTAGAGACAACTTCAAATCTCCGTATGTTCTGGATTAAAGTCAAGGCGGAATGTCCTGAGATTGCCACAAAAGCACTGAAAAGCCTGCTTCCATTTCCAACATCCTGTCTTTGTGAAGCAGGGTTTTCTGCAGTGACAGCAACCAAAACGAGATTACAGAGTAGACTGGACATAGGCAACCCACTTTGGGTGTCACTGTCTCCCATCACCCCGATATGGGACCATCTAGTTGCAGGAAAACAAGCTCAGGGCTCCCACTGATTCTGCATTAGGGTGAGTTGTATAATTATTTCATTATATCTTACAATGTAATAATAATAGAAATAAAGTGCACAATAAATATAATGCGCTCAAATCATCCCGAAATCATCCCCCCCGCCAACCACCCCCACCCCAGTCCGTGGAAAAATTGTCTTCCAGGAAACCAGTCCCTGGTGCCATAAAGGTTGGGGACCGCTGCCTTAGAGCAAGGCATGCAGCACTGAATGCACAGGAGGCGCAAATGAAATGGAGCAGGACCCTGTGGTCCTCCCCCCAGCACCATGTCATCTGACTACCTTTTGTTTGTAGAAAAAATTAGTCAAAGTTGAGCCTGTATATACTCACTTGCAAATTTGCAGTTAGAGAAAATTTGAGTCAATGTTTAAAACTTTTTACAAGTAATTTAACAACAACACAAAACATTTTGCCAAGTTTAAAAGTAATTAATTACAAAACATAAAGTAGTAGAGCATTAAAATAAAATTACATTTAAAAAAATTAAGTTTTCAAAGTAATTCTTGTATTGTTCTGAAATTGTAAAACTGATTCAGTAGAGAGAGATTAATATTCAGTTTAAAAAAGTACTCATCAGTTTTCCTATAACTAGACATCTGTAGTACATTCAGAATTATCCAATTTACAAATTAATTTATAAGTTAAACTTCCAATAGGTAAAATGGTTGCATTAAAGCACTCTTTTCAGAATTTTATTTTTAAAAGTACTATTATAGTATAAGTTCACATTTATAACTGAAAACTTTTATGAAGATATCAGTCGTTAAAAAGTTACAGGCCCGGGGCTTCCCGGGTGGCGCAGTGGCTGAGAGTCTGCCTGCTAATGCAGGGGACACGGGTTCGAGCCCTGGTCTGGGAGGATCCCACATGCCGCGGAGCAAACTAAGCCCGTGTGCCACAACTACTGAGCCTGCGCGTCTGGAGCCTGTGCTCCGCAGCGAGAGGCCACGATAGTGAGAGGCCCGCGCACCGCGATGAAGAGTGGCTCCCGCTTGCTGCAACTAGAGGAAGCCCTCGCACAGAAACGAAGACCCAACACAGCCAAAAATAAATAAATAATAATTAAAAAAAAAAAAAAAAAGACGAAAAAGTTACAGGCCCAAAGAATATTGATACTAATATTAATTAGGGTTGTCTACACAGCAAAATTAAAAATTCAATAGCACAAACAAAATAGCAATTTACTTATCTCTCATGTAAGAGTCCAAGATTAATAGATCCAGATTAGAAGATCCAGTCATTTAAGGCCCCAATCTGATAGTGGACCTACTTTAATACATAGTTCCCAAACATCTCTCTGGTTATCACTATTCTAGGCTACAGGAAAGAAGAGTGAGCAGAAGTCCAGGGAAAACCATTGCCTTTTAAATGCGTTAGGCAGAACTTAGTGAGAACTTAGTCATATGGCCACGTGCAGCTGCAAGGGAAACTGGGAAATACTGTTGCTATTTGGGCAGCCCCATCCCAGCTACAGTCCTATAATGCTGTAATAGGAGGAAAACAGATTTTAATGAAGAGTTAGCAGTGTCTGACACCCTTCTAGCCACTAGAATTCTGTGTTCATCCTTCTCCTATTATACTCATCCCCACCCCAAGGGAGACAACTCCAAATTCCATCCAGGTGCTACATCCAGCTCAAATTCTGGGATCTCTGGGTGACTTGCAATCATCTTCCTCAGACTCAGATTGGCTTTTTGTGGTCCAGCAACTGATTAACTCAAAGGAAGTCACTTACTTCTCCAACACCCAATAAACCATGGCCTAATAGAAACAGGATGATTATATGAGAACTTCTTGTTCTTTAGTATTCAGTGGCCCTTCTGCTGCCATAAATCTTGGGGAGGGATAAGACAAGAGGTTAATATTTTTGAAATCTCAAGGGAGATGCGTTTAGGCAACTGGAAAAAAAAGAAACCTGCTTTTTCTTTCTAAGAGAAAGTAGCATTAGACAGAAGAAAAGATATTTGGTGACAAAAGACATTCTATTTCATGGTATTTGATGGTGACAACACTAGTTAAATAAGGGATTTCTGGAGCAAAGTGAGAAGAGAATCCAGAACAAAAGTAAATAGTAGCTTTTTTTTTTAAAGAAAAATAAGAACTTTTTGATTAGCTTGTCTTAAGATGACTATTGAGAGATTAATGACATTTTGATAATAAGAACCATATCAAAAAGACAGAACCACATCAAAAAACAAAAACACTTTAGTTACTGAGAAATATATATAACTCCATCCTTAAGCTTCTTTCCCTTTATTCTCCCATTAGGGTGTGTTGATGTCCTGTGTTCCCCACTGTGTGTGTGCATGTGTGTGTGTGTTCATATAATTCAGACCATATTTTGAGCAGGAGTCTTCCTGATGGAGCCAAATAATTTCCAAAACCAAAGATCTATTTTTAAACATATTTTAAAGTAGTTGAAATAAGGAAAGCTATGCTCAGCTAAAAGCAGTTCAGCTACAGTGTAAACTGTAAAGGCAGGAGTTAAGCAAAGGATAAGGATGCAATAGAGAGATGAGAAACGGACAAAGGACTTGTGGCTAAATAAGACGTAAAAATATCCTCATACAGGAGCAGTATATATAGTGTTTGAAGCCAAGGCCTGAAGCCAGACTGCCAGGTGTACCGCCCTGCCTTTTCACTTACTTGCAGAAGAAGTGCTTGATAGTACTTTCTCCATGGGGTTGCTGAGAGGAATTCCTGTGTCCCTTCCTATTCTGCCTTTTGCACCATTACAAGGTAAACCCTTGAGAAATAACCATTGGTCTGGGAAGGATACTTCTGCGGTGAAGTCAGTAAGTCAAACCCAGGGCTGGGGACTTCCCTGGTGGCATGGTGGTTAAGAATCTGCCTGCCGGGGCTTCCCTGGTGGCACAGTGGTTGAGAGTCTGCCTGCCAATGCAGGGGACGCGGGTTCGAGCCCTGGTCTGGGATGATCCCACATGCCGCGGAGCGACTAGGCCCGTGAGCCACAATTGCTGAGCCTGCGCGTCTGGAGCCTGTGCTCCGCAACAAGAGAGGCCGTGATAGTGAGAGGCCCGCGCACCGCGATGAAGAGTGGCCCCCGCTCACCACCAACTAGAGAAAGCTCTCGCACAGAAACGAAAACCCAACACAGCCAAAAACAAATTAATTAATTAATTAATTAAAAAAAAAAAAAAAAAAAAAGAATCTGCCTGCCAATGCAGGGGACACGGGTTCAAGTCCTGGTCCGGGAAGATCCCACATGCCGCAGAGCAACTAAGCCCATGCACCACAACTACTGAGCCTGTGCTCTAGAACCCATGAGCCACAACTACTGAGCCCACGTGCCCCAACTACTGAAGCCTGCGTGCCTAGAGCCCATGCTCCGCCACAAAGAGAAGCCACCACAATGAGAAGCCCGCACCACAACGAAGAGTAGCCCCTGCTCGCCACAACTAGAGAAAGCCCTCACGCAGCAACAAAGACCCAATGCAGCCAAAAATAAATAAATAAATTAATTAATTAATTAATTAATTTTAAAAAAACACCCAGGGCTGGCATTATTGGCAACAAATCACCTTCAGGAAAGTTGACTCAGGCATTAGTAAAAGTGAAACCGATAGGTGGCGTTTTGCGGGGCTCCAAGGAGCTCCAGTCCTTTATGTCTCAATGCGGAAAGAATTCAGTGAGAGGCAAAGTGATCGATAAGAAGTGATTTATTAGAATAGGATGCTTGTAAAGCTTATAAGCGGGCAGGCCAGAGGGTGCCATGCCCTGAGAATTTAGTAGGCTACAGTTTTATAATCAAAGGAAAAGTGGGGAGGGGGAAAAGACCACCTTGTTCCTCATTCTTTAGTAGACGTCACGCTTGCATCTCAGCTCCTCCTCCAGGCTGGGCGGGGGAGTTTTCTTGTCCCTACATGGTCAAGCTATGACTGTCATGGCGCTATGGAAAACTTATTTCAGGTCTCAGTACAATGAGGGTCTTTCACTTTGAAATGTCACCTTTCCATAAATTATTGTTTTTTAAGTGTGCAGAGAGCATGTCCTAGGGGTCGTTAACTTACTGAGCTCACTGGGCAGGATGTGGGTCTCATACCACCATTGTTTTATTGTTTTGGGAAATGTTTTGTCTTATGCTTCTGCTGCATGGGCTTTGTTGCTAAACAGGCCTGCTTGGTTTTGTGGTTAAGCAAACCTGCTTTCTTGAATGATCATTAACTTACAGGGGTCACCCATACTTTTTTCTTTACTTACAATCCCCTAGTGGGGTTAACTATTTAAGTACCTAATTTGTCCCTTTACTTTGTCCCTAACATAAGGGGCGCAAAGATGCATAGCATCAGCCACAACGTACCTCTCCCAGAACCCCTTACACCTGTCAAAACAGACTCCTGGGTTGAGTGAGCCCTGATTCTGACCCAATGTGTGAAATCTTATATCCATTACATTGGTATTTCGTGCATGATTTTGTATTTGAAGAATCTGTTACATTTTAAAAGTGGATATTTTGTGTGTGTGTGGTTTTTTTTAATTAGTTAATTTATTTTTTTTAAATTTTTTGACTGTGTTGGGTCTTCGTTTCTGTGCGAGGGCTTTCTCTAGTTGCGGCAAGCGGGGGCCACTCTTCGTCGCGGTGCACAGGCCTCTCACTGTCGTGGCCTCTCTTGTTGTGGAGCACAGGCTCCAGATGCGCAGGCTCAGTAGTTGTGGCTCACGGGCCTAGTTGCTCCGCGGCTTGTGGGATCTTCCCAGACCAGGGCTCGAACCCATGTCCCCTGCATTAGCGGGCAGATTCTCAACCACTGCGCCACCAGGGAAGCCCGGATGTTTTGTGTTTGTAATCACACCGGTAACTGTGAGAAAAGCGCTTTTTTACAGTATTTTTATTTTTTTGAAATTATTTGTTTGTGTATCAGTCTTCTCTACTAAACTATAAGCTCTTCTAAGTAGGAAACTTAATCCCCTCACTCCTCACTGTACCCCAGCACACAGCTCAGTGCATGGGTATTTTAAAGTAAATTTCTTCCCGTAGCACAGAACCAAAGATCCGATTTGTGGGGTTGGGGGTTGGGTTGGAGAGGTGGATGAGGGGCCGGGATGTGTTTTAACAGATCTCCTGAAAGATAGATGTTCTCCACTTAAGCTTTTGGAGCAAGACTTGCTTCGGGGTTGTTGGTGACAGTTTCCCTTCACCAGTAGGAGTTTGTCACTATAAGACAACACCAGGAAGTTAAAAGTAAATGAGAAAGGCGGGTGATGGAGATTCCGACCCCTAGGATCTCCCCTGAGAGTAGCTGAGAGTGCGGGCCACTGCAGGTGAAAAATAGAGAGGTCATAAGGTTAATTTTTTCTGCCCAGAGCAGGTTTGGCCCACGTTTTATCCCCTCTGTGAGAGTAATGGGTGCTGCTGAGTGGGCGGTGTGTTGGCTGAAAGGAGGTGGAGCTGAACAGCCCCTCCACATTGGCGATGGCTGCTGTGTGTACTTTGTTGCTTTATATTTCTTTGAAAAGAATGGAGGGACTTCACTGGTGGTACAGTGGTTAAGAATCCGCCTGCCAGTGCAGGGCACACAGGTTCGATCCCGGGAATATCCCACATGCCGAAGAGCAACTGAGCCCGTGCGCCACAACTATTGAGCCTGCGCTCTAGAGCCCGAGAGCCACAACTACTGAAGCCCACGCGGCTAGAGGCTGCAGTTTACTTTCACGTAGTAAAGTTCTAAAGTGTATGTGTGATATAATGTAAAATGAGGCATATTTAATACATTTTTATATAAAATATAAAATTAAGTAATAATATTTAATACATTTTTATATAAAATATAAAATTAAGTAATAAACACCCTTAGATGAATAGGTGTTTTTAATTTTAAATATATCAACCCCCCCCA
This sequence comes from Eschrichtius robustus, assembly GCF_028021215.1. Lineage (NCBI taxonomy): Eukaryota > Metazoa > Chordata > Mammalia > Artiodactyla > Eschrichtiidae > Eschrichtius > Eschrichtius robustus. Next base: position 106,835,892 of record NC_090826.1, read on the forward strand.
CCACCATCAAAAACACAACTGAATGGATACAAAAATATTTAAAAGAGGGTAACTGTAGAGCAGTGGCTGTTAGCTTTGGCTGCAACACTGAACAATCACCTGGGGAACTTTAACAAACTTTAACAAATACTGATATCAGTCCATCCAGATTCTGGTTTTATTGGCCTGGGGTGTCAATAAAGCTCTCCACTAGTTATTTCTAATGCGCAGCCAACATGGAAACCTTTGCCCTTCAGCTTTTACCCCAGCTTTCCCAGGTGATAAATGAGGATGACATTGCGTGTTTAAAACAAAATCGATAACAGTTCATTGAACAAACATTTCTGAAGCTCAGACTTTGTTAGATGGTGTGGAGATACAGAGTTATATAACCTCCTGCCACTGCCCTCAGGCACTCTGCAGTTTAGCTAAGGATGTATGGAGAAAGGACTTCTGAGGTGGATGGGATAAACTCTGGTGCCCTGAGCTTTCCGGGGCCAGCACACCACCTCTTACCAGCAGATCTCAACCTTGTCTACACATTAGACAAGGAGCAATTAAAACAGGGTCTCTGGGAGTAAGGACCAGGCATTAGTATTTTAGAGTTCCCCAGATGAGTCCAGTGTGAAGACAATGCTGTGAACAACAGTCCTAAGACAGCTTCTGTCCCTCAGGATTCTGAGAGTCTGTCAAAGCAACAGAAGCTCCACACTGTTCTCACTCCTCCCACTGAAGGGGAGTCATTTTGCTCCTTTCTTCTGCCCTTACTATTGTCTCCATTCCCTTCAGTTCCAATTACACTACCCTACATCCCCGGTTCTCTCTTTTCTCGTACGAACTTCCTACTCAATGCGAGTCATGTGCTTAGGCAGGAAATACAATCAAGGTACATCTCTAGAGGGCAGATTATTCACTTATGGTAGGAAATACTAAAGTGCAGGAGCAGAAGCTTCTTTTTCCACTCATGGACCCAGTACTTCTCTGCCCTCACTCTCTTTTATAAAGCAGTGAGTTGACAGTGATGAACCCTATGTAGGGTCCAATCAGGTGTTTAGAAGGGCTTGAAGGTTTTTATTGACACACAATAACATTTTGTTGTCTTAGTTACTTGAAAAAGAATGCAAATATATGATTATTGTCACAGACGTAAGATCTGTGATTCATTTAGCTCAGTGATCCCAACAGACCTGCTGTGAAAAGCATGGTTCTACTCCTTGTACTAAACTTTGAACCCTTGGAAAACAGGGACAGAGTTGTATTTTTTAGCACTAATATAGTGTTTTTATCACAGAGGGACTTTAGAAATATCTACTGAATGAATGAATGAAGTCAAATTTAATAGTTAGGAATGTGTCTACCCCTGCCCCCTCAAACATCTTGGTTTCAAAAGGACCCTACCACTCATTAATGTACTTTTTTTAAAAAAAACTGCTATGTACAAACAACATGTTTAAATAAACTTTGAATTTTAGAACTGTGTTAGATTTACAAAATTATTAGGAAGTTAGTACAGAGTTCCCATATACCCCATGCCCAGATTATTTTTTTGAATTTTATTTTATTTATTTTTTTATACAGCAGTTTCTTATTAGTTATCCATTTTATACATATTAGTGTATATATGTCAGTCCCAGTCTCTCAGTTCATCACCCCACCCTCCCCAACCCCCCACCACTTTCCTCCCTTGGTGTCCATACATTTGTTCTCTACATCTGTGTCTCTATTTCTGCTCTGCAAACCGGTTCATCTGTACCATTTTTCTAGATTCCACACATATGTGTTAACATACGATATTTGTTTTTCTCTTTCTGACTTACTTCACTCTGTATGACAGTCTCTAGATCCATCCATGTCTCTACAGAAGACCCAATTCTTTCCTTTTTATGGCTAATAGTCCATTGTATATATGTACCACATCTTCTTTATCCATTCGTCTGTCGATGGGCATTTAGGTTGCTTCCGTGACCTGGCTATTGTAAATAGTTCTGCAATAAACATTGGGGTGCATGTGTCTTTTTGAATTATGGTTTTCTCTGGGTATACGCCCAGTAGTGGGATTGCTGGGTCATATGGTAACTCTATTTTTAGTTTTTTAGGAACCTCCATACTGTTCTCCGTTGTGGCTGTATCAATTTACACTCCCACCAGCAGTGCAAGAGGGTTCCCTTTTCTCCACACCCTCTCCAGCATTTGTTGTTTGTAGATTTTCTGATGACGCCCATTCTAACGGGAGTGAGGTGATAGCTTATTGTAGTTTTGATTTGCATTTCTCTAATAATTCATGATGTTGAGCATCTTTTCATGGGCCTCTTGGCCATCTGTATGTCTTCTTTGGAGAAATGTCTATTTAGGTCTTCTGCCCATTTTTTGATTGGGTTGTTTGTTTTTTTAATATTGAGCTGCATGACTTGTTTATATATTTTGGAGATTAATCCCTTGTTCGCTGATTTGTTTGCAAATATTTTCTCCCATTCTGAGGGTTGTTTTTTCATCTTGTCTGTAGTTTCCTTTGCTTTGCAAAAGCTTTTAAGTTTCATTAGGTCCCATTTTTCATTTTTGTTTTTATTTCCATTACTCTAGGAGGTGGATCAAAAAAGATCTTGCTGTGATTTATGTCAAAGAGTGTTCTTCCTATGTTTTCCTCTAAGAGTTTTATAGTGTCCAGTCTTACATTTAAGTCTCCAGTACATTTTGAGGTTATTTTTGTGTATGGTGTTAGGGAGTGTTCTAATTTCATTCTTTTACATGTAGCAGTCGAGTTTTCCCAGCACTGCTTACTGAAGAGACTGTCTTTTCTCCATTGTATATCCTTGCCTCCTTTGTCATAGATTAGTTGACCATAGGTTCATGGGCTTATCTCTGGGCTTTCTATCTTGTTCCATTGATCTATATTTCTGTTTTTGTGCCAGTACCATATTGATTAGATTACTGTAGCTTTACAGTAGAGTCTGAAGTCAGGGAGTCTGATTCCTCCGGCTCCGTTTTTTTCCCTGAAGACTGCTTTGGCTATTTGGGGTCTTCTGTGTCTCCATACAAATTTTAAGATTTTTTTGTTCTAGTTCTGTAAAAAATGCCATTGGTAATTTGATACGGATTGCACTGAATCTGTAGATTGCTTTGGGTAGTATAGTCATTTTCACAATATTGATTCTTCCAATCCAAGAATACGATATATCTCTCCACCTGTTTGTACCATCTTTAATTTCTTTCGTCAGTGTCTAACAGTTTTCTGCATACAGGTCTTTTGTCTCCCTAGGTAGGTTTATTCCTAGGTATTTTATTCTTTTTGTTGCAGTGGTAAATGGGAGTGTTTCCTTAATTTCTCTTTCAGATTTTTCATCATTAGTGTATAGGAATGCAAGAGATTTCTGTGCATTAATTTTATATCCTGTAACTTTACCAAATTCATTGATGAGCTCTAGTAGGTTTCTGGTGGCATCTTTAGGATTCTCTATGTATAGTATTATGTCATCTGCAAACAGTGACAGTTTTACTTCTTCTTTTCCAATTTGTATTCTTTTTATTTCTTTTTCTTCTCTGATCATCATGGCTAGGACTTCCAAAACTATGATGAATAATAGTGGCAAGAGTGGACATCCTTGTCTTGTTCCTGATCTTAGAGGAAATGCTTTCAGTTTTTCACCATTGAGAATGATGTTTCCTGTGGGTTTGTTGCATATGGCCTTTATTATGTTGAGGTAGGTTCCCTCTATGCCCACTTTCTGGAGTTCTTATCATAAATGGGTGTTGAATTCTGCCAAAAGCTTTTTCTGCATCTATTGAGATGATCATATGGTTTTTCTTCTTCAGTTTGTTAATATGGTGTATCACATTGATTGATTTGCGTATATTGAAGAATCTTTTCATCCCTGGGATAAATCCCACTTGATCATGGTGTATGATCCTTTTACTATGTTGTTGGATTCTGTTTGCTAGTATTTTGTTGAGGATTTTTGCACCTATATTCATCAGTGATATTGGTCTGTAATTTTATTTTCTTGCAGTATCTTTGTCTGGTTTTGGTATCGGGGTGATGGTGGCCTCATAGAATGAGTTTGGGAGTGTTCCTTCCTCTGCAATTTTTTGGAAGAGTTTGAGAAGGATGGGTATTAGCTCTTCTCTAAATATTTGATAGAATTCACCTGTGAAGCCATCTGGTCCTGGACTTTTGTTTGTTGGAAGGTTTTTAATCACAGTTTTAATTTCATTACTTGTGATTGGTCTGTTCATATTTTCTATTTCTTCCTGGTTCAGTCTTGGAAGGTTATAACTTTCTAAGAATTCGTCCATTTCTTCCACGTTGTCCATTTTATTATCATAGAGTTGCCTGTAGTAGTCTCTTAGGATGCTTTGTATTTCTGTGGTGTCTGTTTTAAATTCTCCTTTTTCGTTTCTAATTTTATTGATTTGAGTCCTCTCCCTCTTTTTCTTGATGAGTCTGGTTAAAGGTTTATCAGTTTTGTTTATCTTCTCAGAGAACCAGCTTTTAGTTTTATTGATCTTTGCTATTGTTTTCTTTGTTTCTGTTTCATTTATTTCTGCTCTGATCTTTATGATTTCATTCCTTGTACTAACTTTGGGTTTTGTTTGTTCTTCTTTCTCTAATTCCTTTAGGTGTAAGGTTAGATTGTATATTTGAGATTTTTCTTGTTTCTTGAGGTAGGCTTGTATTGCTATAACTTCCCTCTTAGAACTGCTTTTGTTGCATCCCATAGGTTTTGGATTGTCGTGTTTTCGTTGTAATTTGTCTCTAGGTATTTTTTGATTTCCTCTTTGATTTCTTCAGTGATCTCTTGGTTATTTAGTAATGTTTTGTTTACCCTCCATGTGTTTGTGTTTTTTACGTTTTTTTCCCTGTAATTGATTTCTAATCTCATAATGTTGTGGTCAGAAAAGATGCTTGATATGATTTCAATTTTCTTAAATTTACTGAGGCTTGATTTGTGACCCACGATGTGATCTACCATGGAGAATGTTCCATGTGCACTTGAGAAGAAAGTGTAATCTGCTGCTTTTGGATGGAATGTCCTATAAATATCAATTAAATCTATCTGGTCTATTGTGTCATTTAAACCTTGTATTTCCTCATTAATTTTCTGTTTGCATGATCTGTCCATCAGTGTAAGTGAGGTGTTAAAGTCCCCCACTGTTATTGTGTTACTGTCGATTTCCTCTTTTATAACTGTTAGCAGTTGCCTTATGTGTTGAGGTGCTCCTATGTTGAGTGAATATATATTTTAAATTGTTATAATTTCTTCTTGGATTGATTCCTTGATCATTATGTAGTGTCCTTCCTTGTCTCTTGTAACATTCTTTATTTCAAAGTCTATTTTATCTGATATGAGTATTGCTACTCCAGCTGTCTTTTGATTTCCATTTACATGGAACATCTCTTTCCATCCCTTCACTTTCAGTATGTATGTGTCCCTAGGTCTGAAGTGGGTCTTTTGTAGACAGCATATATATGGGTCTTGTTTTTGTATCCATTCAGTGAGCCTGTGTCTTTTGGTTGGAGCGTTTAATCCATTCACGTTTAAGGTAATTATCGATATGTATGTTCCTATTACCATGTTCTTAATTGTTATGGGTTTGTTTTTGTAGGTCCTTTTCTTCTCTTGTGGTTCCCACTTAGAGAAGTTCCTTTAGCATTTGTCGTAGAGCTGGTTTGGTGGTGCTGAATTCTCGTAGCTTTTGTTTGTCTGTAAAGCTTTTGCTGTCTCCGTCGAATCTGAATGAGATCCTCACCAGGTAGAGTAATCTTGGTTGTAGGTTCTTCCCTTTCATCACTTTAAATATATCATGCCACTCCCTTCTGGCTTGTAGAGTTTCTGCTGAGAAATCAGCTAACTTTATGGGAGTTCCCTTGTATGTAATTTGTTGTTTTTCCCTTGTTGCTTTCAATAATTTTTCTTTGTCTCTAATTTTTGTCAATTTGATTACTATGTGTCTTGGCATGTTTCTCCTTGGGTTTATCCTTCCTGGGACTCTCTGACCTTCCTGGACTTGGTTGGCTATTTCCTTTCCCATGTTAGGGAAGTTTTCGACTATAATCTCTTCAAACATTTTCTCGGGTCCTTTCTCTCTCTCTTCTCCTTCTGGAATCCCTACAATGCGAATGTTGTTGTGTTTAATGATTTCCTAGAGGTCTCTTAGGCTGTCTTCTTTTCTTTTCATTGTTTTTTCTTTATTCTGTTCCATGTCCGTGAATTCCACCATTCTGTCTTCCAGGTCACTTATCCGTTCCTCTGCCTCAGTTTTTCTGCTATTGATTCCTTCTAGTGTATTTTTCATTTCAGTTATTGTATTGTTCATCTCTGTTTGTTTGTTCTTTAATTCTTCTAGGTGTTTGTTAAACATTTCTTGCATCTTCTAGATCTTTGCCTCCATTCTTTTTCCGAGGTCCGGGATCATCTTCACTATCATTATTCCCAATTCTTTTTCTGGAAGCGTGCCTATCTCCACTTCATTTAGTTGTTTTTCTGGGGTTTTATCTTGTTCCTTCAGCTGGTACATAGCCCTCCGCCTTTTCATTTTGTCTATCTTTCTGTGAATGTGGTTTTTGTTCCACAGGCTGCAGGACTGTAGTTCTTCTTGTTTCTGCTGTCTGCCCTCTGGTGGATGAGGCTATCTAAGAGGCTTGTGAAAGTTTCCTGATGGGAGGGACTGGTGGTGGATAGAGCTGGGTGTTGCTCTGGTGGGCAGAGCTCAGTAAAACTTTAATCTACTTGTCTGCTGATGGGTGGGGCTGGGTTCCCTCCCTGTTGGTTGTTTGGCCTGTGGCGACCCAACACTGGAGCCTACCCGGCTCTTTGGTGGGGACTCTGGGAGGGCTCACACCAAGGAGTACTTCCCAGAACTTCTGCTGCCAGTGTCCTTGTCCACATGGTGAGCCACAGCCACTCCCCCGCCTCTGCAGGAGACCCTCCACACTAGCAGGTAGGTCTGGTTCAGTCTCCTACGGGGTCACTGCTTCTTCCCCTGGATCCCATTGCACACACTACTTGTGTGTGCCCTCCAAGAATGGAGTCTCTGTTTCCCCCAGTCCTGTCGAAGTCCTGCAATCAAATTCTGCTATCCTTCAAAGTTTGATTCTCTAGGAATTCCTCCTCCCATTGCTGTATCCCCAGGTTGGGAAGCCTGATGTGGGGCTCGGAACCTTCACTCCAGTGGGTGGACTTCTGTGGTATAAGTGTTCTCCAGTTTGTGAGTCACCTACCCAGCAGTTGTGGGATTTGATTTTATTGTGATTGCACCCTTCCTACCGTCTCATTGTGGCTTCTCCTTTGTCTTTGGATGTGGGGTATCTTTTTTGGTGAGTTCCAGTGTCTTCCTGTCGATGATTGTTCAGCAGTTAGTTGTGATTCTGGTGCTCTCGCAAGAGGGAGTGAGCGCATGTCCTTCTACTCCACCATCTTGAACCAATCTCCCAGATATTATTAACATCTTACATTAGCATGATACCTTTGTCCTAATTAATGAACCAATATTGATGTATTATTGTTAATTGAAGTGCATGCTTTATTCAGATTTACTTAGGTTTTTTCCTAATGGCCTTTTCCTGTTCCAGGTGTTCCCGTCCAGGACAACACATTACATGTAGTTGTCATGTCTCCTTAGGCTCCTCTTGGCTGTGACAATTTCTCAGACTTTCCTTGTTTTTGATGACCCTGACAGTTTTGAGGATTACTGGTTAGGTATTTTATAGAATGTCCCTCAACTGGGATTTTTCTGACTTTTTCATCATGGTTAGACTGGGGTTATGAATTTTGGGGAGGAAGACCCTAGAGGCAAAGTGCTATTCTCATCACGTCATATCTATGGTACATGCTATCAAACTGATCACATTGATTGATGTTAACCTTGACGACCTAGCAAACAGGGTTTACCACTGTAAAGTTGCTCTTTTTTTTCTCCCTTATCATACTATACTCTTTGGAAGAAAGTTACTATGCACAGTCCACACTTCAGGACAAAGCTGGCTATTCTAGACCTTTTTTCTTTCCACATAAATTTTAGAATCAGTTTGTCAATATCTACAAAATAGCTAGCTGGGATGTTGGTTGGGATTGTGTTGAATCTACAGATCAAGCTGGGAAAACTGACATCTTAACAATACTGAGTCTTCCAATCTATGAGCACAGCATATCTTTCCATTTATTTATATCTTTGATTTTCTTCTTCTCTGTTTTATGGTATCTGCATATAAGTCTCATACATATTTTGTTAGATTTTTCCTAAGCACTTAATTGGGGGGTGTTACTATAAACGGTACTGTATTTCAAAGTCCAATTTTTCATTTCTGGTATATAGGAAAGTAAGTGACTTTTGTATATTAACCTTGTATCCTGCAACACTGCTATAATTGCTTATTAGTTTCAGGAATTTTTTTTTTAATTCTTTGGGATTTTCTACCTAGACAGTCATATCATCTGTGAATAAAAATCATTTTATTTATTCCTTCCCAGGCTGTATTCTTTTATTTCCATTTCTTATCTTATTACATTAGTTAGGATTTCTAGTACAGTGTTGAATAGAAGTGGTACGAGAGGCTGTCCTTAACTTGTTCTCAATTTTATGGGGAAATTGTCCACTTTCTCGCTATTAAGTACACTGTTAGCTGCAGGTATTTTGTAGATGTTCTTTATCAAATTGAAGATATTTCCCTCTATTCCTAGTTTGCTGAAGTTTTTTATCATGAAGGTGTTATATAAACAACATTTCTCCAAAAATAAAGAAAAAATCCTACCTCCTTAATAAATCAATTTGTTTTTCCTATTTTCAAGTTTTATTGATTTCAAATAAATAAAATATACTCGTATAACAGGGGAGAGATTATACAGTGTGTAATTATATAAACATGGTTAGACATAGGTATACAATTGCCCCAGGCACACATAATATTATATATTTGGTGATTAGAATGTGACCTTAATTTTGTAATATTACTTTTTCCACTTAAAGTTATATCATAGGCCATTTTCACTATTCCTACACAGATTTCAAAATCATAGTTTTAAGTGTCTCCAAATTCAATATCTTTAATTCACTCATTAATTCATTTCAAAGCATTTATTAACCATTCACTATACATCAGGTACTATGTTGATGATAGAGATACAAAAAAATAAAACCCATTACTACTTTCGGGTACCTCACAATCATAGAAACAAATTCAGAACATCGTGTGTTCTAAGTTGCCTTGATGGCAATATGAGCAGAAAGTTTTTGCAGCTTGGAGGTTGAATGGGGCATTTAATTCTGTGGAGAGAACAAGAAATACTTCACCAAAGAAGTGACATTTGATGTGACTCTTGAATGATAGATAGGAATTTTCCAAATGAAGATGCAGTACTGTAGTGTTACAAAAGTTTAAAGTTGTGAAAGAGTCTGGAAAGTTTCAACAACAATTTAATGACTCAGAAGCTTGAAATTAATTGAGGAGAGCACTAAGTGAAGATACAAAGGTGGATTGGGATAGATTGTGAAATATGCTGAATTTCAAAATAAGAAATTTGGTTTTCCAAATGGAATGAGTCGAAGCCATTAAGTAGTGGGGTGAAAAGATCAGCTTTGAATTTAGCAGGATACTTAAGGAGTGGCATGGAAGACAAATTCCGCATCATATTGAGATACCATAACTTGCCTATTGGGGGAAGGCATTTTACAATAAGTGGTCTCTAATTCATTGCTATTTTAAATAATACAAAATGAATATCTTTATGCATTTGTTTTTATATTATTTTTCAGTTTTCCTTACAGCAAATTCTTGTGAATAAGATAAAAACATCTCATTTAACTGTTTTTGAAATGAATTTTTATGTATTTCATTAGTCTGTTATGCATTTTTGTGAAATTTACTTCCTTTTTCTATATGTACCTTTCTCAATATAATTCAACATACATCTATTAAATATCTACTAAGTGCTATTTACAATTTTATATGCTGTGGGGAAGATCATGAATACAAGTCAAGGGGCTTACAATCTAGTTGGGAAGATAAAGAATAGACTCTAAGACATTACGGAGGTCTTTGAATCCTAAGCTGAAAAATATAAACTAGAGAAAATGGGGCAGTATCCAAAATTTTAATTAGGGCAGAGATACAACCATACCCTAGAAAGAACACTTTGGTTGAAATAGATAGGTAGATTAGAAAAGACTCGTATAAACATTATTAGTAGCCAAAGGGAACGAGATCTTGAAGTATGGGGCAGAGAAATTGGAATGATCTATTCAGGATTCTGAAATTGAAAAATTCTTCTCTAAAAATGGAAGGAAAATCATCTCTAATGTGGGCAAAACCAATAAACACTCTCCTTTGTGGCCATTTAATGTTCAGTTACATCCAAATATCTTTTTCTGGAATAAAAAGAGAAGAGGGGGTCCAAATTGGTTAAGGTAATTTTCCATAATCAAAACAATTTTTAAAAATTCTAGTAGAGTTGAAAAGTCATCGTTTGTGATATCTCAGTGACAGACTAATATAACAATCTGGGTAGATATGGTGCTATTTTATGTGATCACTACAACACCCCCATGAGGTAGTTATTAGAAGTTTTTGAGGAAGCAAAGAAGATAATCTTGATGGGGAAAGAACAGTGAACTGGGGTTTAATGTCAGCTAGAGCAATGCTTCTCAGCTTTCAGATGCATCTGAATCACTTGAGGATTTTGCTAAAAGGCAGGTTCCGATTCAGTAGGTCTGGGATGGGGCCTGAGATTCTGCATTTCTACCAATCTCCCAAGTGATGCCCCTGCTGCTAGTCCACAGATCCTACTTCAGGTAGCACAGATCTGGAGCAGTGGTTCTCAAATTACAGTGTATTTTGTTGGGCATTAAATGGTTCTGAGACCAATGCCAATGTGTGTGTGTGTGTGCGTGGGCAGGGGGTGGTCTCCAGATACCAGCAAACAATTCTCAAACACTAGTAGGATGTTCAAGAGGTCAACTCAGTTCTGATGCTTACCTACCCAGATATAACATCAGATTCCACAAATTGAGGGCTCAGTCCTACAGGACTGCCCCCTCGAACCCACTTCAGACACCAGTCATAAGCCCAGGTTATTACCTGGGCTTCTGACCAACCAGCTACAGATTGGAGGTTCCAACGACCCCCTCCTTGGATTTGGACTTCAGATGCCATTCTCAAGCCACGTTGTTACCTATGCTTCTAACCAACTGACTACAAATCACAAATTCCCACAACCCCTTCCTTGGGTTTGATTAATTTGTTAAAGCAGCTCACAGAACACAGGAAACCCATTTACTCACTAGATTACCGGTTTGTGAATATAACTCAGGAACAACCAAATGGAAGAGATGCACAGGGGAAAGCACGCTGAGATTCCATGCCCTCTCCAGGCACACCGCTCTTCCCTAATCTCTTCAGTTCACCATGCCGGGAGCTCCCTGAACCCCACTCTTTTGGGTTTTTATGGAGGATTTATGAAATAGGCATGACTGATTAAATCACTGGGCATTGGCTATTGATTCAACTTCCAGCCCCTGTCGCCTCCCCAGAGGTCAGGGGATAGGCAACTGAAAGTTACAACCCTCTAATCACAGTGCTTGCTCCACTGGTAACCAGCCCCTATCCTTAGTTGCTTTCTAAAAGTCAGCATATTAACATAACAAAGGGCACATTTTATCACTCTCAACAGTTAGGAAATTAGGAAAGTATTGGGAGCTCTGAGCCAGGAACTGTGGAGAAAGACCAAATATATATGAGAAATATATTTTGACCATCTGGATAACCAAATATATATTTCTTATAAATCACAATATTGCAGGCATTTAACTTATTTCATTTTTATGTTATAAATAATGCTATCATTAACATCCTTTAACATAAATCTTGGTCTACAATGCTGAATCTTTCTTTAAAAGGCTAAGTTGCAAGGGTTTCATATTCTTGCCACATTGCTGTCCAGAAAACATTGTACTAAGATCTCATTTCACCTCATTTTTGCTAACACTGAGTAATTGTCTTTTAATTTAGTAAAAACGAGGTAAAATGAGAACACACAGTGGACAGAATGTAAGTTAGTATAGTGTTTCCTGGAGAACAATGTGGCAAGTGTATGAAACTCTTGAAACTTCCCAAGGCTTTGAAATATATATACTATTTAAAAGACTATTACTCAGATGGGCAGTTCTCACTTGGAGTCTTATGTCATGGCAATCAGGTGACAGCTGAGACGACGTGTGCTATGACCTCTCTGCTCACATATTTAGAACGTCAGCTGGGATAACTAGAACTTCTGGGGGCTGGCTGCACATCTCTCTATCCCAAACATGCTCTTCATGTGGCTAGCTCGGGCTTCCTCACAGGATGATGATCTCAGAGTAGCTGGACTTCTTACGTGGCTGTTGACTTCCACCAGAGCAAACTTTCTAAGAGACCCAGACAGAAGCTGCAAGACTACCTATCACTTAGTCTTGGAAGCCATTCAGTGTCATTCCAACTGCATGCTGTTGGTCAAAAGCAAGCCATGAAGACAGCTTAGATTCAAGGGGAAGAGACTGCACGAGGGCACAAATACTGGGAGATGTGAAGGGTTGTGGGGAGGGGACTTTTCTTTAATTGGCATTTCTTTCAGAAAACATTTTCAAATGTTTGTTGGCTGTTTATAAACCATGACCTTAATTCTCATGTTGCTATGAATGCTTTTTATTTACTGCAGGAAGAACCTGAAGAAGGAAGGGCCTGTATTTACAAGTCAGTGATCATCAATACTTCTAAGGAGATGATGTGCTTCAGTGACTATCCCATCCCAGATCACTATCCTAACTTCATGCACAACTCCCAGGTCCTGGAGTATTTCAGGATGTATGCCAATGAATTTGACCTTCTACAGTACATTCGATTTAAGGTAGGGAATTTCATGGGTATCTCTGTGTTCTGAGTTGTTCGTCAAGTAAATGAATAACCGGTCTCATTTACCGGTGCTTAGATTGGTTTGATATGCTCATGTATCTATCCTATCCAGACTCCACTCTGTGTCTTCTCTGTGTCTGAAAATATTCATGGAAAGGTCCCTCTTCTATGTATTTTGACTGCAGATCCGGGAAGCCACCTTCATTTCATTGCCTTCATTCTATATCATTTGATTACAATAAAACAATGAGGGGAACTGACAGGTATGGGAACTTTAAAACCTTCTGGTTCCACAACTTGTTCCACAACTTGCTGCTTAGCCCTTTCATAGTTTCTGAAGTACTTTCCAGTGCATTATTTATGTGATCACAACAACCCAGTGAAGTAGGTATTGAAAAGTTATGAGGAAGCAAATAAGTTAACTCTGGCATACAGGGAGGAACATGGAATTGGGAAGCAAAAACTTGAGTTCTAGTCTATGCTCTACCACTAATCAACTTGTGACTTCAGACAAGTAAGTTCCTCAATGCCGATGTGTCTTAAGTTTATCTGTAAAACAAGATGATTGTACTAGATCACTTCATTGGTTCCTTCCTGCTGTAAAGTCTTCCGTGATATTCCTATCATTCTAAACCATGCCCATAAAAGAATCAATACTTCTGACAGCTGGCAAAAAGCCCAAATCTTCTACCTTCTTATCATTCTACTAAATCATGCCTTTTTCTGTTTAATGACAAAATTAAAATGGCAATATCCAGTGACGACTTCCAAAGTCAGTCATTTACAGCCTAGTGGTCCTTCTCTTCACTTGTTTAAACACTTATTGAACAGGTTTGTTACCATACTAAGCACTGAAGACACAAAAACAAAAAAATTAGTGATTTCACAGTCTAGTTAAGGAGATAGAAAAATGAAATTTAATTGTAAACATAATTATTAAAAATAAAGAGTTACAGAGTGATAAATGCCACTGAAATCTATTCATTGCAGCTCGGAGGAGGGACACTTAACCCATCAGGGCATGAGGCATCAGGCACCAGGGAAATTTTCTTAGAGGAGATAATACCAAGCTAAATGTTGAAGGGTGAGTATCTCCAAATGGAGAAAGAATAAAAGGATGATCCAGGCAGAAGCACCAGCCTGTGTAAAAGTAAGAACGTGATAGAGAAAAACAATAAATAGTATAGGAAGGCTTGGGTATACAAGAGGGGTATCTCTATTAGTCAACCAAGACATTATGTTCATAAACCCGAGAAGCACACAGGAACACATTCTTAATGTTTCCTTAACCTGGGTAGAGTAACCCATATTTATTATTATTTTTTAAAGCTAAAAATTGTGCCACTGACTATCCCATCTCACACCTTCTTTCTTTATAGTTACTTGTAAAATGGGCATTTATGGGAGTCAAAGAGAGGTTCATTTACATAAAATATGAGCCACTGAGATGTTTTCCTACTCTATTAGGAAAGGGAGCCCTCTAGCTCAGTCACAAGTTTAAGGCCAGACAGTGAGAACAGGACTTGAGGTAAGAAGGCATCAGAGAGTCTCAGGATGTCTGGGGATATGGGGAGGAATAGGCATTTAGTGCATGGAGTGTCTCAGAAGCACAAGAGAAGCCCAAACTTTATTCAAGTATCACATTGCCTTAGGGTATGGTCCAAGAGAACTAGTAATCTGCACTTTTCTAGAAGCAGAGGAGAGTGCAACATTAGTCTGCCAACTCTATGTTTTATTTAGCTTGCCTCATGTAAGTTTTCTCACTCTGACCACAGCCCCAAACAAAAAAGTTCTGATTTGTGGAGTATGAAAATCAAATACCCCTGCATGAGGCCTGTTATGTGGTATCCGCCCTTTGTTTACCCTCTGCAAGGAGAGTCCTGTCAGGGAAGATGTCCACTATATAGGCTGTGGTTATAGTCTCCTGTGGCTATCCCTTTTCTTTTTAGACCACCATGTGCAGTGTGAAGAAGCAGCCTGATTTCTCCACTTCAGGCCAATGGGAGGTCGTCACGGTATCTGAAGGGAAAAAGGAGGTGAATGTCTTTGATGGAGTTATGGTTTGCACTGGTCATCACACCAATGCTCACTTACCCTTGGAAACCTTCCCTGGTAAGTAGCCTACCAGGAAGGAAGACACTTGGACTATGCCTGTGACCTGATCCCTAAAGAATGGGAGGATTGTTGTCTGAGTGATTCCTACCTTGGGATGAAATAAGGCTTATCCTAATTCTGCATATTCTTCGGAAAGATGATGGGGTAACTTGTATTAATGCTATTTAGGAGGTAGAGATAACAGTAATTTGGGGGACTAGAGGAAAATCAGAAGGCTCTATATTTAGTTTCACAATGATTTTAGTTTTCCTAAGGATAATAAGAGTTGATCTGCATTAGGTTGAATGAAGGCTTTTTTAGCAATTGAAGTAACAAACAGAAATATTGAGTTTCTAAGGAAGAAAACAAAGAAAGCTTAAAGAAAGAGTTTAATTACAGTCTTTGGCCTGGATTTTCATTTTGAGGGGAAAAAACCACTCTATGCATACTCTAGAGTATATAAAAACATATATACTCTCATTGGAATGGAAGTAGGTATTTAGAGAAGATGAAAAGAGGGGGTGGGGGATGGGCAAAATAGGTGAAGGGGATTAAGAGATACAAACTACCAGTTATAAAATAAATCAGTCACAGGGTTGTAATATACAGCACAAGGAATATAGTCAAAACACTGTAATATTGTAATAACTTTGTATGTTGCAAAATCTATAAAATATCAAGTTCCTATGTTGTACATCTGAAACTGCTATAATATTATAAGTCAACTACACTTCAATTAAAAAAAATAGGATGAAAAGGCAAAAGAGAATGGAGATTTTCTGAAGCAGTTTGGATTTGTGAGTCCACAGGTCCAAAATACTAACAGATCCTGAATTAAGCAGACTACTTATGATAAGGAAATCACAAGGTTACACTCTGAGGCTATGGGAAAAGAAAACAGGCAAAAATATTCAGAAAGGCAAGAGTGCACCTGAGTAAAAGGAGAACATACAGAGAATATATGCATAAACTCTACACACTGCAAAAAAAAAATGAATGATTTAACAAATGATATCAGATAAACCATCACCCAGTAATTATTTTCCCTTCTCTTGCAGGAATTGAGAAGTTCAAAGGACAATACTTTCATAGTCGAGATTATAAGAATCCAGAGAGTTTCACTGGAAAGAGTCATTATAATTGGCACTGGGAATTCTGGAAGCGATCTGGCTGTGGAAATTAGCCACACAGCCAAGCAGGTTTGAATTAGTAAATTATTTACTTTGCTTCACCAAGGAAGCTGCAGGTGGACCCAGCAGAGTGTATGGATACCTGCACACAGCCCATCAGTGCCAATGGCAAATGCAGGGCTTGGTTTCATTGCCTCAGTTGGCAACATTATGATTGATGATGTGATGGAGCCAAGGTTACAAGTTAGATTCCCATCATTCATTTGGCCTCACACTAAGGAATTTGGTCATGACCACAGACTGTGCTCATAATCTCACTCAGCTGTCTCTTCAGAGTGTGCCTCTGGCTCTGAAGAAGACCAGGTGATTGCTGGGAGAGCTTGTTAGAATGCAGCATTTGGAGTGTGGATCACCTGTTGGCCAGCAGAAGTGCTATGCTCTTATCTGAAGGAAAGTGTACTCAGTCATTGAAAGCTTTTCACTCATAGGATGGTGGGGGAATACTCTTCTTCACTCTTCTTTACTCCCCAAATGGAAAAAAGAAGCAATCTAATCCTTCTAAAGACAACAATCCCACTACAGGGCATATACCCTGAGAAAAACATAGTTCAAAAAGAGTCATGTACCACAATGTTCATTGCAGCACTATTTACAATAGCCAGGACATGGAAGCAACCTAGGTGTCTATCGACAGATGAATGGATAAAGAAGATGTGGCACATATATACAATGGAATATTGCTCACCATAAAGAGAAATGAAATTGAGTCATTTGTAGTGAGGCGGATGGACTTAGAGTCTGTCATACAGAGTGAAGTAAGTCAGAAAGAGAAAAACAAATACCATATGCTAACTCATATATATGGAATCTAAAAAAAAAAAATGGTACTGATGAACCTAGTTGCAGGGCAGGAATAAAGATTTAGACATAGAGGATGTTGAGGACACAGGGTGGGAGGGGGAAGCTGGGGCGACATATATACACTACCGAATGTAAAATAGCTAGCTAGTG